>NC_092333.1:19010000-19635000 GCF_046630445.1 Rutidosis leptorrhynchoides | reverse complement strand
TAGGGACGCCCAATTGTAAATCTTTATATTAACATTAACAAACTTTCATTTAGTTAAACAAATATAAAGCCCATTAATAGCCCATAGTCTAATTTCCACAAGTGTCGTTCTTTTGTCCAAACCCCAATTATGGTACAAAGCCCAATTACCCAATTTTAGTAATTAGCCCAACATCATGATTACTTCGTTTTAAATAAGCATAATAATAACTTAGCTACGAGACATTAATATAAAAAGGTTGAACATAACTTACAATGATTAAAAATAGCGTAGCGTTACACGGACAGAATTTCGACTTACACCCTTACAACATTCGCTAACATACCCTTATTATTAGGATTTAAAATTAAAATTAAAATATAAATTATATATATTACGTATATATTGAGAGAGAGATTGAGAAATAAGATATGAAATTTGATCAGAATTCGGTTTGCTTTATAGCCAGACTTGAAAATTGGGGCTCCGCGACTCGCGGCAAAATGCCCTTAAAACTCCGCGAGTCGCGGAGATGTATTTACAGCTCACACCCTTGGAGTTTCTTGCTGCCGACGGTTTTTAATATATATATATAATATATATATAATTAATATAATTAATTATATATTATATTATATTTATATACATAGTTAACTTGTAATTTTTAGTCCGTTGCGTCGAGCGTTAAAAGTTGACTCTGGTCCCGGTTCCGGATTTTCGAACGTCCTCGCGTACAATTTTATATTTTGTACTTTGCGTTTTGAATCTTGTACTCTTGTGATTTCGAGACGTTTCTTATCAATAATTGGAACCTTTTTGATTGTCTTTTGTACTTTTGAGCTTTTTGGTCGTTTGCGTCTTCAATTCGTCGAATCTGTCTTTTGTCTTCACCTTTTATTATTTAAACGAATATCACTTGTAAATAGAACAATTGCAACTAAAAGCTTGTCTTTCTTGAGGAATAATGCTATGAAATATATGTTCGTTTTTAGCATTATCAAATATTCCCACACTTGAGCGTTGCTTGTCCTCAAGCAATATTGTCTTGAAATACTAGAATCACTTCTTTATTCTTCACACTTTGTACATCAGTGATTTCTAAACGGCGGTATAAACAATGGTAGTAACGATATGGTTTACAGTCCCACATGACTATAAAAATTTAGATCCATTAAGGAAATTGGATCTTTATGAAAACATTTGATCTTTTGAAAATCTAGTTTTTACCCTAGATAAGTTTTCCGGGATAACCCTTTACCGGTGTTTGCAAAATATTTTTGTGGGTTTGGTGGGTTTCAGATTTGAAAATTTTAGCTCAAAACTTGCGGTTTTGTGTCACCCACTTGCTAACCTTGTATTTGGAAAGCAACACGTCCAGTTTACTTGTTCCGTATATTACCTTTCGGCAAACTACCGTCCGGTTGTAAAGGAAAGCGTTGAACAAGCAACTGTTAAGGCAATGTCCCGTGACATGCTTTTGATTATGGTCTATAACGTGTCGGATGCAATTACTATCCTTGGTAGGAGCAATAGTAAAGCTCACCCTTATAATTTTTCGATCTGGCACAAGGTCCTGTCTTTGACCATGCTATGCAACCACCGTTCTTACGGTTGACACCCGATTTGGTTCAGGTGACCTAATGAATTCCAGGTGAATTCCTAGGATTTTACGTTCAATGGTAATGAACGCATTGAAAATAGGGTTTTCAGAAAACAAATCGGTTTATAATTTTTGATCAAAATATTTTCTCGTTTAAGCTCGAGTTTAGATATCATTGAATTCCATGAGTTTGAATTCTCAATCTTTAAGGTCAATCTCTAGGATTGAGTAATATCAGTCTTAAAAGCTGATTTTTAATCTTTAAGGAGATTATCCTTTCTGGGGATCTGATTCATTAGTCTTATCCAGCTAATTTGCATGGTGCCCCCCATTGTACGAGATAAATCCTTCTCATGGTTAGGATAAATCTGACCACTTGGCGACCCTGTTTAATGCTGAGGTCCGTGGATTTCCTGCTGATTTTAGTGATGACTTTTCTAGATTTTTCGTCAACCTACAGCTGGTCTGAACGACAACTTCATGACCTAAATCAAGAAGCGCGTGTCTTTTTCGGAAGACTTGACTTCCTTTTAATGATGGAATTGATTCATCGTGTAGATCCATCTCTTCTTTTCTTTCATTGGGTAAAACAGTTTAGTTTAGTCCAAAGCAAAAGTATTTTCAGTTATTTGTTACAGATATATGTGACATATGTTTAAAATAATTTGGTAAATTTTCCCACACTTGGCTTTTATTTTCCTTTTTATCGTCCTCTATTCCATTTTAAATGAATTTTAACATTTTAGTTTGTTTCTCAATTTATGTCCTTTCCGAGGTAACAATAATTTCGGTGTTAAAACCTAGTTTTATCGTTCATAAATATGTATAAACATGATTTTAATTCATTTAATTGAAAAATTTTACTAGAATTGGGTAGTCAGTATATAAGACTAGGGCTGTTCTTTTTTATCAGAGAGCACTAGATTCTAATACAACTACTGCTTTACTAGTATTTTTAATGGTAACCAAGTGTTTAATATAAAAATTTTAAAATCCGAAAGAATTTAATCCCTTCCCACACTTAAGATCTTGCAATGCCCTCATTTGCAAGAAATCAGTAACAATTTAAATTATTGAGGGTGATTTGTGTGAAAATGATTAAATTTTTACCAAAGTTTCCAAATATATTGGCGTTTGTTTGCTGAATGATAAATGGTGCACATCATTTGTTCATTCCGTCTTGTTGTTATTTCACATATATTTTGCATCTTGTCGTCAAAATTAGTTGCTTTTGCTGAACTTAATGCCAGTCTTTGAAAATGCGTTGTTTTACCCTGTTGTGTACATAAGATAAACTGCAAACATATATACATATTTTTGAAGTTTGGTTTATTACCCCACATTCAAAAATTATTAAAATCTAAGAATAAAAGTTAGAAATTATAAAAATGATTACAATATTAACAAAAAAATATTAAATGTATCAATAATTACAAATTACAAAATAAAATAAAAATAAGTAAACTAAGGATGATATTGGTACCAATAGGGGTTCCACGCATAACCATAAGTGCTATAGAATGCTTCGGCAGGGTCATACGTAGGATATGGTGGCTGCATCTCTATCGACCAAGGAGGGAAGACGGGTTTTGGTGTAGGAATATAGTTTCTACCTATATGTTGGCAATGCGCTATGATCTGGTTCTGATGAACTTGCCAATCTTCAAATGCTCTCTGTCTAGCATTTTCGTATTCCTGAGAAGCTATAAACCTATGCATTTCTTGCATCTCATTCCCCCCTCCTACATTAACTTGTTCCTGGTTTCTCTCCACCTGTGGATGTCTACCATGGTATCGTACTGCGGCGTTATTTCGCCGCTTCAAAACTTTCGCACCATGGTATACATTTAAACCTATAGTGTCGCGGGGTTCCGGCTCTTCTAGTAATAATCCCCCCCGACTTATATCCACACCGAGATATTCACCAATCAAAGTAATAAAAATACCACCTCCTATTATGCTATGTGGACGCATCCCCCGAACCATAGCTGATAAATAATAACCCACACAATATGGTATACTTACAGTGCTGTGTGGGTCTCGAATACACATATGGTAAAACAAATCTTGTTCATTTACCTTTTCTTTGTTTTTACCCCTTTGTGTAATCGAATTAGCTAAAAACCTATGTATCACTCTTAATTCGGCTCTATCTATATCCAAATAAGAGTAGTTTCCCCCTTTGAAACGGTTATGGCTTGTCATTTGACTCCACACACCGTGTGTATCAAAATTCTCATCTATCTTTCTACCGTTTAGTATCAATCCTCTACAATCGGCAGACGCTAACTCCTCAGGCGTATATATACGTAAAGCCTGAGCCATGTCCAGTAAAGACATGTGGCGCATCGAACCGCCTAACAAAAATCTAATAAAAGAACGATCGGTTAAACTAGCTACCCGATCATTCAACTCTATACTACATAACAACTCTTCACACCATACTTTATATACAGGTCTGCGTATGGTGAATAAACATATCCAGTCATTAAAAGAAGAATTACCATACCTCTGTACCAGTAATTCCCTAATTGGCCCGGCCAATTCTACAGCTTCTAAGGGTCCCCATTCTATGACCCTCGGTACCTCAACAACCTTGGAATGAAGAGTATGCAAACTGATGTGCTGGATCGAGACCTTTTATTTTGAACGGATTTGAGTTGTTTTGTTACACGAATTGATTTATTGTATATGTGGTATTTTATTGATTTTAGGTTGATTTCACACATATATATAGGCAACTAGTCCTATCCGTGTAGTTTAGTTTGTTGGTAAATCCGATTCGTTCCACAGGGAGATGGAGTGTTTAATGGTTTTTTTTTTTATAGTCTTTGATGTCATACTTAATTAAAGAGGGTTTTGGATTAGGCAATTTATGGTAACAGTAAAAGAAAATAACTTAACTAATTTACTAAATAAAATTACAAGATTACAATAATTAACTTAAAAAGGAACTAAATGAAAGTATACTAATTATGATGCGACAATTATATTACTAGATGGTAATTAGTAAAATAGTAATTTTTAATAAAACTATATGTTTAGAATTTTGTTTTGAGCAATTATAATAGAAACTTATTTAAATTAACTAAAATGCATTTTTAGTAAAACTAATACAAATTAAAAGGAAAATTAATTAATTTACTAATTATAAACTAGTTACAATTTATAAACTTATACTAATTAATGCTAATTTTAGGATTAAAACATATATTTAAGTATTTTATATTAATTAAAACTAATTATATAATAAAAATAACTAATAACCTAAATTATATATAATTAATTAATCAAAACCCTAATTTTTACCCTAGCTGGTACTGTAGCCGCGTCAAGGCCTACACGATTCGTGTGAGGCTACACGATTCGGGTATGGCTTAAATTATGTGACAATTAACTGTTTACGAAAAATAGATGTTTTTATGTAATTTTTATATTTTAAAATGGTAATTCGTGAATAATAACAATAATACTTTTTATAAGAAGTAAAAATAAGATAAATGGGAGTGTTTACTTAATTGTGTCACCCCTAGATCCATGGATTGTTTTAAGTTTTACGCCTTATTAAAATGTTCTAGTATCAAACTTTACATTTTTCTCTCGAATAAATATAAAGTTACCACTTAACTAAATAAAATCTAATTTTCATTGGATTCTTTTTAGAAAGCTACTATTCCCTAAGTATTTAAATTGAGACCTAGCCTAGTTTTGACCTTCGCCAATACCCAAATTATAACGGTTTCCCTTTTTATAATTTCACCTTCATATAACTTAATGATATCACCCAAACCACCGAAGTTTATTTCTAAATTGGTGTCAATAACTTATCCATAAATTCGTCTAGATCATTTTTAATGTTGAAGCTTAATTTAGGTAAATAAAAACAACTTTCGTTATTTAAATTTACTAAATTAAGTGGCAAGGGTTAAATATCTAATTACATAAAAATGGTTCTTTTAACTAGGCTCAATATTAAAAATACTAAAGTTACATTTTAACTTTTACTAATGGTAACAATCCATTTCACTAGGGGCTCTACATTTAAGCAAACACTAGGGAAATTTAGCTATCCATTACACTAAGGTAGACATAAAAATATAGATATGCAAACATAATAACAACGCTAATTTTAACAGAGTAAACTTACTAAAATATCTTCACTTGCATTAACTTCAAACAGTAGAAAAATTACAATAATAACACCCCTTTCACGCGTACAATAACACCCTTTTTCACGAACAATACCCCCTTAATAACTGAAACTATTTTTACAGCGTAATAAAATTAACAATAATATTAACTATAGTAATTGAAATATAAATTTGTGTTGTAATCTCTGTGTTCTCTGTATCTCTGAACGTACTCCTTTTATAAACATGAAAGTTGGTCAAAAAGACTTGTTGAAATCCTGCTGTCTTCAATTGAGTCAAAAGAAATGTTTAAAAACCAAAAAGCAGCCGACCTTCTGGATATCCGAACAGTGACTTTGGCCTAACATTACACGATTCGTGTAGACTTACACTATTCGTGTAAGAGTAAATATTCTACACGATTCGTGTAGACCTACACTATTCGTGTAAGAACAAATATACTACACGATTCGTGTAGACCTACACTATTCGTGTAAGAACAAATATACTACACTATTCGTGTAGACCTACACTATTCGTGTAAGAGTAAAAGCAGTTTTCTTTATTTTTCTTTTTCGTTTGTTCTTTGATGACCTCGTATTGACGTGTACTGACTTGGCACTTTACATTTGAACTCTTTTCTTCATCTATCTTGTACTTTCATTCGGATAAACGTTTCTTGATATAAATCTGGTTTAAAACTATCGTTTTATCGTCGAATCTTCAAATAGCAAGCTCTTATCCACTTTTGTCATTTTTCTCGTGAAATGCGCATTGAATGTCTTTGTAGATGATAAAAACCTATGAAATATAAGTGATATTGCGTCGAATAATATGTATGTTTAGAGCAATATCAAAATACCCCACACTAGAACGTTGCTTGTCCTCAAGCAATTACATCTTTTAACAGAGTTAGAACATTATATATCTTTCTTATCGAACATTTAGATCACACAACACACACTACACGAAATGAAACACACGCTATATGAAATATATTACACAACACAGTATTTATTGGATCACACGCACACCACACGAAATGAAATTCTGACAACAGAAACAAACATGAAACTCGTGATTAGGGTTTAAAAATTTGGATCCTTAGGGAAAATTGGACCTTGTGAAAACGTTTTATGATTTTATAAAATGTCATGCTAGTTTTTACACTAGACACGTTTTCCGGTTTTAACCTCAAATTCCGGTTGAGGGTAACTGAAAACCGAAGTCTCAGTCGGCGATTAGCAAGCTATTCGCCCCCATGATTGTAGTATCATGGAACTTGAAGCCAAATGTCCAAAAATAATTTTACACAAATATAATTCATAAAATAGCATAAGTTTTAGAACAAAATTATATCGTGTCCAAATATCATCGGTGAACCATGAGTTTGCACACCTCAATTTGTTATGGCATATGTATGTTGACCGCGGTCAAACATAGATGCAGTTAATCTTTACGGAGATCATCCATCTGGGGATTAGATTCATTAGTCTTAAAAGCTAATTTGCATTGTGCCCCCCCATTGTACGAGACAGATCCATCTCATGGTTAGGATAAGTCTGACCACCAAAAACCCTGTTTGATGCTGAGGTTAGGTGGATTTCCAGCCGATTTTAGGGATGACTTTTCAAGATTTTTCGTCAACCTACAGCTGTTCTGGACTACATCTTCTAACATAAGTTAGCAAGTGTGTCAATTCGGAAGACTTTACTTCCTTACGGGATGGAGTTGATTCATCCTCTATTACTCGTGATAATGGAATATTCAGGTTTATACGTTCCTTAGCAATGATATCTGCAATAAACTTCAAAGAAACATGTGATAAATGGTTCTCAATATAAGGATTTATAAATTCTTGTTATAAATGGTTTTCTTTTATAAGTTTTAAACAAATAAACTTATGTATTTTTAATGTATGGAGACAACAATTTCGGTTTTTACACCTGATCTTTAATTGCTCGTAGTTACCTTAAAAATTGATTAGATACATTTGTTTAAAAATTTTCAAATTTTCATAAAAACCAATAACTTATTAGTTCTCGAGAATTTATATATTCCCACCCCACACTTAAGATTATGTAATGCCCTCATTACATAAAATCAGATAATAATGTATAAATTTGAGAGGACAAAAAATGTAGAGTATTTGGAACTTCCTTTGTTAACCGATTTGGATTTTCAAATTGTTTTACCTACGATCATATCCAATGTTTGTATCACAATGTAATTTGATGTTTCGTTTCGTCTAATTGCATTTTCGTCTGTACCTGTCAAAACCATGTTAAAAACACACAAAATATGGGGTTTTAATTCAATCGTTCAACACATTTTTTTACCCCACACTATATTTTCTTGCTAATATAAAAAAATAAAAACATAATAAGTTTCAATACACACCAAAAAAAAATTATGTTATTACAAACTAAAATTTTTTTTTTTTTTTTTTTTTTTTTCATTTTATATTTTTTTTTATATAACTTATAATTAATTAAATTTAAAATATCTTTTATAAATTTATATTTGTAACGGAAATTCGGTTGTTATACTTGATCTTAATCCGTTTATAAATTTTTAAATTCAATTTATAAAATTCAATTCATTAAAAGTTAAAGTTTTTAATGTTTTTCGAAAACAAATTTAAAATAAAATAAAAACACTCTATTTTTGTGTTAAAAAGATTAACATTTTTAAATTTTAAAACAAGTATATGAAAAATACAAATAAAAAGGAATTTAAAATAAAAACGAGACACACGAATGGGACTATTTACAATGTGTGAAGTTTATTAGCGAGTCGTTCACGCGACTCCACCCCAATTTTAACTAACGTCGGGGTGATAAACATCACCCTTCTTTACTCCAATAGAACCATTACCGCAACCATTCTCGCCATTAATTTTTGACAATAACCAAGAGTCCGAAAATCTTGACTCTTTAACTAAATTTTTTAACTTATCTTTCTCAAGTTTTGATAGGTTTGAAATCAATCTCTCTCTCAAATGTTTATCTTTTTTCGACATAGCATTTCTAATCCTACCATATAACTTCTTCATGGTTTTCTCAACAACACTATCATTGGGCGGTTTACTATCTAGTTTCTCCTCATCACCCTCCCCACACTTAGCTTGTTGACTAATGGGTTTGACATTGTCAACAATATTCACTGAAACTATCGGTGTGGGTGGTGGGTTCATACTAAACTCAGTTTGATAGGTTGCACTCTTGCCTCTATCCTTCAAAACTAGTTTTCCTGTTTTCCAATCTGTTAAAGCACATGCAGTTGCTAAGAATGGTCTACCTAAAATAATAGGTACAAACTTATCTTCCTTCATGTCTACAACTACAAAGTCAGCTAGAAACTCAAGTTCACCTGTTTTTACTACTAAGTTTTCAGCAATCCCTATAGGTTTATTAACCGATTGATCAATGAATCTAAGGCCTGAATTGGTTGGTTTAAGTTCGCCTAAGTTCAAGTGCGAGTAAATGGAATAAGGCATGAGATTTATACTTGCACCTGAGTCAGCTAATGATCTAAGAGTTTTAGATTCATTAAGCTTACAAGGTATTATGAACGGTCCGGGATCACCTAACTTAGGTGGCAACTCATTCTTCTTCATAATAGCAGCACATTCTGCTTCAAGGAACGCGGATGATGCTTGTTCACACACTCCTTCTTTTGCCATCAAATCATTCAAGAATTTCCCATAGTTTGGCATACCTGCAACAACATCAACCAAAGGTATATTTACACAAATATTATCCATATTTAAAGGCTTACAATGATTCTCCTTTGGTTTTTCGGATGCAAGTGCTTGTGGGTATGGAATGGGTTCTTTATAGTCTTCCACTTTAGGTGCTTGCTTCACCGTATCTTCCGCTTCTTCCTTGATCATCTTCAAATCATCATCAACCCTAAACTCGGAAGGCTTGGTGGTTTCTATTTTCTGCACTTCTGCATGATTTCCCGACATCAGCCTCATCAAATAATCAGCATACTCGGGAGTTATGTCACCAACTCGGATCTCTTCATTTTCACATGTTATACTTTTCATACTTTCAACTCGGGTACCATCAATCTCTTGATAAGGAGTGTAATCTGCCATATTGGATAAATCAGAAAATATAAACTCATCACACTCTTCATCATCATCTTCACACCCAAGAGTAAAAATAGGACTATGCTCCGGTGTTTTGAAACTTGCTTCATCCTCACAGAAACTATAAATAGCATTCACTTGTGAATATGCTGGGGCTTGAGGATCATTCTTCTTTAGTATAACCGGAGGGTTACTTGCAATTGGTGGTCTCTCTGCTAGTAACTGTGAGATCCTTCCAACATCTCTTTCTAAAATCTGAATCGTGGCTTGTTGATTTCGGATTTGCTGAGTTTGGAGCTCTGCATTTTGCTCGTGCTTAACCATAAAATCTCTTAAGAGATCTTCTATACCGGATTTCCTCTCGGGTTGAGGTTGCATAATTGCTAATGGTTGTGGTTGTATGAGTGCTAGAGGTTGTGGTTGATTGGGTTGGAAATTATTTTGATAATTTCTTTGAGGTTGATTTCGGTTATTATAACCTGGTGGCAGATTTCTTTGGTTTTGATTTGGGAAATTCCGGTTGTTTTGGTAACCTGGATTTCCTCCTTGATAGTTATTATTATTTTGATAGTTATTATTATTTGATCCTGAAGGTCCTCCTACTTGATAGCTATTTATATGAGGATATTTTCGGTTGTTTGCTTCTATAGCTGGAAAATCGCTAAAGTTCATTTCACCTTTTCGTAAGTATCCTAAGAAATTTGCTTGTTCTTCCATTGTACTTTGATCACAATCTCTAGTAAGATGGGGACCTTGGCACAGTTCACATCCTACTCTGATAGCATGCATTTCCTTGGTTACTTTCTCGATTTGCCTTGCTTGATTTGCTATTTGAACTTTTAAAGAAGCAATTTCATCATTGCTTTCAATACTAGCAACATTTGATGATCTAGAAAATTCTATTTCTTGATGCCAGTTATGAGAATGGGACGCTAAATCAGCAATGATTGTATGAGCGTCTTCAGGTGTTTTCTTCATAACCGAACCTCCGGCTGCAACATCTATATCTTTTCTAGTTGTCACATTGACTCCTTTATAGAATATTTGGACCTTTTGGAATGTATTCAACCCGTGTTGAGGACATATTCGAAGCATTTTATTGAATCGGGTCCAAGCTTCATAAAGAGTTTCATTAGGCTTTTGTTTAAAGTGATTTATGTCACTTTGTAATTTTGCTGCTTTTGAAGCAGGAAAGAATTCTGACAAAAATTTATCCATCATATCATTCCAGTTTTCAATATATCCTTCTGGTAATGAGTCTAGCCAATCCCTTGCATCATCTTTTAATGACCATGGAAAGATTTTTAAACATGCAACTTCATCGGTGACATCTTTGATTTTGAAAAGCTTGCAAATGCTTACAAACTTACGAAGATGCTCGTTAGCATCCTCATTTGGGGCTCCACCGAATTGACATGTATTAGTTACCATGTGTAAAAATTGACCTTTTATTTCAAAGCCATCACTCATCGTGGGTTGGATGATTGCGTGGCCTTGACCTTTTCTTGTGGCCTTCATTAATGCTTCCATCGTTTGATTTGTATCAGCCATTTCTTCTTCTTCTTTAATAATCGGCTCTATGATTGGTTGAATTATTGGTTCAGAGTCGGATTCTAAGAAAAGTGACTCTAAATTTTTAGCAAGAGATTCTACTTCTTGAGTTCTTAAGCGTTCGTGGAATCTTCTTTCGGGTTCAGGATGTGAAGGAGTTAATTCAGCGTTGGAGGAACGTAAGTTCATACATTAATTTCTATTATGAGATCACTTCACTAAAGGTTTATCTAGGGTTACCTATTTGTTTCTCCTTTTTTTAGTATTTTTCGGTGTTTTAAAATTACTAGTACTTCCTATTTCTTTTTGTTGTTTTTGTCCTTTATTAATTCTTTGAGATTCCTGATTTAAGTTTAACGAGTTTAGGATTGAACGGATCATACAATTTGGGAAATTGTACAAAGAACTAAAGGATTTATTCAAAAATTTTGAACTTTCTTGGAAATGAATTTCCTCGAGAGGATCGAATAACATAAAAACAATGATAAAAACCTTTAAACAAACAGATTATCCTTCTGATTTTGCCCACGTTTTGAATAGCCAAAAGATGCAGCAGAGGGGCAGGATCCTTCAAAGACCAATAAAATTGGTGATCCAACAACCCGGTCCACGTACAAATCCAACTACTACTACGAATCAGAAAAATTATCTATTTATTTAACTGCCAACTCCCCGGCAGCGGCGCCAAAAAGTTGATGTGCTGGATCGAGACCTTTTATTTTGAACGGATTTGAGTTGTTTTGTTACACGAATTGATTTATTGTATATGTGGTATTTTATTGATTTTAGGTTGATTTCACACATATATATAGGCAACTAGTCCTATCCGTGTAGTTTAGTTTGTTGGTAAATCCGATTCGTTCCACAGGGAGATGGAGTGTTTAATGGTTTTTTTTTTTATAGTCTTTGATGTCATACTTAATTAAAGAGGGTTTTGGATTAGGCAATTTATGGTAACAGTAAAAGAAAATAACTTAACTAATTTACTAAATAAAATTACAAGATTACAATAATTAACTTAAAAAGGAACTAAATGAAAGTATACTAATTATGATGCGACAATTATATTACTAGATGGTAATTAGTAAAATAGTAATTTTTAATAAAACTATATGTTTAGAATTTTGTTTTGAGCAATTATAATAGAAACTTATTTAAATTAACTAAAATGCATTTTTAGTAAAACTAATACAAATTAAAAGGAAAATTAATTAATTTACTAATTATAAACTAGTTACAATTTATAAACTTATACTAATTAATGCTAATTTTAGGATTAAAACATATATTTAAGTATTTTATATTAATTAAAACTAATTATATAATAAAAATAACTAATAACCTAAATTATATATAATTAATTAATCAAAACCCTAATTTTTACCCTAGCTGGTACTGTAGCCGCGTCAAGGCCTACACGATTCGTGTGAGGCTACACGATTCGGGTATGGCTTAAATTATGTGACAATTAACTGTTTACGAAAAATAGATGTTTTTATGTAATTTTTATATTTTAAAATGGTAATTCGTGAATAATAACAATAATACTTTTTATAAGAAGTAAAAATAAGATAAATGGGAGTGTTTACTTAATTGTGTCACCCCTAGATCCATGGATTGTTTTAAGTTTTACGCCTTATTAAAATGTTCTAGTATCAAACTTTACATTTTTCTCTCGAATAAATATAAAGTTACCACTTAACTAAATAAAATCTAATTTTCATTGGATTCTTTTTAGAAAGCTACTATTCCCTAAGTATTTAAATTGAGACCTAGCCTAGTTTTGACCTTCGCCAATACCCAAATTATAACGGTTTCCCTTTTTATAATTTCACCTTCATATAACTTAATGATATCACCCAAACCACCGAAGTTTATTTCTAAATTGGTGTCAATAACTTATCCATAAATTCGTCTAGATCATTTTTAATGTTGAAGCTTAATTTAGGTAAATAAAAACAACTTTCGTTATTTAAATTTACTAAATTAAGTGGCAAGGGTTAAATATCTAATTACATAAAAATGGTTCTTTTAACTAGGCTCAATATTAAAAATACTAAAGTTACATTTTAACTTTTACTAATGGTAACAATCCATTTCACTAGGGGCTCTACATTTAAGCAAACACTAGGGAAATTTAGCTATCCATTACACTAAGGTAGACATAAAAATATAGATATGCAAACATAATAACAACGCTAATTTTAACAGAGTAAACTTACTAAAATATCTTCACTTGCATTAACTTCAAACAGTAGAAAAATTACAATAATAACACCCCTTTCACGCGTACAATAACACCCTTTTTCACGAACAATACCCCCTTAATAACTGAAACTATTTTTACAGCGTAATAAAATTAACAATAATATTAACTATAGTAATTGAAATATAAATTTGTGTTGTAATCTCTGTGTTCTCTGTATCTCTGAACGTACTCCTTTTATAAACATGAAAGTTGGTCAAAAAGACTTGTTGAAATCCTGCTGTCTTCAATTGAGTCAAAAGAAATGTTTAAAAACCAAAAAGCAGCCGACCTTCTGGATATCCGAACAGTGACTTTGGCCTAACATTACACGATTCGTGTAGACTTACACTATTCGTGTAAGAGTAAATATTCTACACGATTCGTGTAGACCTACACTATTCGTGTAAGAACAAATATACTACACGATTCGTGTAGACCTACACTATTCGTGTAAGAACAAATATACTACACTATTCGTGTAGACCTACACTATTCGTGTAAGAGTAAAAGCAGTTTTCTTTATTTTTCTTTTTCGTTTGTTCTTTGATGACCTCGTATTGACGTGTACTGACTTGGCACTTTACATTTGAACTCTTTTCTTCATCTATCTTGTACTTTCATTCGGATAAACGTTTCTTGATATAAATCTGGTTTAAAACTATCGTTTTATCGTCGAATCTTCAAATAGCAAGCTCTTATCCACTTTTGTCATTTTTCTCGTGAAATGCGCATTGAATGTCTTTGTAGATGATAAAAACCTATGAAATATAAGTGATATTGCGTCGAATAATATGTATGTTTAGAGCAATATCACAAACCCCGTTGATATTTTGGATAATCTATCCAAAGTCTGTCAAATCTCAGGTTCGGGTGCAACTCTTCCAAATGCATATCGGAAAAGGTCATGACTGGATGAGGTACATCCTGCTTGTAGTAGTTATCCACCTCCTGTTGTTCCAAATTCTCAGCAGGAGCATGGCGGGCTTGGGATGAAGATTCACCCCTTTCATTCTGCAAAACACATCAAACACAAATTTTGTGCATCCAAATATGCATTAGTGTCAGCAAAATCATCAATCAAAATAATTACAATGACATTATCAATTTATATCAAACTTAAGCTTATTTTCACATTTTTATCAAATCTACACTTTTTCAAATAAGCATATATGAAAATGTTCGCCAAGTTCATAAGCATTCAACTCAAATAACATGTCAAAATAATTATTACTAGCAATTAAACAAGTCTCAAATGGCATTATCTTTCAAAAATCAAGTTCATGAATTTTGGACTTGAAAAAGTCCACTTTAATTCTCAAAATCATGTTTAGACTCAAAGTTTGGATCATTTAACTACCTAGACATGTTACACTACTCAATTTAGCAACAATTCATGACAAAAATCGGCCATAACCTGTTTATATCAAAAAGCCCCAAATTGCTCAAGAACACAAACCCTAGATTATTCAAAATTTGAAGTTTAAGGCTTCTAATCATGTTAAACAGCATCAATCTAGGTTATACAAGCATAATACATAAACAATTTAAGTCTAATTACACTAAAAAGCATCAAAATCAAATTGGGGAAAAAATAGCTCAAGAACACCTAATTTCGAATTAAATGGTGTTTAGGTGTAGAAATTTACCGTTTTTCTTGAGTAATTCTTAGATAGCATCCTTCTCAACATGATTTTAGCAAAAGATTTGGTGATTAACGGTTAAAAATTGAGATTTTTGAGGGTGATTTTCGGGTTTTTTCGCAGTATTTTTGCAGTATTTTTCGAGTTGTTTTTGTGTGGGGAGTGAACTGATCGTTCAGCTATTTTATTTTTTTTCTGGGTTTTGGTCCCTCCGCGAGTCGCGGAGGTTTGCACTTCAAACTCCGCGAGTCGCGGAGTTTGCTCTTTTTTTTTTTTTTTTTTTTTTTTTTTTTATATAATCTTTAACTTATAAAACAATTAAGTATTTAATTTTAAAATTTTGTTTCCCTTGTTATTTAGGACGAGGTCGTTTCGGATCGATGTCCTAGTCCGTCCCTCGACAAAATTTTAAAATTTGTCTTTTTGTAGCGATTGTTTTAAAAGCTAAGATTTTTGGGTTTTTTTTCAATGTTTTTGGCATACTCTAATTCAGTAAGATTAAAAATAATGATAATAAAAGTTCTCGTCCCTCCCTCGGGTAAAGCAATTTCGGTTCAAAGACCTAGTCTTCAACTTACGACGAATTTTAAAAATCATATTCTTAACTTAATGAGATAAAGTAAATTTTTGTTTTTAAATTCACACAACTTAAATATAAAATTCAAAATTAAAAATTAAAAATTAAAAATTCACACCAAACTTAAAATTTGAAATGCATAAAATTAAAATTTCATATTTTAAAAATTAAAAATTCACACCAAACTTAATTTAAAAATTCATAAATTCATATCAAACTTATATTAATTTTTCAAATATTTACAATTTTAAATATATTGTTTTTACAAAGTTTACAATATTAATTTAAGATTTAAATATTAATTTTAAAAACATGGTAAAATTAAAATTAAAAATCTTTTTGTCTTTTTATCCCACTTTAATCAATCAAATATTATCAAAAATATGCGCCCCTCTTTTCGGTAAAGTAATTTCGGTTCCAAGACCTAATTTAACTCATGACGAATTTTTGAAATATTTTGGGTTGATTGATTAAAGATATTTATACCTTAAGAATAAACGTTAAATTTCGCAGTGATGTAATAAATTTTTGAACGATATCAATAATTTCGGTCGCCAAACCTAATTTTATTCAATACCAATTTAATACTTTTTAGCGAACAAATTAGCGTTTATTATCAAAAGGTTAAAAATAAATAAAAATAAAAACTGTACAGACATACCTGTGAAATAGATTTCTTAGTTATATGATCTATTATATTCATAAGATAGTCGGTTTAATTGGTTTTCCATGGCTGCATAGGCGTAACCTCGAGCATTCATTGTCTTTTCTTCTAAACATATGAACGGTCCGTCTCTGCATAAAGTAACAAATTCGGTATTTGAATAGGTTTGATTATTTGAACATTTACCTCCATGTGACCATTTTCCGCATTTGTGACATCGTTCTAGGTGTCGTGCTCTTCTTTTCGCTGCGGATTTTGATTTTCCTTTACCAAATTGTAACTTATTATCTTCGCATCTGGATCCTTTTCTAACTCCGTCCATTCTTTCTCTGATTACTGATACTAATTCACTCGGTAGTATATCATTATTACGTTTAGTGATCAAAGCGTGTAGCATTAGACCATGGTTTAGTTCACAGGTAGTCTTCATTTCGTAAAACCTAAAAAAAATAAAAATTCAGAATGGGGGGAGAAGACTAGTTCTTTAGGGTCTGCTAGGGAAAGACCATACGTGTTCCATTTTCGAGAACTACACGAAAACAGACAATCTAACTCTAACAGAAATACATATTATCCTTTAAAGACTTGATTCTCCCCACACTTAGTTAGCTGTGGTGTCGAAATTGTGAGTAACTTCGTTGTCGACTTCCATCGGACCATGTATGTAATGTTTAACTCTGTGACCATTAACTTTAAATTCAATCCCATTTGAATTTATCAATTCTATCGTTCCGTATGGGAAAACTCTTTTGACTATGAATGGTCCAGACCATCTTGATTTCAATTTTCCAGGAAATAGCTTGAATCGTGAATTGAAAAGAAGAACTCTGTCTCCTTCTTTAAATTCTTTTGAACTTCTGATTCTTTTATCATGCCATTTCTTCGTTCTTTCTTTATAGATTAACGAATTTTCGTATGCTTCATGTCTTAATTCTTCTAATTCGTTTAGTTGACTTAATCGTAGACGTCCGGCTTCATGTAAATCAAGATTACATGTCTTCAAAGCCCAAAATGCTTTGTGTTCGATTTCTACTGGAAGATGACATGCTTTTCCATAAACAAGTCTAAAAGGTGTGGTTCCAATTGGAGTTTTGTAGGCTGTTCTAAAAGCCCAGAGTGCATCCTCCAATTTAATGGACCATTCCTTCGAATTTGATCCTACGGTTTTCTCTAGAATACGTTTTAAAGCTCGGTTGGTATTTTCAACTTGTCCACTTGTTTGTGGATGATATGCGGTGGAGATTTTATGAGTTACTCCATATCTTTTAAGAACTTTCTCAAGTTGATTATTACAGAAATGAGTTCCCCGATCACTTATTAAAGCTTTCGGTGTTCCAAACCTTGCAAAAAGACGTTTTAAAAAGTTGACTACAACTCGTGCATCGTTAGTTGGGAGAGCTTGTGCTTCCGCCCATTTAGATACATAGTCAATGGCTACGAGTATATATAGATTATTATGAGATTTTGGAAATGGACCCATAAAGTCAATACCCCAAATGTCAAATACTTCACATACTTGGATGACATTTTGTGGCATTTCATCACGTTGACTTATTTTTACGGCCCTTTGACATGCATCATAGGATTTGCAAAGAAGGTGTGCGTCTTTGTAAATTGTAGGCCAATAGAATCCAGCTTCATAAACTTTTCTTGCTGTTAGTTGAGGCCCATAATGCCCTCCTGTTGGTCCTGTGTGACAATGGTTTAAAATTTTACTAGCTTCATCTCCAAATACACATCGGCGTATTATTCCATCGGGACAACTTTTAAACAGATGTGGATCTTCCCAGAAATAGTGTTTTATATCACTGAAGAATTTCTTTCGTCTTTGGTACGATAATCCTTTTTCAAGGAATCCACAAACTAAGTAGTTTGCATAGTCTGCAAACCATGGGATTTCTTTATAATCTATCTTCAATAGATATTCATCAGGAAAGTTGTCTTGTATGGCCGATTCATTCAGAACTTCTAATTCGGGATTTTCAAGACGAGAAAGATGATCAGCGGCGAGATTTTCTGCTCCCTTTTTATCTCGGATTTCAATATCAAACTCTTGTAAGAGTAAGATCCAACGGATTAATCTTGGTTTAGCATCTTGTTTTGAAAATAGGTATCTAAGAGCAGAATGGTCGGTATAGACCACCGTTTTTGCTAGAACGAGATATGATCGAAATTTGTCAAAAGCAAAGACAATAGCAAGGAGTTCTTTTTCAGTAGTTGTATAGTTTGTTTGTGCTCCTTGTAACGTCTTACTAGCATAAAATATAGGTTGAAATCGTTTTTCAATCCTTTGTCCTAAAACGGCTCCCATTGCAAAATCACTTGCATCGCACATTAGTTCAAATGGTAGATTCCAATTTGGTGTTATCATGATCGGTGCATTAGTGAGTTTTTCTTTAAGAATATTAAAAGATTTGATACATTCATCTGAAAAGATGAATGGCGCATCCTTTTCTAGGAGTTTATTCATAGGAGTGGCAATTTTAGAAAAATCTTTTATGAAACGTCGGTAAAAACCGGCATGCCCTAGAAAACTCCTAACTCCTCTAACATTGGTGGGATGTGGAAGTTTAGCAATTACATCTACTTTAGCTCTATCCACTTCAATTCCTTCTTTTGAAATTTTATGTCCAAGAACGATGCCTTCTTTAACCATGAAATGGCATTTCTCCCAATTAAGTACTAGATTTGATTTTTCGCATCTAATTAGCATTCGTTCCAGATTAACTAGACATGATTTAAATGTATCACCGAAGACTGAAAAGTCATCCATGAATACTTCCATGCATTCTTCTATCATGTCATGAAAAATCGCCATCATACACCTTTGAAAGGTTGCAGGGGCGTTACAAAGTCCAAATGGCATGCGTTTGTAAGCAAAAGTACCATAAGGGCACGTGAATGTGGTTTTCTCTTGATCTTCGGGTGCTATTGGAATTTGAAAATATCCGGAAAATCCATCTAGAAAACAATAGTAACTATTTCCGGCTAATCTTTCCAACATTTGATCTATGAAAGGTAAGGGAAAGTGATCTTTTCTGGTGGCGTCATTTAATTTTCTATAATCAATACATACACGCCATCCTGTTACAGTCCTAGTAGGAATAAGCTCATTTTTCTCATTTGTAATGACAGTCATGCCACCCTTCTTCGGCACGCATTGAACTGGGCTTACCCATGGACTATCAGAAATTGGATAAATTAAACCTGCATCTAGCAGTTTAATAATCTCTTTCTTAACTACATCTTGCATATTAGGATTTAGTCTTCGTTGACGTTGCACATACGTTTTATGACCTTCTTCCATAAGGATTTTATGTGTGCAATACGAAGGACTTATTCCTTTAATATCATGAATCTTCCATGCAATGGCTGGTTTATGAGCTTTCAACATAGAAATGAGTTGTGATTTCTCATTTTCAGTAAGAGAAGACGATATTATTACAGGTAATTCAGATTCACCATGTAAATAAGCGTATTCCAAATGGTTTGGAAGTGGCTTTAACTCTAATTTCGGAGGTTCTTCTATCGATGATTTATATCGATATCTGTCTTCTTCTTTTAGCATTTGAATTTCTTCTGTTGTTGGTTCATATCCATTAGCTATAAGTGTAGCTAACATTTCAGCTTCATCAATTGGTTCATTACCTTCTCCTAAATAACATTCTCCTGTTCCTTGTAATTCTGGAAATTCTTCTAATAATTCTGCATGTGCATCTATAGTTTGAATATAATAACATGTATCATCTGCAGATTGTGGTTGTTGCATTGCTCTATCAACTGAAAAGGTAACACTCTCATCCTCTATACTTAGGGTCAGTTTCTTACCGAACACGTCTATCATTGCTTTAGCCGTGTTTAAGAATGGTCTTCCTAATATGAGAGGAACTTGAGAATCTTCTTCCATGTCCAAAACAACAAAATCTACTGGAAATACTAAATTACCAACTTTAACTAGCATGTTCTCCATTATCCCTCTAGGATATTTTATTGATCTATCGGCTAGTTGTATGCTTATTCTGGTTGGTTTTAATTCTCCAAGGTCTAGTTTAGCGTATAGTGAATACGGCATTAGATTTATACTAGCACCTAAGTCTGCCAATGCTTCTATTGAACTAAGACTACCCAGAAAACATGGAATTGTGAAACTTCCTGGATCAGATAATTTTTCTGGTATCTTATTCAACAGCACTGCTGAACAATTAGCATTCATAGTGACAGCCGAGAGTTCTTCCATTTTCTTTCTATTCGTGATTAGATCTTTCAAGAATTTAGCATATCTTGGCATTCCTGAAATCACATCAATGAAAGGAAGATTTACATTTATCTGTTTAAACATATCCAAGAATTTGGATTGCTCGGCTTCAAGTTTTTCCTTCTTCATTTTACTCGGGTAAGGAAGTGGTGGTTGGTATGGTTTAACATAAGGTTTATCCTTAACTGTGTTATCTTCATTAACCTTCTCAACTACCGGTTCTTTTTCCTTATCTTGATCAGGTTGTGGTTCTTGTGGAGTAGGAATAGTTTCATCAGAAGTTACAGGTATTTCAGGTGATTTAAGTGTTGTACCACTTCTTGTGATAATAGCTTTAGCTGTTTCATTCCGGGGGTTAGCATTTGTATCACTAGGTAAACTTCCCGGTTTTCTTTCACCTATTAACCTTGCTAGGTTACTTACTTCTTGTTCCAGATTTTGAATAGAAGCTTGTTGATTTCTAAATGCTTGAGCATTTTGTTCATTTGTTTGTTTTTGAGATGTGAAAAACTGCGTTTGAGTTTCAACTAGCTTTGTCATCATATCTTCTAAATTCGGCTTTTTATCATCGGTTTGTTGTGGTGGTTTGTTTTGAAAATTCGGTCTTTGCTGATTGTAAGTATTATTGGGTACTTGTTGATTGCTAGGACCTTGTTGGTTATTGTATGGAATATTTCGGTTATAATTCTGGTTTTGATTGTACATCGGTCTTGGCGGTTGATAATTATTCTGATAATTATTTCCAGGCCTTTGGTTTATGTATGAAATATTCTCTCTTTGTTCCATTGTTAATTCAATACTGAGACAATCTTTTGTCAAATGTGGTCCTCCACACTGCTCACAACTAATTCGTATTGAGTGAATATCCTTAGTCATCTTTTCCATTCGTCTCTCGAAAGCATCTATCTTTGCCGAAATGGAATCTAAGTCATGGCTAGAATCGGCTCTAGCTGCTTTAGATGATCTAATGATATCTTTTTCTTGGTGCCACTCATGTGAGTGGGAAGCAGTGTTATCAATAATTTTGTAAGCATCAGTTTCGGTTTTCTTCATAATAGAACCACCAGCTGCTATATCTATATCTTTCCTTGTAGTGATGTCGCATCCTTGGTAGAATATTTGTACTATTTGACAGGTGTCTAAACCATGTTGCGGACATCCTCTTAACAACTTTCCATATCTTGTCCACGCCTCATATAGAGTTTCATTTGGCTTTTGTGTGAACGTAACAATTTCTGCTTGAAGTCTTACAGCTTTAGATGCAGGAAAAAATTGTTTAAGAAATTTGTCAATTAAAACATCCCATGTATCGATCGCCCCTTCAGGTAACGATTCCAACCAATCTTTGGCTTCTCCCTTTAAAGTCCAGGGAAATAACATGAGATATATCTGTTCATCCTCCACTTCTCGGATTTTAAATAGTGTGCAGATCCTATTAAAGGTACGTAGATGTTCATTTGGATCTTCCTTCGGCGCACCACTAAATTGGCATTGATTAGTCACCATGTGTAGAATTTGTCCTTTGATTTCATAATCTGGCGCATTAATGTCTGGATGAGTAATTGCGTGACCTTGGCCAGTGCGTTTAGCTCTCATTCGGTCTTCCATACTTAAAGGTTCCAGATTCTCCATAATTGAATTTGTTGAATCGGTATCACTAGATGCTTCAGTTTTAATGGTTCGTTCCTCAACAATCTCTGTTTGAATGATTGGTGGTTCCGGAGGAAAGTTTAATGGTTCAGGATCTACGAACCGTCCCTGAATATTTTCTGGATTCTCAATTGTGAGGTTGGGTTCAAAAAATGGATTATCGGTAATTTGAACTGAAGTACTTGGTTGACTGGATGACGATTCTAAAGAAAAATCAACGGCGGTTATATTTGTTAAACGATGTCTTGATCGAGTTACAGGTGGTGAACGTACAAAAGGTGGTGAACGTCTTGCTCGGTGCATTCACTGAATATCCTATTAGTTTTTAAAAGGAAAGAAAAATTATAATAAGTTATCCAATCAATAGACTTTTCTGATTTTGCCCACGTTTCGAATAGCCAAAAGATGCAGCAGAGGGGCAGGATTCGTTTGGTCTCAATATAATTGAGGACTGTTTGGCTCCAATAACCCGGTCCACGTACAAATCCAACTATTACTACGAACCAGAAAATTTTGATGTCTATCAATTTAACCTCTTAAAATAAATTTTCGTAATTTTAAGAAATTTAGATAAGAAGTAGAAAAAATTCTATGTCCTAAAACTAGAATAGCGAGAAATAAGAGAGAAAAAGAGTTTGTCGAAAAAGGTCGAAAAAGAAAAATGGTTGAAAAATAAAAGGTGACGGAAAAATAAAAGAAACTTATAAAAACTTAAAAATACTTAACTAACCTAACCTTATTACTACAACTAACTTAAAATTATAATCGCAAATTGAAATTACTAATTGGAATGATAATTGGTACATAGTAAAAGGTCTAAAAATATTAAAGCTTACAGGAAAAACTAAATCACAAATGGAAATAACTTAAAAAGAAACTAAAACTTAAAAAGGCGTCGCAAAATTCTAAAGCACCTAAATCTTAGTCTAAAGAAAAAGCACTTAAGGAATTCTACGGCAAAGCCTAAAAATCTAGGAGTAAAAATAACTATAGCAAAAACTAAGTTTAAAATTAAATATGAGCTAAAAATACAAATATTACGCTACAACGATTAAAAAGGTACAAAATATAAAAATATACAAAAAGTTGTAAAAAGTATAATTTTTATAAAAATATTATTTTTATATTATTTATTTTATAGAATTACTAATTTTACAATTTAATAAAACTAATTAAACTAAATACATAAATTAATAAAAAGTAAAAATAAAACTAAAACTAATAATAATAATAATAATAATTAGGTTTAAAATAATAATAATTAATAATATCCCGTAATTAATGCTTGATTAGGGTTTTTGTCCGTGTGTCAGAAGGTCTCCGCGAGTCGCGGCAATTAAAGAAGAAAACCCCGCGAGTCGCGGGGATCAGAAGTTCAGCTGACAGGGTTGAGTTTTTACGCGTTTTCTTTATTTTTATTTTTTTTTATTTTATGTTTTCTGTTTTATATTTAAAAGATAAATATATATATAATTAAAATAAAACTTAATTTTAAAAACTAAAAATATACTTAAAATACTTTATAATTTTGTAAAAATAAAAGAAAAACTTAAAAATACACTTTAAAATATTTTTTTTTTTTTTCGATTTTAAAAGCTTTTTTTTTTTTTTTTACTTTTTTTAATTTTTTAAACAAAAATATAAATTTTACAAAAACAAATTATAACTTAAAATTTAAAAATATGGCGTTTCGCTTCGGCGAGATCCCCGGCAGCGGCGCCAAAAATACTTGATGTCAAAGCGAGGTGTATATAAAATAGTTATTATTTTACTAGGAAAACACTATTAAATACGATACAATTTTACACAAGATATTTATTTATTTATAGAATGGATATACTTAAACCTTGCTACAACACTTATAGGCAGTGTACCTAATCGTACAGTAGTGTAGTTTTTAGTAAGTCCGGTTCGTTCCACAGGGAAATCTTTAAACAAAGCTCAACGCTATATTAGTTTACTTTTATAAAAATACAAATATATATATAAGTAATATTATTATTATAAAGGGGGGTTTTTACCGTTTAATGACCGGTTTGTCGATTTTAAAACTTTAGTCGCAGTTAAAACCTAATGTAAAATATAAAATAAATACAAGACTTTAAATTAAAGCGTAAAGTAAATAACGATAATGAAATTGCGAATAATAAAAATGCGATAAAATAAAATTGCGATAATTAAAAAGTACGATAATTAAAAGTGCAATTAAATATAAAATAAAGGAAATTAAATATGAAATAAAAGAATTATGCTTATTTAAACTTCCGTAATCATGATGTTTGACGTGTTGATTTTAGTTTTATGCCCATGGGTTAATTGTCCTTTGTCCTGGATTATTTAATATGTCCGTCTGGTTTTTGTCCATAACAGTCCATCAGTCATAGATATAAATTGCAAGTGTCCTTGTCAAATTATTATTATACCCGAAGATAAATATTCCAACTAATTGGGGATTCGAATTGTAACAAGGTTTTAATACTTTGTTTAATGAATACACCAGGTTATCGACTGCGTGTAAACCAAGGTTTTACTACTTTGTTAACAATTACACCAATTACCCTTGAATGTAATTTCACCCCTGTTTTAATTATTCTAGTGGCTATTAATCCATTCCCGTTTCCGGTTAAATGAACGATTATTCGTACATATAAATACCCTGCCCATCGTGTCCGATCGAGTGTATATGGTAATTTATAGGGACGCCCAATTGTAAATCTTTATATTAACATTAACAAACTTTCATTTAGTTAAACAAATATAAAGCCCATTAATAGCCCATAGTCTAATTTCCACAAGTGTCGTTCTTTTGTCCAAACCCCAATTATGGTACAAAGCCCAATTACCCAATTTTAGTAATTAGCCCAACATCATGATTACTTCGTTTTAAATAAGCATAATAATAACTTAGCTACGAGACATTAATATAAAAAGGTTGAACATAACTTACAATGATTAAAAATAGCGTAGCGTTACACGGACAGAATTTCGACTTACACCCTTACAACATTCGCTAACATACCCTTATTATTAGGATTTAAAATTAAAATTAAAATTAAAATATAAATTATATATATTACGTATATATTGAGAGAGAGATTGAGAAATAAGATATGAAATTTGATCAGAATTCGGTTTGCTTTATAGCCAGACTTGAAAATTGGGGCTCCGCGACTCGCGGCAAAATGCCCTTAAAACTCCGCGAGTCGCGGAGATGTATTTACAGCTCACACCCTTGGAGTTTCTTGCTGCCGACGGTTTTTAATATATATATATAATATATATATAATTAATATAATTAATTATATATTATATTATATTTATATACATAGTTAACTTGTAATTTTTAGTCCGTTGCGTCGAGCGTTAAAAGTTGACTCTGGTCCCGGTTCCGGATTTTCGAACGTCCTCGCGTACAATTTTATATTTTGTACTTTGCGTTTTGAATCTTGTACTCTTGTGATTTCGAGACGTTTCTTATCAATAATTGGAACCTTTTTGATTGTCTTTTGTACTTTTGAGCTTTTTGGTCGTTTGCGTCTTCAATTCGTCGAATCTGTCTTTTGTCTTCACCTTTTATTATTTAAACGAATATCACTTGTAAATAGAACAATTGCAACTAAAAGCTTGTCTTTCTTGAGGAATAATGCTATGAAATATATGTTCATTTTTAGCATTATCAGCAGTACTCATGTCTAGACGAGTTCCTAATGCTTGCTGTAATGTCTGCCAGAATCTTGAAATAAATCTGCCATCCCTATCAGAGATAATAGAGATTGGTATTCCATGTCTGGAGACGGCTTCCTTCAAATACAGTCGTGCTAACTTCTCCATCTTGTCATCTTCTCTTATTGGCAGGAAGTGTGCTGATTTGGTGAGAAGATCAACTATTACCCAAATAGTATCAAAACCACTTGCAGTCCTTGGCAATTTAGTGAGAAAATCCATCGTAATGTTTTCCAATTTCCATTCCGGGATTTTGGGTTGTTGAAGTAGACCTGATGGTTTCTGATGCTCAGCTTTGACCTTAGAACACGTCAAAAATTCTCCTACGTATTTAGCAACATCGGCTTTCATACCTGGCCACCAAAAATGTTTCTTGAGATCCTTGTACATCTTCCCCGTTCCAGGATGTATTGAGTATCTGGTTTTATGAGCTTCTCTAAGTACCATTTCTCTCATATCTTCAAATTTTGGTACCCAAATCCTTTCAGCCCTATACCGGGTTCCGTCTTCTCGAATATTAAGATGCTTCTCCGATCCTTTGGGTATTTCATCCTTTAAATTTCCCTCTTTTAAAACTCCTTGTTGCGCCTCCTTTATTTGAGTAGTAAGGTTATTGTGAATCATTATATTCATAGATTTTACTCGAATGGGTTCTCTGTCCTTCCTGCTTAAGGCGTCGGCTACCACATTTGCCATCCCCAGGTGGTAACGAATCTCAAAGTCGTAATCATTCAACAATTCAATCCACCTACGCTGCTTCATATTCAGTTGTTTCTGATTAAATATGTGTTGAAGACTTTTGTGGTCGGTATATATAATACTTTTGACCCCATATAAGTAGTGCCTCCAAGTCTTTAATGCAAAAACAACCGCGCCTAATTCCAAATCATGCGTCGTATAATTTTGTTCGTGAATCTTCAATTGTCTAGACGCATAAGAAATCACCTTCGTTCGTTGCATTAATACACAACCGAGACCTTGCTTTGATGCGTCACAATAAATCACAAAATCATCATTCCCTTCATGCAATGACAATATAGGTGCCGTAGTTAGCTTTTTCTTCAATAACTGAAACGCTTTCTCTTGTTCATCCTTCCATTCAAATTTCTTCCCTTTATGCGTTAATGTAGTCAAGGGTTTTGCTATTCTGGAAAAGTCTTGGATGAACCTTCTGTTGTAACCAGCTAGTCCTAAAAACTGGCGTATGTGTTTCGGAGTTTTCGGGGTTTCCCACTTTTCAACAGTTTCTATCTTTGCCGGATCCACCTTAATACCTTCTTTGTTCACTATGTGATCGAGGAATTGAACTTCTTCCAACCAAAATGCACACTTTGAAAACTTAGCGTACAATTCTTCCTTCCTCAATACTTCTAACACCTTTCTCAAATGTTCACCGTGTTCTTCGTCATTCTTTGAGTAAATAAGTATGTCATCAATGAAAACAATGACAAACTTGTCAAGGTATGGTCCACACACTCGGTTCATAAGGTCCATGAACACAGCTGGTGCATTAGTTAAACCAAACGGCATGACCATAAAATCGTAATGACCGTAACGTGTTCTGAAAGCAGTCTTTGGAATATCATCTTCTTTCACCCGCATTTGATGATACCCGGAACGTAAGTCAATCTTTGAATAAACAGACGAGCCTTGTAGTTGATCAAATAAGTCGTCGATTCTCGGTAGTGGGTAGCGGTTCTTGATGGTAAGTTTGTTCAACTCTCGGTAGTCGATACACAACCTGAATGTACTATCTTTCTTCTTGACAAACAAAACAGGAGCTCCGCACGGTGATGTGCTTGGTCGAATAAAACCACGCTCTAAAAGTTCTTGTAATTAGCTTTGCAGTTCTTTCATCTCGCTGGGTGCGAGTCTGTAAGGAGCACGAGCTATTGGTGCAGCTCCTGGTACAAGATCTATTTGAAATTCAACGGATCGATGT
The DNA here is from genome assembly GCF_046630445.1 of Rutidosis leptorrhynchoides. Lineage (NCBI taxonomy): Eukaryota > Viridiplantae > Streptophyta > Magnoliopsida > Asterales > Asteraceae > Rutidosis > Rutidosis leptorrhynchoides. The sequence continues at coordinate 19,606,942 of NC_092333.1, read as the reverse complement.
GGGGGTAATCCCGATAATTCTTTCAGAAATACATCGGGAAATTCTTTTGCGACGGGAACATCATTGATGCTCTTTTCTTCAGTTTGTACTTTCTCGATGTGTGCTAGAACAGCATAGCAACCTTTTCTTATTAGTTTTTGTGCCTTCAAATTACTAGTAAGATGTAGCTTCGTGTTGCCCTTTTTCTCCGTACACCATTAAGGGTTTTCCTTTTTCTCGTATAATGCGAATTGCATTTTTGTAACAAACGATCTCTGCTTTCACTTCTTTCAACCAGTCCATACCGATTATCACATCAAAACTCCCTAACTCTACTGGTATCAAGTCAATCTTAAATGTTTCGCTAACCAGTTTAATTTCTCGATTCCGATATATATTATCTGCTGAAATTAATTTACCATTTGCTAATTCGAGTAAAAATTTACTATCGAAAGGCGTCAATGGACAACTTAATTTAGCACAAAAATCTCTACTCATATAGCTTCTATCCACACCCGAATCAAATAAATCGTAAGCATATTTATTGTCAATAAGAAACGTACCCGTAACAAGCTCCGGGTCTTCCTGTGCCTCTGCCGCATTAATATTGAAAACTCTTCCGCGGCCTTGTCCATTCGTGTTCTCCTAGTTCGGGCAATTTCTAATAATGTGGCCCGGTTTTCCACATTTATAACAAAATACATTGGCATAACTTGCTCCGACACTACTTGCTCTGCCATTACTCGTTCCGACACCATTTGTTCCTTTAGTTCTATTAACCCCTGGTCTGTAGACCTCACACTTCGCCGCGCTATGACCATTTCTTTTACACTTGTTGCAAAATTTGGTGCAGAACCCCGAGTGATACTTTTCACACCTTTGGCATAGCTGCTTCTGATTGTTGTTGTTGTTGCGGTTATTATTGTTGTTGGGATGATTGTTGTAGTTGCTGTTGTTGTTGTTGTTGTTGTTGTTGTTGTTGTTGTTGTTGTTGTTGTTGTTGTTGGGCCGTTTGTTGTAGTTGCGATTGATATTGCGATTGTTGGGATAGTTGTTGTGATTATTGTTGTAATTGCTGTTGTTGTTGTATTGGTGATTCTTATCACCGTTTTCCTCCCACTTTCTTTTGACTTGCTTCACATTGGCCTCTTCAGCAGTCTGTTCTTTAATTCTTTCTTCAATCTGGTTCACTAGTTTGTGAGCCATTCTACATGCCTGTTGTATGGAGGCGGGCTCGTGTGAACTTATATCTTCTTGGATTCTTTCCGGTAATCCTTTCACAAACGCGTCGATCTTCTCTTCCTCATCTTCGAACACTCCCGGACACAATAGGCATAATTCTGTGAATCGTCTTTCATGCGTGGCAAAGACTCAAGAGTGACATTATTGCCAGCTTTTGGAATTCAATTCGAGCTGGAGCATTTACTGGTATTATATATGATTTAGTCACTCTTTTTGTATCTTTAAATGCATCACGTAATCGATTTGCAAGTTATTGCATATGCATTATTTTTTAACTTTCGTTTCGCATTCTTTTGTGCGAGTTCTATATACCTTAATTGATGCTCATATCATGAAGCATCTTTTTCTTTATTTTTCATTTCTCCCTCTAATATAGGGAATAATTTTTAAAATGACAATCAGCAAAACGTGCTGTAAAAACATCACCCGTCATGGGTTCAATATATCTTATAATTGAAGATGTTTCATATTCAATATATATATATCCCCATCCTCATTTGAGGACCCATTTTAGTGCGTTGTGGTTGTGCAACTAGAACATATATTGAACAAACAAATGTTCTAATGGGAAATATTTGGCTCTCGGTCAAAATCAAGTTGTAGGAGAGAATATTTATGACTTGCATTTTGTCTAATATGAAATAATGTCGCAGCATGCAAATTTGCATGTCCCTATATAAATTCTGAGAGTTGTGTACTCATTTTCAATGGTCTAGCTATTAGTTGCAATCGTTTAATTAATGATTCAGCTAAATCAATTTTTGTATGCACATGAGCAACAAGATGTTCAACAACAATCCCTATAGTGAAATGTCCCGTTCTTATTGATTAAAAACGTTCCATATTAATTGATTTCGTTACGAGGTTTTGACCTCTATATGAGACGTTTTTCAAAGACTGCATTCATTTTAAAACAAACCATAACCTTTATTTCATCAATAAAGGTTTAAAAAGCTTTACGTAGATTATCAAATAATGATAATCTAAAATATCCTGTTTACACACGACTATTACATAATGGTTTACAATACAAATATGTTACAACGAAATAAGTTTCTTGAATGCAGTTTTTACACAATATCATACAGGCATGGACTCCAAATCTTGTCCTTATTTAAGTATGCGATAGCGGAAGCTCTTAATAATCACCTGAGAATAAACATGCTTAAAACGTCAACAAAAAATGTTGGTGAGTTATAGGTTTAACCTATATATATCAAATCGTAACAATAGACCACAAGATTTCATATTTCAATATACATCCCATACATAGAGATAAAAATCATTCATATGGTGAACACCTGGTAACCGACATTAACAAGATGCATATATAAGAATATCCCCATCATTCCGGGACACCCTTCGGATATGATATAAATTTCGAAGTACTAAAGCATCCGGTACTTTGGATGGGGTTTGTTAGGCCCAATAGATCTATCTTTAGGATTCGCGTCAATTAGGGTGTCTGTTCCCTAATTCTTAGATTACCAGACTTAATAAAAAGGGGCATATTCGATTTCGATAATTCAACCATAGAATGTAGTTTCACGTACTTGTGTCTATTTTGTAAATTATTTATAAAACCTGCATGTATTCACATCTCAAAAATATTAGATTTTAAAAGTGGGACTATAACTCACTTTCACAGATTTTTACTTCGTCGGGAAGTAAGACTTGGCCACTGGTCGATTCACGAACCTATAACAAATATGTACATATATATCAAAGTATGTTCAAAATATATTTACAACACTTTTAATACATTTTGATGTTTTAAGTTCATTAAGTCAGCTGTCCTCGTTAGTAACCTACAACTAGTTGTCCAAAGTTAGATGTACAGAAAAAAATTGATATATATTATCTTGAATCAATCCACGACCCAGTGTATACACGTCTCAGGCTAGATCACAACTCAAAGTATATATATTTTTGGAATCAACCTCAACCCTGTATAGCTAACTCCCACATTACTGCATATAGAGTGTCTATGGTTGTTCCAAATAATATATACACATGGGTCGATATGATATGTCAAAACATTTGCATACGTGTCTATGGTATCCCAAGATTACATAATATATTAGAATACATGTATAATACAATATAAGTTAGCTAGGATATGATTAATATAGATTTGTTACCAATTTTCACGTAGTTACAACAAGAAAAATTATCCAATCTTGTTTTACCCATAACTTCTTCGTTTTAAATCCGTTTTGAGTGAATCAAATTGCTATGGCTTCATATTGAACTCTATTTTATGAATCTAAAGATAAAAAGTATAAGTTTATAGTCGGAAATATAAGTTACAAGTCATTTTTGTAAGAGGTAGTCATTTCAGTCGAAAGAACGACGTCTTGATGACCATTTTGAAAAACATACTTCCACTTTGAGTTTAACCATGATTTTTGGATATATTTTTATGTTCATAAGAAAAATCATTTTCCCAGAAGAACAACTTTTAAATCAAAGTTTATCATAGTTTTTAACTAACTAACCCAAAACAGCCCGCGGTGTTACTACGACGGCGTAAATCCGGTTTTACGGTGTTTTTCGTGTTTCCAGATTTTAAATCATAAAGTTAGCATATCATATAGATATAGAACATGTGTTTAGTTGATTTTAAAAGTCAATTTAGAAGGATTAACTTTTGTTTGCGAACAAGTTTAGAATTAACTAAACTATGTTCTAGTGATTACAAGTTTAAACCTTCGAATAAGATAGCTTTATATGTATGAATCGAATGATGTTATGAACATCATTACTACCTAAAGTTTTCTGGATAAAGCTACTGAAAATGAGAAAAATGGATCTAGCTTCAAAGGATCCTTGGATGGCTTGAAAGTTCTTGAAGCAGAATCATGACACGAAAACAGTTCAAGTAAGATTTTCACTCGAAATAAGATTGTTATAGTTATAGAAATTGAATCAAAGTTTGAATATGAGTATTAACTTGTATTATAAAGATATCTTACTGTAAATAAGAAAGATTTCTTGAGGTTGTATGATCACTCTCCAAGATTGGAAGTAAGCTAGCAAACTTGGAAGTATTCTTGATTTTATGAAACTAGAACTTGTAGAATTTATGAAGAACACTTAGAACTTAAAGATAGAACTTGAGAGAGATCAATTAGATGAAGAAAATTGAAGAATGAAAGTGTTTGTAGGTGTTTTTGGTCGTTGGTGTATGGATTAGATATAAAGGATATGTAATTTTGTTTTCATGTAAATAAGTCATGAATGATTACTCATATTTTTGTAATTTTATGAGATATTTCATGCTAGTTGCTAAATGATGGTTCCCACATGTGTTAGGTGACTCACATGGGCTGCTAAGAGCTGATCATTGCAGTGTATATACCAATAGTACATACATCTAAAAGCTGTGTATTGTACGAGTACGAATACGGGTGCATACGAGTAGAATTGTTGATGAAACTGAACGAGGATGTAATTGTAAGCATTTTTGTTAAGTAGAAGTATTTTGATATGGGTCTTGAAGTCTTTCTAAAGTGTATGAATACATATTAAAATACTACATGTATATACATTTTAACTGAGTCGTTAAGTCATCGTTAGTCGTTACATGTAAGTGTTGTTTTGAAACCTTTAGGTTAACGATCTTGTTAAATGTTGTTAACCCAATGTTTATAATATCAAATGAGATTTTAAATTATTATATTATCATGATATTATGATGTACGAATATCTCTTAATATGATATATATACATTAAATGTCGTTACAACGATAATCGTTACATATATGTCTCGTTTCAAAATCATTAAGTTAGTAGTCTTGTTTTTACATATGTAGTTCATTATTAATATACTTAATGATATGTTTACTTATCATAATATCATGTTAACTATATATATAACCATATATATGTCATCATATAGTTTTTACAAGTTTTAACGTTCGTGAATCACCGGTCAACTTGGGTGGTCAATTGTCTATATGAAACCTATTTCAATTAATCAAGTCTTAACAAGTTTGATTGCTTAACATGTTGGAAACACTTAATCATGTAAATAACAATTTCATTTAATATATATATAAACATGAAAAAGTTCGGGTCACTACAGTACCTACCCGTTAAATAAATTTCGTCCCGAAATTTTAAGCAGTTGGAGGTGTTGACGTATCTTCTGGAAATAAATGCGGGTATTTCTTCTTCATCTGATCTTCTCGTTCCCAGGTGAACTCGGTTCCTCTACGAACATTCCATCGAACCTTAACAATTGGTATCGTGTTTTGCTTAAGTCTTTTAACCTCACGATCCATTATTTCGACGGGTTCTTCGATGAATTGAAGTTTTTCGTTGATTTGGATTTCATCTAACGGAATAGTGAGATCTTCTTTAGCAAAACATTTCTTCAAATTCGAGACGTGGAAAGTGTTATGTACAGCCGCGAGTTGTTGAGGTAACTCAAGTCGGTAAGCTACTGGTCCGACACGATCAATAATCTTGAATGGTCCGATATACCTTGGATTTAATTTCCCTCGTTTACCAAATCGAACAACGCCTTTCCAAGGTGCAACTTTAAGCATGACCATCTCTCCAATTTCAAATTCTATATCTTTTCTTTTAATGTCAGCGTAGCTCTTTTGTCGACTTTGGGCAGTTTTCAACCGTTGTTGAATTTGGATGATTTTCTCGGTAGTTTCTTGTATTATCTCCGGACCCGTAATCTGTCTATCCCCCACTTCACTCTAACAAATCAGAGACCTGCACTTTCTACCATAAAGTGCTTCAAACGGCGCCATCTCAATGCTTGAATGGTAGCTGTTGTTGTAGGAAAATTCTGTTAACGGTAGATGTCGATCCCAACTATTTCCGAAATCAATAACACATGCTCGTAGCATGTCTTCAAGCATTTGTATCGTCCTTTCGCTCTGCCCATCAGTTTGTGGATGATAGGCAGTACTCATGTCTAGACGAGTTCCTAATGCTTGCTGTAATGTCTTCCAGAATCTTGAAATAAATCTGCCATCCCTATCAGAGATAATAGAGATTGGTATTCCATGTCTAGAGACGGCTTCCTTCAAATACAGTCGTGCTAACTTCTCCATCTTGTCATCTTCTCTTATTGGCAGGAAGTGTGCTGATTTGGTGAGAAGATCAATTATTACCCAAATAGTATCAAAACCACTTGCAGTCCTTGGCAATTTAGTGAGGAAATCCATCGTAATGTTTTCCAATTTCCATTCCGGGATTTTGGGTTGTTGAAGTAGACCTGATGGTTTCTGATGCTCAGCTTTGACCTTAGAACACGTCAAAAATTCTCCTACGTATTTAGCAACATCGGCTTTCATACCTGGCCACCAAAAATGTTTCTTGAGATCCTTGTACATCTTCCCCGTTCCAGGATGTATTGAGTATCTGGTTTTATGAGCTTCTCTAAGTACCATTTCTCTCATATCTTCAAATTTTGGTACCCAAATCCTTTCAGCCCTATACCGGGTTCCGTCTTCTCGAATATTAAGATGCTTCTCCGATCCTTTGGGTATTTCATCCTTTAAATTTCCCTCTTTTAAAACTCCTTGTTGCGCCTCCTTTATTTGAGTAGTAAGGTTATTGTGAATCATTATATTCATAGATTTTACTCGAATGGGTTCTCTGTCCTTCCTGCTTAAGGCGTCGGCTACCACATTTGCCATCCCCAGGTGGTAACGAATCTCAAAGTCGTAATCATTCAACAATTCAATCCACCTACGCTGCTTCATATTCAGTTGTTTCTGATTAAATATGTGTTGAAGACTTTTGTGGTCGGTATATATAATACTTTTGACCCCATATAAGTAGTGCCTCCAAGTCTTTAATGCAAAAACAACCGCGCCTAATTCCAAATCATGCGTCGTATAATTTTGTTCGTGAATCTTCAATTGTCTAGACGCATAAGCAATCACCTTCGTTCGTTGCATTAATACACAACCGAGACCTTGCTTTGATGCGTCACAATAAATCACAAAATCATCATTCCCTTCATGCAATGACAATATAGGTGCCGTAGTTAGCTTTTTCTTCAATAACTGAAACGCTTTCTCTTGTTCATCCTTCCATTCAAATTTCTTCCCTTTATGCGTTAATGCAGTCAAGGGTTTTGCTATTCTGGAAAAGTCTTGGATGAACCTTCTGTTGTAACCAGCTAGTCCTAAAAACTGGCGTATGTGTTTCGGAGTTTTCGGGGTTTCCCACTTTTCAACAGTTTCTATCTTTGCCGGATCCACCTTAATACCTTCTTTGTTCACTATGTGATCGAGGAATTGAACTTCTTCCAACCAAAATGCACACTTTGAAAACTTAGCGTACAATTCTTCCTTCCTCAATACTTCTAACACCTTTCTCAAATGTTCACCGTGTTCTTCGTCATTCTTTGAGTAAATAAGTATGTCATCAATGAAAACAATGACAAACTTGTCAAGGTATGGTCCACACACTCGGTTCATAAGGTCCATGAACACAGCTGGTGCATTAGTTAAACCAAACGGCATGACCATAAAATCGTAATGACCGTAACGTGTTCTGAAAGCAGTCTTTGGAATATCATCTTCTTTCACCCGCATTTGATGATACCCGGAACGTAAGTCAATCTTTGAATAAACAGACGAGCCTTGTAGTTGATCAAATAAGTCGTCGATTCTCGGTAGTGGGTAGCGGTTCTTGATGGTAAGTTTGTTCAACTCTCGGTAGTCGATACACAACCTGAATGTACTATCTTTCTTCTTGACAAACAAAACAGGAGCTCCCCACAGTGATGTGCTTGGTCGAATGAAACCACGCTCTAAAAGTTCTTGTAATTAGCTTTGCAGTTCTTTCATCTCGCTGGGTGCGAGTCTGTAAGGAGCACGAGCTATTGGTGCAGCTCCTGGTACAAGATCTATTTGAAATTCAACGGATCGATGTGGGGGTAATCCCGATAATTCTTTCAGAAATACATCGGGAAATTCTTTTGCGACGGGAACATCATTGATGCTCTTTTCTTCAGTTTGTACTTTCTCGATGTGTGCTAGAACATCATAGCAACATTTTCTTATTAGTTTTTGTGCCTTCAAATTACTAGTAAGATGTAGCTTCGTGTTGCCCTTTTTCTCCGTACACCATTAAGGGTTTTCCTTTTTCTCGTATAATGCGAATTGCATTTTTGTAACAAACGATCTCTGCTTTCACTTCTTTCAACCAGTCCATATCGATTATCACATCAAAACTCCCTAACTCTACTGGTATCAAGTCAATCTTAAATGTTTCGCTAACCAGTTTAATTTCTCGATTCCGATATATATTATCTGCTGAAATTAATTTACCATTTGCTAATTCGAGTAAAAATTTACTATCGAAAGGCGTCAATGGACAACTTAATTTAGCACAAAAATCTCTACTCATATAGCTTCTATCCACACCCGAATCAAATAAAACGTAAACAGATTTATTGTCAATAAGAAATGTACCCGTAACAAGCTCTGGGTCTTCCTGTGCCTCTGCCGCATTAATATTGAAAACTCTTCCGCGGCCTTGTCCATTCGTGTTCTCCTAGTTCGGGCAATTTCTAATAATGTGGCCCGGTTTTCCACATTTATAACAAAATACATTGGCATAACTTGCTCCGACACTACTTGCTCTGCCATTACTCGTTCCGACACCATTTGTTCCTTTCGTTCTGTTAACCCCTGGTCTGTAGACCTCACACTTCGCCGCGCTATGACCATTTCTTTTACACTTGTTGTAAAATTTGGTGCAGAACCCCGAGTGATACTTTTCACACCTTTGGCATAGCTGCTTCTGATTGTTGTTGTTGTTGCGGTTATTATTGTTGTTGGGATGATTGTTGTAGTTGCTGTTGTTGTTGTTGTTGTTGTTGTTGTTGTTGTTGTTGTTGTTGGGCCGTTTGTTGTAGTTGCGATTGATATTGCGATTGTTGGGATAGTTGTTGTGATTATTGTTGTAATTGCTGTTGTTGTTGTATTGGTGATTCTTATCACCGTTTTCCTCCCACTTTCTTTTAACTTGCTTCACATTGGCCTCTTCAGCAGTCTGTTCTTTAATTCTTTCTTCAATCTGGTTCACTAGTTTGTGAGCCATTCTACATGCCTGTTGTATGGAGGCGGGCTCGTGTGAACTTATATCTTCTTGGATTCTTTCCGGTAATCCTTTCACAAACGCGTCGATCTTCTCTTCCTCATCTTCGAACACTCCCGGACACAATAGGCATAATTCTGTGAATCGTCTTTCATACGTGGTAATATCAAATCCTTGGGTTTGTAACCCTCTAAGTTCTGTCTTGAGCTTATTGACCTCGGTTCTGGGACGGTACTTCTCGTTCATCAAGTGCTTGAATGCTGACCATGGTAGTGCGTAAGCATCATCTTGTCCCACTTGCTCTAGATAGGTATTCCACCATGTTAACGCAGAACCTGTGAAGGTATGCGTAGCGTACTTCACTTTGTCCTCTTCAGTACACTTACTTATGGCAAACACCGATTCGACCTTCTCGGTCCACCGTTTCAATCCGATCGGTCCTTCGGTTCCATCAAATTCCAAAGGTTTGCAGGCAGTGAATTCTTTATAGGTGCATCCTACACGATTTCCTGTACTGCTAGATCCAAGGTTATTGTTGGTATGTAGCGCAGCCTGTACTGCGGCTATGTTTGAAGCAAGAAAGGCACGAAATTCCTCTTCGCTCATATTCAAGGTGTGTCGAGTAGTCGGTGCCATTTCCTTCAAAATAGTAAAATGAAACGAGTTAATCATATAGAATATCAAGAGTAGTCAACAGTATTTCGTAGCGTAATATGAACTTATTTATAAAAGCTCTTTCTTTATATTAGCGTTTTATACTCTTTAATTCGGGTAGTACCTACCCGTTAAGTTCATACTTAGTAGCTAACATACCATTTCAACTACTACAATTCTATATGAAAAACTAATCACAAAAACAAAACAAAAAAAATATATATCATATTCAAGCCTTTATACAATAACTTGCAAACTTACAATGCCGCTATTTTACATATAGCATGAAATATAGCACATAAAACTTTGATACAAAGTAGTTGCGAAGATAATTCTAGTTAATAAATAAGGCGTTCAACAAAGGCAATAAAGACACGTTATTCATACGTCCAGAAACAAGTCATGCATTCTGGTTTTACTAATACCACTTCCTATCCTTGGTTTTGTGGAACATAACTGTTGTGACTGATAGTAAGACAATGTGTTGTAACGTCGTCAAAAGGATGAAGGTTACATAATGACCAACAGTCTCGTAATAACCTAAAAACCTCATTTCTTACCCCAATTACCGACTCCGTCACTTATGGGAACGTTTTGTTTAATAGTTGTAGCCCGATGTTCTTGTTCTCACTTTGGTGAGAAGCGAACATTACTAACCCGTAAGCATAACATGCTTCTTTATGTTGCATGTTAGCCGCTTTTTCTAAATCACGAAGTCCTATATTCGGATATATTGAGTCAAAATAATTTCTTAACCCGTTGCGTAAAATAGCATTTGGGTTCCCCGCAATATATGCGTCAAAGTAAACACATCGTAACTTATGGATTTCCCAATGTGATATCCCCCATCTTTCGAACGAAAACCTTTTATAAACCAAGGCATTCTTGGAACGTTCTTCGAATGTCTTACAAACTGATCTTGAAATGTCCCGTTCTTATTGATTAAAAACGTTCCATATTAATTGATTTCGTTGCGAGGTTTTGACCTCTATATGAGACGTTTTTCAAAGACTGCATTCATTTTAAAACAAACCATAACCTTTATTTCATAAATAAAGGTTTAAAAAGCTTTACGTAGATTATCAAATAATGATAATCTAAAATATCCTGTTCACATACGACCATTACATAATGGTTTACAATACAAATATGTTACATCGAAATCAGTTTCTTGAATGCAGTTTTTACACAATATCATATAAACATGGACTCCAAATCTTGTCCTTATTTTAGTATGCAACAGCGGAAGCTCTTAGTATTCACCTGAGAATAAACATGCTTTAAACGTCAACAAAAATGTTGGTGAGTTATAGGTTTAACCTATATATATCAAATCGTAACAATAGACCACAAGATTTCATATTTCAATACACATCCCATACATAGAGATAAAAATCATTCATATGGTGAACACCTGGTAACCGACATTAACAAGATGCATATATAAGAATATCCCCATCATTCCGGGACACCCTTAGGATATGATATAAATTTCGAAGTACTAAAGCATCCGGTACTTTGGATGGGGTTTGTTAGGCCCAATAGATCTATCTTTAGAATTCACGTCAATTAAGGCGTCTGTTCCCTAATTCTTAGATTACCAGACTTAATAAAAGGGGCATATTCGATTTCGATAATTCAACCATAGAATGTAGTTTCACGTACTTGTGTCTATTTTGTAAATCATTTATAAAACCTGCATGTATTCTCATCCCAAAAATATTAGATTTTAAAAGTGGGACTATAACTCACTTTCACAGATTTTTACTGAGTCGGGAAGTAAGACTTGGCCACTGGTTGATTCACGAACCTATAACAATATATACATATATATCAAAGTATGTTCAAAATATATTTACAACACTTTTAATATATTTTGATGTTTTAAGTTTATTAAGTCAGCTGTCCTCGTTAGTAACCTACAACTAGTTGTCCAAAGTTAGATGTACAGAAATAAATCGATAAATATTATCTTGAATCAATCCACGACCCAGTGTATACGTATCTCAGTATTGATCACAACTCAAACTATATATATTTTGGAATCAACCTCAACCCTGTATAGCTAACTCCAACATTCACATATAGAGTGTCTATGGTTGTTTCGAAATATATATAGATGTGTCGACATGATAGGTCGAAATATTGTATAAGTGTCTATGGTATCTCAAGATTACATAATATACAATACAAGTTGATTAAGTTATGTTTGGAATAGATTTGTTACCAATTTTCACGTAGCTAAAATGAGAAAAATTATCCAATCTTGTTTTACCCATAACTTCTTCATTTTAAATCCGTTTTGAGTGAATCAAATTGCTATAGTTTCATATTGAACTCTATTTTATGAATCTAAACAGAAAAAGTATAGGTTTATAGTCGGAAAAAATAAGTTACAATTCATTTTTGTAAAGGTAGTCATTTCAGTCGAAAGAACGACGTCTAGATGACCATTTTAGAAAACATACTTCCACTTTGAGTTTAACCATAATTTTTGGATATAGTTTCATGTTCATAATAAAAATCATTTTCCCAGAATAACAACTTTTAAATCAAAGTTTATCATAGTTTTTAATTAACTAACCCAAAACAGCCCGCGGTGTTACTACGACGGCGTAAATCCGGTTTTACGGTGTTTTTCGTGTTTCCAGGTTTTAAATCATTAAGTTAGCATATCATATAGATATAGAACATGTGTTTAGTTGATTTTAAAAGTCAAGTTAGAAGGATTAACTTTTATTTGCGAACAAGTTTAGAATTAACTAAACTATGTTCTAGTGATTACAAGTTTAAACCTTCGAATAAGATAGCTTTATATGTATGAATCGAATGATGTTATGAACATCATTACTACCTCAAGTTCCTTGGATAAACCTACTGGAAATGAGAAAAATAGATCTAGCTTCAAAGGATCCTTGGATGGCTTGAAAGTTCTTGAAGCAGAATCATGACACGAAAACAATTTCAAGTAAGATTTCCACTCGAAATAAGATTGTTATAGTTATAGAAATTGAATTAAAGTTTGAATATGATTATTACCTTGTATTAGAAAGATAACCTACTGTAAGTAACAAAGGTTTCTTGATCTTGGATGATTACTTGGAATGGATTTAGAAAACTTGGAAGTAAACTTGCAATCTTGGAAGTATTCTTGATTTTATGAAACTAGAACTTTTGGAATTTATGAAGAACACTTAGAACTTGAAGATAGAATTTGAGAGAGATCAATTAGATGAAGAAAATTGAAGGATGAAAGTGTTTGTAGGTGTTTTTGGTCGTTGGTGTATGGATTAGATATAAAGGATATGTAATTTTGTTTTCATGTAAATAAGTCATGAATGATTACTCATATTTTTGTAATTTTATGAGATATTTCATGCTAGTTGCCAAATGATGGTTCCCACATGTGTTAGGTGACTCACATGGGCTGCTAAGAGCTGATCATTGGAGTGTATATACTAATAGTACATACATCTAAAAGCTGTGTATTGTACGAGTACGAATACGGGTGCATACGAGTAGAAATGTTGATGAAACTGAACGAGGATGTAATTGTAACCATTTTTGTTAAGTAGAAGTATTTTGATAAGTGTCTTGAAGTCTTTCAAAAGTGTATGAATACATATTAAAACACTACATGTATATACATTTTAACTGAGTCGTTAAGTCATCGTTAGTCGTTACATGTAAGTGTTGTTTTGAAACCTTTAGGTTAACGATCTTGTTAAGTGTTGTTAACCCAATGTTTATTATAACAAATGAGATGTTAAATTGTTATATTATCATGATATCATGATATATAATATATCTTAGTATGATATATATACAGTTAAATGTTGTTACAACGATAATCGTTACATATATGTCTCGTTTCGAAATCATTAAGTTAGTAGTCTTATTTTTACATATGTATTTCATTGTTAATACACTTAATAATATATTTACTTATCATTTAACATAATTAACCAAGTGTATCAATATCTTAATATGATTCATATGTACCTAGTAAGACGTTGTTATAACGATAATCGTTATATATATCGTTTTCGAGTTTCTTAAATTAATAGTCTCATTTTTATGTATATAACTCATTGTTAAAATACCTAATGAGATACATACTTATAATAAAATCATGTTAACTATATATATAACCATATATATGTCATCGTATAGTTTTTACAAGTTTTAACGTTCGTGAATCACCGGTCAACTTGGGTGGTCAATTGTCTATATGAAACCTATTTCAATTAATCAAGTCTTAACAAGTTTGATTTCTTAACATGTTGGAAACACTTAATCATGTAAATAACAATTTCATTTAATATATATATAAACATGGAAAAGTTCGGGTCACTACAGTACCTACCCGTTAAATAAATTTCGTCCCGAAATTTTAAGCTGTTGGAGGTGTTGACGTATCTTCTGGAAATAAATGCGGGTATTTCTTCTTCATCTGATCTTCACGCTCCCAGGTGAACTCGGGTCCTCTACGAGCATTCCATCGAACCTTAACAATCGGTATCTTGTTTTTTTTAAGTCTCTTAACCTCACGATCCATTATTTCGACGGGTTCTTCAATGAATTGAAGTTTTTCATTGATTTGGATTTCGTCCAACGGAATAGTGAGATCTTCTTTAGCAAAACATTTCTTCAAATTTGAGACGTGGAAAGTGTTATGTACAGCCGCGAGTTGTTGAGGTAGCTCCAGTTGGTAAGCTACTGGTCCGACACGATATATAATCTTGAATGGTCCAATGTACCTTGGATTTAGTTTCCCCCGTTTACCAAATCGAACAACGCCTTTCCAAGGTGAAACCTTAAGCATGACCATTTATCCAATTTCAAACTCTATATCTTTTCTTTTACTGTCCGCGTAGCTCTTTTGTCGACTCTGGGCGATTTTCAATCTTTGTTTAATTTGGATGATTTTCTCGGTAGTTTCTTGTATTATCTCCGAACCCGTAATCTGTCTATCCCCCACTTCACTCCAACAAATTGGAGACCTGCACTTTCTACCATAAAGTGCTTCAAACGGCGCCATCTCAATGCTTGAATGGTAGCTGTTGTTGTAGGAAAATTCTGCTAACGGTAGATGTCGATCCCAACTGTTTCCAAAATCAATAACACATGCTCGTAGCATGTCTTCAAGCGTTTGTATCGTCCTTCCGCTCTGCCCATCAGTTTGTGGATGATAGGCAGTACTCATGTCTAGACGAGTTCCCAATGCTTGCTGTAATGTCTGCCAGAATCTTGAAATAAATCTGCCATCCCTATCAGAGATAATAGAGATTGGTATTCCATGTCTGGAGACGACTTCCTTCAAATACAGTTGTGCTAACTTCTCCATCTTATCATCTTCTCTTATTGGCAGGAAGTGTGCTGACTTGGTGAGACGATCAACTATTACCCAAATAGTATCATAACCACTTGCAGTCCTTGGCAATTTAGTAATGAAATCCATGGTAATGTTTTCCCATTTCCATTCTGGGATTTCAGGTTGTTGTAGTAGACCTGATGGTTTCTGATGTTCAGCTTTGACCTTAGAACACGTCAAACATTCTCCTACATAGTTAGCAATATCGGCTTTCATACCTGGCCACCAAAAATGTTTCTTAAGATCCTTGTACATCTTCCCCGTTCCAGGATGTATTGAGTATCTGGTTTTATGAGCTTCTCTAAGTACCATTTCTCTCATATCTCCAAATTTTGGTACCCAAATTCTTTCAGCCCTATACCGGGTTCCGTCTTCCCGAATATTAAGATGCTTCTCCGATCCTTTGGGTATTTCATCCCTTAAATTTCCCTCTTTTAAAACTCCTTGTTGCACCTCCTTTATTTGAGTAGTAAGGTTAGTGTGAATCATTATATTCATAGATTTTACTCGAATGGGTTCTCTGTCCTTTCTGCTCAAGGCGTCGGCTACCACATTTGCCTTCCCCGGGTGGTAACGAATCTCAAAGTCGTAATCATTCAACAATTCAATCCACCTACGCTGCCTCATATTCAGTTGTTTCTGATTAAATATGTGTTGAAGGCTTTTGTGGTCGGTAGATATAATACTTTTGACCCCATATAAGTAGTGCCTCCAAGTCTTTAATGTAAAAACAACTGCGCCTAATTCCAAATCATGCGTCGTATAATTTTGCTCGTGAATCTTCAATTGTCTAGACGCATAAGCAATCACCTTCGTCCGTTGCATTAATACACAACCGAGACCTTGCTTTGATGCGTCACAATAAATCACAAAATCATCATTCCCTTCAGGCAATGACAATATAGGTGTCGTAGTTAGCTTTTTCTTCAATAATTGAAAAGCCTTCTCTTGTTCATCCTTCCATTCAAATTTCTTCCCTTTATGCGTTAATGCAGTCAAGGGTTTTGCTATTTTGGAGAAATCTTGGATGAATCTTCTGTAGTAACCAGCCAATCCTAAAAATTGACGTATATGCTTCGGAGTTTTTGGGGTTTCCCACTTTTCAACGGTTTCGATCTTTACCGGGTCCACCTGGATACCTTCTTTGTTCACTATGTGACCGAGGAATTGAACTTCTTCCAACCAAAATGCACACTTTGAAAACTTAGCGTACAGTTTTTCTTTCCTCAATACTTCTAGCACTTTTCTCAAATGTTCTTCGTGCTCTTGATCATTCTTTGAGTAAATAAGTATGTCATCGATGAAAACAATGACAAACTTGTCAAGATATGGCCCACACACTCGGTTCATAAGGTCCATGAACACAGCTGGTGCGTTAGTCAATCCAAACGGCATAACCATAAACTCGTAAGGACCATAACGCGTCTTAAAAGCAGTTTTTGGAATATCATCCTCCTTTACTCGCATTTGATGATATCCAGAACGTAAATCGATCTTCGAATAAACCGACGAGCCTTGTAGTTGATCAAATAAGTAGTCAATTCTCGGCAGTGGATAACGATTTTTGATGGTAAGTTTGTTCAACTCTCTGTAGTCAATACACAACCTAAATGTACCATCCTTTTTCTTGACAAACAAAACAGGAGCTCCCCATGGTGATGTGCTTGGTCGAATGAAACCACGTTCTAATAGTTCTTGCAGTTGGCTTTGCAGTTCTTTCATCTCGCTGGGTGCGAGTCTATAAGGAAAACGAGCTATTGGTGCAGCTCCTGGTACAAGATCTATTTGAAATTCAACAGATCGATGTGGAGGTAGTCCCGGTAATTCTTTCAGAAATACATCGGGAAATTCTTTTGCGACAGGAACATCATTGATGCTCTTTTCTTCAGTTTGTACTTTCTCGACGTGTGCTAGAACAGCATAGCAACCTTTTCTTATTAGTTTTTGTGCCTTCAAATTACTAATAAGATGTAGCTTCATGTTGCCCTTTTCTCCGTACACCATTAAGGGTTCTCCTTCTTCTCGTACAATGCGAATTGCATTTTTATAACATACGATCTCTGCTTTCACCTTCTTCAGCCAGTCCATGCCAACTATTACATCAAAACTCCCTAACTCTACTGGTATCAAATCAATCTTAAATATTTCGCTACCCAGTTTAATTTCTCGATTCCGGCATATATTATCTGCTGAAATTAATTTACCGTTTGCTAATTCGAGTAAAAATTTACTATCTAACGGCGTCAATGGACAACTTAATTTAGCACAAAAATCTCTACTCATATAGCTTCTATCCGCACCCGAATTAAATAAAACGTAAGCAGATTTATTGTCAATAAGAAACGTACCCGTAACAAACTCCGGGTCTTCCTGTGCCTCTGCCGCATTAATATTGAAAACTCTTCCGCGGTCTTGTCCATTCGTGTTCTCCTAGTTCGGGAAATTTCTAATAATGTGGCCCGGTTTTCCACATTTATAACAAACTACATTGGCATAACTTGCTCCGACACTACTTGCTTCGCCATTACTCGTTCCGACACCATTTGTTCCTTTCGTTCTGTTAACCCCTGGTCTGTAGACCTCACACTTCGCCACGCTATGACCATTTATTTTACACTTGTTGCAAAATTTGGTGCAGAACCCTGAGTGATACTTTTCACACCTTTGGCATAGCTGCTTCTGATTGTTGTTGTTGTTGCGTTGTTATTGTTGTTGGGATGATTGTTGTAGTTGCTGTTGTTGTTGTTGTTGTTGTTGTTGTTGTTATTGGGCCGTTTGTTGTAGTTGCGATTGATATTGCGATTGTTGGGATAATTGTTGCGATTATTATTGTAATTGCTGTTGTTGTTGTATTGGTGATTCTTATCACCGTTTTCCTCCCACTTTCTTTTAACTTGCTTCACATTGGCCTCTTCAGCCGTCTGTTCTTTAATTCTTTCCTCAATATGGTTCACTAGTTTGTGAGCCATTCTACATGCTTGTTGTATGGAGGTGGGCTCGTGTGAACTTATATCTTCTTGGATTCTTTCCGGTAATCCTTTCACAAACGCGTCGATCTTCTCTTCCTCATCTTCGAACGCTCCCGGACACAATAGGCACAATTCTGTGAATCGTCTTTCGTACTTGGTAATATCAAATCCTTGGGTTCGTAACCCTCTAAGTTCTGTCTTGAGCTTATTGACCTCGGTTCTGGGACGGTACTTCTCATTCATCAAGTGCTTGAATGCTGACCACGGTAGTGCATACGCATCATCTTGTCCCACTTGCTCTAGATAGGTATTCCACCATGTTAATGCAGAACCTGTGAAGGTATGCGTAGCGTACTTCACTTTTTCCTCTTCAGTACACTTACTTATGGCAAACACCGATTCGACCTTCTCGGTCCACCGTTTCAATCCGATCGGTCCTTCGGTTCCATCAAATTCCAAAGGTTTGCAGGCAGTGAATTCTTTGTAGGTGCATCCTACACGATTTCCTGTACTGCTAGATCCAAGGTTATTGTTGGTATGTAGCGCAGCCTGTACTGCGGCTATGTTTGAAGCTAGAAAAGTACGGAATTCCTCTTCATTCATATTCACAGTGTGTCGAGTAGTCGGTGCCATTTCCTTCAAAATAGTCAAATGGAACAAGTTAATCATACAGAATATTAAGAGTAGTTAATAGTATTTCATAGCATAATATGAACTCATTTATAAAAGCTTTTTCTTCATATTAGCGTTTTATAAGTTTAAATACGGGTAGTACCTACCCGTTAAGTTCATACTTAGTAGCTAATATACAATTCAACTACTACAATTCTATATAAAAAACTGATTATAATAATATTTCGCGTTCAAACTTTTATACAATATTTTACAAACTTACAATACCGCTTATTTTACATAAAGCATGAAATATAGCACACAATAACTTTGATACAAGATAGTTGTAAAGATAATTCTAGCTAGTACACAAGTCGTTCAGCAAAGGCAATAAAGACACGTAATTCATACGTCCAGAAACAAGTCATGCATTCTGGTTTTACTAGGACTACTTCCCATCCTTGGTCTTGTGGAACATAACCGTTATGGCCGTTGATAAGACAGCGTGTTGTAACGTCGTCAAAGGGATGAGGGTTACGTAATGACCAACAGTCTCGTAATAACCTAAAAACCTCATTTCTTACCCCAATTACCGACTCCGTCACTTGTGGGAACATTTTGTTTAATAGTTGTAGCCCGATGTTCTTTTTCTGACTTTGGTGAGAAGCGAACATTACTAACCCGTAAGCATAGCATGCTTCTTTATGTTGCATGTTAGCCGCTTTTTCTAAATCATGAAGTCCTATATTCGGATACATTGAGTCAAAATAATTTCTTAACCCGTTGCGTAAAATAGCATTTGGGTTCCCCGCAATATATGTGTTAAAGTAAACACATCGTAACTTATAGGTTTACCAATGTGATATCCCCCATCTTTCAAACGAAAGTCTCTTATAAACCAAGACATTCTTGGAACGTTCTTCGAATGTCTTACAAACTGATTTCGCCGTAAATAGTTGTGCCGAAGAATTCTGACCGACTCTAGACAAGATTTCATCAATCATGTCTCCGGGTAGGTCTCTTAAAATATTGGGTTGTCTATCCATTTTGTGTTTTTATACTGTAAAATAGACAAGAGTTAGATTCATAAAAAAAATACTTATTAATACAAGCAATTTTTACATATATCATAAAGCATAAGCACACTATATTACATATATTACACCACACGAATACAACTATCTTATTCCGAATCGCTCGTTTATTCTTCTTCGATTTTGGTTCGTTTTGCCAAGTTTCTAGGGATATATGATGTTCCCCTAATACGAGCTGTCGTTTTCCACAACGGTTTAGAAAAACCTGGTGGTTTAGAGGTTCCCGGGTCATTGTTACAACTTAAGGGCTTTGGGGGTTGACGATACATATAAAGTTCATCGGGGTTGGAATTAGATTTCTCTATTTTTATGCCCTTTCCCTTATTATTTTCTTTTGCCTTTTTAAATTCAGTTGGGGTAATTTCTATAACATCATCGGAATTCTCGTCGGAATCCGATTCATCGGAGAATTGGTAATCCTCCCAATATTTTTCTTCCTTGGCGGAAACACCATTGACCATAATTAACCTTGGTCGGTTGGTTGAGGATTTTCTTTTACTTAACCGTTTTATTATTTCCCCCACCGGTTCTATTTCCTCCTCCGGTTCCTCCTCTTCCGGTTCTGATTCTTCTTCCGGAACTTGTGAATCAGTCCAATATGTATTCGACTCTTCGTTATTATTAGGTGAGTCAATGGGATTTGTTCTAGAGGTAGACATCTATCACATAATATCAAACGCGTTAAGAGATTAATATATCACATAATATTCACATGTTAAAAATATATAGTTTCCAACAAAATTTGTTAAGCAATCATTTTTCAATTAAACACGGTCGAAGTCCAGACTCACTAATGCATCCTAACAAACTCGATAAGACACACTAATACAAAATTCTGGTTCTCTAAGACCAATGCTCGGATACCAACTGAAATGTCCCGTTCTTATTGATTAAAAACGTTCCATATTAATTGATTTCGTTGCGAGGTTTTGACCTCTATATGAGACGTTTTTCAAAGACTGCATTCATTTTAAAACAAACCATAACCTTTATTTCATCAATAAAGGTTTAAAAAGCTTTACGTAGATTATCAAATAATGATAATCTAAAATATCCTGTTTACACACGACTATTACATAATGGTTTACAATACAAATATGTTACAACGAAATAAGTTTCTTGAATGCAGTTTTTACACAATATCATACAGGCATGGACTCCAAATCTTGTCCTTATTTAAGTATGCGATAGCGGAAGCTCTTTGTAATCACCTGAGAATAAACATGCTTTAAACGTCAACAAAAAATATTGGTGAGTTATAGGTTTAACCTATATATATCAAATCGTAACAATAGACCACAAGATTTCATATTTCAATATACATCCCATACATAGAGATAAAAATCACTCATATGGTGAACACCTGGTAACCGACATTAACAAGATGCATATATAAGAATATCCCCATCATTCCGGGACACCCTTCGGATATGATATAAATTTCGAAGTACTAAAGCATCAGGTACTTTGGATGGGGTTTGTTAGGCCCAATAGATCTATCTTTAGGATTCGCGTCAATTAGGTGTCTGTTCCCTAATTCTTAGATTACCAGACTTAATAAAAAGGGGCATATTCGATTTCGATAATTCAACCATAGAATGTAGTTTCACGTACTTGTGTCTATTTTATAAATCATTTATAAAACCTGCATGTATTCTCATCCCAAAAATATTAGATTTTAAAAGTGGGACTATAACTCACTTTCACAGATTTTTACTTCGTCGGGAAGTAAGACTTGGCCACTGGTCGATTCACGAACCTATAACAAATATGTACATATATATCAAAGTATGTTCAAAATATATTTACAACACTTTTAATACATTTTGATGTTTTAAGTTCATTAAGTCAGCTGTCCTCGTTAGTAACCTACAACTAGTTGTCCAAAGTTAGATGTACAGAAAAAAATTGATATATATTATCTTGAATCAATCCACGACCCAGTGTATACACGTCTCAGGCTAGATCACAACTCAAAGTATATATATTTTTAGAATCAACCTCAACCCTGTATAGCTAACTCCCACATTACTGCATATAGAGTGTCTATGGTTGTTCCAAATAATATATACACATGGGTCGATATGATATGTCAAAAAATTTGCATACGGTTTTACGGTGTTTTTCGTGTTTCCAGGTTTTAAATCATTAAGTTAGCATATCATATAGATATAGAACATGTGTTTAGTTGATTTTAAAAGTCAAGTTAGAAGGATTAATTTTTGTTTGCGAATAAGTTTAGAATTAACTAAACTATGTTCTAGTGATTACAAGTTTAAACCTTCGAATAAGATAGCTTTATATGTATGAATCGAATGATGTTATGAACATCATTACTACCTCAAGTTTTCTGGATAAAGCTACTGGAAATAATAAAAATGGATCTAGCTTCAAAGGATCCTTGGATGGCTTGAAAGTTCTTGAAGCAGAATCATGACACGAAAACAGTTCAAGTAAGATTTTCACTCGAAATAAGATTGTTATAGTTATAGAAATTGAATCAAAGTTTGAATATGAGTATTACCTTGTATTATAAAGATATCTTACTGTAAATAAGAAAGATTTCTTGAGGTTGGATGATCACTCTCCAAGATTGGAAGTAAGCTAGCAAACTTGGAGGTATTCTTGATTTTATGAAACTAGAACTTGTAGAATTTATGAAGAACACTTAGAACTTGAAGATAGAACTTGAGAGAGATCAATTAGATGAAGAAAATTGAATAATGAAAGTGTTTGTAGGTATTTTTGGTCGTTGGTGTATGGATTAGATATAAAGGATATGTAATTTTGTTTTCATGTAAATAAGTCATGAATGATTACTCATTTTTTTGTAATTTTATGAGATATTTCATGCTAGTTGGCAAATGATGGTTCCCACATGTGTTAGGTGACTCACATGGGCTACTAAGAGCTGATTATTGCAGTGTATATACCAATAGTACATACATCTAAAAGCTGTGTATTGTACGAGTACGAATACAGGTGCATACGAGTAGAATTGTTGATGAAACTGAACGAGGATGTAATTGTAAGCATTTTTGTTAAGTAGAAGTATTTTGATAAGTGTCTTAAAGTCTTTCAAAAGTGTATGAATACATATTAAAACGCTACATGTATATACATTTTAACTGAGTCGTTAAGTCATCGTTAGTCGTTACATGTAAGTGTTGTTTTGAAACCTTTAGGTTAACGATCTTGTTAAATGTTGTTAACCCAATGTTTATAATATCAAATGAGATTTTAAATTATTATATTATCATGATATTATGATGTACGAATATCTCTTAATATGATATATATATACATTAAATTTCGTTACAACGATAATCGTTACATATATGTCTCGTTTCAAAATCATTAAGTTAGTAGTCTTGTTTTTACATATGTAGTTCATTATTAATATACTTAATGATATGTTTACTTATCATAATATCATGTTAACTATATATATAACCATATATATGTCATCATATAGTTTTTACAAGTTTTAACGTTCGTGAATCACCGGTCAACTTGGGTGGTCAATTGTCTATATGAAACCTATTTCAATTAATCAAGTCTTAACAAGTTTGATTGCTTAACATGTTGGAAACACTTAATCATGTAAATAACAATTTCATTTAATATATATATAAACATGGAAAAGTTTGGGTCACTACATATAGGCACATGCCACATTTCGACTTGATAACACTCAAACATGAGACCATCCGCTAGATGCGTCTATTAGAACCATGAAATATCAAAATGGTCCACATGATGGATGAATTGGTCCATATATATATAACCTTGATGAAGCGTCCCGTTCATATCGAATATAAACGTCACGTACTCATTGGTGTCATTGCGAGGTATTGACCTCTATATGTGACATTTTTAAAAATCTGCATACGTTTTTATGATACGAACCATAATCTTTATTATAATCGAAGGCTTAAACAACATAATAATGATTATCATTTAGCGATAATCTTAGTCTTACAAACTTTACATTTGATAATAACAATACGATTTCCAACATATTTCACATTACAAATCTTTCGGTATGCAGTTTTATTTTTGACACAAATATGCATACTCCAAATCCTGCTTAAATTCGGCATAATGCAGCGGAAGCTTTTAATTATCACCTGAGAATAAACATGCTTAAATTGTCAACATAAAGTTGGTGAGATATAGGTTTAATGCTAGCAGCGTTATAAATATAGACCACAAGATTCAATATACATAAACGTTTTAATAAAAATATTCTAAGTGGTTGAGCACTTGATAACCATACTTAACATTTAATCAACATTGCATATTCCCTTTATTATGAAATCTCACTACACCATACCAAGTGTAGTCACCGAAACAAAGTACTGTGCAACCGTTGAATACTGGTCATCCAGTCCGGTTGGGGTTGTCAGGCCCGATAGATCTATCAACAGGATTCGCGTTTACAATACCTCATGTAAATAGTAGTTACCAAGTTACAGGGAAGTATGCTAGTGGTACAACTCAACGTAGAATATATATTTTTAATCACTTGTGTCTATAACATAAATCGTAAAATGCATGTATTCTCATCCCGAAATATTTAGAGTTTAAAAGTGGGACTATATACTCACTTTTGCCTTGAAGTTAATAAACACAACTTGGTCTCCGATTGATATCACGAACCTATCCATATATAATATATCAATATGTTTTCTTTTCAAATAAACGTTTCATATATACTTATAATACTTTTAATATCTTCTTAGTCCGTAGTTAGCAGTCCGATGTTAGTGGTCCACAATTAGTTGTTCAATAAATAAATAAAGACCCCATCATATTCGTATTGATCGGAATTAATCTCGACCCATGGTACCGTGTTGTCAAATGACGTGTTGCGTACAATCATGAAGTCTTATGATTAATCTTCTCGTGTTGTTTATGGGTGGTCCTGAAATATATAAAATCAAGTCATAAGTATATATAAAATATCATATTAATTAGCAAAGATATGATTAGTTTAGTTTTACTCCAATTAATTTCGTAGCTAAACTTGCTTCGGATACCAAATTTTGTTTTAGCCGTAATTTCTTCAATACAACTCCGTTTTTGTTGGTTCAACTTGCCACTTCCTTGGATCGAGTCATTATTTATGAATATGAACTGTAAATACCTTAGTTTGCATTCGAAATCACAGGTTATAGGTCAAACTTTGGTGAATCTTATGAAAGTGATCATTTCCGTTGTAAAAACAACACCTAGATGATCATTTTTACAAAAATACTTACACTTTGAGTTACACCATGAGATTTTTATATATTAACATATTCATAAGAAATATCATTTTTCCAGAATATAAACTTCCAATTCAAAGTTTAAGATGGTTTTTAATTATCCAACCCAAAACAGCCCCCGGTTGCACTCCAACGATGTAGATTCAGTTTTAAGGTGTTCTTTGTAAAATCAAGTTGTATCTTGTTAAGTTAGCATATCATTATGATATATTATAGGTCTTGAAGTGTTTTAAAAGTTAAGTTAGAAGGATCTATTTAGTTTGCAAACAAGTTTGAAATTATTCAAACTATGTTCTTGTTGTTAAAATTTTACAACATAAAATAAGATAGCTATATAAATATGAATCGAATAAGGTTATGAACAAAGTTACTACCTCAAGTTACTTGGATAAAGCTACTGTAAAAGATAAGAAAAATCTTGGAATCAAAAGAGTGGTGGAGTGGGATTGAAAGGTTGGAAGCAAACTTAGGATATAACTTGAAATGAAAGTAGTATCTTGTAGTGTTCTTGATCAAGCTTTCTTATGATGATTAAGGCTTGTTTTTGAAGCTAGATCTTCATGGTTATTTGCTGAGATGTTTAAGGTGTTTAAGGCTTATGAAAGTGTGTATGTTTAGCTAGGAAATGGAAGTAGAAATTGAATCAAAATGATGTTCCTCATGGCCATTAAATGGCGTGAATGGGGGGAACAAAAACAAAATTTCATGTTGTATTTTTGTGTAATTAGTCATGCTTACTTCTAATTTCTAATTACCTCATATCTAGGGCAGTAATATGATTGATTAGGATGCTGATTTGATATGTATATACTAATAGTAAATACGTATAGAAGCTGGGTATGATACGGGTACATATACCCTAGATATACTTTATAAAAATCTTGAAGAAACGGAACGAGGATTCAAATATAGCTATCTTTTGTAAATATACTTATATTGTTTTATGTATAAAAGCCCTTTAAAAGTGATTAAATACATATCTATACGATACATGTATAAGTATTATAAGTTATAAGTATTTATGTCAAAGAACGTTACGTATAGTTATCGTTTTGAAAACTTAAGTTAGTAGTTTCAAAGTATACTTATAACTCATTGTCATTAGTACACAATGAGATGTTAAACCATCCTTAGATCATGTTAAATATATATAAATACATATATATACAAAAACGTATAATTATCGCATGTTATATAGTTCGTGATATCATCGGTCAAATTGGACGATCAAACGTTGTGTAAAACTCTTTTCAAAAACATAAGTCTCAAAAATTTAGATTGCTTATCATGTTGGTAAGGTTTAATTTATGTAAATATTAATCTCATAAGTATAAAACGATCGGAAAAATCCGGGTCGTTACACTTGAATTCTTTCAAGAAATATTGGTGATTTTTTCTCAATATTCATTTCATTAATCACCATATGTGCTTTTCATTAATCACCATATGTGCTTTTTCATTAAACACCATATGTGCTTTTCATTAATCACCATATGTGCTTTTAATTAATCACCATATGCGCTTTTTCATTAATCACCATATGCGCTTTTCATCATATATCCTTTTCACCATATACGCTTTTAATCATATGCGCTGCACTTTTCATCATACGCACTTTTCATCATATGCGCTTTTAATCATATTCGTTGCGCTTTTCATCATATGCGCTTTTCATCATATGCACTTTTAATCATATGCGCTGCGCTTTTCATTATATGCGCTTTTCATCATATGCGCTTTTTGGTGCTACATAGGTATTTCTCATTTCCGGGTTATCATTGACTGATAATCATATCCATTATGATATATATCAGAGAAACTTAACAAATTTTTCTTTGATTTGGGAGAAAATAAAGCATTGTTTATCAGAAAATTCGTACCATTTGGTAATATGAATTTTTGCCTTTTTCGTTTCTTATATTAAGTTTGCAAGACCTGATATAGTATTTATGATTCATTCATTTGATTTAAATCAATTGAAATATTTCTTATATTTGATCATAGTGTGTATGCTACCATTATCTACAATACATAGGTCTTTACACTTTACCCTATATTATATGCAAAAGAAATTGAGAGTGGAATTAATCAAGGACTTGTGGGTCTAACTTTAATCAATGATACGGAGTATATTATGAGGACAAAGGCTACTGCGAAGAGGGATCGATCAACACACATACGAAGCAACAATACTTTGCTCATGTGTTTTCTTATTGTTGAAAAATGTATGGTTAAATGGGTTTATGTGTTTCAAGTTTTATCAATATTTTATTTTTGGGTTTTTTTATCTCTTCTCCTTCTCTCTAAAATATATATAACTCGATTTTAATAGCTTCTTCTTCTTCTTATAAAAAAAAAATTTGCATAACTCAGGCTCGAACCCGAGACCTCTCATTCCACGACCACTCACCCAAACCATTGCTCTGCTTATGTTTATCTGAAATAATTTGTATCTTAAATTTATTTACCCTTTAACTGTTTTCATCTTCTTCTTTAATATCATCTATCATAATCTTAAACTTAACACCATCAATATCATATCGTAATGATCATCATCATCATCGGATAATCATAACCCCATCATCATAATCATAATCATTTATATCATCCGCATTTTCTAGACTTAATTCTTATCCTCATAATCACTTTAAAAAAATAACATTTCATCATTTCAAAAGCCACTTTGGTCAGCCCATTTTTCCTCCACTTTGTTCCACCAACCCCTTATAAAATGCACTACATAAATATGTCCTAACTATACTAATTGGCTCCCATCATAATCAATCATGCGTTTTATTTTAATGAGTGGCCATTAAGAAAAAGTAAAATCTCGACCCCATAATGATTATAAAACTCTAGCCCATCAATTATATGTTCATCGGCTAAATATCACGGCAAAGAAAAAAAAAACTAACCGTCCCTTTCATGTTTCTTCTTCTTTCAATACTCATACATGCTTATATTATAAAATAAATGAAACGTCAAAAGGAGTGTCCCCATGTTGTCGGTCATAAGAAGGGACCATATGATCATGCGCCATTTCCTCAAAGAAAATAATGAACGTCCTTTTTGACACCCTTCTTGGTCGGCCACAATGTCACTTTGCCCCACATGACAATTTGATTTAAATGCATATATAGCCAAGTTATTTAAGTTAGCCTTTGTTGAACAACATATTCTTATGTAATACTCCGTATATATTTTGAGTCTTATATGCAGTGATATGAGTTTGAGTATAAATATCTTACTTGTTCTTTTACTTCTCTCTCAAGATTAGTTTTCATTCACTATCATATGTGATTATAACTTTCAACTCTTTAAAGATAATAAGTGAAGAAGTGAAAAGTACAAGACTTTAAAGCTACAAAGAATACCGAGCAAAAGGTACAAGCAACAGAGCATGGAGTACAAGTCTACAAAGCATAAGAAAGTTGTCGGCAGAAAACAACACCAGGACATACTCATTCAAAGTCTCCATTTCGTTTTAAGCAAGCAGACAGATATTAATTAATATTTATAAAACAAAAAAAAAAGATAGTTTTGAGGTACGGATTCCTTGTTAATTCACATGATATTAATATGTATTCAAGTTTTGTTTACTAAAACTATTTATTATTTTTTGTACGGATTTCCCCTTTATCTTACAAAAATTATTTTTCTTCATGTTCATTGTATTATTGATATTGATATATACTTCGTAACTGTAGCGGCCCGACCAAATCATGTTTGACGGCGCCATCTACGTTGGTCCCATTACATGGTCATAAGTCCTTAAGATAAAGTTTGACCGAAAATATGTCGCATTCATTTCATAAGTGTGGATGTTTCAAAGTTTACAAAAGTAGTTTCCATAACTATTACATAACGATGTTTAAAGTACAAATGAAACACGTGCGACACAGTTTAAAGTAGTCAAAAGATGCTCCACATATGCAAGTATACTCGACATCCAAAGCAAGTATCAAAAAGAATGTGCGGAAGCATGTATCACCTAATGATCAAGGTCCTGAGAAAAACATAGAAATCTGTCAACGAAAACGTTGGTGAAATCATAGGATTAAGTAAGTAAGTGAGTAAAAGTATGTCGAACCACAAGATTTGCATCATTGATAAATAGTAATACATTCTAAAAGTTAATATTCACGAGCACACAATTATCTAGGCTTAACGTTTCCTTTAATAGTACCCCATCACAATA
The DNA here is from genome assembly GCF_046630445.1 of Rutidosis leptorrhynchoides. Taxonomy (NCBI): domain Eukaryota; kingdom Viridiplantae; phylum Streptophyta; class Magnoliopsida; order Asterales; family Asteraceae; genus Rutidosis; species Rutidosis leptorrhynchoides. The sequence continues at coordinate 19,577,471 of NC_092333.1, read as the reverse complement.
GTGTTAGAACATACACTATTTCCCGAAAATATATTTCATCCGAATAACAGTAGAGAACCGTCCGAATGAGGGTTTGTCAAACCCATATGGCCATACAACATAAGTTCACGCCTACACTTACACCCTGCAAGTGTAACTAATGATAATTGAATTGAGGATTTTATTCTAAACTCGTATGTAGAATGTTTGTTTTCCTGTACTTGTGTTCACTTAGTTAAAAAGAAACGTTTATGTTTTCTCATCCCAAATGTAAGTTCAAAAGAGTAAAAGTGGGACTATGATCTCACCTTGAGCGCAAGAGAAAATAAGTACTTCGACAAGTAACGTGTGCAAAGAACAATGCTAGTCTTGACCTAAACAAATAGGTTGTATCAATAACGATAGTCACGATTGGTCAAAGATGTTCAATTAGTCCTATGGCTCAATACGACTCGATTATGCAGCATGTGAATCAAATTGTCAAGTTTCATGCAAGATACAAGTATAGGATCATGTTAGAAAGATTGCATAATCATTTGGTTAAGTTTGACAAAAAGTCAAACTTTGGTCGGTCAAAGTCAACGAAAAAGTCAACGTGTTCGGGTCGGGTCCCGAACTATTTTTCTGTGCTAATTATTCATATATAAACATGTTAGAACAAGTCTCATATGAATCGGAGGTCCATAGGGTGTCAAACATTTTTCATATAATTGACATGTAGGTCAGAACCTGAACACGCCTTAGGCGCGCCGCGGCATTTAACGGGTGCTGGTACCTGGTCAGTTTCAATTGTTCAAGTCTTTTTCCGAACTTCGAACAAACACAAATCACAAACCGTAAACACTTATGACTCGCACCTTATATCGTTGGAAAGCTCTTTTGACAAGGAAGACAACTAAGCACATTTCACCAACCGAAAACATTATTTGCAATAACCGACTTTTCAAATCAAATGATCAATCAATGCACACATTTAATGCTTCAAATTTTATAGGTGCACATTTATGATTCGGGCATTTAATGCATACATACAACACTCCATTTTTAGGTAATCGAGCATACAATACAACTAACTACTTACCAACAATAATTCATGGCATTCAATGCATCAAATATTCTTTTCAAGCTTATCAAACCCTAACTTAAATTCACCAAAATCACTAATCAAGTTTATGGAGTTTTCTCAAGCAACCTACACACCAAATTGAAGCTAGTGATACTAGGAAACACATTTAATACATGAATTTATGACCTTTAACAACATTCAAGCAACCAAATCACCAAATCAAATACACCAAAGTTCATACTCAAGCTAGTTACTTCAAATAACGAAATCGAGCATATAAATCATATAATCATGTTAGACTTGAGCCATAGACACTAATTAACAACTTTATAACTTAAAATCATCAAGAACACAAAATCTAGTGATTTTAGAAAGTTACCCAAATGTAATGAAATTGGTATGGAATCGAAGAGGAAGTAGCAAGGATCCCAAATATGTAATTTGTTTTGATTGAAGCTTGCTTGAACGGATTTAGATGATGATTCTTGAAGATGAAGATTGACAGAAAAGTTGAAAGTATTAAATGAAAAGTGAAAATGAAAATGAAAAATAATGGGTGGAGGAGATGGAGTGTTGACCATTTGACCTAGTCAAATATTTGGCACTTGGGCAAGTTTGGTCCCTCTAGTTCCATTCGGGTGCGTGAATTACCTAACGAGATAATTTAAAACGCATATTAACGGGAGATGTTATAAACATATAACGGACTTTAAATAATTAAACAGAAAAGTAAACGGAAAAAGGCGGGATGTTACATTACCTACTCCGTAAAAGAAATTTCATCCCGAAATTTAAGCAGGCGTAGTAATCGTTGTTTCTTCCTCGGGATCTTGCGTTTCCGGAACCGGGAACAAGTGAGGGTATTTCTTTTGCATTTGATCTTGCCTTTCCTAAGTAAACTCGGGTCCCCTTTTGGCATTCCAACAGACTTTAACAATCAGAATTCGGCTTTGTTTCAACGTCTTGACGGAGGTGTCCACAATTTCAACCGGTTCTTCCACAAAATGAAGTTTGTCATCAATAGTAAGTTCCTCGAGAGGGATGACGATATCGGGTTCGGCAAGACACTTTTTCAAGTTAGATACATGGAAGGTAGGATGAACGGAGTTCAATTGAGGCGGAAGATCTAAACGATAAGCAACAGTCCCAATACGCTCCAAGATTTTGAAAGGACCAATATACCGCGGATTTAGCTTCCCGAGTTTCCCAAAACGGATTACACCTTTCCAAGGTGCGACTTTTAACATTACTCAGTCACCGACTTGAAATTCAAGGTCGTTGCGTCTTTTGTCGGTATAACACTTTTGACGACTCCGGGCCGTCCGAAGCCTATCTCGGATTTGAACGATCTTTTCAGTGGTTTCGTGAATGAGTTCGGGTCCGGTGATTTGCACGTCGCCTACCTTTGCCCAACAAAGAGGTGAACGACATTTTCAGCCATATAGCGCTTCAAAAGGTGCGGCTTTAATATTCGCGTGATAACTATTGTTGTAGGAGAATTCGGCGAGAGGTAAGTGCTTGTCCCAAGCTTTTCCAAAATCAACCACGCAAGCTCGTAACATGTCCTCCAAGGTTTGAATTGTGCGTTCGCTTTGTCCATCAGTTTGAGGATGATATGCGGTGCTCATGTCTAAACGCGTTCCCAACGCTTCTTGCAAGGTACGCCAAAATCTAGAAATAAAACGACCATCTCGGTCGGAGATAATCGATAAAGGTACACCGTGTCGAGCTACGATCTCCTTAATGTAAAGTTGTGCAAGTTTCTCCATTTTGTCGATTTCTTTCATAGCGAGAAAGTGTGCGGATTTGGTGAGACGGTCAACAATAACCCAAATGGTATCATAACCGCCCGTCGTTTTTGATAGTTTGGTGATGAAGTCCATCGTTATTCTTTCCCACTTCCATTGCGGGATTTCAGGTTGTTGAAGTAACCCGGACGGTCTTTGGTGTTCGGCTTTGACTTTGGAACATGTCAAACACTTGGCTACATAAGTAGCTACGTCCCTTTTGATGTTCGGCCACCAATATTGTTCTTTAAGGTCGTGGTACATCTTATTGGCACCGGGGTGAATCGGGTATCGTGACTTATGGTCTTCATCTAAAATAAGACTTCGTAGGTCTCCGTATCTAGGCACCCAAATCCTTCCGGCGAAATATCGAAGTCCGGTCTCCCTAACTTCGAATCGAAAGACGAGAATGTTCAAGAGCTCGTGTGAAACGTTTTCATCCTTGAGAGCCTCATCTTGGGCTTCCTTAATTTGGCTATTAAGGTTGGTGTGGATGGTGATGTTTAAGGCTCGGACACGAAGAGGCACCGCTCTTTCTTTTTGACTTAAGGCATCGGCTACTACATTTGCCTTTACGGGATGGTAACGAAGCTCGCAATCGTAATCGTTTAAGGTTTCAATCCACCTTCGTTGTCTCATGTTTAGTTGCTTTTGATCGAAGATGTGTTGGAGACTTTTGTGATCGGTAAAGATAGTACTCTTGGTTCCATAAAGATAGTGTCGCCACATTTTAAGTGCAAAGATAATGGCTTCGAGCTCGAGATCATGTGTCGTGTAGTTTCGTTCATGAATTTTGAGTTGTCGAGAAGCATAAGAAATGACTTTCGTTCGTTGCATCAACACACACCCAAAACCATGTTTCGAGGCATCGCAATACACAACAAAATCATCGTTGCCTTCGGGAAGTGACAAGATAGGAGCGGTGGTTAGCTTCGTTTTCAAGATTTGAAATGCGGATTCTTGTTCGGTTGCCCAAACGAATTTTCTCCCCTTATGAGTTAACGCGGTTAGAGGACGAGCGACCAAAGAGAAATCTTTGATGAATCTACGATAGTATCCGGCGAGACCCAAGAATTGATGAATGTGAGTAGGAGTAGTAGGAGTCTCCCATTTACTAATGGCTTCGATTTTTGATGGATCGACTTTAATACCTTGGTCACTTACAACATGACCAAGAAATTGAACTTCCTTCAACCAAAATTCACACTTAGAGAATTTGGCATAGAGTCATTCTTATCTTAAAAGTTCAAGCACAAGTCGAAGGTGTTCCTCGTGTTCTTCTTCGCTTTTAGAATAAACCAAAATATCATCGATGAACACGATAACGAATTTGTCAAGATACGGTTTGCACACGCGGTTCATAAGATCCATGAACACCGCCGGGGCGTTAGTGAGACCAAATGGCATGACAAGGAATTCATAACTACCTTAACGAGTTCGGAAAGCGGTTTTGGAGATATCTTCCCCCTTAACCCTTAATTGATGATAACCCGAGCGGAGATCGATTTTCGAATATATACAAGACCCTTGTAGTTGATCAAAGAGGTCATCGATGCGAGGAAGAGGATATCGATTCTTAACCGTCAATTTGTTTAGTTCACGATAATCAATGCACATTCGTAGGGATCCGTCTTTCTTTTTAACAAACAAAATCGGAGCGCCCCAAAGTGAATGGCTAGGTTGGATAAAGCCACGATCAAGTAGTTCTTGGATTTGACTTTGCAATTCTTGCATTTCGGATGGAGCGAGTCTATATGGTGAACGTGCTACGGGTGCGGCTCCCGTAATAAGATCGATTTGGAATTCAATCGGTCGATGAGGTGGAAGACCCAGAAATTCGTCGAGAAATACATCGGAATAGTCACTAACAATTGGCACATCATCGATGTGCTTCTCATCGGACTCGACTTCCATAACGTGAGCAAGGATCGCAAAACAACCCTTACGGAGTAGTTTTCTAACTTTAATGCACGAAACGAGGTTGAGCCCGGTGCAACTCTTATCGCCATAAACAATCAAGGGTTCACCATTCTCGATAGGAATTCGGATTGCGTTAAGATCACAAAGGATGTGAGATTTCATTTTGGCTAGCCAATTCATACCGATTATTACATCGAAGCTTCCAAGTTCCATGGGTATCAAGTCAATTTCAAACTCATTACCCAAAATGTTTAACGTACACCCCCGGTAGTATGTGTCGGCACTCAATAGTTTCCCGTTGGCCACTTAAATGGTATAAGTGGTATCTAGTGGAAGTGGTGGAGTGCTAAAAGAATGAGTCAAAGTCTTGGATACAAAACTCTTATCGGCACCCGAATAGAATAAACAAGTAACATAAGTGTTGTTGAGAAGAAACGTACCCGTGACTAGTTCATTGTCATCCCGGGCTTCCTCGGTGTTAATGTTGAAGGCTCGGCCGCGTATGTTGGGGTTGGCTTTCTTCTTCGGGCATTCGTTCCTATAATGGCCCGTTTGGCCACATTCATAACAAGTGACCGTCTTTGGAGGATTGGGCCCTTTTCGAGCGACGGGGGCGGCACTTGTGCAATTTTTGGCCCTATAACCAACTCCTTGGCACCGGTGGCAAATTAGCTTGCCACACTCACCCGAGTGGTGCTTGTGACATTTGTTGCAAAAAGGTTGAGTTCCGGCATAACCTTTCTTGCCGTCATTGGTGAAAGGCTTTTTGGTGAAGGTGTTGTTGTTGTAGTTGCTTGATGGAGTGGCTTCCCATTTCCTTTTGTTGCCACCCGATTTGTCCTCGGCCTTAGGAGCCGGCACTACGATTTCATCAACCGTTTTAATCAATTGACGGGCCATGTTCAAAGCGGCTTGGTGATTAGCGGGTTTGGAGGACATCACACCTTGTTTGATGCTCTTTGGAAGACCATCCATATAGAGTTCAACCCTTTGAGATTCGGGGTTCACGAGATTAGGACACATCAAGGATAGTTCGGTGAAGCGTTGGTTATAGGCCTTGAGATCATTTTCGACCGCCTTCAAAGTTCTTAGCTCTTGTTCGAGCTTTCGGGTTTCTTCGCGAGGAAAATATTCAACAATCATCTTTTCCCTTAAATCGGCCCAAAAGAGGGCATGAGCTTCATCGGTACCCACCGATCGTACATAGGTGTTCCACCATGTAAGAGCGACACCGGAGAGAGTGTGGGTGGAGTACTTGACCTTATCTTGGTCCCGAAAACCGCTTATGCTAAAGACGGCCTCCGTTTGTTTGAACCATCGAGTGAGAGTAACCAGTCCCCCGGTTCCATCATAAGTGTGGGGTTTGCACCCCATAAAAGCCTTGTAGGAGCACCCTTCGCTAGAGTTACCGGCTCCTTGGTTGTTGTTGTTGTTATTGTTATTGTTGTTGTTGGAGGAGTGACTGGCCTTGGCCGCCTCTACGGCGGTGGCAACCATTCGTTGTAGTGCTTGTTCGGGAGTTTCACGGCGTGGCACACGGCGAGGAGGCATTGTTCCTTCAAAACAAAAGAATACCGTTGGTTAGTATTCTAAATAATACTAACCGTGATATGGAATAAAGATAGAGAGAAAATTTTCCTTGACTCGCCTTAAATTCTTTATGTCATAATGTCGGAACGTTCATACGAGTCACCGTAATATAATCCTGGAAATTATATTACCCTAATTCATATGTGCATTCGACACTATTTCATATAGTCAAGGTGGCGCGTCAATTAAATCAAGTAACGTGAGATTTAGATTGAATAAGAATTTGATATGATAGAAGAGTTCGAGTATAATGCACAAGTAGTCAAGTAATTCCTACTTCAAGTCTATATGCCGGTTGTAGTCTAGACTCACCAATGTACCCTATGACTCGGGGTTGACACCAATGAACTCTAAATCCCTACAACCAATGCTCTGATACCATCTATAGTGGCCCGACCAAATCATATTTGACGGCGCCGTCTACGTAGGTCTCATTACATGGTCATAAGTCCTTAAGACAAAGTTTGACCAAAAATATGTCGCATTCATTTCATAAGTGTGGATGTTTCAAAGTTTACAAAAGTAGTTTCCATAACTAGTACATATCGATGTTTAAAGTACAAATGAAACACGTGCGACACAGTTTAAAGTAGTCAAAAGACTCTCCACATATGCAAGTATACTCGACATCCAAAGTAAGTATCAAAAAGAATGTTCGGAAGCATGTATCACCTAATGATCAAGGACCTAAGAAAAACATAGAAATCTATCAACGAAAACGTTGGTAAAATCATAGGTTTAAGTAAGTAAGTGAGTAAAAGTACGTCGAACCACAGGATTTGCATTATTGATAAATAGTAATACATTCTAAAAGTTAATATTCACGAGCACCCAATTATCAAGGCTTAACATTTCCTTCAATAGTACCCCATCACAATAGTGTTAGAACATACACTGTTTCCCGAAAATATGTTTCATCCGAATAACGGTAGAGAACCGTCCGAATGAGGGTTTGTCAAACCCATATGGCCATACAACATAAGTTCACGCCTACACTTACACCCTGCAAGTGTAACTAATGATAATCGAATTGAGGATTTTGTTCTAAACAAGTATGTAGAATGTTTGTTTTCCTGTACTTGTGTTCACTTAGTTAAAAAGAAACGTTTATGTTTTCTCATCCCAAATGTAAGTTCAAAAGAGTAAAAGTGGGACTATGATCTCACCTTGAGCGCAAGAGCAAATAAGTACTTCGACAAGTAACGTGTGCAAAGAACAATGCTAGTCTTGACCTAAACAAATAGGTTGTATCAATAACGATAGTCACGATTGGTCAAAGATGTTCAATTAGTCCTATGGCTCAATACGACTCGATTATGCAGCATGTGAATCAAATTGTCAAGTTTCATGCAAGATACAAGTATAGGATCATGTTAGAAAGATTGCATAATCATTTGGTTAAGTTTGACAAAAAGTCAAACTTTGGTCGGTCAAAGTCAACGAAAAAGTCAACGCGTTCGGGTCGGGTCCCGAACTATTTTTCTGTGCTAATTATTCATATATAAACATGTTAGAACAAGTCTCATGTGAATCGGAGGTCCATAGGGTGCAAAACATTTTTCATATAATTGACATGTAGGTCAGAACCTGAACACGCCTTAGGTCGCGCCGCGACCCAAGGATGCCGCGCCGCGGCATTTAACGGGTGCTGGTACCTGGTCAGTTTCAATTGTTCAAGTCTTTTTCCGAACTTTGAAACAACACAAATCACAAACCGTAAGCACTTATGACTCGCACCTTATATCGTTGGAAAGCTCTTTTGACAAGGAAGACAACTATGCACATTTCACCAACCGAAAACATTATTTGCAATAACCGACTTTTCAAATCAAATGATCAATCAATGCACACATTTAATGCTTCAAATTTTATAGGTGCACATTTATGATTCGGGCATTTAATGCATACATACAACACGCCGTTTTGTAGGTAATCGAGCATACAATACAACTAACTACTTACCAACAATAATTCATGGCATTCAATGCATCAAATATTCTTTTCAAGCTTATCAAACCCTAACTTAAATTCACCAAAATCACTAATCAAGTTTATGGAGTTTTCTCAAGCAACCTACACATCAAATTAAAGCTAGTGATACTAGGAAACACATTTAATACATGCATTTATGACCTTTAACAACATTCAAGCAACCAAATCACCAAATCAAATACACCAAAGTTCATACTCAAGCTAGTTACTTTAAATAATGAAATCGAGCATATAAATCATATAATCATGTTAGACTTGAGCCATAGACACTAATTAACAACTTTATAACTTAAAAACATCAAGAACACAAAATCTAGTGATTTTAGAAAGTTACCCAAATGTAATGAAATTGGTATGGAATCGAAGAGGAAGTAGCAAGGATCCCAAATATGTAATTTGTTTTGATTGAAGCTTGCTTGAACGGATTTAGATGATGATTCTTGAAGATGAAGATTGAGAGAAAAGTTGAAAGTATTAAATGAAAAGTGAAAATGAAAATGGAAAATAATGGGTGGAGGAGATGGAGTGTTGACCATTTGACCTAGTCAAATGTTTGGCACTTGGGCAAGTTTGGTCCCTCTAGTTCCATTCGGGTGCGTGAATTACCTAACGAGATAATTTAAAACGCATATTAACGGGAGATGTTATAAACATATAACGGACTTTAAATAATTAAACGGAAAAAGGCGGGATGTTACAGTAACACCTTAATGAAAATATCTGTTGTCTACCATAAAATAATTCTTATGATATTTGATTCTTTGGTTCGTAAAATGTCTTGATTTTCTTGTTAATTAATTAAGTGAAAGTAATGTAAATTAAATAACATCAACAACGTTTTGGAATACCTTGATGAGTATAATTCAGTGGTGGAAGAACTCAAGCTGATAAATTCTTGATCAGAAGACACATCAGAGGTTTCAAGATCTTCCGACGGTTTCAGCGGCGAAGGACGGTGGCCGGGGGGAATCTTGAGAGGTGGAAGTGATGGTTGGGCAACTGGAAGAATCATCTTAATTATACGGAGCTCTTCGTGCTGATAACGTGTTATAATTTCATATTGTATATGAAATATATCTTACTAATATGAAGGAAGATACTAATATGAAGGAAGATAGAAGAGAGTAAATTCTTATTCGAGAATGGTGTACATATCCTTACAATTGAGTGAATATTTATAATACTAAAAGTTAACTATACATTACTTGTTTTCACAATCAATTATAGAGTAGGTGAAATAGTAATCAATAATTCATAATTTTACTATGCATGATTATCAATCATCTCTATTCATCTGCATGCGTACAAAATGAGAATCCATCCATATCGTAACAATTACCGCTTTCTCAAATCGATCTCTCTCAGCAGCAGTACAGGTCTCACCAGAACACATCAATCTATGCTCACTCTTCCAATAGATATCTAGAAAGAAAGAAAAAACAGCACAAATTACTATAAACAACCACGGATTATAAAGTAGATGTAACGGGAACGAATAAAATTATAATATTTATAATATTAATATTAATATTATAGTGAAAATTAAAACCTAGAAGCTGAAAACCAGCAAACGGAATGATGAACAATGAAGGCTGTAAAATAAGCGAAATCAGTGAAACGAGACTACTTTTTAAGGCCTTTGGTGCAGGTAAAGTTAGTAAGAAAGCTACAATTGCTTCGGCTGCAACAACGTAGGTCAAAATCATCCATTGTAACGCCATTGATAAACACTGATTATGAGATGAATCGATCGACTTATTGACAGGGAAAAATTATTTAAAAATGCATTAAACTTTCATCGAATTCTTATCGTATATTGTATGCATTCAGCTTTCAAAAATTCTATCGTATGTATTCAACTTTTAATTATGTATTATTGTATGCAAACAATGACTTACACATCAGGTCACAGGTCACCAACATTGATTTTTTTAACGCTATTAGTCCCTCAATATAACGACCGTTAGTTATCATCCCACATTTTTTAACTTCACTTATCTTCTTTCAAAATCATAACTTTTTTTAGAATAAAAACAACACATCTTCATCTTCATCTTCATCTTCATCATCATCTTCATCATGGTCACTAACAACACTAACTTAAAAAAAAAAAAAAAAAAACACTCTACTTTCAGTTGTAAATTATTAAGAAAATTTGTGGCAAACTCGATCGTATCGCCACTGAGTCCGAGTTTAATTTTCGATTGTAAGATTTCATTAACATCAGACTCACTAATGGCCAAAATTAGGGTTTTCTTCGTTCTTGCTGTTTTCCTTGAAGGGTGATATTTAAGCCTGCCAATTTAACAGTTTAAGACATTTACTTCATGATTTTATCAAATTTCAATAGCCTATAGGCACTGAGACTCATTTGAACCCATAAAATAGACACACTTATATACATACTTACAAAATAATTTAATAACAAGACAAACCTTAAGTTATCTTCTTCAACCCCCACTTGAAAATTGAAAATACGGTAAATTTAAGCAAACACTATGAAATACGGAAGAATCAATTGAACAATATCAATTTCATTAGATCAAAATTGATTACAAGAAGATAGAAAACTGGAGAGTGTTACAGAACGTATGAACTCATTAATTGACAAACTACCCCTGCTAATCACTATATAACTACCATTAACAAACTCTAACCAACTATTAATAAATTACAATAAGCACCCTTATACTTTTGGGTGTTACATAAATGACACCAAACTTATATATTCTATATCCCCCCCTCAAGTTGGAGGTGGTTGCAAACCCAACTTGTCACTGAGAAAAGAATGTTGAAGATGACCAAGAGCTTTAGTCATTAGATCAGCAAGCTGGAGTTTAGAGGGGATATATGACGTTTGTAGAAAACCATCCTGAACTTTATCCCTCGTGAAATGTGTATCAATTTCAAGATTCTTTGTTCGATCATGGTAATAAGGGTTAGCTGCAATTTGTTGTGCAGCCTTGTTGTCACAAAATAAAGTTACTGGATGTTTGACAGGAATCTGCAAATCATTCAACAAATATGACAACCACATCAACTCACATGTAGTAGCTGCCATACTTCTGTATTTAGCTTCTGTGGATGAACGAGATACAGTTGGTTGTTTCTTTGTCTTCCATGACACTAAAGAATGACCAATGAAGATGCAATACCCTGTTAAAGAACGCCTAGTCATGAGACAAGATGCCCAGTCAACATCACTGAATCCTGTGATTTGCAGATGTTTTTGAACTGGATAAAAGAGACCCTTGGTAATAGTGCCTTTTAAGTACTTCAAAAGAGAAAGTGCAGCATGCCAATGTGGCTCCTTGGGCTGAGAAACAAACTGGCTAAGATGTTGGACAGCATATGATATATCTGGCCTTATCATAGTGAGATATAAAAGTCTACCAATTAGCCTTCTATATGATTCAGGATTGGCCAAATCTGTGCCTTTATGAAGGGATAACCTCAAGTGTTGTGGTAAAGGTGCCAAAGTAGGTTTAGCACCAGTAAGACTAGCATCTTTTAACAAGTCTAAAATGTACTTCCTTTGGTTTAAATGAGTACCATTAAGTGTTGTGCAGATTTCAATACCCAAGAAATATTTAGCTAATCCCAAATCTTTGATAGTAAACTTAGCATCTAATGCTGATTTGGTAGCTTGTATATCAGATAAAGAATCACCTGTAAGTAGCACATGATATTGCTCCAAAAGAACATATATTTAGTCGCAATATCATTCCAAAATGTGATGTTTTTAATTGTAATTTCCTTATTTTTAGTTGTAATTGTTTAAAATAAATAAGTGTGAAGATGAAAGAAGAAGATCGCTCGAAAACGAAGATTTAAAGTCAAAAACGAAGATTTAAAAGGCGAAAATGTCCAAAATGCTCAAACGTACAAGTTACACTCCAAGTGGTTTAATTTATCGAAGAAAAACGTCTAAAGATTAAGAAGAACGCAAGTCGCGGAACGCAAATTGCACGATATTAAATTGTACGAAAAGACGTTCGAGAAACCGGAACCAAGACATAAACCGGGCGTAAATGTACGAAACATCGGAGCCAAAATTATGAGTCAACTATGCACAAGAATATAATATAATATATATATAATTATTAAATATGTCGACAAGCTAGTGTACAAAAAATATGTGAGCTGGATCTGGCGGCCATGCGATCGCATGGGAAATAGGCATAAAACCCATGCGATCGCATGGGTTACTGTAGCAAGCCAAAATGCTATAAATACCAGGCCTGTGCTCGAGCTTCAAACACACTCTTTTATATTTTCAAGTTCAGTTTTTAATTTTTATTTTATGTAATTTAGTTTTAAGAGTAGGAGTAGGTTAATTTAATGGTTACATTTCTACAAGTTTGGGTAGCGTAACGTTTATTTTACGGGTTTTCAAGTCGAAGTTCTGTCTGTGTAAAACTACGCGATAAATACTCAATGTAAGTTATGTTCTCCTTTTTAAATTAATGTCTTGTAACTAAGTTATTATTATGCTTATTTAAGTCAAAGTAATCATGATGTTGGGCTAAATATTAAAGATGGGGTAATTGGGCTTTGTACCATAATTGGAGTTTGAACAAAAGAACGACACTTGTGGAAATTAGACTATGGGTTATTAATGGGCTTTATATTTTTTTAATTGAATGATAGTTCGTTAATTTAATATAAAGATTTACAATTAGACGTACCTATAAATAACCATATACACTCGATCGGACACGATGGGCGGGATATTTATAAGTACTAATAATCTTTCATTTAACCGGACACGGGAATGGATTAATAGTCAATGGACTTATTAAAATAGGGGTGAATTATATACAAGGAAAATTGGTGTAATTATAGTTTAAGTCCCCAATTAGTTGGAATATTTGACTTCGGATATAAGGATAATTTGACGAGGACACTCGCACTTTATATTTATGACTGATGGACTGTTATGGACAAAAACCAGATGGACATATTGAATAATCCAGGACAAAGGACAATTAACCATGGTAATAAACTAAAATCAACACGTCAAACATCATGATTACGGAAGTTTAAATAAGCAAAATATTTTTATTTCATATTTCATCTTACCTTTATTTACTGTCATTTTAATTACTTCAATTTACTTTATCGCAATTTAAATTTTGTCATTTATATTATCGTCATTTATCTTTACGCTTAAAATATAAAATTGACAAACCGGTCATTAAATGGTAAAAACCCCCTTTTATAATAATATTACTATATATAATTATATATATTTTATTAAAATATAATTGTAAAAAAATATAGCGTTAAACTCAGCTAGCTCCCTGTGGAACGAACCGGACTTACTAAAAACTATACTACTCTACGATTAGGTACACTGCCTATAAGTGTTGTAGTAAGGTTTAGGTATATCTCATTCAATAAATAAATAAATAACTTGTGTAAAATTGTATCATATTTAATAGTATTTCCTAATAAAAATATAACTATTTCATATACACCTCGCGCAACATCAGCACATTATCCACATAAACCAATGCAGCAGTAAAAGAGTGTTGACCAACTTTGACAAAAAGAGAATAATCATGTTTTGACTGCACAAATCCCAATGAAGTCAAAAACTTTGTCAACTCAAAATTCCATTGTCTGCTGGCCTGTTTTACACCATACAATGATCTCTTTAATTTGCAAACTTGATCTGGTTGTGCTTTAAAATACCCCTCTGGTGGTTTCATATAAATGTCCCCATCAATATAACCATGTAAGAAAGCATTATTGATATCAAGTTGATGCAATGGCCATCCTTTTGCAGTAGTTATAGCTATTAACACCCTAACAGTGGCTAGCTTTGCAACAGGAGCAAAAGTGTGCTTATAATCCTTGCCTTCTTTTTGACTAAAACCTTTAATCACTAATCTTGCTTTTAACCTTTCAATAGTCCCATCTGGATTATATTTGGTTTTGTAAATGATGTTATGCGAGGGGTATATGAAATAGTAGTATTTTTACAAGGAAGATACTATTAAATACGATACAATTTTACACAAGATATTTATTTATTTATAGAATGGATATACCTAAACCTTGCTACAACACTTATAGGCAGTGTACCTAATCGTACAGTAGTGTAGTTTTTAGTAAGTTCGGTTCGTTCCACAGGGATCTTTAGCCAAGCTTAACGCTATATTTTTAAAAACTATATTTGTAAAAATACAAAAATATATAAGTAATATTATTATTATAAAAAGGGGGTTTTTTACCGTTTAATGACCGGTTTGTCGATTTTAAAACTTTAGTAGCAGTTAAAACATAATGTAAAATATTAAAAATAAATACAACTTAATTTAAAGCGTAAATTAAATAATAATAATTAAAGTGCGATAAATTAAAATGCGAAAGATAAAATTGCGATAATTAAAGAGTACGATAATTAAAAGTGCAATTAAATACAATGACAATAAAGGAAATTAAATATGAAATAAAGGAATTATGCTTATTTAAACTTCCATAATCATGATGTTTGACGTGTTGTTTTTAGTTTATTCCCATGGGTTAATTGTCCTTTGTCCTGGATTATTCAATATGTCCATACGGATTTGTCCATAATAGTCCATCAGTCATAATCATAAAATGCGGAAGTCTTCGTCAAATTATTCTTATTCCCGAAGTCAAATATTCTAACTAATTGGGGATTCGAATTGTAACAAGGTCTTAATACTTTGTTTAATGAATACACCAGGTTATCGACTGCGTGTAGTCCAAGGTTTTACTACTTTGTTAACAATTACACCAGTTACCCTTGAATGTAATCCACCCCTGTTTCAACGAGTCTGTTAACTATTAATCCAATCCCGTGTCCGGTAAAATGAACAATTATTGGTATTTATAGATATCCTGCCCACCGTACCCAGTCAAGCGTATGTGGTTATATATAAATACGTCAAATTATAAGTCTATATATTAAATCAACGAGGTATCATTTAGTTAATATAAAACCCATTAATAGCCCATAGTCTAATTTCCACAAGTGTCGTTCTTTTGTCCAAACCCCAATTATGGTCCAAAGCCCAATTACCCAATTTTAATATTTAGCCCAACATCACGATTACTTTGGCATTAAATAAGCATAATAATAATTTAGCTACGAGACATTAAATTAAAAAGGTTGAACGTAACTTACAATGATTAAAAATAGCGTAGCGTTACACGGACAGAATTTCGACTTACACCCTTACAACATTCGCTAACATACCCTTATTATTATTAAAATTTAAAATTAAAATTAATATATATATATATATATATATATATATATATATATATATATATATATATATATATATGTGTGTGTGTGTGTGTGTGTGTGTGTGTGTGTGTGTGTGTGTTTACATTCAGAGAAAGGAAAGAAAAAGATGGATATATTTGCTCAAAAACTGCGAAATTTATAGATGTGGCCTGTCATCTACTTCCATGCGATCGCATGGAAAATGTACTTCCAGGCCATGCGATCGCATGGTCACTTTTTCCAGCTCACAAGAGTTTGTTTATTTCTTTGCCGACGTTTATAATATATAATATAATATATATATTAATTTTAAGAATTAATTATATATTATATTATATTCATGTGCATAGTTGACTCATAATTTTTAGTCCGTTGCGTCGAGCGTTGAGAGTTGACTTTGGTCCCGGTTCCGGATTTTCGAACATCCTTGCGTATAATTTAATATCTTGTACTTTGCATTTCGCATCTTGTACTCTTGTAATTTTGAGACGTTTCTTATCAATAATTGGAACCACTTTAATTGTACTTTGTACTTTTGAGCTTTTTGGTCATTTGCGTCTTCAATTCGTCGAATCTGTCTTTTGTCTTCACCTTTTATTATTTAAACGAATATCACTTGTAAATAGAACAATTGCAACTAAAAGCTTGTCTTTCTTGAGGGATAATGCTATGAAATATATGTTCGTTTTTAGCATTATCAAATATTCCGACACTTGACCGTTGCTTGTCCTCAAGCAATATAGTCTTGAAATAAGAATACTAGAATCACTTCTTTATTCTTCACACTTTGTACATCAGTGATTTCTATACAGCGGTATGAACAATGGTAGTAACGTTGTGGTTTACAGTCCCACTTGCTAACCTTGTATTAGGAAAGCAACACGTCCAGTATACTTGCTCCGTATATTACCTTTCAGCAAACTACCGTCCGGTTGTAAAGGAAAGCGTTGAACAAGCAACTGTTAAGGCAATGTCCCCTGACATGCTTTTAATTATGGTCTATAACGTGTCGGATGCAATTACTATCCTTTGTAGGAGCAATAGTAAAGCTCACCCTATAGTTTTTCGGTCTGGCACAAGGTCCTGTCTTTGACAATGCTATGCAACCACCGTTCTTACGGTTGACACCCGATTTGGTTCAGGTGACCTAATGAATTCCAGGTGAATTCCTAGAATTTTACGTTCAATGGTAATGAACACATTAAAAATGGGTTTTTCAGAAAACAAATAGGTTTATAATTTTGATCAAAATATTTTCTCGTTCAAGCTCGAGTTTAGATATCATCGAATTCCATGAGTTTGTAATTCTCAATCTTTAAAGTCAATCTCAAGGATTGAGTAATATCAGGCTTAAAAGCTGATTTTTAATCTTTAAGGAGATTATCCTTTCTGGAGGTCTGATTCATTAGTCTTATCAAACTAATTTGCACGGCGCCCTCTCCATTTTACGAGACAGATCCTCTCATGGTTAGGATAAGTCTGACCACTTGGCGACCCTGTTTGATGCTGAGGTCCGTGGATTTCCTGCTGATTTTAGAGATGACTTTTCTAGATTTTTCGTCAACCTACAGCTGGTCTGGACGACAACTTCCTGACCTAAATCAAGAAGCGCGTTTCTTTTTCGAAAGACTTTACTTCCTTTTAATGATGGAATTGATTCATCGTGTAGATCCATCTTTCTTTCAAATATATTACAATTTTCCGGGTAAAATGGTTAATTTTGTCCAAAACAAAAGTATCTTCAATTATTTGTACAAAAATATGTGATATATGTTTTTAAATAACTTGGTAAATTTTTCCCACACTTGGCTTTTATTTTTCTTTTTATTGTCCTCTATTCCATTTTAAATAAATTCTAACATTTTGGTTTGTTTCTCAATTTATGTCCTTTCCGAAGTAACAATAATTTCGGTGTTAACACCTAGTTTTATCGTTCATAAATATGTATAAACATGATTTTGAATTCATTTAATTGAAAATTTTGAAAAATTTTACTAGAATTGGTAGTCAGTATATAAGACTAGGGTTGTTCTTTATTATTAGAGAGCACTAGATTCTAATACAACTACTGGTTTACTAGTATTTTTAATGGTAACCAAGTGTTTAAGTTAAAATTTTAAAAATCCGAAAGAATATAACCCCTTCCCACACTTAAGATCTTGCAATGCCCTCATTTGCAAGAAATCAGTAACAATTTAAATTATTGAGGGTGATTAGCGTAGAAAAATGATTAAATTTTACCAAAGTTTCCAAACATATTGGCGTTGGTTTGTTGAATGATAAATGGTGCACATCATTTGTTCATTCCGTCTTGTTGTTACATCACATTTTTTTTTTGTTTTGTCGTCAAAAGTACTAGCTTTTGCTGAACTTAATGTCAGTCTTTGAAAATGCGCTGTTTTACCCTGTTGTGTACAATTGACAATATACATACATACAAATATAAACATGCATGGTAATTTGAAATGGAACTTAAAATCCCACTTTCAAATCAAATATGAAATATTAGTACAAAATAATAAAAATATTAAACAATACATTAATGTATCACAATATCATATGTTTAAACATAAATAAATAGAAATAATAAAAAGATAAAAATCATAGAAATCACCAACGGAACTATATCAATCTGGATAGGGGTTCCAGTTCATGTCGTCGTCCGGGTTCCATAGTTGGTGATAGGTGTACTGGTAGGCCTGGTTAGGGTCGTAGGGAGTATATGGTGGTCACATCTCGGGCTGGTGTGGAGGATAGTAAGCTGGTCGGGTTGGGACGTAGTGATCCTGAGGTGACAGCCGGCTTATAATCTGTCGCTGATGATAGTCCCATCTATCATGCTATCGTTGCCTGGAATGCTCGTAATCATTCCGGGCTTGCCACTGCTCCATCCGACTAAATCTCTCCCCGTTTGTCATATCTACCTCGTCTAAACGCTGGTAGACGTCAGTCATAGCCTCCCTAATGACATACCTAATGTCATCCGCTTCCTCCATTTCCTCATCTGAAACTCTCTCTACCTGAGGATGACTACCTTCATAGGGTACTGGCTGGTTGCGTCTGCTCTTTAATACCTTAGCACCCTGATAGACCTTTAATCCTAAAGGCTCAACATGTTCCCTACATTCCAAAAGTGGACCCCCTTGGTCCCTATCTACACCCAAATACTCTCCAATGAGAGTAACAAAAATACCTCCTCCTATAATCCCCCCTTCCTGTATTTCTTCCACCATCTTAGACAAATAAAAACCAACACAGTAGGGGATATTAACAAAGCTTCTTGGGTCTCGAATAAACTTTAGGTAAAATAAATCATGTAAGGTCATTTTCTCCTTGTTGTGACCTCTCTGTGTAATCGAGTTAGCCAGAAATCTATGAATTATACGAAGCTCGGCTTTGTTAATATGTAAGTAGGAGTGTTTTCCTCCCAGTATAAAAACATTATAGTTTGACATACGCCTCCAAACGGCGTTTGCGTCAAAATTCCTATCTACCCTACCACCACGATAAATCAAATTCATACAATCGGGTAGTAGTAATTCACCGGGAGTATATATCTGTAAAGCCCTGGCCATGTCCAGCATGGACATCCTGTACATCCTACGGCCAAGTATAAATCTAAGAAAACTTCTATCATCTAATCTATCTACATCTACATTTAATGATATAGTACTCATCAGCTCAACACACCATTCCTTATATACAGGTCTACGAATGGTGAATATACGTTCCCAATCGGTAAAAGAAAAACTGCCATACCTTTGGATCAGATGCTCCCTAACCGAGTTAGCAAGTTGGACCCTTTCCAAAGGGTCCCAATCAATTACCCTTGGCACTTCTACATTTTTCGGTATTAGTTTGAATTTATTACTTTGATATGATGGGTAATCTCTCCAGCTTCTATCGAATCTCAGATTAGGATGCAACGTGTGTTCAGGAATCGTTGGGTATTCTACTGGCGGATGTATCGGAAATACTATAAAGGCATCAACAAATTGTAGCGGATCATAATAAGGTGCGTGTTGATCAGACTGTTGTTGTGGTTCCTGTTGTTGTTCTTGTTCGGGCTCGTATTGCATTTCTGGTTCAGGTTCTGGAGCAGGTCGTCTAGATGATGATGATGAACCTCCAGTTTCAGTATTAGTAAATCTCTGCAAAACACATTAAACACAAAATTTGTGCATCCAAATATGCATTAGTATTAGCAAAATAACAAATTAACACAATTACAATAACATGTTAAATCAAAATTAAACTTATACACAATTTCACAATTTTAACAATTCTACACTTTTTCAAATAAGCATATATGAAAATGTATACAAAGTTCATAAGCATTTAACTCAAATAACATGTCAAAATAGTCATTACTAGCAATTAAACAAGTCTCAAATGGCAATTATATCAAATTAATCAAGTTCATGAATTTAAGATTTAAAAAGTCCACTTTAATTTTCAAAAATCATGTTTAGGATCAAAGTTTGGATCATTTAGCTACCTAAACATGTTACACTACTTAATTTAGCAATAATTCATGACAAAAATCGACCATAACCTGTTTATATCTAAAAGCCCCAAATTGCTCAAGAACACAAACCCTAGATTCCTAAAATTTTTGAAGTTTTTGGCTTCAAATCATGTTAAATAGCATCAATCTAGGTTATACATGCATAAAATACTAACAATTTAACACTAATTACACTAGAAATTAACAAAATCAAATTAGGTAAATTATAGCTCAAGAACACTAAAAATCAAATTTAAAAAGGTTTAGGAGTGAAATTGTTACCCTTTTTTATAAACTCCTTATCAAATTCATGTTTAGAGCGGATTGTAGCAAGAAATTTGGTTGAATTTGGTGAAAAAATGGTGATTTTAGAGAGGTATGTGTGTATGTTTTCGCATGTGTGTGTGATGGTGAAATGCGACAGAGAACCAGCTCGCTGGTTCTTTTGTTCCTGACCAGATTTTTGCCTCCATGCGATCGCATAGAGGTGTAGTATAAATCCCATGCGATCGCATTGGTCTGGTTTTTTTTTTTTTTTTTTTATATAAAAACCTTACACTTTTTAAAACATATAATTAAATTAAATTTTAAAAATTTGTTTCTTTTTAGAATGAGGGCGTTTCAGAGCGATGTCCTAGTCCGTCCCTCGATAAAATTTTAAAATTTGTCAATTCAAAGCGCGGTTTTAAAAGTAAAGATTTTTGGGTTTTTTTAATGTTTTTGGCTTACTTTAATTTAATAAGATTAAAAATAATGATAATAAAAATTCTCGTCCCTCCCTTGGGTAGAGCAATTTCGGTTCAACGACCTAGTTTTCAACTCACGACGAATTTTAAAAATCAATTTTTAACTTAGTGAAATAAAGTAAATTTTTGTTTTTAAATTCACACCAAACTTAAATTTAAAATGTATAAAATTAAAAATTCATATTATTAAAATTAAAAATTCACACCAAACTAATATTATATTTTTATACATACAAACTTATATTAAAAATATTAATTTTTCAAATATTTACAAATTTAAAAATATTGATTTTAAAAAGAAGTTTACAATATTAATTTAATATTTATATATTAATTTTAAAAATAAAGTAAAAATAAAAATTAAAAATCTTTTTGGTCTTTTATCCCACTTTAATCAATCAAATATTATCAAAAATATACGCCCCTCTTTTCGGTAAAGTAATTTCGGTTATATTACCTAGTTTTACTCCTGACGAATTTTTGAAATATTTTGGGTTGATTGATTAAAGATATTTATACCTTAAGAATAAACGGTAAATTTCGCAGTGATGTAATAAATTTTTGTATGATATCAATAATTTCGGTTACGCATACCTAATTTTATTGAATACCAATTTAATACTTTATTGCGAACGATTTAGCTTTTATTATCAAAAGGTTAAAAATAATAAAAATAAAAATAAAAACTGTACATACTTACCTGTGAAATAGAATTCTCAGTGACCTATTTTAGCCCACTCATAAGATAGTCGGACTAATTGGTTTTCCATAGCTACATAGGCGTAACCTCGAGCATTCAACGATTTTTCTTCAAAACATATGAACGGCCCTTCTCTGCATAAAGTAACGAACTCGGTATTGGAATATGTCTGATTCGTCGAGCATTTTCCTTCGTGTGACCATTTTCTGCATTTGTGACATCTTTCAAGGTGTCGTGCTCTTCTTTTCGCTGCGGATTTTGATATTCCTTTACCAAAATGTAACTTATTATTTTCGTTCCTGGATTCTTTTCTTACTCCGTCCAATTTACCTATGATTAATGATACCAATTCACTTGGAAGGGTGTCATTATTACGTTTAGTGATCAAAGCGTGTAACATTAGACCATGGTTTAGTTCACATGAAGTCTTCATCTCGTAAAACCTAAAAAAATAAAAATTCAGAATGGGGGAAGGAGACTAGTTCTTTAGGGTCGGCTAGGGAAAGACCATTCGGATTCCATTCTCGAGAACTACACGAAAACAGAATATCTAACTCTAACAGAAATATATATTACCCTAAAAAGATTCGAACCTCCCCACACTTTGTTAGATGTGGTGCTGAAATTGTGATTAACTTCATTTTCAATTGGATCATCAACAACTTGTATATCTCTGACTTTTGCTTCAATCCATTTGTTGATTTCCTCCGTAACTTTCACAAATTCAACTAACATTGCTTTTTCTTTTGGCGATAAATTGGATACTAATCGGTTACATAACTTAAAGTTTCCCTTAATCTTAGTATCGTGAATCCGTTTATAAAGTTTCTTCATTGAACTGTTAAAAACGGGTTCATCTAATTTTGTATCATCAATGGGGTTCTTTGTGATTGGTTCATTCACTTCTATTTGAACTTCTTGTTCACATTTTTCTTCGTTTCTTGGAATGGGAGGTTTGTATAAGAATTCTTCTTCATCACTCCAATTTGAATCCTCCCTATTTTCCAATTTTGATATTCATATGTTGTTGATAACATATTTATGTTTTCATTTTGAGGGTTTTCTTGGGTGGTGAAATTATGATTGACTTCATTGTCAACTTTCATCGGACCATGTATGTAATGTTTAACTCTGTGACCATTAACTTTAAATTTAATCCCATTTGAATTTATTAACTCTATTGTTCCGTATGGGAAAACTCTTTTGACTATAAATGGTCCAGACCATCTTGATTTCAATTTTCCAGAAAATAGCTTGAATCGTGAATTAAAAAGAAGAACTCTGTCTCCTTCCTTAAATTCTTTTGAACTTCTGATTCTTTTATCATGCCATTTCTTCGTTCTTTCTTTATAGATTAACGAATTTTCATATGCCTCAAGTCTTAATTCTTCTAATTCGTTTAGTTGACTTAATCGTAGACGTCCGGCTTCATGTAAATCAAAATTACATGTCTTCAAAGCCCAAAATGCTTTGTGTTCAATTTCTACTGGAAGATGACATGCTTTTTCGTAAACGAGTCTAAAAGGTGTGGTTCCAATTGGAGTTTTGTAGGCTGTTCTAAAAGCCCAGAGTGCATCCTCCAATTTCATGGACCATTCCTTCGGATTTGATCCTACGGTTTTCTCTAGAATACGTTTTAAAGCCCGGTTAATATTTTCAACTTGTCCACTTGTTTGTGGATGGTAAGCAGTGGAGATTTTATGAGTTACTCCATATCTTTTAAGAACTTTCTCAAGTTGATTATTACAAAAATGAGTACCCCGATCACTTATTAAAGCTTTCGGTGTTCCAAACCTTGCAAAAAGACGTTTTAAAAAGTTGACTACAACTCGTGCATCGTTAGTTGGGAGAGCTTGTGCTTTCGCCCATTTAGATACATAATCAATGGCAACGAGAATATAGAGATTATTATGAGATTTTGGAAATGGACCCATAAAGTCAATACCCCAAATGTCAAATACTTCACATACTTGAATGACATTTTGTGGCATTTCATCATGTTGACTTATTTTTCCGGCCCTTTGACAAGCATCACAGGATTTGCAAAGAAGGTGTGCGTCTTTGAAAATTGTAGGCCAATAGAATCCAGCATCGTAAACTTTTCTTGCTGTTAGTTGAGGCCCATAATGCCCTCCTGTTGGTCCTGTGTGACAATGGTTTAAGATTTGACTAGCTTCATCTCCGAATACACATCGGCGTATTATTCCATCGGGACAATTTTTAAACAAATGTGGATCTTCTCAGAAATAGTGTTTTATATCACTAAAGAATTTCTTTCGTTTTTGGTACGACAACCCTTTTTCAAGGAATCCACATACTAAGTAGTTTGCATAGTCTGCAAACCATGGAATTTCATTATAATCTATCTTCAATAGATATTCATCAGGAAAGTTGTCTTGTATGGCCGATTCATTCAGAACTTCTAATTCGGGATTTTCAAGACAAGAAAGATGATCAGCGGCGAGATTTTCTGCTCCCTTTTTATCTCGGATTTCAATATCGAACTCTTGTAAAAGTAAGATCCAACGGATTAATCATGGTTTGGCATCTTGTTTCAAAAATAGGTATCTAAGAGCAGAATGGTCAGTATGGACCACCGTTTTAGCTAGAACGAGATATGATCGAAATTTGTCAAAAGCAAAGACAATAGCAAGAAGTTCTTTTTCAGTAGTTATGTAATTCGTTTGTGCTCCTTGTAACGTCTTACTAGCATAATATATATGTTGAAATCGTTTTTCAATCCTTTGTCCTAAAGCGGCTCCCATTGCAAAATCACTTGCATCGCACATTAGTTCAAACGGTAGATTCCAATTTGGTGTTATCATGATCGGCACATTAGTGAGTTTTTCTTTAAGAATATTAAAAGATTTGATGCATTCATCTGAAAAGATAAATGGAGCATCCTTTTCTAGGAGTTTATTCATAGGAGTGGCAATTTTAAAAAAATCTTTTATGAAACGTCGATAAAAACCGACATGCCCTAGAAAACTCCTAACTCCTCTAACATTGGTGGGATGTGAAAGTTTAGCAATTACATCTACTTTGGCTCTATCCACTTCAATTCCTTCCTTTGAAATTTTATGACCAAGAACGATGCCTTCTTTAACCATGAAATGGAATTTCTCCCAATTAAGTACTAGATTTGATTGTTCGCATCTAATAAGCATTCGTTCAAGATTAACTAGACATAATTCAAAAGTATCACCGAAGACTGAAAAGTCATCCATGAAAACTTCCATGCATTCTTCTATCATGTCGTGAAAAATCGCCATCATGCACCTTTGAAAGGTTGCAGGGGCGTTGCAAAGTCCAAATGGCATGCGTTTATAAGCAAAAGTACCATAAGGGCACGTGAACGTGGTTTTCTCTTGGTCCTCGGGTGCTATTGGAATTTGAAAGTATCCAGAAAAACCGTCAAGAAAACAATAGTAACTATTTCCGGCTAATCTTTCCAACATTTGATCAATAAAAGGTAAGGGAAAGTGATCTTTTCTGGTGGCGTCATTTAATTTTCTATAATCAATACAAACACGCCATCCTGTTACAGTTCTAGTAGGAATAAGCTCATATTTCTCATTTGTGATGACAGTCATGCCACCCTTCTTAGGTACGCATTGAACTGGGCTTACCCATGGACTATCAGAGATTGGATAAATTAAACCTGCATCAAGCAGTTTAATAATTTCTTTCTTAACAACATCTTGCATATTAGGATTTAGTCTTCGTTGGCGTTGCACATACGTTTTATGACCTTCTTCCATAAGGATTTTATGTGTGCAATACGAAGGACTTATTCCTTTAATGTCATGAATCTTCCATGCAATAGCTGGTTTATGAGCTTTTAACACAGAAATGAGTTGAGATTTTTCATTTTCAGTAAGAGAAGACGATATTATTACAGGGAATTCAGATTCACCATGTAAATAAGCGTATTCCAAATGGTTTGGAAGTGGCTTTAACTCTAATGTCGGTGGTTCTTCTATCGATGATTTATATCGATATCTGTCTTCTTATTTTAGCATTTGAATTTCTTCTGTTGTTGGTTCATATCCATTAGCCATAAGTGTAGCTAACATTTCAGTTTCATCAATTGGTTCATTTCCTTCTCCTAAAGAGCATTCTCCTGTTCCTTGTAATTCTGGAAATTCTTCTATCAATTCTGCATGTGAATCTATAGTTTGAATATAATAACATGTATCATCTGCAGATTGAGGTTGTTGCATGGCTCTATCAACAAAAAAGGTAACACTCTCGTCCTCTATACTTAGGGTCAGTTTCTTACCAAACACGTCTATTATTTCTTTGACCGTGTTTAAGAATGGTCTTCCTAATATGAGAGGAACTCGAGAATCTTCTTCCATATCCAGAATAACAAAATCTACTGGAAATACTAAAGTACCAACTTTAACTAGCATGTTCTCCATTATCCCTCTAGGATATTTTACTGATCGATCGGCTAGTTGTATACTTATTCGTGTTGGTTTCAATTCTCCAAGTTCTAGTTTAGCGTATAGTAAATACGGCATTAGATTTATACTAGCACCTAAGTCTGCCAATGCTTCTATTGAACTAAGACTACCCAGAAAACATGGAATCGTGAAACTTCCTCGATCTGATAATTTTTCTGGTATCTTATTCAAAAGCACTGCAGAACAATTAGCATTCATAGTAACAGCCGAGAGTTCTTCCATTTTCTTTCTATTTGTGATTAGATCTTTTAAGAATTTAGCATATCTAGGCATTCCTGAAATCACATCAATGAAAGGAAGATTGACATTTATTTATTTAAACATATTCAAGAATTTGGATTGCTCGACTTCAAGTCTCTCTTTTCTCATTTTACTCTGGTAAGGAAGTGGTGGTTGATATGGTTTAACATAAGGTTTAGCCTTAACTGTGTTATCTTCATTAACCTTTTCAACTACCGGTTCTGTTTCCTTATCTTGCTCAGACTGTGGTTCTTGTGGAGTAGGAATAGCTTCATCAGAAATTACAGGCATTTCAGGTGGTTTAAGTGTAATACCACTTCTTGTGGTAATGGCTTTAGCTGTTTCATTCCGGGGGTTAGCATTTGTATCACTAGGTAAACTTCCCGGTTTTCTTTCACCTATCAACCTTGCTAGGTTGCTCACTTCTTGTTCCAGATTTTGAATAGAAGCTTGTTGATTTCTAAATGCTTGAGCATTTTATTCATTGGTTTGTTTCTGAGATGTGAAAAACTGAGTTTGAGAATCAACTAGCTTTGACATCATGTCTTTTAAATTTGGCTTTTTATCATCGATTTGTGGTGGTTTATTTTGAAAAATAGGTCTTTGCTGGTTGTAAGTTTTGTTGAATACTTGTTGGTTGCTAGGACTTTGTTGATTGTTGTATGGAACATTTCGGTTATAATTCTGGTTTTGATTGTAGATCGGTCTTGGCGGTTGATAATTATTCTGATTATTATTTCCAGGCCTTATGTATGAAACATTCTCTCTTTATTCCATTGTTAGTTCAATACTGAGACAATCTTTTGTCAAATGTGGTCCTCCACACTGCTCATAACTAATTCGTATTGAGTGGATATCCTTAGTCATCGTTTCCATTCGTCTCTCGACAGCATCTATCTTTGCAGAAATGGAATCAAAGTCATGGCTAGAATCGGCTCTAGCTGCTTTAGATGATCTAACGATATCTTTTTCTTGATGCCACTCATGTGAGTGGGAAGCAGTGTTATCAATAATTTTGTAAGCGTCAGTTGCGGTTTTCTTCATAATGGAACTACCAGCTGCTATATCTATGTCTTTTCTTGTAGTGATGTCGCATCCTTGGTAGAATATTTGTACTATTTGACAAGTGTCTAAACCATGTTGCGGACATCCTCTTAATAACTTTCCAAATCTTATCCACGCCTCATAAAGAGTTTCATTTGGCTTTTGCTTGAACGTAACAATTTCTTCTTGAAGTCTCACGGCTTTAGATGCCGGAAAGAATTGTTTAAGAAATTTTTCAACTAAAACATCCCATGTATCAATCGCCCCTTCAGGTAACGATTCTAACCAATCTTTGGCTTCTCCCTTTAAAGTCCAGGGAAATAACATGAGATATATATGTTCATCCTCCACTTCTCTTATTTTAAATAGAGTACAGATCCTGTTAAAGGTACGAAGATGTTCGTTTGGATCTTCCTTCGGTGCACCACTAAATTGGCATTGATTAGTTACCTTGTGTAGAATTTGTCCTTTGATTTCATAATCTGGCGCATTAATGTTAGGTTGAGTATTTGCGTGACCTTGGCCAGTGCGTTTAGCTCTCATTCGGTCTTCCATACTTAGAGGTTCCAGATTCTCCATGATTGAATTTGTTGAATCTGAATCACTAGAGGATTCTGATTTAATGGTTGGTTCCTCTACAATCTCTGTTTGAATGATTGGTGGTTCCGGAGGAAAGATTAATGGTTCAGGATCTCGAAATCATCCCTGAATATTCTCCGGATTCTCAATTGTGA
Organism: Rutidosis leptorrhynchoides; assembly: GCF_046630445.1. NCBI lineage: Eukaryota > Viridiplantae > Streptophyta > Magnoliopsida > Asterales > Asteraceae > Rutidosis > Rutidosis leptorrhynchoides. The sequence continues at coordinate 19,549,433 of NC_092333.1, read as the reverse complement.
GGTCGGGTTCAAAAAATGGATTATCGAAAATTTGAATTGGAGTACTTGGTCGACTGGATGACGATTCTAAAGAAAAATCAACGGCGACAATATTTGCTAGATGTCTTGATCGAGTTACAGGTGGTGAACGTACAAAAGGTGGTGAACGTTTTGCTCGGTGCATTCACTGAATATCCTATTAGTTATAAAAATAAGAAAAATTATATAAGTTATCAAATTAATAGACTTTTCTGATTTTGTCCACGTTTCGAATAGCCAAAAGATGCAGCAGAGGGGCAGGATTCGTTTGGTCTCAATATAATTGAGTACTGTTTGGCTCCAATAACCCGGTCCACGTACAAATCCAACTATTACTACGAACCAGAAAATGGATGTCTATCAATTTAACCACTTAAAATAATTTTTCGTTTTGAAATTTTTAAAGAAATTTTAGAGAAGAAATAGAAAATTCTAAGTCCTAAAAACTAGAGTGGCGAAAAATAAGAAAGAAAAAGAGCGCGTCGAAAAACGTCGAAAAATAATAGGCGTCGAAAAATAAAAATAAGAAAGTAGCGCGTCGAAACTTAAAAAGGAACTAAAAACTAAGAATTAAAAGTTGCGTCTAAAGGTATTAAAGCTTAAAAGAAAAACTATATCCCAAATGGCAATAACTTAAAAAGTACTAAAATATAAAAACGGCGTCGCAAATTTCTAAAGCACCTAAATCTTAGTCTAAAGAAAAAGCACTTAAGGGATTTTACGGCAAAGCCTAAAAATCTAGAAATAAAAATAACTATGGCAAAAACTATGACTTAAGACTAAATACGAGCGAAAAATACAAATATTACGCTAAAACGAATAAAAATATACAAAATATAAAAATAATCTTAAAGTTGTAAAAAGTACAATTTTATAAAAATATTATTTTTATACGTAGTATTATTTATTTTATAAAACTATTAATTTTATATATTTAATAAAACTAAATAAACTAAAAATACAAATTAATTAATAAAACTATACTAAATAATAAATAAATAAAAACCTAATTAGGGTTTAATTAAATAATAATAATAATAATTATTACGTAATTATTGCTGGAACCAGTCAACTGTGGCGTGTCAGACAGCTTCATGCGGTCGCATGAAGTTTTGCCTTCGGGCTCATGCGGTCGCATGTGCTAGGGTTTCGGGCCAGAGTTGGGCTGCTACAGTACCGGGCCTCGAGGGTTTTTATATTTTTTTTCTTTCTGTTTTCTGTTTTAATAAATAATTATATAAATAAATAAAAACTTGTATTTTAAAAACTAAAATAAAAATAAAGAAACTTTATAATTTTATATATATATAACAAACTATTAAAAATATATAAATATTTTGTTTTTCTTTTTATATTTTCGTATTTTTTTTAAAAACGTATATTTTTACAAAATAAAAACTTAATAAAACTTTAATAAAAATCTTTTTTTTATAGCGTTGCGCTTTCGGCGTTTTAGCGTTCCCCGGCAGCGGCGCCAAAAATACTTGATGTTATGAAATAGTAGTATTTTTACAAGGAAAATACTATTAAATACGATACAATTTTACACAAGATATTTATTTATTTATAGAATGGATATACCTAAACCTTGCTACAATACTTATAGGCAGGGTACCTAATCGTACAGTAGTGTAGTTTTTAGTAAGTCCGGTTCGTTCCACATGGATCTTTAGCCAAGCTTAACGCTATATTTTTAAAAACTATATTTGTAAAAATACAAAAATATATAAGTAATATTATTATTATAAAAAGGGGGTTTTTTACCGTTTAATGACCGGTTTGTCGATTTTAAAACTTTAGTAGCAGTTAAAACCTAATGTAAAATATTGAAAATAAATACAACTTAATTTAAAGCGTAAATTAAATAACAATAATTAAAGTGCGATAAATTAAAATGCGAAAGATAAAATTGTGATAATTAAAGAGTACGATAATTAAAAGTGCAATTAAATACAATGACAATAAAGGAAATTAAATATGAAATAAAGGAATTATGCTTATTTAAACTTCCGTAATCATGATGTTTGACGTGTTGTTTTTAGTTTATTCCCATGGGTTAATTGTCCTTTTCCTGGATTATTCAATATGTGCATACGGATTTGTCCATAATTGTCCATCAGTCATAATCATAAAATGCGGAAGTCTTCGTCAAATTATTCTTATTCCCGAAGTTAAATATTCCAACTAATTGGGGATTCAAATTGTAACAAGGTCTTAATACTTTGTTTAATGAATACACCAGGTTATCGACTGCGTGTAGTCCAAGGTTTTACTACTTTGTTAACAATTACACCAATTACCCTTGAATGTAATACACCCCTGTTTCAACGAGTCTATTAACTATTAATCCAATCCCGTGTCCGGTAAAATGAACAATTATTGGTATTTATAGATATCCCGCCCACCGTACCCAGTCAAGCGTATGTGGTTATATATAAATATGTCAAATTATAAGTCTATATATTAAATCAACGAGGTATCATTTAGTTAATATAAAACCCATTAATAGCCCATAGTCTAATTTTCACAAGTGTCGTTCTTTTGTCCAAACCCCAATTATGGTCCAAAGCCCAATTACCCAATTTTAATATTTAGCCCAACATCATGATTACTTCGGCATTAAATAAGCATAATAATAATTTAGCTACTAGACATTAAATTAAAAAGGTTGAACATAACTTACAATGATTAAAAATAGCGTAGCGTTACACGGATAGAATTTCGACTTATACCCTTACAACATTCGCTAACATACCCTTATTATTATTAAAATTAAAATTAAAATTAAAATTAATATATATATATATATATATATATATATATATATATATATGTTTACGTTCAGAGAAAGGAAAGAAAAAGATGGATATATTTGCTCAAAAACTGCGAAATTTATAGATGTGGCCTGTCACCTACTGCCATGCGATCGCATGGAAAATGTACTTCCAGGCCATGCGATCGCATGGCCACTTTTTCCAGCTCACAAGAGTTTGTTTCTTTCTTTGCCGACGTTTATAATATATAATATAATATATATATATTAATTTTAAGAATTAATTATATATTATATTATATTCATGTGCATAGTTGACTCATAATTTTTAGTCCGTCGAGCGTTGAGAGTTGACTTTGGTCCCGGTTCCGGATTTTCGAACGTCTTTGCGTATAATTTAATATCTTGTACTTTGCATTTCACATCTTGTACTCTTGTAATTTTGAGACGTTTCTTATCAATAATTGGAACCACTTTGATTGTACTTTGTACTTTTGGTCATTTGCGTCTTCAATTCGTCGAATCTGTCTTTTGTCTTCACCTTTTATTATTTAAACGAATATCACTTGTAAATAGAACAATTGTAACTAAAAGCTTGTCTTTCTTGAGGGATAATGCTATGAAATATATGTTCGTTTTTAGCATTATCAGTAAACCCACTTAGATGAAATGGACTTTTGACCTGGAGATAATGTGGTTAATTCCCAGGTTTCATTTTGTTCTAATGCATCAAGTTCTTTATTCATGGCCACCACCCAATCTTTATTTTGACAAGCCTGTGCATAAGTACTAGGTTCTGCACTAGCTAAGACATTAGCAAGAAAAGCTACATAGTCCTTAGGCATATAGTCAAAATCATTATCATGAAAAATTGGGTAAGCTAACACAGAGGAAGGAGATTTAACAACAGTGGCAGCAAGATCTGGTACAAAGTAATCTTGTAACCAAGTGGAAGGTTTTCTGTTTCTAGTAGAATGTCTTGTAGGTTGAGGAGCATTATGAGTAGTATCAGGAGGAATTGAGGAGTCATTGGAAGTAGTAATAGGTTCAGAGGGAATAGTGGGTATAGGTATAGGTGAAGAAGTGTTAGACTGATCATTAGATGGTGGTGTATGGTCAAGATCAGAATCTAAGGATGAATCAAAAACAGGAAAAATGGTTTTGGCAGGAAGAGAATTAGGTGAAGAGGAATGAAATGGAAAAATGTTCTCCTTGAAAATGACATCTCTACTACAAAATACTTGATGAGTAGACAAATCATAAAGCTTGTACCCTTTCTGGCCAGGTGGGTAACCTAAAAATACACACTTAAGAGCTCTAGAGGAGAATTTATTTTGATGAGGTTTTGTAATGGTAGCATAACATAAACATCCTATTACTCTAAGATGATCATAAGTGGGAGGTTTACCAAATAATGCTTCAAAAGGTGTTTTCCAGGAGAGATTTTCCATTGGCATTTTGTTGATTAAGTAAGTGGCTGCAAGAACACAATCTCCCCAAAATGAGTTAGGAAGATTAGCATGAATTTTCAAACTTCTGGCAGTGTCAAGAAGATGTCTGTGTTTTCTTTCCACAACTCCATTTTGTTGTGGAGTGTAGACCATAGATTTTTTATGTAAAATGCCCTGACTTTGCATAAACATTTTGCATTGGGTGTTAACAATCTCATATCCATTATCAGACCTGATGAATTTAGGTTTAGTGTGAAAATGGTTTTGTATGTAGGTTATGAAAGAAGTAAGTATCTAACAAATTTGATTTTTGTTATGAACTAAATAATTCCATGTAGTTCTGGTTTTATCATCTACAATAGTAAAAAAAATAGGTGGCCCCATTAAGAGATGGAACTTTGTATGGACCCCACAAGTCCACATGGATGAGTTCAAGGTGACTGTGATGATATGTTGCTTCTTGGAAAAGGTAATCTATGACTTTTATCTAAAGCACAAGTATCACAAAAGAAATTTGGTTTCGACATGTTTTTACAAACAGGTAAATGTAACAATTTGGAAACAGAAGAATGACCTAGTCGAGCATGAACTAGATCCACATCTATGCTATTGGTTGTAGCTACAACTTTATTTGCAGAATTTACAGAAACACAAGGGAAAGATACAGAAACAGAAGAAACATTAACAGAGTCATGGTTGGCTTTGCAGGTATAAAGATTCTTGAATCCTTTTCCAGCTGCCACAACCTTTTTAGTTAAAAGGTCCTGGAAAAAGAAGGAGTCAGACAAGAAAATAGCCATTAATTTTTGTACTCTAAGAAGTCTACCAACAGAGAGTAGGTTAAGCTTGAATTCAGGTACATAAAAGACATTGTGTAATGTGAGATTGGGATTTATTTGTATTTGACCAATGGTTGTAACAAGTTTTTGAGTGCCATCTGGTAATCCAATTGTAATGGGATTGGATAAGGTTTTAATGGACTGGAAAAGATGCAAGTGTGGGGACATGTGATCAGATGCTCCTCTATCAACTATCCAGTCATATTGCATAGAAATATGACTAAATTTTTCAAGACATGATAAAGCATATGCATAAGTACAGAATGTAGTACCTGCATGACCAATTCCACCATTGTTATTTGTGTTATTCTTGCCTTGAAACATTTTCATCATTTCCTGGCACACAGCTGCAACAAGCCTTTGATCCAACTTAGCTTTAGGTTCTGCAGTCACTTCATTCTCACCAGCCATATCAAAAGGAGTGTCATTAACCATATAGTTATTAAATCCCATAACCTGTGCAGCAACACCTTTACCTGTCTTCCTTTTATTCCTTTTACCTTTATACCAGTCTGGATATCCTAATTTTTCAAAGCATTGCTCTTCAAGATGTCCTTCTTCTCTGCAGAAAGTACAATACCTTTTATCTGAACCTCTTCCATTCCTGTTTTCCTTTACAGGATTCAACCTTGTCTTGTTAGCATAGAAAGCAGCAGGTTCTACAACATGATGAGTTACTTTCTTTTGCTTTTCTACCTGCTGAATAATATAATATGCCTTGTTCACAGTAGGTAAAGGATCCATGGATAGAATTTGGCTCCTAACAGATTCAAAATCATCATTTAGTTTCATCAAGAACTGCATAAGTTTGGATCTATTCTCAATTTCCAAAAACTTGTCAGTAATACCACAGGTACATTCCCTCATTTTACCATAAGAACAAGTTGGCACACCATTCAAATTATGTAGCTCATCCCAATACCTCTTCATCTTATTGAAATATGAAGCAATAGTAAGGTTACCTTGAGAAACATTATTCAGCTCTCTTTTAAGTTGATACACCAATGGACCATTACTTTGGCCATACCTTTCTGCTATCTCCTTCCATAGTTCATAAGCAGATTGAGTGTACAAGAAAGCTTCAGATAATTCAGTTACCCTTGAATTAAGGATCCAGCAAGTCACCATGTAATCACACCTTGTCCATCTCTGATAGGAATCATCAGTAACAGCAGGCTTAGGGCACGAATCATCTATGAACCCTAATTTCAACTTCGCACCAAGTGCCATCTTAATAGTCCTACTCCATCCTAAGAAATTGCTTCCATTGAATGGATTATTTGTCAGGATCATCCCTGGATGATCTGAACCAGCAACATGCAACGGATCGTGAATCGAATTCATCGTTTTCGTATCTGCCGGATTTGTAACAGCTTCTGCTCTCGGATTCGCCATTGAATTAGATCGTAAAGAAGATCTGATTCAGTAATTGGAAAAGGAACGAACAAGAACAAAAAATACAAAACCCTAATTTTGAACAGAAATCGATCAATTTAATAATTGATCAATGAATCACGATGTAATCAGCGATTGTGATTATGAAATCGATTACTCTCAGCTTTGATACCATATGAAATGCGGAAGAATCAATTGAACAATATCAATTTCATTAGATCAAAATTGATTACAAGAAGATAGAAAACTAGAGAGTGTTACAGAACGTATGAACTCATTAATTGACTAACTGCCCCTGCTAATCACTATATAACTACCATTAACAAACTCTAACCAACTATTAATAAATTACAATAAGCACCCTTATACTTTTGGGTGTTACATAAATGACACCAAACTTATATATTCTATATTCACCAACTTCAAGATCGAATCAGTTCATAAGAGAAATCAATCAGATAGTTGAAGCAAGTGTCTCATAGGCATAAAAACAAACACTTGGTCTACAAATTTTTTTTAGATATGAAGAAGCTATTATTTTAAAGGTGTGAGCGACAAAACAAACCCCACACTCGACTTCAATTGTCCTCATCTTTTCACAAAACATGAGACCAATGTGAATGCTTTAAATCCACAATTTCAAGTCAATTACGAAGTATAATAAATTAATAAATAATTAATAAAAACAAGACAAAGAAGCGAAAACTATATCGCACAAAACTAAGAAAATAGAAATTAAAATGAGGGATGGAAAAGGAATTAAAGATGAGTTATCGTTAATGTTTGACAGCCACTAAAGCAACAATGTGTTATGTTCGAATACTTAAAACTTCGATCTTATCTGAAATTACAGTTTTGATTTAAAAAAAAAAGGTTAGGTCTTAGTGATGAAGATGAAGATGTGTTATTTTGATTTTAAAAAAGGTTATCATTTTGAAAAAGATGAGTAAATTTAAAAAATGTGGGATGATAGCTAACGATCGTTATGTTGAGGGACTATTTGTGTCAAAAAATTAATGTTAGTGACCTGTTACCTGATGTGTAAGTCATGACTTGCATACAATAGTACATATTTGAAAGTTTAACGCATAAAATAGGAGTTTTGAAAGTTGAATGAATACAATAGGAATTTGGTAAAAATTCAGTGCATTTTCAAATAATTTTCCCTTTTACTCCTTAGTTGATTAATTAGGGTTTGTTGAGCTGAGTTTACTTGTGTAGCAAGGTGAGCGAAGATACTTAGCTCGTGAAAAACGTAAGAGAGCTAGAAGTGGAGCATGTCACTTGGCATGTCACTGTGACGACCCGAAAATTTCCGACCAAATTTAAACTTGATCTTTATATGTTTCCGACATGATAAGCAAAATCTATAATGTTGAGTCTCGAAAATTTGTAAACTATATTTAAAATATCATTTGACCTTTGACTAATCCCGAACGATTCACGAACAATTAATTCGTAAATAGATATATATAATTTGAAATATTATTTGAAATAATATATGATTTAATTTAATTGTTGGAAATAAATATATAAAATAATATCAGTATATTTAATATTATTAATTTAATATATAATATATAGATATGCATATAATTATATATATATATATATATATTATAAAAAGAAATATTATATATTGTAATTGTTATAATCAATCTTGAAAAATAATAATTATATATAATAATTATTATTTAAAGAGTATATATATATATATATATATATATATATATATATATATATATATATATATATATATATATATATATATATATATATATATATAAAGTATATAGAATATATATTTTGTGATTTCGAAGTTATTTAATAAACGGCGGTAACGCTCAATTGTCATTCGATAGATAGTAAACGCGTTAAAAAGGAACTTATGTGATTTTAAAATAAACGGTGATCTAAAAATGGGTTTTATAAATTATATGCTTAGTAAAAATGTATTTAGGAGCTATTTATTAAATTTTAAAACCTTTTATATTTTACATGGGATTGGGAGTGAATAAATAATGTAATTTTTATTTAATAAATTAATGATCGAATTTTATACCATAATGACTGAAATAATTAAAGAAGCTTAATATAAAATTTTGGGATTTTTCTGTGTACTTTTATCATCCACTGATTAGCAACAGAGAACGAGATAACCCAAGCGTCGGTAGCATACAACCAAATAAGTATCACGAGTAATAATAAGTGTCTGCTTTTACACTACCTTTTCTTTCACAATGAAGAACTTTTCCATATATATAATTTTATAATATAAATATATACCTATACATACAAGATTTGCAAATCATCAATTATCATAATCACCAACCCACTTGCTAAATTACTTACTATTTCCAATTAGTGTCTATATTTCTGTTTCGGTTAACATAGCACAAAACCACAAACATAATCATTTACTTGATCTCTGTTTCTGCTTCTTTGGATCAAGGACCCAAGAACATCATCAAACCAATATCGTCACCATCGACACCTCTAAAAACAACCTACACGGTCACCATGACTTCCCATCGTTCATGCTGATGTTTACCATCTCAAACCATTCACCTCTACCATCATTAGACCACTACCACCCACACCATGTTAGATCAACCACCACTATAACCCTCTATATTTCTTCTTCCTTTTGTTTTTCTGTTTTAGTCGGGCAACCCATTATTTTTCCCTCAACCCATGAACCCACAAATTTTACCTCGTCACCTTGTCAATCGGTTGTAAACTGAAACTAAAACAATTATGATTTCTATTGTAGTTAACGAACCCATCATCACAAACACACGACAATAAATTGTTCCTGCTACAACAAGTTTTGTGTTTAAACCACCGGAAACAACCACTAAAACACCACCCAATCATGCTGGTTGCCTTCTGTTTTTGCAGCCAAACTCCATGAACCACAGGCTGCTATATTATCGATACTACTGCTGTATCGTCGAGGCTATTACTGTTACTCTTTTTCCGTTTCTCCTACTTAACTGCCATTCGAAGGTTATTAAAACAAAACCACTTTCTCACATCATGATCACCACCCTATCTACTCCCGCTTGTACTTACCACTGCTATTGTTCAAAATCACTATTAGGACCACCATTGCTAACCATCAATCGCTATCACCTCCCATCATCACTACTGTATACTCTCTATTTATATTATTTATTTCATTTATTTAGAAACCCATAATGAAAATCATCACCATCTTAACAATTATGTTTCTGTTTCGGTTTCGTACACAAAGCACCATCCATTACATGTTCTCATTTCTCGACTACCACCACCACGGTTACTACACAAATCTACCACCTTCAACCTATAGCCACCATCGGTTATGCCACCTCAACCATCGATATCATATTTTTTTTTCCTTTCTGATTCTGTTATTAGTCGATAAACAAATTGCAGCACTTTTTCTCTATCGTCCATCTCTCTTACTTCTATCTATCTATCTCGTTTATTTCCATCATGATTCACCCTCTTGAATCATCACCTTCAACAAACCCAACCAATCATATGATATTTTTTGTTGCCGTTATTTCACTTCTACTGCTATTTTGTGGTTTAATTCGAGCAAACACAAACTCAAGAACCCAATCATGTGTTACTACGGTTTTTTTTATTTTAAAAATATGATAGTGATAGGCAAGTTTGTATGGATGATAAGGACGTTCATGATGCGAATAGAATAATGAATGATGATAAGAATCGATTGTCGTGACCCGTCCTAATCCATCCAGACGAATACATTACATTTGGTTACATTGCGAGGTACTTGACCTCTATATGATACATTTTACAAACATTGCATTCGTTTTTAAAAGACAAACTTTCATTACATCGAAAGTTGACGGCATGCATACCATTTTCTGATATATCCAACTATAAATGACTTAATAATAATCTTGATGAACTCGACGACTCAAATGCAACGTCTTTTGAAATATGTCATGAGTGACTCCAAGTAACATCTCTAATGAGCAAATGCACAGCGGAAGATTTCTTTCATACCTGAGAATAAACATGCTTTAAAGTGTTAACCAAAAGGTTGGTGAGTTCATTAGTTTATCATAATCATTCATTTTTATCATTTTAATAGACCACAAGATTTTCATTTCTCATAAATATACGTCTCATGCATAGAGACAAAAATAATCATTCATATGGTGAACACCTGGTAACCAACATTAACAAGATGCATATAAGAATATCCCCTATCATTCCGACAAATCCTTCGGACATAATAAAAACAACATCGAAGTACTAAAGCATCCGCAACCATGGATGGGGTTTGTTAGGCCCAATAGATCTATCTTTAGGATTAGCGTCAATTAGTAGATCGGTTTACTAATTCTTAGGTTACCGAGCAAAAGGGGCATATTTGACTTCGATCATTCACCCATATAATGTAGTTTCAATTACTTGTGTCTATTTCGTAAAACATTTATAAAAATTTCGCATGTATTCTCAGCCCAAAAATATAAAGGGTAAAAAGGCAAATGAAACTCACCATTATGTATTTTGTAGTAAAAATACATATAACGGCATTGAACAAGTATAGGGTTGGCCTCAGATTCACGAACCAATATCATTTATATATATATTAACACATATAATCGTAATCGAATAGATTTATTTATTATATCTTAAATTATGTATTATATATGTTTAATTTGTGTATATATTTAAAATAATTAATATTTTTATAGTTATATCAATATATATATATATATATATATATATTAAAAAATACCTAATTTGTAAAAAAATGTTAACATGATTAGTACATACTAATATGTAATATCACTATAAGTATATTTTTATATCAATAATAGTAGCAAAGGTTGTATTTGATTATAATGATAATATTAATAATACTGATAATAATATTAATTATAGTAATAATAATAGTGATAAAAATAATAATAATGTCTCTAAAAATAATACTAATACTAATAATGATAATAATAATAAAAGTTATATTTATGTTAATAATAATCATAATATTAATGTTAATAATAACAATACTTAGCATAATATTAATAATGATAATAATAATAATAATAATAATAATAATAATAATAATAATAATAATAATAATAATAATAATAATAATAATAATAATAATAATAATAATAATAATAATAATAATAATAATAATAAACATAAACATAAAAAATGGAGTACCACCTTTAAAGAACAAGCTTCCTAAAAAAAATGCCATAGACCTGGCTCGAACCTACGACCTCTCGTTCAAACCCACACAAACACCCTTAATTATTCCTCTAAATCATTTTATCTGTTTTACTTTCCTGAATAAACTATATAACCCGTATCCTTTTTATAACTTGGCCCTATTTCCTTTCAGCCCAACAGTTATACGGCCCAACAACCACACCAGCCCAACAGCAGCTTAAAAAAATAATGTCGTCCCCTAGTTTCGAACCCGTGACCTCTAGTTCCCCAACACAACACCCTAACCATTTCTATGATTCTGTTTTTCTTTTAAATATAATATTCGAATTTTTATTTAACCTATTCCAATATTCATCATTTACAGCATCCTCTTTATCACTCATCCTTCTTAATATCTACTCATCATCTTCCTTTAATTATCGAGCATCATTATCATCTATCATAATTCATTAATCATCATCGTCATCACAGTTTAACATAATCATAATCATAATTTTAATCATAAGCATATTCATGTTTATGATCATCGTTCTTAAATTGATCAAAAATTTCAAGAACAAAACCCATTATCTGTGATGACCCGGAAATTTCTGACCAAATTTAAACTTAATCTTTAACGTTTCCGACATGATAAGCAAAGTCTGTAAAGATGAATCTCAAAATTTTAAACTATTCAATTACCCTTCGATTGTTCTCAACGATTCGCGAACCATTATATGTAAATAGATACATATGCTATAACTTGAAAACGTAACAAAGTGTTATGAAAATGATACTGTGCATTAACCTTATTGATTTGATTATCTGATTGATATTTAGTTAAGTTAACCAAAACGTTTAAGATGAACCAGTAAAACACTAATTTGCTACAGTATTTTCGAATTGCTACAGTACCCGAAAAGCTACAGTGTTTTCGAAAATCACTATTTACTACAGTAAAAAAACTTTGCTACAGTAACTTTGCTACAGTAAACACTATTTTAAAATGTATTTTAACAAATAGTGAGACGATGATTTATAGAAGTAAATAACCAAAACATTCGAAAGTTTAAGATACACTTTGAGTGATATAATTTATGGATAATTTAAGTTTATATTTTGACAAAGGTACGAGTCACGAAACGAAAAGTACCAGTTTTCTCAGCGTACGAAAGGGCGTTCGAAAAACCAGAACCAGGGCATAAGTCGAGTGACAATGTACGACTTATCGGAACAAAAATTACAAGTCAACTATGCACGTGAATTTAATATAATATATAATTAATTATATAAATTAAATATATTATATATATAATAAATTAATATGTTGACAAGCGTTAAAACAAAAACATGTGAGCTGGAAAAGTTACCCATACGATCGCATGGGAATTACACTGCCCAGCCATGCGATCGCATGGCAGGGAATTTCAGGCCACATCTATTTAAACTCGAGCTGTTTCTGTTTCTGATATATTCCTTTCTCAACCTCGATCTCTTTCTCTATTATATTTATATTTATTATTATTATTATTATTATTATTATTATTATTATTATTATTATTATTATTATTATTATTATTATTATTATTATTATTATTATTATTAAGATTAATATTATTATTAATCTTAATATTATTAGTAGTAATATTATTAAGTAGTATTATTACATAAAATACTATGACGAGGTTATGAGCGGGTTATTTTCAAAACGAGTTTCGAGCGGGATAAAGCTAAGGAAACTATGGGCTATAGCTATAAAGGTTATGGGTATTGCTTGGGGGTTATGACCATGAGTCAAAGGTCAAACCTAGTGTTTTTCATCTCTGTTACGTCTACGTACTTTCCTACAATATTGAATCACAATATTGATACGTAAGCATTTATATTTTATCTTTTATATACTAATAGTGTATCCATGTCTAGTGCTCGAGTGTATATATTTATACATGCTTGTATGCTAAATTTCATCGCTAAACAGTTTATAATGAATCACAAATTAAATACATATATTACTGGTAAAAGGTATATGATATGCATGTTTTTTGAAAGCTGGCAAAAAATCAATAACTTTTCAATTAGATATCGAATAATTTCGATGAACGGATTAAAAGATATGATCAACTGAATTATGATTGACGTTAATTGAAATTGATTTTGAATCTGCAATTAAGATTTAAACTACTTGTTTACAACATTTATAAATTGGATTTTTGAATATTATCAACCGAGTAAATGAATCCTTATATAAGGTACATCTCTTTTTGTTAAACAACTGTCAAAATTGACTTTTTGGAAACGACTTTGGATAACTTTTGTATGTCGATCTCGAGCATTAGGATTGTGATACACTATGACCTGACCTAGCTTGATAGACATTTATTGACCAACATATGTTCTCTAGGTTGAGATCTACGATTATTTGATAATCCGAGTTTCGGTCACATTTTGGTGAACGACTTTATATGCTGCTAAGGTGAGTTTCATTCCTCCCTTTTTAATTGCTTTTGCAATATATTTTTGGGCTGAGAATACATGCACTTTACTTAAACGCAATGGATACAAGTACATACTTAATTCTACACTGAGTTTAAACCAAAAATCCCTTAGCTTTGGTAACTAGTAACTGCCAGTACATAGGATGTGGACTGGTGGGCGCGAATAACAGTATATGGATCCATAGGGCTTGACATCCCCGTCCGAGCTAGAGCGCTAGCCTTTTAACGGACGTGTGTTATTTGAGTTTAGGACACGTTGGTTTGCGTGTATTAAAACGAATGGGGTATTTATCATTATAACGTTAAAGTTTAGTTACCAGGGTGCTCTGTTATGTAGAATCTATTGATAAACGTTTCTGGATGAAACAACTGAAATCTTGTGATCCACTTTTATATACAGATTATGCGAAACACTAAAACTATGAACTCACCAACCTTTGTGTTGACACTTGTTAACATGTTTATTCTCAGGTTCCCTAGGAGCCTTCTGCTGTTTGATTAAATGTTAGACAAGCTATGTGCGTGGAGTCTTACATGACATATTTTTCAAGGAAACATTGCATTCACCAAATCATCACCATGTATCTTATTTTGACTGCATTGTCAACGGAAGTATCATTGTAAACTATTATATTATGGTGATTGTCTATATGTAGAAATCATCATATGTCAAAAACCTTTGATTTAAATATTCATTTATGGTGTACCTTTTTAAAAGAATGCAATGTTTACAAAACGTATCATATAGAGGTCAAATACCTCGCAATGAAATCGATGAATGACGTGTTCGTCCATATGGATTTGGAGCGATCGTCACATTATCTATCACCGTCTTACTAACATCATCAACTTCATTCTTCTTCATCATCAATCATCATCATCAAGACCTTGTTTTAAAGAAACGGAAACATTCGCAGCAATAGCTGCTGTACTCGAAAAAAAAAATGGAAGAAAGCAACGGTTGTGCAGTTTTTGTAGAATGATTTAATAGCCCACTATTAAAATAAGACCCATGATCAATTAACTGATTCCAAGTTTGCAAGTCCATTAAGCCTCAATTAAAGCCCAAGTAACAAACAATTAAAGGGTCCGATCATTAGATACCTTATGTTAGTGGGGCGGTTTAACAATTTTTATAATGAACTGGCAACCCCACGTGTTTCTTGGATACTCCATTTGGTCGATTATAAAAGATAACAGGAGGTATTGGTTTTGCTACAGATGATCGAACAAAACAAGAAGAAAAGGCAGCAGGTTTATGTTCAAGGTTTGACGATGGTAAGGTGGTGATTAAATGGAAGTGATGGGTGTTTGAGGGTAGTTTTTCCGGTGGCAAAAACTCCACAGTATCGACAGGAACAACAATAGAGAAAATAAGAAGGGTTTTTGTTTTAATGATGGTGAAGGATTGTAAGGAAGTGGTGGTTTAGACATAAGGGTAGCTGTAGCAGTCCCATTATGGTGGTTTGCAATTTGGTGGTGCAACTGTTTAAGGTGATGATTGATAATCTCAGATGGTGGAGGTCCGGTGGTTATGAAGGAAGTCGATGGGTGGTGTTGTGATTGTTTGAAACATAAATGAAAACAGAAAGTGAAAGTGGTGAATGGTGGGTTCATGAAAGATGGTGATGGCAGTATAGTGGTGGTGATTAGTGGTGAATGAAGATGGTGATGGTTCAATCACACACACAAACAATAATAAAAAGTAGTCTATCCTACGGATACATCATAGATCAAATGAGTGTTAGTTTGAAACATTAAAGACAGGAACAGTAGGTGGCGTGTGGTGGTTGCTCTTGTGAAAACAAAACAAAAAATATATATGTAACGAGATGGTGGTAAAGGTGGTGATCTAGTGACGGTTGAGGGTGGTGATGATTAAGGTGGCGATGGCTATGAGGTAGAAGAAGAGATGATAGTTTTATCTATCTCTCTGTGGTATGTGAATGCTTGGATAAAATAGATAATAGATATGTAAATGTATGTATATCATTAGATAATAGATAGGTAGTGGATATTATGATTGATCTAATGATTTACAAGTAAACAGTAACATTTTTAAATTAATTTGATTAAAACATGTGGAGTCTGCCGACACTTCACACGGGTAATATATATCGTGCTGCATTGATAATCAGTGGCTGATAAAAGTCTTCAGAAAAATTCCATATTTTTAAATTAGCTATTTTTATTTATTTTGGCCATTAAGGTATAAAATTTGATCATTTACTCTTAAATATAAATTACATTAATTATTCACTCCCACTCCCAAATAAAATATAAAAAGTTTTAAAATTCATCAAATAGTTCCTAAATACATTTTTTAGTAAGCCTAAAATTTATAGAACTCATTTTCGAATCACCTTTTATTTTAAAACCATATAAGTTTGAATTTAGTTTAATTAATATTAATCGGGACATCAAAAGAGTATTACCATCATTTAATATTTATACATTATTTATATATATAGTTATATTTTAAATAATAATTATTATAATATCCTATTTTTATTTTATTTTACATAATTAAATTTTAGTAGTAATAAGATATAATATTTCAAATTATATTTTCAATTACCATTTATATATACATTTTCACACATATCTATTTACAATTAATTGTTCGTGAATCGTCGAAACTGGTCGAAGGTAATTGAATATATGAACATAGTTCCAAAACTTTTGAGACTCAACATTATAGACTTTGCTTATCATGTCGGAAACATATAAAGATCAAGTTTAAATTTGGTCAGAAATTTGAATGAGGTGGTCATGGCTAACAATAAAAATGTTTTCATGACGAAATGAAGTGATAAATAAAGTTTTATCATTATTGACTAATATAGATAAAACAATTCAATTATGTGAAGCGTACGAGTGAAGCTGTCACAAAAGATTGAGATAGATATTTAACTTTTGACGTAGTCACGTTGGATTTCCGGAATTTAAGGAATTTAAAAGAAATCTTCGTGATAAGATTTGGTTCTTCGATAATTAAGGAATTTAGGATCCGCTGTGATTAAATGTGATAATCTGTTTTGATTGCCCTGTCGGATATTTTACTATATATCCACCCCCTTCGCTTCCTTATTTTTCACCGCTCATACTTTATATTCTTTCTTTCTCAATTCATACTTTTATTTTCTCTTCTCAACTTTGAGTAGCAAGTAATGGTCCAGAATTCGTAGATATGAAATTCGAAATGAACATGACTAATGTTCTAAGAGAGAGATTGTAATAGCACGATCTTGACTGGTTAAATTACCAGATTTTAAGGGAAATGATAAGACTATCAAGAAAATATGTTCTTGATATGTTTAGAAATTAGATAGAATGTAAGAGTCATGTAAATGGTACATGATGATGTTATAGTCTGTGAATCATCACGTTCCATTAGAAACTCAGCATGACTTACTGTAATATAATCACATTGATCAAGTGTCATTATATTAAACTAACCCATGCTTCAATTCCCAACGCTTCTCCATAATTCATTCATAATTTATACTTAGATTTTACAGAAGTTTTCAATATAATGTTTCATACAAGAATATTTATGAAAATATCCTCAGAAATATCGAAGATATTTATGATGATATTTTGGAATTTCTAAGTTCGAAGGTTGATGAAGAAAATTTTCCGCAAGATTTTAACATGACTTCGGAGCAGAATATTCTCTAAAGATTTCATCGGATCCAGAATTACCTGGATTCTATGAATATAGGGTTTGGTCCTTGTATTTATCCTTGGTCTCCTTCATGGTTCGCTCAATCTGTTTTTCAGTACCAAATTTTCTATCGAGCGTTCCCAATATTCCATTCTTTATTATCAAACTTTTGGCCGTTTAGACCATCTACGATTTTGCTGTTTCCTATGCATTTAATGCTACCATATCTGAATCATCGGTTATCAATCCGAGGTGGTTTCAAGAGAATTGTGTTTTTAGATGATTAAATGCTCATGGTAATATGGTGGAATATAAAAGGTTCCCTGGTAACAATAAAAGAGCACGCATATATATCAAGGTTATAGTAAGGCTAGTCCGACTGAAAAGTCGAAGTTGACTTGTTGGAGCTGTGACAAATTTGGCTAATTTGAAAAGGAATTGCAAAGTTATTTTCGGTACTAACAATGCCAAAGGAGTTAGCACAGATAAGTGTTAGATGTTTACTCAGGTTCTGAGTGTTTTCAGGTGCATCACTATATGCTTAAATCTTTCCTTCCGTAGATGAAGTGCGGTTGGTTCATTCTCTCGATTGAGGTGTTTTCAAGAATTATGAAAGGTTTGAATGTAGATTTTAATCGTCGAGATACAAATGAGGTTTAAGATGAACTCAAGTAGCAAACTTGAAGAAATATTTAGTTTCATATGTTATAATCAATATTTTAATTCATTTTAATTGTCCACAGTCGATAGTCCACAGTTAACAGTCCAATAATTCATATATAGTTTAATATATAATATTCGAATTAATTAATACGTATCGTGACCCGTGTACATGTCTCAGACTCGATCACAACTCAAAGTATATATATTATTGTAGAATCAACCTCAACCCTATATAGCGAACTCAAGCATTACAGCATATAGAGTGTCTATGGTGATTACAAATAATATATACAGATGCATCAATATGATATGTCAAAACCTTGTATACGTGTCCCGATATTTAAAGTGCGTAAAATAAATAATAGAAATTAAATGACGATAAATAAAGTGCGTAAAGTAAATAGCAGAAATTAAATGACGATAAATAAAATTGCGATAATTAAATTGCGATAAATAAACTGCGATAAATAAAATGTAATCAGTTAGCTAGGGACAGTTAGCTAGGATTTTTGTTAGCGTGGATTCTTAATAGAATTTCTCATAGTTAATTCATTTGTTTCTAACAAATTTTGTCCAATGTTTTCTTCATTATGCCACTTGTTGGATTCTGATAGATCAAGATCCAAATATGAAATTGAATGAAAATGGTTATTTTACGGTGAACGGATACGTATATCGGTGGTTGTAAATAGGATAGTAAATGACTGTTGAATCAGATTTGAAAGAATGTACAGTGTAACTTATTAATGTAAAATCTAAATATTCCTCGGGTATTACCTACCCGTTAAAATATTTTCATCATTAACAGTTTGTACAAAAGAATTTTTAATTACAATCTTTATGAAAATATAGTTACATATATATTTTCTTCAGATGTAATTATGGATTTGATGAGTTAATATGATATTAAACTCATTTGATTTACCGTTAGAATAAGAATATATAATCTCTAAAACATTAGAGATTTCATAATCGCCATGTCGAACGAAGATAAATGATGTAGAACGATTCGCAGATTGATGATTATGCTCGAGGTACATAATGAGATTTTGAGGTGTGTGATGTTGAACTTGGGTTGTTGGTGGTACTGGTGCTGTTATTGATGGTACTGTTGGTGCCGGTGATGTTGCTGAAGCTGGTAAATTTTTCCACCATATTTTTCCAAAGTTATAATTTGGGTGCGAAGCTCGTTGACTTCTGCTATTACTCCAGGATGATTGTCAGTTCAGACGAGCGAATGAATAAGATCTAGAATCTGAGATAATATATAATCGTGAAGATGGTGGAAATGAGGGTGAAAATGGTGTTACGAACAGGTTCGTCGGTAAGTGCTTCAGGTTCTTCATCAAGAGGTGAATTCGGTTAATGGAAGGGATCGCCTTCTGCGCGTCTCTATTGATTAAGTCGACTATGAACCCATCAGATGAATTGGGGATGGATGATTGGTTGATTCATTCTGGTGACACTGCTTTTGGAGCTTAGGTGAAACTCCATATCAGAATAGCTGTCGGAATCCGAGGAATTCGAACTGGTTGAGGGATTCATCTCGTACGATCAGATGAAGTATTTTCGATAAGAAATAGATTATAGGATGTAGATTAGTACCATGGAATACATAATTTACATATGCATATATAATACCAAAATCCCATAAGTTACGGAGGAATCTACGGAAGCTGTCAGGCAAAGGTAACAATAGCAGATACGCTAACATATGAATTTATCTATACACTGTCTATGCAATAGAGGTAGTATGATGTGTCTAGACTTTAAGCATGATAAGCAAATAATTTTCGGCACTAAATGATAAGGAAAACTTTTGACATGCAGACACGGTCGAAGTCCAGACCCACTAATGCATCTAAACAACTATCAGTTAGACACACTAATGCAAGACCCGGTTCGCTAAGACCACCGCTCTGATACCACATGTCCTGACCCGTCCTAATCCATCCGGACGAATACATTACATTTGGTTACATCGCGAGGTACTTGACCTCTATATGATACATTTTACAAACATTACATTCGTTTTTAAAAGACAAACTTTCATTACATCGAAAGTTGACGGCATGCATACCATTTTCTAATATATTCAACTATAAATGACTTAATAATAATCTTGATGAACTCGACGACTCGAATGCAACGTCTTTTGAAATATGTCATGAGTGACTCCAAGTAATATCTCTAATGAGCAAATGCACAGCGGAAGATTTCTTTCATACCTGAGAATAAACATGCTTTAAAGTGTCAACCAAAAGGTTGGTGAGTTCATTAGTTTATCATAATCATTCATTTTTATCATTTTAATAGACCACAAGATTTTCATTTCTCATAAATATACGTCCCATGCATAGAGACAAAAATAATCATTCATATGGTGAACACCTGGTAACCGACATTAACAAGATGCATATAAGAATATCCCCTATCATTTCGAGAAATCCTTCGGACATGATAAAAACAATATCGAAGTACTAAAGCATCCACAACCATGGATGGGCTTCATTAGGCCCAATAGATCTATCTTTAGGATTCGCGTCAATTAGTAGATTGGTTTATTAATTCTTAGGTTACCAAGCAAAAGGTGCATATTCGGCTTCGATCATTCACCCATATAATGTAGTTTCAATTACTTGTGTCTATTTCATAAAACATTTATAAAAATTTCGCATGTATTCTCAGCCCAAAAATATAAAGGGTAAAAAGGCAAATGAAACTCACCATACTGTATTTTGTAGTAAAAATACATATAACGGCATTGAACAAGTATAGGGTTGACCTCAGATTCACGAACCTATATCATTTATATATATATTAACACATATAATCATAATCGAATATATTTATTTATTTATTATATCTTGAATTATGTATTATATATGTTTAATTTGTGTATATATTTAAAATAATTAGTATTTGTATAGTTATATCAATATATATATATATTAAAAAAATACCTAATTTGTAAAAAAATGTTAACATGATTAGTACATACTAATATGTAATATCACTATAAGTATATTTTTATATCAATAATAGTAGCAAAGGTTGTATTTGATTATAATGATAATATTAATAATACTGATAATAATATTAATTATAGTAATAATAATAGTGATAAAAATAATAATAATGTCTCTAAAAATAATACTAATACTAATAATGATAATAATAATAAAAGTTATATTTATGTTAATAATAATAATCATAATATTAATGTTAATAATAACAATACTTAGCATAATGATAATAATAATAATAATAATAATAAAAGTAATAATAATAATAATAATAATAATAATAATAATAATAATAATAATAATAATAATAATAATAATAATAATAATAATAAACATAAAAATGGAGTACAACCTTTGAAGAACAAGCTTTCTAAAAAAAATGCCATAGACCGGGCTCGAACCCACCACCTCTCGTTCAAACCCACACAAACACCCCTAATTATTCCTCTAAATCATTTTATATGTTTTACTTTCCTGAATAAACTATATAACCCGTATCCTTTTTATAACTTGACCCTATTTCCTTTCAGCCCAACAGTTATACGGCCCAACAACCACACCAGCCCAACAGCAGCTTAAAAAAAATAATGTCGTCCCCTAGTTTCGAACCCGTGACCTCTAGTTCCCCAACACAACACCCTAACCATTTCTCTAATTCTGTTTTTCTTTTAAATATAATATTCGAATTTTTATTTAACCTATTCCAATATTCATCATTTACAGCATCCTCTTTATCACTCATCCTTCTTAATATCTACTCATCATCTTCCTTTAATTATCGAGCATCATTATCATCTATCATAATTCATTAATCATCATCGTCATCACATCGATATTGGATGATGACCTACATATGATTCCCTGCCGACATCAAAACCCTACAGTGGACGGTTATTTTAATGATCCTGGACCGAATCCATACAGCTCCCGTTTATTTAAGTTGGCATGGGCTAAATAATGATGGTGGGTCGAGATCCAGTTTACTTCTCCTTTTGGGCCGATGAGTGTTAGGCCGAAATCACTATCCATCTGTTTTTGTGTTCTATAAATCTGTTTTTGTGTTCAATAATCCCAAGTAACACCGTATCTCAGATCATATTTGGTCGATAAGATTAATTAGTTTTCTATCGAAATGAAATTGGTGAAGTGAAGAAGAAGAAGATGGAAATGAGGATTAAACGAGTTAAATATAATTCGGTTAGGAGTTTAAAACAAAAATATATATGCAGAGGAGTGGTATAGGTGGTTTGCGGGTGAGCGTGAGGTCTCGGGTTCGAACCCGGCTTGATGCAATTCTTTTTCTAAAGGGGCTTTTTAAGAGGGGTATACATTTTTATTTTCATTTTATTATTATTATTGTTATTATTATTATTGTTATTATTATTATTCTTATATAAGTGTTATTATTATTAGTATTATTATTGTTAATAGTATGATTAGTAAAATAAGTATTATTAAGTATCATTTTTTTTAAGTTATTATTATTATTATTATTATTATTATATAAAGTATTATTAAAATTATCATTTTTCTATCATTATTAATAAAAGTATCATTTTATATATTATCATTATTATTATTATAACTATTGTTATTAGTATTATAGGACGAAACAACTTTTTATTTATTATTATCAATATTATTTTATCATATAACAATTACTTATATAAAACTATATTTAATACATATAACAATTTAAAATCACTAATAAAATATAAATTGCTCGATTACCATTACATGTGTTAATATACATAATTGAATATAGGTTCGTGAATCCGAGGCCAACCCTGCATTGTTCAGTTTCGTCATATGTATTTTTACTACAAAATACAGTATAGTGAGTTCATTTGATTCCCTTTTACTCTTTACATTTTTGGGACTGAGAATACATGCGCTGTTTTTATAACTGTTTTATTAAATGCTTTTGAAATATATTTTGAACTGCGAATACATGAAATGTTTTTATAAATGTTTGACGAGATAGACACAAGCAAAACATTCCTCGAATGAATTATTATGTAGACGGAAGTTCTGTGGATTATTATTGAATTAGTTGAACGTTATAATTGCCACTAATTGATGTGAATATTTCCCCTGATTATTATTGCTTGGTAACCTAAGAATTAGAATCGGGTATGGCCCTAATTCACGCGAATCCTAAAGGTAGCTACCGGGTTTAACACCCACACCCAGAATGTTCACTAGACAGAAGGGCTAGTGGGCGTGGTGTTTAGTACTTCGAAGTTTATATATTATACAGACGAGATGTTCTGTTTTTTTTGAGATATTATTTATGCGCATTATATGTTAAGGTAGGTTACCAAGCCAAGCAATGAATGAAAAGTGAATGTTATGTATCGAGAGAATGATTTTATACACAGGTTATGTGTATGATATTTTTGTACACGAGATATGTGTACGGTTACTAAGATTTATGAAAATGGTTTTGTACACGAGATAGGTGTACTGTATTTAAATCTTGTGATCTATTAAAATGATAAATTTTATTGCTTATGATAAACCTATGAACTCACCAACCTTTTGATTGACACTTTAAAGCATGTTCATTCTCAGGTATGAAAAAAATCTTCCGCTGTGCATTTGCTCATTTTAGAGATATTACTTGGAGTCAATCATGACATATTTCAAAAGATGTTGCATTCGAGTCGTTGAGTTCATCAAGATTATTATTAAGTCAATTATAGTTGGATATAGTATGAAATGGTATGCATGCTGTCAACTTTCGATGAAATGAAAGTTTGTCTTTTAAAAACGAATGCAATGTTTGTAAAGTGTATCATATAGAGGTCAAATACCCAGCGATGTAATCAATTATTGTGAATCATTTATAATGTATATGAACGGGTCATTTCAGTTGGTATCAGAGCGGTGGTCTTAGCGAACCAGGTCTTGCATTAGTTTGTCTAACTGATAGTTGTTTAGATGCATTAGTGGGTCTGGACTTCGACCGTGTTTGCATGTCAAAAGTTTTTCTTATCATTTCGTGTCGAAAATTATTTGCTTATCATCCTTAAAGTCTAGACACGTCTTACCACCTCTATTGCATAGACAGTGTATAGATAAATTCATATCTTAGCGTATATGTTATTGTTACCTTTGCCTGACAACTTTCGTAGATTCCTCCGTAACTTATGGGATTTTAGTATTATATATGCATATGTAAATTATGTATTACAGGGTACTAATCTACATCCTATAATCTATTTCTTATCGAAAATCCTTCATCTGATCGTACGAGATGAATCCCTCAACCAGTTCCAATTCCTCGAATTCCGACAGCTATTCCGATATGGAGTTTCACCTAAGCTCTGAAAGCAGTGTCACCGGAATAGATCACCCAATTAGCCATCATCTATTCTGGATGAATTGGAGATGGGTTCGTAGTATACTTAGTCATTGGAGACAAGAAGAAGGTGATCCCTTCCACCAACCAAATTCACCTCTTGACGAAGAACCTGAAGCACTTACCGGCGAACCAATCCGAAACACCATTTTCTCTCTCATTTCCCGAATATCTCGCCATGATTATATTCTATCCACAATTATAAACCTTATTCATTCGCTCGTTTCTACCAACAATCATCCCGGAGAAATGAGTCAACGAGCTTCGCGTCCGAGTTGTAGCCTTGGAACATATGGTGCAAAACGTACCAGCTTCAGTAACAGCACCAGCAACATCAGTACCATCAACAATCCATGACTCAACATCTCATTCTGTACCTCGTGTATAATCATCGTTCTACGTATCATTCTACATCAATTATCTTCATTCTTCATGGCGATTATGTAATCTCTAATGTTTTAGAGATTATGTATTCTAGTTCGGACGGTAAACCAAATGAGATTAATATCATATTAACTCATTAAATCCATAATTATATCTGAAGAAAATATATATATATATATATGTAAGTATATTTTCATAAAGATTGTAATTAAAAATTCTTTTGTACAAAGTGTTAATGGTGAAAATATTTTAACGGGTAGGTAATACCCGAGGAATATTTAGATTTCACATTAATAAGTTACACTGTACATTCTTTCAATCTGATTCAACAGTCGTTTACTATCCTACTTACACCCATAGATATACGTATCCGTTCACCGCAGAATAACCATTTTCATTCAATTTCATATTTGGATTTTGACCTATCAGAATCCAACAAGTGGCATAATGAAGAAAACATTGAACAAAAAAAAAAAAAAAAAAAAAAAAAAAAAAAAAAAAAACTTGTTAGAAACAAACAATTTAATTATGAGAAGAATTTTTGTGACGGTCACTCCAAATCCATATGGACAAACACGTCATTCATCGATTTCATTGTGAGGTATTTGACCTCTATATGATACGCTTTGTAAACATTGCATTCTTTTGAAAAGGCACACCATAAATTAAAATATTTAAATCAAAGGTTTTCGACATCTAACGATTTCTACATATATACAATCACTGTAAATAATAGTTTACAATAGTACTTTCGTTGACAATGCAGTCAAAATAAGATACATGGTGATGATTTGGTGAATGCAACGTTTCCTTAAAAAAATATGCCATGTAAGACTCCATGCACATAGCTTGTATAACATATAAGCAATCAGCGAAAGACTTCTAGGGAACCTGAGAATAAACATGCTAACAAGTGTCAACACAAAGGTTGGTGAGTTCATAGTTTTAATGTTTTGCATAATCTGTACATAAAGGTGGATCACTAGATTTCAGTTGTTTCATCCAGAAATGTTTATCAAAATATTCTACAAGATTGAGCACCCTGGTTGCTAAACTTTAACGTTATAATAAGTACCCCTGTTTTAACATACATGCAACCAACATGTACAATACACGCAAACCAACGTGTACTAAACTCAAATAGCATACGTCTGTTTTATAGTTCAGGCTAGGGTTTCTATACCTGGAACAGACGGGGATGTCAAGCCCTATGGATCCATATATAACTACTCGCGCCCACCAGTTCTTATAACTGGCAGTTACTAGTTACCAAAGCTAAGGGATTTTCGGTTCAAACTTGGTGTAGAATTTAGTATGTACTTATATCCATTGCGTTTAAAATAAAGTGCATGTATTCTCAGTCCAAAAATAAAGATTGCAAAAGTAATTAAAAAGGGAGCATATGAAACTCACCTTAGCAGCATATAAAGTCGTTCACCAAAATGTGATCGAAACTCGGATTACCAAATAACCGTAGATCTCAACCTAGAGAACATATGTTGGTCAATAAATGTCTATCATGCTAGGTCAGGTCATAGTGTATCACAATCCTAATGCTCGAGATTGACATATAAAAGTTATCCAAAGTTGTTTCAAAAAGTCAATTTTGACCATAGTTTAACAAAACGAGACGTGCCTTATATAAGGATTCATTTACTCGGTTGGTAATATTCAAAAATCCAATTTATCAATCTTACAGACAAGTTGTTTAAATATTAATTGCATATTCAAAAGCAATTCCAATTAACGTTAATTATAATTCAGTTGATCATATCTTTTAATCCGTTCATCGAAACTATTCGATATCTAAATGAAAAGTTATTGATTTTTCGCCAGCTTTTCAAAAATATGTATATCATATACCTTTTACCAGTAATATATGTATTTAATTCGTGATCTATTATAAACTATTTAACGACCAAATTTAGTATACAAGCATGTATAAATATATATACTCGAGCACTAGACATGTATACACTATTAATTTATAAAAGATAAAATATAAATGCTTACGTATCAATATTGTGATTCAATATTTCAGAAAAGTACGTAGACGTAACGGAGATGATAAACACTAGGTTAAATATACCCCCGAATATTACCCATAACCTCCTTGGCAATAACCCATAATTTCCTTAGTTCTATCCCGCTCGAAAAACCATTTTGAAAGTGATACGCTCACGACCTCGTCGTAGTATTTTATGTATAATATTAATACTACTAATAATAATAAGATTAATAATAATATTAATCTTAATAATAATAATAATAATAATAATAATAATAATAATAATAATAATAATAATAATAATAATAATAATAATAATAATAATAATAATAATAATATAAATATAATAAATAATACGGAGGAATGAATTGAAAAGAAACTGGAAACCAGCTGGAGCTTTTATAGGATTCTGGCTTGCTACAGTACCCCATGCGATCGCATGAGTTTTCAGTGTTTTTGCCATGCGATCGCATGGCTGCCTTATCCGTTTTTGTTTACTAGTTCGTCGACATCAAATAGTGATTGTAGCAAATAGTGTTTACTGTAGCAAATAGTGTGTTTACTGTAGCAAATAGTGTGTTACTGTAGCAAATAGTATTTACTGTAGCAAATAGTGTTTTACTGTAGTGACTGTAGCAAAGTACGGTTTCACTGTAGCAAATAGTGTTTTATTGTAGCAAATAGTGTTTTACTGTGGCAAAGTCATATTTACTGTAGCAAATAGTGTTTTACTGTAGGAAAGTCATTTTTACTTGTACATATATATATATATATACATACATATAATTGTTTATGAATCGTCGAGAGTAGTCAAAGGTAATTGTATATATGAAACAATTCTAAAATTTTGAGACTCAATCTAACAGACTTTGTTTAACGTGTCAAAATAAAAAATCGTATAGAGAATTGGTTTAAATAAGTCGAAATTTTTCGGGTCATCACAATTTTGATAAGAATCCACGCTAACTGTTCCTAGCTAACTGTTCCAAGCTAATTGATTAATTCCATATTACATTTATTTATCGCAATTTAATTATCGCAATTTATTTATCGCAATTTAAATTCTCGTAATTTTATTTATCATCATTTAATTTCTGTTATTTATTTTACGCACTTTAAATATCGGGACACGTATACAAGATTTTGACATATCATATCGACGCATCTATATATATTATTTGGAATAACTATAGACACTCTATGTGCAGTAATGCTGGAGTTAGCTATACAGGGTTGAGGTTGATTCTATAATAATATATATACTTTGAGTTATGATCGAGTCTGAGACATGTATACAATGGGTCACGAATACGTATTAATTAATTCGAATATTATATATTAAACTATATATGAATTATTGGACTGTTAAATGTGGACTATCGACTGTGGACTGCCAACATTGGACAATTAAAATGAATTAAAATATTGATTATAATATATGAAACTAAACAATTCTTCAAGTTTGTCACTTGATCACATCCTAAACCTCATTTGTATCTTGATGATTACAATCTGCGTTCGAATATTTCATGATTCTTAAAAACACCTCAATCGAGAGGATGAACCAACCGCACTTCATCTACAGAAGAAAAGATTGATGTATGTAGCTATGCACCTGAAAACACTCGGAACCAGAGTACACGTTTAACACGTATCTGTGCTAATTCCTTTAGTGTTATTATTACCTAAAATAACTTGGTAATTCCTTTCAAAGTAGCAAATTTTGTCACAGCTCCAGCAAGTCAACTTCGACTTTCATTCGAATTAGTCTTATTATAACCTTGATGTATACGATTGCTTTTTCGTCATTGTTACCGGGGAACCTTTTATATTTCACCATATTACCATCAGCGTTTAATCATCTAAAAACACAATTCTCTTGAAACAACCTCGGATTGATAATCGATGATTCAGATATCGTAGCATTGAATGCAGAGGAAACAGAAAAATTGTAGATGGTCTAAACGGCCAAAAGTTTGATGATAAGGAAGGGAGTGTTAGGAACGCTCGATAGAAAATTTGGTACTGAAAAATAGATTGAGCAAACCATGAAGGAGACCAAGGCCAAATACATGGACCATACCATATATTCAAAGAATCCAGGTAATTCTAGATCCGATGAAACCTTCAATGAATATCTTGCTCCGTACTCATATTAAATCTTGTGGAAAAATCTTTCTTCATCAACCTTCGATCTTAGAAATTCCAAAATATCATCATAAATATCTTCGATATTTCTGAGGATATTTTCATAAATATTCGTGTCCAAAATTATTTATCTCTTCACGCTATCTGCGATACATCAGAAAGGAAACTATTTTAGTTTCTAAATTCAAAAAAAAAAAAAAAATTCGAACTTAAAATATGATTTTTTTTTTTTTAAGTAGTGTTGGGAACTGATGCATGAGTTAGTATAATATAATGACACTTGATCAACGTGATTATATTACAGTAAGTCATGCTGAGTTTCTAATGAAACGTGATGATTCACAGACCATAACGTCATCATGTGCCATGTTACACGACTCTTACATTTTATCTAATCTCCAAACATATCGAGAACATATCTCCTTGATAGTCCTAGCTTTTCTCTTGAAATTCTAGTAATTTCACAAGTCAAATTGTGCTAATACAATTTATTTCTTAGAACATTAGTCATGTTCATTCGAAACTTCATACCTACGAATTCTGGACCATTATTCGCTTAACTTAAAGTCGGGAAGAGAAAACAAAAGTATGGAACTCCAAAATATAAAGGAAACGAAGAGGGTAGATTTATAGTGAAATATCCAACAGGGCAATCGAGACAGGTTATCGCAGTTAACCGAAGAGGATTCTAATTTCCTTAAGTCCCGAAGAACCAAATCCTATTACAAAAATTTCCTCTAAAAATCCCTTAAATTCTGGAAATCAACTGCGACTACATCACCGGTTAAGACAAACCTGCATTTACTCATTTTAATCTTTTGTGATAACTTCATTCATACTCTTCGAATAATCGAATTGTTTTATCTGTATTACTCAAAAATGATAAAACTTTATTTATCAACTCATATTCGTCATGAAAACATTTTTATTGTTAGCTATGACGACCTCAATCAAATTTCGGGATGAAATTTCTTTAACGGGTAGGTACTGTGACGACACGGAAATTTTCGACCAAATTTAAACTTGATCTTTATATGTTTCCGACACGATAAGCAAAGTCTATAATGTTGAGTCTCGAAAATTTGTAAACTGTATTTATAATATCATTTGACCTTTGACTACTCCCGAACAATTCACGAACAATTAATTCGTAAATAGATATATATAATTTGAAATATTATTTGAAA
The DNA here is from genome assembly GCF_046630445.1 of Rutidosis leptorrhynchoides. Lineage (NCBI taxonomy): Eukaryota > Viridiplantae > Streptophyta > Magnoliopsida > Asterales > Asteraceae > Rutidosis > Rutidosis leptorrhynchoides. The sequence continues at coordinate 19,518,828 of NC_092333.1, read as the reverse complement.
TAATATATGATTTAATTTAATTGTTGGAAATAAATATATAAAATAATATCAGTATATTTAATATTATTAATTTAATATATAATATATAGATATGCATATAATTAAATATATATATATATATATATATATATATATATATATATATATATATATATATATATAAATATATAAATATATATGTATATTATAAAAAGAAATATTATATATTGTAATTGTTATAATCAATCTTGAAAAATAATAATAATATATAATAATTATTATTTAAAGAGTATATATATATATATATATAAAGTATATAGAATATATATTTTGTGATTTCGAAGTTATTTAATAAACGGCGGTAACGCTCAATTGTCATTCGATAGATAGTAAACGCGTTAAAAAGGAACTTATGTGATTTTAAAATAAACGCTGATCAAAAAATGGGTTTTATAAATTATAGGCTTAGTAAAAATGTATTTAGGAGCTATTTATTAAATTTTAAAACTTTTTATATTTAACATGGGATTGGGAGTGAATAAATAATGTAATTTTTATTTAATAAATTAATGATAGAATTTTATACCATAATGACTGAAATAATTAAAGAAGCTTAATATAAAATTTTGGGATTTTTCTGTGTACTTTTATCCGCCACTGATTAGAAACAGAGAACGAGATAACCCAAGCGTTAGTAGCATATAACCAAATAAGTATCACGAGTAATAATAAGTGTCTGCTTTTACACTACCTTTTCTTTCACAATGAAGAACTTTTCCATATATATAATTTTATAATATAAATATATACCTATACATACAAGATTTGCAAATCATCAATTATCATAATCACTAACCCACTTGCTAAATTACTTACTATTTCCAATTAGTGTCTATATTTCTATTTCGTTAACACAGCACAAAACCACAAACATAATCATTTACTTGATCTCTGTTTCTGCTTCTTTGGATCAAGGACCCAAGAGCATCATCAAACCAATATCATCACCATCGACACCTCTAAAAAACCTACACGGTCACCATGACTTCCCATCGTTCATGCTTCTGTTTACCATCTCAAACCATTCACCTCTACCATCATTAGACCACTACCACCCACACCATGTTAGATCAACCACCACTATAACCCTCTCTATTTCTTCTTCCTTTTGTTTTTCTGTTTTAGTCGGGAAACCCATTATTTTTCCCTCAACCCATGAACCCACGAATTTCACCTCGTCACCTTGTCAATCGGTTGTAAACCGAAACCAAAACCATTATGATTTCTATTGTAGTTAACGAACCCATCATCACAAACACACGACAATAAATTGTTCCTGCTGCAACAAGTTTTCTATTTAAACCACCGGAAACAACCACCAAAACACCACCCAATCGTGCTGGTTGCCTTCTATTTTTGCAGCCAAACTCCATGAACCACAGGCTGCTATATTATCGATACAACTGCTGTATCGTCGAGGCTACTACTATTACACTTTTTCCGTTTCTCCTACTTAACTGCCATTTGAAGGTTATTAAAACAAAACCACTTTCTCACATCATGATCACCACCCTATCTACTCCCGCTTGTACTTACCAATGCTATTGTTTGAAATCACTATTTGGACCACCATTGCTAACCATCGATCGCTATCACCTCCCGTCATCACTACTGTATACTCTCTATTTATATTATTTATTTCATTTATTTAGAAACCCATAATGAAAATCATCACCATCTTAACAATTATGTTTCTGTTTCGGTTTCGTACACAAAGCACCATCCATTACATGTTCTCGTTTCTCGACTACCACCACCACGGTTACTACACAAACCTACCACCTTCAACCCGTAGCCACCATTGGTTACGCCACCTCAACCATCGATATCATATTTTTTTCCTTTCTGATTCTGTTATTAGTCGATAAACAAATTGCAACACTTTTTCTCTATCATTCATCTCTCTTCCTTCTCTCTATCTATCTCGTTTATTTCCATCGTGATTCACCCACTTGAATCATCACCTTCAACAAACCCAACCAATCATATGATATTTTTTTGTTGCCGTTAATTCACTTCTACTACTATTTTGTGGTTTAATTCGAGCAAACACTGTAGCGACCCGACCAAATCAAGTTTGATGGCGCCGTCTACATAGGTCCCATTACATGGTCATAAGTCTTTAAGACAAAGTTTGACCGAAAATATGTCGCATTCATTTCATAAGTGTGGATGTTTCAAAGTTTACAAAAGTAGTTTCCATAACTAGTACATAATGATGTTTAAAGTACAAATGAAACACGTGCGACACAGTTTAAAATAGTCAAAAGACGCTCCACATATGTAAGTATACTCGACATCCAAAGCAAGTATCAAAAAGAATGTGCGGAAGCATGTATCACCTAATGATCAAGGACCTGAGAAAAACATAGGGAATATGTCAACGAAAACGTTGGTGAAATCATAGGTTTAAATAAGTAAGTGAGTAAATGTAAGTCGAACCACAAGATTTGAACATTGATAAAATAGTAATACATTCTAAAAGTTAATATTCACGAGCACCCAATTATCAAAGCTTAACGTTTCCTTCCATAGTACCCCATCACAATAGTGCTAGAACATACACTGTTTCTCAAAAATATATTTCATCCGAATAACGGTAGCGAACCGTCCGAATGAGGGTTTGTCAAACCCATATGGCCATATAACATAAGTTCTCGCTTACACCGTCAAGTGTAAGTAATGATAATCGAATTGAGGATTTTCGTTCTAAACTCGTATGTAGAATGTTTGTTTTCATGTACTTGTGTTCACTTAGTTAAAAGAAGCGTTTATGTTTTCTCATCCCGAAAGTAAGTTCAAAAGAGTACAAAGTGGGACTATGATCTCACCTTGAGCGTAAGAGCAAATAAGTACTTTGACAAGTAACGTGTGCAAAGAACAATGCTAGTCTTGACCTAAACAAATAGGTCGTATCAATAACGGTAAACACAATAGGTCAAAGATATCCAATTAGTCCTATGGCTCAATACGACTCGATTATGTAGCATGTGAATCAAATTGTCAAGTTTCATGCAAGATACAAGTATATGATCATGTTAGAAAGATTGCATAATCATTTGGTTAAGTTTGACAAAAAGTCAAACTTTGGTCGGTCAAAGTCAACGAAAAAGTCAACGCGTTCGGGTCGGGTCCCGAACTATTTTTCTGTGCTAATTATTCATATATAAGTAAGTTAGAACAAGTCTCATGTGAATCAGAGGTCCATAGCATGCCAAACATTTTCCGTATAATTGACAAGTAGGTCAGAAGCTGGACACGGCTTAGGTCGCGCCGCGACCCAGGATTGCCGCGCCGCAGCATTGGTCGTGTGCTGGTACCTGGTCAGTCTCAATTGTTCAAGTCTCAAATCAAAACTCTTTCAAGTATAAATTACAAACCGCTAACACTTAGAACTCGCACCTTATATCGTTAGAAAGCTAATTTGACAAGGAACCCAACTAAACATATTTCACCAACCGAAAACCTTATTTGCAATAACCGACTTTTCAAATCAAATGATCAATCAATGCACACATTTAATGCTTCAAATTTTACAAGTGCACATTTATGATTCGGGCATTTAATGCATACATAAAACACGCCGTTTTGTAGATAATCAAGCATACAATACAACTAACTACTTACTAACAATAATTCATGTCATTCAATGCATCAAATATTCATTTCAAGCTTATCAAACCCTAACTCAAATTCACTAAATTCAATAATCAAGTTTATGGAGCTTTCTCAAGCAACCTACACATCAAATTGAAGCTAGTGATACTAGGAACACATTTAATACATGCATTTATAACATTTAACAACATTTAAGCAACCAAATCATCAATCAAACACACCAAACTTTCAAGTTCATGCTAGTTATCAAAAATAACAAGATCGAACATATAAATCATATATTCATGTTAGACTTGAGCCATAGACACTAATTAACAACTTTATAAGTTAAAAACATCAAGAACACAAAATAGTGATTTTAGAAAGTTACCCAAATGAGATGTAATCGGTATGGAATCGAAGAGGAAGTTGCAAAGAGTTCAAATATGTAATTTGTTTTGATTGAAGCTTTCTTGAACGAATTTAGATGATGATTCCTTAGTTTGAAGAATTGAAAGAAAAATGGAAAGTATGAAGAGAAAAGAAAAAATGAAAATGAAAAAGATGAATGGATAGGAGTGGTTTGACCACTTTGACCTAGTCAAAAGTTTGGTCACATGGCAAGATTGGTCCCTCAAGTTTTAATCGGGTGCGTGAATTACCTAAACGAGATAATTTAAAACGCGTATTAACGGGAGGTGTTATAAACATATAACGGACTTTAAATAATTAAACGGAAAAGTAAATGGAAAAAGGCGGGATGTTACATTACCTACTCCTTAAAAGAAATTTCATCCCGAAATTTAAGTAGGCGTAGTAGTCATTGTTTCTTCCTCGGAATCTTGCGTTTCTGGAACCGTGAATAAGTGAGGGTATTTCTTTTGCATTTGATCTTGCCTTTCCCAAGTAGTCGTTGATCTTGCCTTTCCCTCGGGTCCCCTTTTGGCGTTCCAACGGACCTTGACAATTGGAATTCGGCTTTGTTTTAACGTCTTGACGGAGGTGCCCACAATTTCAACCGGTTCCTCCACGAAATGAAGTTTGTCATCAATAGTAAGTTCCTCGAGAGGGATGACAATATCGGGTTCGGCAAGACACTTTTTTAAGTTAGATACATGGAAGGTAGGATGAACGTAGCTCAATTGAGGTGGAAGATCTAAACGATAAGCAACGGTTCCAATACGCTCCAAGATTTCGAAAGGACCAATATACCTTGGATTTAGCTTCCCGCGTTTCCCAAAATGGATTACACCTTTCCAAGGTGCGACTTTTAATATTACTCGGTCACCGACTTGAAATTCGAGGTCGTTGCGTCTTTTGTCGGTGTAGCACTTTTGACGACTCTGGGCCGTCCGAAGCCTATCTCGGATTTGTACAATCTTCTCGGTGGTTTCGTGAATGAGTTCGGGTCCGGTGATTTGCACGTCGCCTACCTCGGCTGAACAAAGAGGTGAACGACATTTTCGGCCATATAGCGCTTCAAAAGGTGCGGCTTTTATACTCGCGTGATAACTATTGTTATAAGAGAACTCGGCGAGAGGTAAGTGCTTGTCCCAAGATTTTCCAAAATCGACAACACAAGCTCGTAACATGTCCTCCAAGGTTTGAATTGTGCGTTCGCTTTGTCCATCGGTTTGAGGGTGATATGCGATGCTCATGTCTAAACGCGTTCCCAACGCTTCTTGCAAGGTACGCCAAAATCTAGAAACAAAACGGCCATCTTGGTCGGAGATAATCGATAAAGGTACACCGTGTCGGGCTACGATCTCCTTGATGTAAAGTTGTGCAAGTTTCTCCATTTTGTCGGTTTCCTTCATGGCGAGAAATTGTGCGGATTTGGTGAGACGGTCAACAATAACTCAAATGGTATCATAACCGCCCGTCGTTTTTGGTAGTTTTGGTGATAAAATCCATTATTATTCTTTCCCACTTCCATTGCGGGATTTTGGGTTGTTGAATTAACCCGGACGGTCTTTGGTGTTCGGCTTTGACTTTGGAACATGACAAACACTTGGCGACATAAGTAGCTACTTCCCTTTTGATGTTCGGCCACCAATATTGTTCTTTAAGGTCGTGGTACATCTTATTGGCACTGGGGTGAATCGAGTATCATGACTTATGGGCTTCATCTAAAATAAGGTTTCGTAGGTCCCCATATCTAGGCATCCAAATCCTTCTGGCGAAATATCGGAGTTCGGTCTCCCTAATTTCGAATCGAGAGACGAGAATGTTCAAGAGCTCGTGTGAAACGTTTTCATCCTTGAGAGCCTCATCTTGGGCTACACGAATTTGGCTATTAAGGTTGGTGTGGATGGTGATGTTTAAGGCTCGGACACGAAGAGGCACCGCTCTTTCTTTTCGACTTAAGGCATCGGCTACTACGTTTGCCTTCCCGGGATGGTAACGAAGCTCGCAATAGTAATCGTTTAAGGTTTCAATCTACCTTCGTTGTCTCATGTTTAGTTGCTTTTGATCAAAGATGTGTTGGAGGCTTTTGTGATCGGTGAGGATAGTACTCTTGGTTCCATAAAGATAGTGTCTCCACATTCTAAGTGCGAAGACAACGGCTTCGAGTTCGAGATCATGTGTCGTGTAGTTTCGTTCATGAATTTTGAGTTGTCGAGAAGCATAAGAAATGACTTTCGTTCGTTGCATCAACACACACCCAAAACCATGTTTCGAGGCATCGCAATACACAACAAAATCATCGTTGCCTTCGGGAAGTGACAAGATAGGAGCGGCGGTTAGCTTTGTTTTCAAGATTTGAAATGCGGATTCTTGTTCGGTCGCCCAAACGAATTTCTTTCCCTTGTGAGTTAACGCGGTTAGAGGACGAGCAACCAAAGAGAAATCCTTGATGAATCTACGATAGTATCCGGTGAGACCCAAGAATTGACGTATGTGAGTAGGAGTAGTAGGAGTCTCCCATTTACTAATGGCTTTGATTTTTGATGTATTGACTTTAATACCTTGATCACTTACTACATGACCAAGAAATTGAACTTCCTTCAACCAAAATTCACACTTGGAGAATTTGGCATAGAGTTGTTCTTGTCTTAAAAGTTCAAGCACAAGTCGAAGGTGTTCCTCGTGTTCTCCCTCGCTTTTAGAATAAACCAAAATATCATCGATGAACACGATAACGAATTTATCAAGATACGGTTTGCACACGCAGTTCATAAGATCCATGAACACCGCCGGTGCGTTAGTGAGACCAAATGGCATGACAAGGAATTCATAACTACCATAACGAGTTCGGAAAGCGGTTTTGGAGACATCTTCCCCCTTAACCCTTAATTGATGATAACCCGAACGGAGATCGATTTTCGAATATACACAAGTCCCTTGTAGTTGATCAAAGAGGTCATCGATGCGAGGAAGAGGATATCGTTTTTTAACCGTCAATTTGTTTAGTTCACGATAATCAATGCACATTCGTAGGGATCCGTCTTTCTTTTTAACAAACAAAATCGGAGCGCCCCAAGGTGAATGGCTAGGTTGGATAAAACCACGATCAAGTAGTTCTTGGATTTGACTTTGCAATTCTTGCATTTCGGATGGAGTGAGTCTATATGGTGCACATGCTACGGGTGCAGCTCTCGGAATAAGATCGATTTGGAATTCAACCCGTCGATGAGGTGGAAAACCCGGTAATTCGTCGGGAAATACATCGGAAAAGTCACTAACAATTGGCACATCATCGATATGCTTCTCATCGGACTCGACTTTCTTAACGTGAGCAAGGATCGCAAAACAACCCTTACAGAGTAGTTTTCTAACTTTAATGCACGAAACGAGGTTGAGTCCGGTGCAACTCTTATCGCCATAAACAATCAAAGGTTCACCATTCTCAATTGGAATTCGGATTGCGTTAAGATCACAAAGAATGTGAGATTTCGTTTTGGCTAGCCAATTCATACCGATTATTACATCGAAGCTTCCTAGTTCCATGGGTATCAAGTCAATTTCAAACTCATTACCCAAAATGTTTAACGTACACCCCCGGTAATATGTGTCGGCACTCAATAGTTTCCCATTGGCCACTTCAATGGTATAAGTGGTATCTAGTGGAAGTGGTGGAGTGCTAAAAGAATGAGTCAAAGTCTTGGATACAAAACTCTTATCGGCACCCGAATCGAATAAACAAGTAACATAAGTGTTGTTGAGAAGACACGTACCCGTGACTAGTTCATTGTCATCCCGGGCTTCCTCGGTGTTAATGTTGAAGGCTCGGCCGCGTGTGTTGGGGTTGGCCTTCTTCTTCGGGCATTCGTTCCTATAATGGTCCGTTTGGCCATATTTATAACAAGTGACCGTTTTTGGAGGATTGGGCCCCTTTCGAGCGACGGGGGCAACACTTGTGCAATTGTTGGCCTTATGACCAACTCCTTGGCACCGGTGGCAAATTAGCTTGCCGCATTCACCCGAGTGGTGCTTGTGACATTTGTTGCAAAAAGGTTGAGTTCCGGCATAACCTTTCTTGCCGTCGTTGGTGAAAGGCTTTTTGGTGAAGGTGTTGTTGTTGTAGTTGCTTGATGGAGTGGCTTCCCATTTCCTTTTGTTGCCACCCGATTTGTCCTCGGTCTTAGGAGCCGGCACTATGATTTCATCAACCATTTCAATCAATTGGCGGGCCATGTTCAAAGCGGCTTGGTGATTAGCGGGTTTGGAGGACATCACACCTTGTTTGATGCTCTTTAGAAGACCATCCATATAGAGTTCAACCCTTTGAGATTCGGGGTTCACGAGGTTGGGACACATCAAGGATAGCTCGGCGAATCGTTGATTGTAGGCCTTGAGATCATTTCCGACCGCCTTCAAAGTTCTTAGCTCTTGTTCGAGCTTTCGGGTTTCTTCGCGAGGGAAATATTCAATAATCATCTTTTCCCTTAAATCGGCCCAAGAGAGGGCATGAGCTTCATCGGTACCCACCGATTGTACATAGGTGTTCCACCATGTAAGAGCGACACCGGCGAGAGTGTGGGTGGAGTACTTGACCTTATCTTGGTCCCGACAACCACTTATGCTAAAGACGGCCTCTGTTTGTTCGAACCATCGAGTGAGTGTAACCGGTCCCCCGGTTCCATCATAAGTGTGAGATTTGCACCCCATAAAAGCTTTGTAGGAGCACCCTTCGCTTGAGTTACCGGCCCCTTGATTGTTGTTGTTGTTATTATTATTGTTGTTGTTGGAGGAGTGACCGGCCATGGCCGCATCCACGGCGGTGGCTATCATTCGTTGTAGAGCTTGTTCGGGAGTCTCATGGCGTGGCACACAACGAGGAGGCATTGTTCCTTCAAAACACAAGAATACCGTTGATTAGTATTTTCAATAATACTAACCATGATATGGAATAAGGATAGAGGGAAAAATTTTCCTTGACTCGCCTTAAATTCTTTATGCCACAATGTTGGAACGTTCATATGAGTCACCGTAATATAATTCCGGAAATTATATTACCCTGATTCAAATGTGCATTCGACATCATTTCATATAGTCAAGGTGGCATGTCAATCAAATTAAACAACGTGAGATTAAGATGAACGAAGAGTAGATATGAGTAGAAACGTTCGAGTATAAATGCACAAGTAGTCAAGTAATTCCTACTTCAAGTCTATATGCCGGTCGTAGTCTAGACTCACCAATGTACTCTATGACTCGGGGTCGACACCAATGAACTCTAAATCCCTACACCCAATGCTCTGATACCATCTGTAGCGACCCAACCAAATCAAGTTTGACGGCGCCGTCTACGTAGGTCCTATTACATGGTCATAAGTCTTTAAGACAAAGTTTGACCGAAAATATGTCGCATTCATTTCATAGGTGTGGATGTTTCAAAGTTTACAAAAGTAGTTTCCATAACTAGTACATAACGATGTTTAAAGTACAAATGAAACACGTGCGACACAGTTTAAAGTAGTCAAAAGACGCTCCACATATGCAAGTATACTCTACATCCAAAGCAAGTATCAAAAAGAATGTGTGGAAGCATGTATCACCTAATGATCAAGGACCTGAGAAAAACATAGGTAATCTGTCAACGAAAACGTTGGTGAAATCATAGGTTTAAATAAGTAAGTAAGTAAATGTAAGTCGAACCACAAGATTTGCACATTGATAAAATAGTAATACATTCTAAAAGTTAATATTCACGAGCACCCAATTATCAAAGCTTAACGTTTCCTTCCATAGTACCCCATCACAATAGTGCTAGAACATACACTGTTTCTCGAAAATATATTTCATCTGAATAACGGTAGCGAACCGTCCGAATGAGGGTTTGTCAAACCCATATGGCCATATAACATAAGTTCTTGCTTACACCGTCAAGTGTAACTAATGATAATCGAATTGAGGATTTTTGTTCTAAACTCGTATGTAGAATGTTTGTTTTCATGTACTTGTGTTCACTTAGTTAAAAGAAGCGTTTATGTTTTCTCATACCAAAAGTAAGTTCAAAAGAGTACAAAGTGGGACTATGATCTCACCATGAGCGCAAAAGCAAATAAGTACTTCGACAAGTAACGTGTGCAAAGAACAATGCTAGTCTTGACCTAAACAAATAGGTCGTATCAATAACGGTAAACACGATAGGTCAAAGATATCCAATTAGTCCTATGGCTCAATACGACTCGATTATGTAGCATGTGAATCAAATTGTCAAGTTTCATGCAAGATACAAGTATAGGATCATGTTAGAAAGATTGCATAATCATTTAGTTAAGTTTGACAAAAAGTCAAACTTTGGTCGGTCAAAGTCAATGAAAAAGTCAACGCGTTCGGGTCGGGTCCCGAACTATTTTTCTGTGCTAATTATTCATATATAAGTAAGTTAGAACAAGTCTCATGTGAATTGGAGGTCCATAGCGTGCCAAACATTTTCCGTATAATTGACAAGTAGGTCAGAAGCTGGACACGGCTTAGGTCGCGCCGCGACCCAGGATTGCCGCGCCGCGGCATTGGTCGTGTGCTGGTACCTGGTCAGTCTCAATTGTTCAAGTCTCAAATCAAAACTCTTTCAAGCATAAATTACAAACCGCTAACACTTAGAACTCGCACCTTATATCGTTAGAAAGCTAATTTGACAAGGAACCCAACTAAACACATTTCACCAACCGAAAACCTTATTTGCAATAACCGAATTTTCAAATCAAATGATCAATCAATGCACACATTTAATGCTTCAAATTTTACAAGTGCACATTTATGATTCGGGCATTTAATGCATACATAAAACACGCCGTTTTGTAGATAATCAAGCATACAATACAACTAACTACTTACTAACAATAATTCATGTCATTCAATGCATCAAATATTCATTTCAAGCTTATCAAACCCTAACTCAAATTCACCAAATTCACTAATCAAGTTTATGGAGCTTTCTCAAGCAACCTACACATCAAATTGAAGCTAGTGATACTAGGAACACATTTAATACATTCATTTATAACATTTAACAACATTTAAGCAACCAATTCATCAATCAAACACACCAAACTTTCAAGTTCATGCTAGTTATCAAAAATAACAAGATCGAACATATAAATCATCTATTCATGTTAGACTTGAGCCATAGACACTAATTAACAACTTTATAAGTTAAAAACATCAAGAACACAAAATCTAGTGATTTTAGAAAGTTACCCAAATGTATGGAATCGAAGAGGAAGTTGCAAGGAGTTTAAATATGTAATTTGTTTTGATTGAAGCTTTCTTGAACGAATTTAGATGATGATTCCTTTGTTTGAAGAATTGAAAGAAAAATGGAAAGTATGAAGAGAAAAGGAAAAATGAAAATGAAAAAGATGAATGGATGGGAGTGGTTTGACCACTTTGACCTAGTCAAAAGTTTGGTCACATGGCAAGATTGGTCCCTCAAGTTTTAATCGGGTGCGTGAATTAACTAAACGAGATAATTTAAAACGCGTATTAACGGGAGGTGTTATAAACATATAACGGACTTTAAATAATTAAACGGAAAAGTAAATGGAAAAAGGCGGGATGTTACATTACCTACTCCTTAAAAGAAATTTTGTCCTGAAATTTAAGTAGGCGTAGTAGTCATTGTTTCTTCCTCGGAATCTTGCGTTTCTGGAACCGGGAATAAGTGAGGGTATTTCTTTTGCATTTGATCTTTCCTTTCCCAAGTAGTCGTTGATCTTGCCTTTCCCATGGGTCCCCTTTTGGCGTTCCAACGGACCTTGACAATTGGAATTCAGCTTTGTTTTAACGTCTTGACGGAGGTGTCCACAATTTCAACCGGTTCCTCCACGAAATGAAGTTTGTCATCAATAGTAAGTTCCTCGAGAGGGATGACGATATCGGGTTCGGCAAGACACTTTTTTAAGTTAGATACATGGAAGGTAGGATGAACGGAGCTCAATTGAGGTGGAAGATCTAAACGATAAGCAACGGTTCCAATACGATCCAAGATTTCGAAAGGACCAATATACCTTGGATTTAGCTTCCCGCGTTTCCCAAAATGGATTACACCTTTCCAAGGCGCGACTTTTAACATTACTCGGTCACCGACTTGAAATTCGAGGTCGTTGCGTCTTTTATCGGTGTAGCACTTTTGACGACTCCGGGCCGTCCGAAGCCTATCTCGGATTTGTACAATCTTCTCGGTGGTTTCGTGAATGAGTTCGGGTCCGGTGATTTTCACGTCGCCTACCTCGGCCCAACAAAGAGGTGAACGACATTTTCGGCCATGTAGCGCTTCAAAAGGTGCGGCTTTTATACTCGCGTGATAACTATTGTTATAAGAGATCTCGGCGAGAGGTAAGTGCTTGTCCCAAGCTTTTCCAAAATCAACAACACAAGCTCGTAACATGTCCTCCAAGGTTTGAATTGTGCGTTCGATTTGTCCATCGGTTTGAGGGTGATATGCGGTGCTCATGTCTAAACGCGTTCCCAACGCTTCTTGCAAGGTACGCCAAAATCTAGAAACAAAACGACCATCTCGGTCGGAGATAATCGATAAAGGTACACCGTGTCGGGCTACGATCTCCTTGATGTAAAGTTGTGCAAGTTTCTCCATTTTGTCGGTTTCCTTCATGGCGAGAAAGTGTGCGGATTTGGTGAGACGGTCAACAATAACCCAAATGGTATCATAACCGCCCGTCGTTTTTGGTATTTTTGGTGATAAAATCCATTGTTATTCTTTCCTACTTCCATTGCGGGATTTCGGGTTGTTGAATTAACCCGGACGGTCTTTGGTGTTCGGCTTTCACTTTGGAACATGTCAAACACTTGGCGACATAAGTAGCTACGTCCCTTTTGATGTTCGGCCACCAATATTGTTCTTTAAGGTCGTGGTACATCTTATTGGCACCGAGGTGAATCGAGTATCGTGACTTATGGGCTTCATATAAAATAAGGTTTCGTAGGTCCCCATATCTAGGCACCCAAATCCTTCCGGCGAAATATCAGAGTCCGGTCTCCCTAATTTCGAATCGAGAGACGAGAATGTTCAAGAGCTCGTGTGAAACGTTTTCATCCTTGAGAGCCTCATCTTGGGCTACCCGAATTTGGCTATTAAGGTTGGTGTGGATGGTGATGTTTAAGGCTCGGACACGAAGAGGCACCGCTCTTTCTTTTCGAATTAAGGCATCGGCTACTACGTTTGCCTTCCCGGGATGGTAACGAAGCTCGCAATCGTAATCGTTTAAGGTTTCAATCCACCTTCGTTGTCTCATGTTTAGTTGCTTTTGATCAAAGATGTGTTGGAGGCTTTTGTGATCGGTGAGGATAGTACTCTTGGTTCTATAAAGATAGTGTCTCCACATTCTAAGTGCGAAGACAACGGCTCCGAGTTCGAGATCATGTGTCGTGTAGTTTCGTTCATGAATTTTGAGTTGTCGAGAAGCATAAGAAATGACTTTCGTTCGTTGCATCAACACACACCCAAAACCATGTTTCGAGGCATCGCAATACACAACAAAATCATCGTTGCCTTCGGGAAGTGACAAGATAGGAGCGGCGGTTAGCTTTGTTTTCAAGATTTGAAATGCGGATTCTTGTTCGGTCGCCCAAACGAATTTCTTTCTGAAATGTCCCGTTCTTATTGATTAAAAACGTTCCATATTAATTGATTTCGTTGCGAGGTTTTGACCTCTATATGAGACGTTTTTCAAAGACTGCATTCATTTTTAAAACAAACCATAACCTTTATTTCATAAATAAAGGTTTAAAAAGCTTTACGTAGATTATCAAATAATGATAATCTAAAATATCCTGTTTACACACGACCATTACATAATGGTTTACAATACAAATATGTTACATCGAAATCAGTTTCTTGAATGCAGTTTTTACACAATATCATACAAACATGGACTCCAAATCTTGTCCTTATTTTAGTATGCAATAGCGGAAGCTCTTAATATTCACCTGAGAATAAACATGCTTTAAACGTCAACAAAAATGTTGGTGAGTTATAGGTTTAACCTATATATATCAAATCGTAACAATAGACCACAAGATTTCATATTTCAATACACATCCCATACATAGAGATAAAAATCATTCATATGGTGAACACCTGGTAACCGACATTAACAAGATGCATATATAAGAATATCCCCATCATTCCGGGACACCCTTCGGATATGATATAAATTTTGAAGTACTAAAGCATCCGGTACTTTGGATGGGGTTTGTTAGGCCCAATAGATCTATCTTTAGGATTCGCGTCAATTAGGGTGTAACGACCCGGATTTTTCCGATCGTTTTACACTTATAAGATTAATATTTACATAAATTAAAACTTACCAACATGATAAGCAATCTAAATTGTTGAGATTTATGATTTTGAAAAGAGTTTTACATAACGTTTAACCGTCTAGTTTGACCGATGATATCACGAACTATACAATATATGTTAATTATATGTTTGTGTATATATATGTATATATACATATTTAACATGATTTAAGGATGTTTAAATATCTCATTTTGTATTAATAACAATAAGTTATAAGTATATTTTGAAACTACTAACTTAAGCTTTCAAAACGATAACTATACGTAACGTTATTTGACATAAATACTTACGACCTATAATGTTTATACATATATCGTATATATAATGTAGTTAATCACTTTTAAAGACTTAAATACATAAAACAATATAAGTATATTCACAAAAGATAGCTATATTTGAATCCTCATTCCATTTTTCACAAGATTTCTATACGTATATCTAGAGTATATGTACTCGTATCATACCTAGCTTCTATACATATTTACTATTGGTATATACACATCAAATCACCACCAACCAGCCCTTGTTCATGCCTTATGTATAAGGTAACTACTTTTGTTATTTAGTATGACAATTTCACATGATTAAAAGATCTTTTCACAAAATTACAAATTTATACACCTTTTACACCACCATAAATACATGCATCCATTTTCAATTTTTGGAACATCATTTCTCTAGCTAAATACACACACTTACTAGCCTCATGTCTCTCTAAGAACTCCAGCAAAAATCCTCTCAAGAATCACCTTAAACACCACCATAAAAAGATCAACAAAAACACTACAAAAATACAACTTTCAATTCAAGTTTATGTCTTAAGTTGCTTCCAATCTTTCATCCAATTTCATCACTCTTTTGGTTCTAGGTTTTTACTCCTCTTTTACAGCAATCTTGTCCAAGTAACTTGAGGTAGTAACTTTGTTCATAACCTTATTCGATTCATATATATATAGCTATCTTATTGTATGGTATACAATTTTAACAACAAAAACATAGTTTGAATGATTTCAAACTTGTTTGCAAACTAAATAGATCCTTCTAACTTAACTTTTAAAATACTTCAAGACCTGTAATATAACTTAAATATATGCTAATTTAACAAGGTATAACTTGGTTTTTCAAAGAATACCTTAAAAAACTGTTTTTATGACGTCGGAGTGCAACCGGGGGCTGTTTTGGGTTGGATAATTAAAAACCATCTTGAACTTTGAATTGGAGGTTTATATTCTGGAAAAATGATATTTCTTATGAATATGTTAACACATAAAAATTTCATGATTTAATTCATAGTATAAGTATTTTTAGAAAAATGGTCATTAAATGATGTTTTTGTAACAAAAATGATTAACTTCATAAGTTTCACCAAAATTTGACCTATGACCTATGATTTCGAATACAAACTAAGGTATTTACAGTTCATATTCTTAAAGAGGGACTCGATCCAAGGAAGTGGAAAGTTGAATCAACGAAAACGGAGTTGTAACGAAGAAATTATGACCAAAACAAAATCGGATATCCAAGACTAGTTTAGCCACGAAAATAATTGGAGAAAATTAAATAAATCACATCTTCCTAAAGTAACATGATATTTTATACATATCTACTCATAATTTAATTTTATATGGTTCAGGATCACCCGTAAACAATACGAGAAGATTAATCATAAGATCCCATGATTGTACGCAACACGTCATTTGACAACACCGGTACTTTATGTACGCAACACGTCATTTGACAACACCGGTACCATGGGTCAAGATTAATCTCGACCAATACATATACGATGGGGGTTTTATTTATTTCATTGGGGGTTTATTAAACAACTAAATATGAACCATTAAAATTGAATTACTAACATCGGACTGCTAACTACGGACTAAGGAATTATTAAAAGTATTAAAAGTATTATAAGTATATATATGTGACGATTGTTTAAAAAGAAAAGGTATTGATATATTATATATGGATAGGTTCGTGATATCAATCGGAGACCAAGTCGAAATTACATATCTTCAAGACAAAAGTGAGTATATAGTCCCACTTTTAAACTCTAAATATTTCGGGATGAGAATACATGTATTTTATGTTTTACACTATGGACACAAGTAACTGAAAAATATATTCTACGTTGAGTTGTACCACTGGCATACTTCCCTGTAGCTTGGTAACTAATATTTACAGCGGTATTGTAAACGCGAATCCTGTTGATAGATCTATCAGGCCTGACAACCCCAACCGGACTGGACGACCAGTATTCAACGGTTGCACAGTACTTCGTTTCGTGACTACACCTTGGTACGGTGTAGTAAGATTTCATAATAAAGGGAATATGCGACGTGATTAAATGTTAAGTATGGTTACCAAGTGCTCAACCACTTAGAATATTTTTATTAAAATGTTTATATATGAAATCTTGTGTTCCATTGTTATAACGCTGCTAGCATCATACCTATATATCTCACCAACTTTATGTTGACGTTTTAAAGCATGTTATTCTCAGGTATGAATTAAGTCTTCCGCTGTGCATTAGCTCATGTTAAGGATACTACTTGGGACCTTTTAAGCCATGATACAAAGACGTTGCATTCGAGTCATTGGAGTTCAATAGAGAATATAAATAAGTAAATGACAGATTAGGTCATTTGGATATTATGAAATGTTAGACGAAAATGTCAAATATTGATGTAATGATAGTTTTCCTTTTAAGAATAAATGCAACGTTTGTAAAATGTATCATATAGAGGTCAAGTACCTCGCAATGTTATCATATGTTATTGTATTCGTCCCTATGGATTGGGTCGGGTCGTCTCATGTGGTATCAGAGCGTTGGTCTTAGCGAACCAGGCCTTGCATTAGTGTGTCTAACTGGTAGTTGTTAGGATGCATTAGTGAGTCTGGACTTTGACCGTGTCTACATGTCAAAAGTTTTGCTTATCATATCTAGTCGAAAATCATCTGCTTATCATCCTTAAGAATTGCCTGCTTAGTATTCTTAAGTCTAGACACATCTTACTGCATTTGGTGCATCGATAGTGTATAGACAAAATTCGTATCCTAGCGTATCTGTTGCTATAGACATTGCCTGACGAATTTCAAAGATTCTCCGTAATTCACGGGATTTTGAGTATTATAAATACATATGTAAATTATGTATTGAAGAATACCAAACCCAACTCCTATAATCTATTCCAAACCAAAAATTCATTTCCCCGACTGTACAAGATGAACTCCGCGTCCAGTTCGAATTCCTCCGACTCCGACAGCTACGCTGATATGGATTTCCATTCGGGCTCCGAAGGCAGCGTCACTGGAATGGATCAACCAATTTCTCATCATCTATTCTGGATGAATTGGGGATGGGTTCGTAGTATACTAAATTATTGGAGACAAGAAGAAGGTGATCCCTTTCACCCACCGAATTGCCCCATTGGCGACGAACCTGAAGCACTTACCGGCGAACCTGTTCGAGAAACCATTTTCTCTCTCATTTCTCGAGTATCTCGTCACGATTATATCCTATCCCATATTTCAGATCTTGTTCATTCGCTCACTCCAACCGCCAATCATCCTGGTGTACTAGCAGAAATTAACGAACTTCGCGCTCGTGTGACGGCTTTGGAGAACACGGTGCGAAGGTTACAAACACCAGCAGCAGCACCAGCAGCATAACCAGTACCGTTAACAACATCAACCTCGCAATCTTCAGTACCAGTAGCATCATCGACGTCAACGACATCATCAGCATCAACACCAACCGTATCATTACCACCACCAACAATCACATCCGCACCACGTACCTCAACATCATCATCTGAACTTCGAATATGATCTTTGTTCTACATATCATTCTACACCGATTACCTCTTCTTTACGTATCGTTCTTCGTTCGACATGACGATTATGTAATCTCTAATGTTTTGGAGATTATGTAATCTAGTAATAACGATAAATCAAATGAGTTGAATATTTTATTGACTCATTAAATTCATAGTTACCTCCGAAGAAAATATATATGCAAATATATTTTCATAAAGATTGTAATTAAAAATTTCATTCGTACAAACTGTTAATGATGAAAATATTTTAACGGGTGGGTAGTACCCAAGGAATATTTAGAATTCACATTAACAAGTTACACTGTACATTCTTCGAATCTGATTCAACGATCATTTATTATCCTACTTACAATTACCGATATACGTATCCGTTCACCCCAGATTAACCATTTCCATTTAAATTTCATATTTGGATTTTTACCTATCCGAATCCAACAAGTGGCATAATGAAGAAACATTGGCAAAATAAAAATTGTTAGAAACAGATGAATTAATTAATTGAAATTGTGATAGGATTACACGCTAACTGTTCCGGCTAACTGTTCCCAGCTAACTGATTAATATTTAATTTATCGCAATTTACATTCTTGCAATTTTAATTTATGTACTTTACATACCGTCAGGACACATGTACAACAACACGTCGGATTAATTCTGAGACAACACGTTGTATAATGGGTCATGATATATATTTATTTATTTTACGCATTTTAAATAACGGGACACGTATACAAGGTTTCGACTTATCATATTGATCCATCTATATATATATTTCGGAACAACCATAGACACTCTATATGTGAAGGTGGGAGTTGGCTATACAGGGTCGGAGTTGATTCCAAAATATATATATACTTTGAGTTGTGATCGACACCGAGACCAGTACACGGGTCACGATACGTATTAAGTAATTCAAATATTATATATTTAGTTCATATATAAATTTATTGAACCATTGGACAATCGGACTATTGGACTGCTAACTTTGGACAATTAAAAATGAGTTAAAATGATGATTATTACATATGAAACTAAACAATCCTTCAAGTTTGCCACTTGATTCTATTTTAAACCTCATTTGTATCTTGATGATTTCAATTCGCATTCACAACTTTTCATGATTCTTGAAAACATCTCGATCGAGAAGTTCAACCAGCCGCACCTCGTCTACGGAATAAAGATTTATGCATACAGTTATGCACCTAAAAATTTTTGAACTCGAAGTTATAGTTAAAACGTATCCGCATCGAATTCCTTATCATCCATTAGCAAAAACAATCACGCGATTCCTTTTCAATTAACTAATTTTGTCACAGCTCCACTTCAATATCTCAGTAAGACTACTCTTATTACAATCTCGATATATATATACGTTGTTCTTTCGCCATCGTTACCGGAGAACCTTTTATATTCCATCATATTACCATCAGCGTTTAATCATCTAAAAATACAATTCTCCTTAAACCATCTTGGTTTGATAACCAATGACCCAGATCCGATAACTTTGAAAATACTGACGAAGCAGCATGTTGTAGAAGGTCTTAATGACCAAATGTTGATGATAAAAGAAGGAAGTGTTAGGAACGCTCGATAGAAAATTGGTACTGAAAACCGGATTGAACAAACCATGAAGGAGACTCTGAACAAGTTACAAGGACTAAACTTGTACATAAAGAATTATGACGATTCTGTAGCAAACACCTTGCTTCTGAATCTAAACCCTTACGGGTCAATCTTCATCATCATCCTTCGACATTAGAAATTCCAAGATATTATCATATCTTTCATTATAAATATCCTCAATATTTCTGAAGATATTTTCACCACTATCCTTATCTGAAATCATTTATCTCTCTGTAATATCTGCGTTACAATATAAAGGAAACTGTGTTAGTTTCTAAATCCTTCAAGTTTAAAATAGGAATGTTCTGAAGCAGTGTTGGGAACTGATGCATGAACTAGTATAATATAATGAAACTTGATCAACTTCATTATATTACAGTAAGTCATGTTAAGTTTCTAATGGAATATGATGATTCACAGTACCGTCATCATGTGCCATGTTACACGACTTTTACATTCTATCCAATTCCGAAACATATTAAGAACAAATCATCTTGATAGTTCTATTTTCCTGGATATTCTGGTAATTTGACAAATCAAAATCGTGCCATTACCATTCCTTTCTTAGAGCATTAGCTATGTTCATTCCGAATTTTATACCTACGAATTTCAAACTATTGATCGCTTGACTCAAGGACGGGAAGAAGAAACGAAGGGACAAAGTCCCAAAATAGAAATTGGGGTATAGATTACAGCAAATAGGAGAGAGTATTAACTATGGATGACAATGATTATGGAAAACAGAAGCAGGAGCATCGAAATATAAGGAAAGATATCAAACCCAATAACCACCCAGAAACTACAAACCGTGTGTATCAATACGTATGGCGACGTAAAGACACGGGAGAATTAGAAACATTATAATTCCAAGAAAATCATAAAAGTGAATAGATTCTTCTAGCGGTAGATGAAAGAGAAGAATGAAAGATATGAAAGTTAGAAGTATAACAAAAATCAGAACGGGATGAAGCATTTTAAAGGATACCTTAAGGTATGAATTAGAGGAGGAAGAGTAAGAGATGTGAGGTATGGAAGTAAGAAAGGGAAGGAGGTGGATTTATAGTGAAATATCCGACAAAGAAATCGAAACAGATTATCACATTAAATCAAAGGAGATCCTGTTTTCTAAATCATCGAAGAACCAAATCTTATTACATAAGATTTTCTTTAAATCCCTTAAATTCTGGAAATCAATCCTAATCTCGACATCGGTTAAAACAATTCTATATTCACTCATTTCATTCTTTTGTGATAGCTTCACTCGTGCGCTTCACATGACCGAATCGTTTTATTCATATCTTCCAATAATGATAAAACTCTATTAATACCTCATATTCGTCATGAAAACATTCCTATTGTTATTTATGACAACCTCTACCAAATTTCGGGACGAAATTTCTTTAACGGGTGGGTACTGTAACGACCCGGATTTTTCCGATCGTTTTACACTTATAAGATTAATATTTACATAAATTAAAACTTACCAACATGATAAGCAATCTAAATTGTTGAGATTTATGATTTTGAAAAGAGTTTTACATAACGTTTAACCGTCTAGTTTGACCGATGATATCACGAACTATACAATATATGTTAATTATATGTTTGTGTATATATATGTATATATACATATTTAACATGATTTAAGGATGTTTAAATATCTCATTTTGTATTAATAACAATAAGTTATAAGTATATTTTGAAACTACTAACTTAAGCTTTCAAAACGATAACTATACGTAACGTTATTTGACATAAATACTTACGACCTATAATGTTTATACATATATCGTATATATAATGTAGTTAATCACTTTTAAAGACTTAAATACATAAAACAATATAAGTATATTCACAAAAGATAGCTATATTTGAATCCTCATTCCATTTTTCACAAGATTTCTATACGTATATCTAGAGTATATGTACTCGTATCATACCTAGCTTCTATACATATTTACTATTGGTATATACACATCAAATCACCACCAACCAGCCCTTGTTCATGCCTTATGTATAAGGTAACTACTTTTGTTATTTAGTATGACAATTTCACATGATTAAAAGATCTTTTCACAAAATTACAAATTTATACACCTTTTACACCACCATAAATACATGCATCCATTTTCAATTTTTGGAACATCATTTCTCTAGCTAAATACACACACTTACTAGCCTCATGTCTCTCTAAGAACTCCAGCAAAAATCCTCTCAAGAATCACCTTAAACACCACCATAAAAAGATCAACAAAAACACTACAAAAATACAACTTTCAATTCAAGTTTATGTCTTAAGTTGCTTCCAATCTTTCATTCAATTTCATCACTCTTTTGGTTCTAGGTTTTTACTCCTCTTTTACAGCAATCTTGTCCAAGTAACTTGAGGTAGTAACTTTGTTCATAACCTTATTCGATTCATATATATATAGCTATCTTATTGTATGGTATACAATTTTAACAACAAAAACATAGTTTGAATGATTTCAAACTTGTTTGCAAACTAAATAGATCCTTCTAACTTAACTTTTAAAATACTTCAAGACCTGTAATATAACTTAAATATATGCTAATTTAACAAGGTATAACTTGGTTTTTCAAAGAATACCTTAAAAAACTGTTTTTATGACGTCGGAGTGCAACCGGGGGCTGTTTTGGGTTGGATAATTAAAAACCATCTTGAACTTTGAATTGGAGGTTTATATTCTGGAAAAATGATATTTCTTATGAATATGTTAACACATAAAAATTTCATGATTTAATTCATAGTATAAGTATTTTTAGAAAAATGGTCATTAAATGATGTTTTTGTAACAAAAATGATTAACTTCATAAGTTTCACCAAAATTTGACCTATGACCTATGATTTCGAATACAAACTAAGGTATTTACAGTTCATATTCTTAAAGAGGGACTCGATCCAAGGAAGTGGAAAGTTGAATCAACGAAAACGGAGTTGTAACGAAGAAATTATGACCAAAACAAAATCGGATATCCAAGACTAGTTTAGCCACGAAAATAATTGGAGAAAATTAAATAAATCACATCTTCCTAAAGTAACATGATATTTTATACATATCTACTCATAATTTAATTTTATATGGTTCAGGATCACCCGTAAACAATACGAGAAGATTAATCATAAGATCCCATGATTGTACGCAACACGTCATTTGACAACACCGGTACTTTATGTACGCAACACGTCATTTGACAACACCGGTACCATGGGTCAAGATTAATCTCGACCAATACATATACGATGGGGGTTTTATTTATTTCATTGGGGGTTTATTAAACAACTAAATATGAACCATTAAAATTGAATTACTAACATCGGACTGCTAACTACGGACTAAGGAATTATTAAAAGTATTAAAAGTATTATAAGTATATATATGTGACGATTGTTTAAAAAGAAAAGGTATTGATATATTATATATGGATAGGTTCGTGATATCAATCGGAGACCAAGTCGAAATTACATATCTTCAAGACAAAATTGAGTATATAGTCCCACTTTTAAACTCTAAATATTTCGGGATGAGAATACATGTATTTTATGTTTTACGCTATGGACACAAGTAACTGAAAAATATATTCTACGTTGAGTTGTACCACTGGCATACTTCCCTGTAGCTTGGTAACTAATATTTACAGCGGTATTGTAAACGCGAATCCTGTTGATAGATCTATCAGGCCTGACAACCCCAACCGGACTGGACGACCAGTATTCAACGGTTGCACAGTACTTCGTTTCGTGACTACACCTTGGTACGGTGTAGTAAGATTTCATAATAAAGGGAATATGCGACGTGATTAAATGTTAAGTATGGTTACCAAGTGCTCAACCACTTAGAATATTTTTATTAAAATGTTTATATATGAAATCTTGTGTTCCATTGTTATAACGCTGCTAGCATCATACCTATATATCTCACCAACTTTATGTTGACGTTTTAAAGCATGTTATTCTCAGGTATGAATTAAGTCTTCCGCTGTGCATTAGCTCATGTTAAGGATACTACTTGGGACCTTTTAAGCCATGATACAAAGACGTTGCATTCGAGTCATTGGAGTTCAATAGAGAATATAAATAAGTAAATGACAGATTAGGTCATTTGGATATTATGAAATGTTAGACGAAAATGTCAAATATTGATGTAATGATAGTTTTCCTTTTAAGAATAAATGCAACGTTTGTAAAATGTATCATATAGAGGTCAAGTACCTCGCAATGTTATCATATGTTATTGTATTCGTCCCTATGGATTGGGTCGGGTCGTCTCATAGGGTGTCTGTTCCCTAATTCTTAGATTACCAGACTTAATAAAAAGGGGCATATTCGATTTCGATAATTCAACCATAGAATGTAGTTTCACGTACTTGTGTCTATTTTGTAAATCATTTATAAAACCTGCATGTATTCTCATCCCAAAAATATTAGATTTTAAAAGTGGGACTATAACTCACTTTCACAGATTTTTACTTCGTCGGGAAGTAAGACTTGGCCACTGGTTGATTCACGAACCTATAACAATATATACATATATATCAAAGTATGTTCAAAATATATTTACAACACTTTTAATATATTTTGATGTTTTAAGTTTATTAAGTCAGCTGTCCTCGTTAGTAACCTACAACTAGTTGTCCACAGTTAGATGTACAGAAATAAATCGATAAATATTATCTTGAATCAATCCACGACCCAGTGTATACGTATCTCAGTATTGATCACAACTCAAACTATATATATTTTGGAATCAACCTCAACCCTGTATAGTTAACTCCAACATTCACATATAGAGTGTCTATGGTTGTTCCGAAATATATATAGATGTGTCGACATGATAGGTCGAAACATTGTATACGTGTCTATGGTATCTCAAGATTACATAATATACAATACAAGTTGATTAAGTTATGGTTGGAATAGATTTGTTACCAATTTTCACGTAGCTAAAATGAGAAAAATTATCCAATCTTGTTTTACCCATAACTTCTTCATTTTAAATCCGTTTTGAGTGAATCAAATTGCTATGGTTTCATATTGAACTCTATTTTATGAATCTAAACAGAAAAGTATAGGTTTATAGTCGGAAAAATAAGTTACAAGTCGTTTTTGTAAAGGTAGTCATTTCAGTCGAAAGAACTACGTCTAGATGACCATTTTAGAAAACATACTTCCACTTTGAGTTTAATCATAATTTTTGGATATAGTTTCATGTTCATAATAAAAATCATTTTCTCAGAATAACAACTTTAAAATCAAAGTTTATCATAGTTTTTAATTAACTAACCCAAAACAGCCCGCGGTGTTACTACGACGGCGTAAATCCGGTTTTACGGTGTTTTTCGTGTTTCCAGGTTTTAAATAATTAAGTTAGCATATCATATAGATATAGAACATGTGTTTAGTTGATTTTAAAAGTCAAGTTAGAAGGATTAACTTTTGTTTGCGAACAAGTTTAGAATTAACTAAACTATGTTCTAGTGATTACAAGTTTAAACCTTCGAATAAGATAGCTTTATATGTATGAATCGAATGATGTTATGAACATCATTACTACCTTAAGTTCCTTGGATAAACCTACTGGAAAAGAGAAAAATGGATCTAGCTTCAATGGATCCTTGGATGGCTCGAAGTTCTTGAAGCAGAATCATGACACGAAAACAAGTTCAAGTAAGATCATCACTTGAAATAAGATTGTTATAGTTATAGAAATTGAACCAAAGTTTGAATATGATTATTACCTTGTATTAGAATGATAACCTACTGTAAGAAACAAAGATTTCTTGAGGTTGGATGATCACCTTACAAGATTGGAAGTGAGCTAGCAAACTTGAAAGTATTCTTGATTTTATGAAACTAGAACTTTTGGAATTTATGAAGAACACTTAGAACTTGAAGATAGAACTTGAGAGAGATCAATTAGATGAAGAAAATTGAAGAATGAAAGTGTTTGTAGGTGTTTTTGGTCGTTGGTGTATGGATTAGATATAAAGGATATGTAATTTTGTTTTCATGTAAATAAGTCATGAATGATTACTCATATTTTTGTAATTTTATGAGATATTTCATGCTAGTTGCCAAATGATGGTTCCCACATGTGTTAGGTGACTCACATGGGCTGCTAAGAGCTGATCATTGGAGTGTATATACCAATAGTACATACATCTAAAAGCTGTGTATTGTACGAGTACGAATACGGGTGCATACGAGTAGAATTGTTGATGAAACTGAACGAGGATGTAATTGTAAGCATTTTTGTTAAGTAGAAGTATTTTGATAAGTGTATTGAAGTCTTTCAAAAGTGTATAAATACATATTAAAACACTACATGTATATACATTTTAACTGAGTCGTTAAGTCATCGTTAGTCGTTACATGTAAGTGTTGTTTTGAAACCTTTAGGTTAACGATCTTGTTAAATGTTGTTAACCCAATATTTATAATATCAAATGAGATTTTAAATTATTATATTATCATGATATTATCATGTATGAATATCTCTTAATATGATATATATACATTAAATGTCTTTACAACGATAATCGTTACATATATGTCTCGTTTAAAAATCATTAAGTTAGTAGTCTTGTTTTTACATATGTAGTTCATTGTTAATATACTTAATGATATGTTTACTTATCATAGTATCATGTTAACTATATATATATCCATATATATGTCATCATATAGTTTTTACAAGTTTTAACGTTCGTGAATCACCGGTCAACTTGGGTGGTCAATTGTCTATATGAAACATATTTCAATTAATCAAGTCTTAACAAGTTTGATTGCTTAACATGTTGGAAACATTTTATCATGTAAATATCAATCTCAATTAATATATATAAACATGGAAAAGTTCGGGTCACTACACTTTCCCTTGTGAGTTAACGCGGTTAGAGGACGAGCAACCAAAGAGAAATCCTTGATGAATCTACGATAGTATCCGGCGAGACCCAAGAATTGACGTATGTGAGTAGGAGTAGTAGGAGTCTTCCATTTACTAATGGCTTCGATTTTTGATGGATCGACTTTAATACCTTGATCACTTACTACATGACCAAGAAATTGAACTTCCTTCAACCAAAATTCACACTTGGAGAATTTGGCATAGAGTCGTTCTTGTCTTAAAAGTTCAAGCACAAGTCGAAGGTGTTCCTCGTGTTCTCCCTCGCTTTTAGAATAAACCAAAATATCATCGATGAACACGATAACGAATTTGTCAAGATACGGTTTGCACACGCGGTTCATAAGATCCATGAACACCGCCAGTGCGTTAGTGAGACCAAATGGCATGACAAGGAATTCATAACTACCATAAAGAGTTCGGAAAGCGGTTTTGGAGACATCTTCCCCCTTAACCCTTAATTGATGATAACCCGAGCGGAGATCGATTTTCGAATATACACAATACCCTTGTAGTTGATCAAAGAGGTCATCGATGCGAGGAAGAGGATATCGTTTTTTAACCGTCAATTTGTTTAGTTCACGATAATCAATGCACATTCGTAGGGATCCGTCTTTCTTTTTAACAAACAAAATCGGAGCGCCCCAAGGTGAATGGCTAGGTTGGATAAAACCACGATCAAGTAGTTCTTGGATTTGACTTTGCAATTCTTGCATTTCGGATGGAGCGAGTCTATATGGTGCACATGCTACGGGTGCAGCTCTCGGAATAAGATCGATTTGGAATTCAACCGGTCGATGAGGTGGAAGACCCGGCAATTCGTCGGGAAATACATCGGAAAAGTCACTAACAATTGGCACATCATCGATATGCTTCTCATCGGACTCGACTTTCTTAACGTGAGCAAGGATCACAAAACAACCCTTACGGAGTAGTTTTCTAACTTTAATGCACGAAACGAGGTTGAGTCCGGTGCAACTCTTATCGCCATAAACAATCAAAGGTTCACCATTCTCAATAGGAATTCGGATTGCGTTAAGATCACAAAGAATGTGAGATTTCGTTTGGCTAGCCAATTCATACCGATTATTACATCAAAGCTTCCTAGTTCCATGGGTATCAAGTCAATTTCAAACTCATTACCCAAAATGTTTAACGTACACCCCCGGTAATATGTGTCGGCACTCAATAGTTTCCCATTGGCCACTTCAATGGTATAAGTGGTATCTAGTG
Organism: Rutidosis leptorrhynchoides; assembly: GCF_046630445.1. Classification (NCBI taxonomy): domain Eukaryota; kingdom Viridiplantae; phylum Streptophyta; class Magnoliopsida; order Asterales; family Asteraceae; genus Rutidosis; species Rutidosis leptorrhynchoides. The sequence goes on along the minus strand of NC_092333.1, from coordinate 19,490,803 downwards.
GAAGTGGTAGAGTGCTAAAAGAATGAGTCAAAGTCTTGGATACAAAACTCTTATCGGCACCCGAATCGAATAAACAAGTAACATAAGTGTTGTTGAGAAGACACGTACCCGTGACTAGTTCATTGTCATCCCGGGCTTCCTCGGTGTTAATGTTGAAGGCTCGGCCGCGTGTGTTGGGGTTGGCCTTCTTCTTCGGGCATTCGTTCCTATAATGGCCCATTTGGCCATATTTATAACAAGTGACCGTTTTTGGAGGATTGGGCCCCTTTCGAGCGACGGGGGCAACACTTGTGCAATTGTTGGCCTTATGACCAACTCCTTGGCACCGGTGGCAAATTAGCTTACCGCATTCACCCGAGTGGTGCTTGTGACATTTGTTGCAAAAAGGTTGAGTTCCGGCATAACCTTTCTTGCCGTCGTTGGTGAAAGGCTTTTTGGTGAAGGTATTGTTGTTGTAGTTGCTTGATGGAGTGGCTTCCCATTTCCTTTTGTTGCCACCCAATTTGTCCTCGGCCTTAGGAGCCGGCACTACGATTTCATCAACCATTTCAATCAATTGGCGGGCCATGTTCAAAGCGGCTTGGTGATTAGCGGGTTTGGAGGACATCACACCTTGTTTGATGCTCTTTAGAAGACCATCCATATAGATTTCAACCCTTTGAGATTCGGGGTTCACGAGGTTGGGACACATCAAGGATAGCTCGGCGAATCGTTGATTGTAGGCCTTGAGATCATTTCCAACCGCCTTCAAAGTTCTTAGCTCTTGTTCGAGGTTTCGGGTTTCTTCGCGAGGGAAATATTCAACAATCATCTTTTCCCTTAAATCGGCCCAAGAGAGGGCATGAGCTTCATCGGTACCCACCGATTGTACATAGGTGTTCCACCATGTAAAAGCGACGCCGGCGAGAGTGTGGATGGAGTACTTGACCTTATCTTGGTCCCGACAATCGCTTATGCTAAAGACGGCCTCCGTTTGTTCGAACCATCGAGTGAGTGTAACCGGTCCCCCGGTTCCATCATAAGTGTGAGGTTTTCACCCCATAAAAGCTTTGTAGGAGCACCCTTCGCTTGAGTTACCGGCCCCTTAATTGTTGTTGTTGTTATAGTTATTGTTGTTGTTGGAGGAGTGACCGGCGGTGGCTATCATTCGTTGTAGAGCTTGTTCGGGAGTCTCATGGCATGGCACACGACGAGGAGGCATTGTTCCTTCAAAACACAAGAATATCGTTGATTAGTATTTTCAATAATACTAATCATGATATGGAATAAGGATAGAGGGAAAAAATTTCCTTGACTCGCCTTAAATTCTTTATGCCACAATGTCGGAACGTTCATATGAGTCACCGTAATATAATCCCAGAAATTATATTACCCTGATTCATATGTGCATTCGACATCATTTCATATAGTCAAGGTGGCGTGTCAATCAAATTAAACAACGTGAGATTAAGATGAACGAAGAGTAGATATGAGTAGAAACGTTCGAGTATAAATGCACAAGTAGTCAAGTAATTCCTACTTCAAGTCTATATGCCGGTTGTAGTCTAGACTCACCAATGTACTCTATGACTCGGGGTCGACACCAATGAACTCTAAATTCCTAAAACCAATGCTCTGATACCATCTGTAGCGACCCAACCAAACCAAGTTTGACGGCGCCGTCTACGTAGGTCCTATTACATGGTCATAAGTCTTTAAGACAAAGTTTGACCGAAAATATGTCGCATTCATTTCATAGGTGTGGATGTTTCAAAGTTTACAAAAGTAGTTTCCATAACTAGTACATAACGATGTTTAAAGTACAAATGAAACACGTGCGACACAGTTTAAAGTAGTCAAAAGACGCTCCACATATGCAAGTATACTCGACATCCAAAGCAAGTATCAAAAAGAATGTGTGGAAGCATGTATCACCTAATGATCAAGGACCTGAGAAAAACATAGGGAATCTGTCAACGAAAACGTTGGTGAAATCATAGGTTTAAATAAGTAAGTGAGTAAATGTAAGTCGAACCACAAGATTTGCACATTGATAAAATAGTAATACATTCTAAAAGTTAATATTCACGAGCACCCAATTATCAAAGCTTAACTTTTCCTTCCATAGTACCCCATCACAATAGTGCTAGAACATACACTGTTTCTCGAAAATATATTTCATCCGAATAACGGTAGCGAACCGTCCGAATGAGGGTTTGTCAAACCCATATGGCCATATAACATAAGTTCTCGCTTACACCGTCAAGTGTAACTAATGATAATCGAATTGAGGATTTTCGTTCTAAACTCGTATGTAGAATGTTTGTTTTCATGTACTTGTGTTCACTTAGTTAAAAGAAGCGTTTATGTTTTCTCATCCCAAAAGTAAGTTCAAAAGAGTACAAAGTGGGACTATGATCTCACCTTGAGCGCAAGAGCAAATAAGTACTTCGACAAGTAACGTGTGCAAAGAACAATGCTAGTCTTGACCTAAACAAATAGGTCGTATCAATAACGGTAAACACGATAGGTCAAAGATATCCAATTAGTCCTATGGCTCAATACGACTCGATTATGTAGCATGTGAATCAAATTGTCAAGTTTCATGCAAGATACAAGTATAGGATCATGTTAGAAAGATTGCATAATCATTTGGTTAAGTTTGACAAAAAGTCAAACTTTGGTCGGTCAAAGTCAACGAAAAAGTCAACGCATTCGGGTCGGGTCCCGAACTATTTTTCTGTGCTAATTATTCATATATAAGTAAGTTAGAACAAGTCTCATGTGAATTGGAGGTCCATAGCGTGCCAAACATTTTCCGTATAATTGACAAGTAGGTCAGAAGCTGGACACGGCTTAGGTCGCGCCGCGGCCCAGGATTGCCGCGCCGCGGCATTGGTCGTGTGCTGGTACCTGGTCAGTCTCAATTGTTCAAGTCTCAAATCAAAACTCTTTCAAGCATAAATTACAAACCGCTAACACTTAGAACTCGCACCTTATATCGTTAGAAAGCTAATTTGACAAGGAACCCAACTAAACACATTTCACCAACCGAAAACCTTATTTGCAATAACCGACTTTTCAAATCAAATGATCAATCAATGCACACATTTAATGCTTCAAATTTTACAAGTGCACATTTATGATTCGGGCATTTAATGCATACATAAAACACGCCGTTTTGTAGATAATCAAGCATACAATACAACTAACTACTTACTAACAATAATTCATGTCATTCAATGCATCAAATATTCATTTCAAGCTTATCAAACCCTAACTCAAATTCACCAAATTCACTAATCAAGTTTATGGAGCTTTCTCAAGCAACCTACACATCAAATTGAAGCTAGTGATACTAGGAACACATTTAATACATGCATTTATAACATTTAACAACATTTAAGCAATCAATTCATCAATCAAACACACCAAACTTTCAAGTTCATGCTAGTTATCAAAAATAACAAGATCGAACATATAAATCATCTATTCATGTTAGACTTGAGCCATAGACACTAATTAACAACTTTATAAGTTAAAAACATCAAGAACACAAAATCTAGTGATTTTAGAAAGTTACCCAAATGAGATGTAATCGGTATGGAATCGAAGAGGAAGTTGCAAGGAGTTCAAATATGTAATTTGTTTTGATTGAAGCTTTCTTGAACGAATTTAGATGATGATTCCTTTGTTTGAAGAATTGAAAGAAAAATGGAAAGTATGAAGAGAAAAGGAAAAATGAAAATGAAAGAGATGAATGGATGGGAGTGGTTTGACCACTTTGACCTAGTCAAAAGTTTGTTCACATGGCAAGATTGGTCCCTCAAGTTTTAATCGGGTGCGTAAATTACCTAAACGAGATAATTTAAAACGCGTATTAATGGGAGGTGTTATAAACATATAACGGACTTTAAATAATTAAATGGAAAAGTAAACGGAAAAAGGCGGGATGTTACAAATACAAACTCAAGAACCCAATCATGTGTTACTACGATTTTTTTTTTAAATATGATAGTGATAGGCAAGTTTGTATGGATGATAAGGACGTTCATGATGCGAATAGAATAATGAATGATGATAAGAATCGATATTGGATGATGACCTACATATGATTCCCTGCCGACATCAAAACCCTACAGTGGACGGTTATTTTAATGATCCTAGACCGAATCCCTACAGCTCCCGTTTATTTAAGTTGGCATGGGCTAAATAATGATGGTGGGTCGAGATCCAGTTTACTTCTCCTTTTGGGCCGATGAGTGTTAGGCCGAAATCATTATCCATCTGTTTTTGTGTTCTATAAACCGTGACCAAACACATTTGTTGTTTATCAACCTCTTTCCTTCGTTCAATAAACCCAAGTAACACTGTATCTCAGATCATATTTGGTCGATAAGATTAATTAGTTTTCTGTCGAAATGAAATTGGTGAAGTGAAGAAGAAGAAGATGGAAACGAGGATTAAACGGGTTAAATATAATTCGGTTAGGAGTTTAAAATAGAAATATATATGCAGAGGAGTGGTATAGGTGGTTTGCGGGTGAGCGAGAGGTCTCGGGTTCGAACCCGGCTTGATGCAATTCTTTTTCTAAAGGGGCTTTTTAAGAGGGGTATACATTTTTATTTTCATTTTATTATTATTATTGTTATTATCATTATTGTTATTATTATTATTCTTATATAAGTGTTATTATTATTAGTATTATTATTGTTAATAGTATGATTAGTAAAATAAGTATTATTAAGTATCATTTTTTTAAGTTATTATTATTATTATTATTATTATTATTATTATTATTATTATTATTATTATTATTATTAAAATTATCATTTTTCTATCATTATTAATAAAAGTATCATTTTATATATTATCATTATTATTATTATAACTATTATTATTAGTATTATAGGATGAAACAACTTTTTATTTATTATTATCAATATTATTTTATCATATAACAATTACTTATATAAAACTATATTTAATACATATAACAATTTAAAATCACTAATAAAATATAAATTGCTCGATTACCATTACATGTGTTAATATACATAATTGAATATAGGTTCGTGAATCCGAGGCCAACCCTGCATTGTTCAGTTTCGTCATATGTATTTTTACTACAAAATACAGTATAGTGAGTTCATTTGATTCCCTTTTACTCTTTACATTTTTGGGACTGAGAATACATGCGCTGTTTTTATAACTGCTTTATTAAATGCTTTTGAAATATATTTTGAACTGCGAATACATGAAATGTTTTTATAAATGTTTGACGAGATAGACACAAGCAAAACATTCCTCGAATGAATTATTATGCAGACGAAAGTTCTGTGGATTATTATTGAATTAGTTGAACGTTATAATTGCCACTAATTGTTGTGAATATTTCCCCTAATTATTATTGCTTGGTAACCTAAGAATTAGAATCGGGTATGGCCCTAATTCACGCGAATCCTAAAGGTAGCTACCGGGTTTAACACCCCCACCCAGAATGTTCACTAGACGGAAGGGCTAGTGGGCGTGGTGTTTAGTACTTCGAGGTTTATATATTATACAGACGAGATGTTCTGTTTTTTTTTTGGAATATTATTTATGCGCATTATATGTTAAGGTCATTACCAAGCCAAGCAATGAATGAAAAGTGAATGTTATGTATCGAGAGAATGATTTTATACACAGGTTATGTGTATGATATTTTTGTACACGAGATATGTGTACGGTTATTAAATTTTATGAAAATGGTTTTGTACACGAGATAGGTGTACTGTATTTAAATCTTGTGATCTATCAAAATGATGAATTTTATTGCTTATGATAAACCTATGAACTAACCAACCTTTTGGTTGACACTTTAAAGCATGTTCATTCTCAGGTATGAAAGAAATCTTCCGCTGTGCATTTGCTCATTTTAGAGATATTACTTGGAGTCAATCATGACATATTTCAAAAGATGTTGCATTCGAGTCATTGAGTTCATCAAGATTATTATTAAGTCAATTATAGTTGGATATAGTATGAAATGGTATGCATGCCGTCAACTTTCGATGAAATGAAATTTTGTCTTTTAAAAACGAATGCAATGTTTGTAAAGTGTATCATATAGAGGTCAAATACCTCGCGATGTAATCAACTATTGTGAATCGTTTATAATGTATATGAACAGGTCATTTCAGTCTCCACCATGTCACTTAGTGACACCACTCCCCTCTCACTTCACTTGTGCCCATTAACCCTTTGTCAGTCTTATGGGCGACGAGGTTACCCCCATTTATTTCCATTTTTTTTTTCAAATGGATATATTATTAAATATAATAATATATTATTTTAACACACTAACTGACATAGGTCACTACTCCTCACTTTTTTTGACTCAGCAAGTCACGCCTGACGTGTCAAGTGACCTCAGTCACCACTCCCAGTGCTCTAACACCTACCACAATTGAGCCGGACAAATTATGGAATAGAAAATTTTTATATCGCGTAGGTGGATCAAAAATTAATTTATCTATTTATATTTATCTATAACCAAAAAAAGTAAAATTTATATTCATATAAATTATAATTATAAATATTGTTTAATTTAATTTAATTATTATTATTATTATTATTATTATTATTATTATTATTATTATTATTATTATTATTATTATTATTATTATTATTATAACTAAAACATTTTTAAAACTCATTAATAATGTGCATAGCCCATTATATTTGCTCTTTGGACTTGTATTTAGGCTTGCCACAAGAAAGTCACATGATCCTCCCCAAAACCCTAATTTCCGTAGAGGAGTCATCCTCACTATTCAATCAATGATATCCCACTACTCGTTGAATTTACGTCACATGTTTCTCCGCAACGCCCCCACAACACCCTATAACAAGCATTGTGAGTGTTGCAGATGTCCACATCATACACACCACACCCCCACCCAACCCTAAGGTCTGTTCTAGAGTTATTTCATAAGAGAATTGAAATGAGATGAAGAGAAATGAAGAGGATGAAACTTGAATCCTGCCAATTTGAAAAGAAGTGTTTGATGGAAAAATTATGTAGTGACCCGAACTTTTCCATGTTTATATATATTAAATAAAATTGATATTTACATGATTAAATGTTTCCAACATATTAAGCAATCAAACTTGTTAAGACTTGATTATTTGAAATGAGTTTCATGTAGACAATTGACCACCCAGGTTGACCGGCAATTCATGAACATTAATACTTGAAAAAAAAACTACATGATGATATATATATGGATATATATATATATATATATATATATATATATATATATATATATATATATATATATATATATATATATATGTTAACATGAAATTATGATAAGTAAGTATCTCATTAAGTATATTAACAATGAGATATTTACATGAGAATGAAACTGTTGAATTAAGAAACTCGAAACGGTATATATAACGATTATCGTTATAACAACGTCTTACTAAATACATATGTATCATATTAAGATATTGTTACACTATATTTAACATGATAAAATGATAATTATATATATCATTAAGTATGTTAACAATGAACTACATATGTAAAACAAGACTACTAACTTAAGAATTTCGAAACGAGTCATATATGTTACGATTATAGTTGTAACGACATTTTAATGTATATATATCACATTAAGATATATTCATACATCATAATATCATGATAATGTAATAATTTAACATCTCATTAGATATAATAAACATTGGGTTAACAACATTAAATGAGATCGTTAACTTAAAGGTTTCAAAACAACACTTACATGTAACGACTAACGATGACTTAACGACTCAGTTAAAATGTATATACATGTAGTATATTAAGATGTATTAGTACACTTTTGAAAGACTTCATGACACATATCAAAGTACTTCTACTTAACAAAAATGCTTACACTGACATTCTCATTCATTTTCATCAACAATTCTACTCGTATGCACCAGTATTCTTACTCGTATAATACACAGCTCCTAGATGTACATACTATTGGTATATACACTTCAATGATCAGCTCTTAGCAACCCTTAATGAGTTATCAAACATGTGGGAACCATTCTTTGTAATCTACTATGAATTATTTAGCAAGATTACAAAAATATTGTTAATCATTCATGACTTATTTACAAGAAAACAAACTTACACATCCTTTATATCTAATCCATATATCACAACCTAAAACACATACAAACACCTTCATTCTTCAATTTTCTTCATCTAATTATTCTCTCTCAAGTTCTATCTTCAAGTTCTAAGTGTTGTTCATAAATTCTATAAGTTCCAGTTTCATAAAATCAAGAATACTTTCAAGTTTGAAAGTCAACTTCCAAGCTTTCTAATCCATTTCAAGTAATCATCTAAGATCAAGAAACCTTTGTTATTTACAGTAGGTTATCATTATAATTCAAGGTAATACTCATATTAAAACTTTGATTCAATTTCTATAACTATAACTATCTTAATTCGAGTAGAAAATCTTACTTGAACTTGTTTTCGTGTCATGATTCTACTTCAAGAACTTCCAAGCCATCGAAGATCCTTTGAAGCTCAAGTTTATTTTTTATCATTTCCAGTAGATTTACCTACTAAACTTAAGGTAGTAATGATGTTCATAACATCATTCAATTCATATATATATATATATATATATATATATATATATATATATATATATATATATATATATATATATAACTATCTTATTCGAAGATTTGAACATGTAATCACTAGAATATAGTTTAGTTAATTCTAAACTTGTTCGCAAACAAAGTTAATCCTTCTAACTTAACTTTTAAAATCAACTAAACACATGTTCTATATCTATATGATATGCTAACTTAATGATTTAAAACCTGGAAACACAATGAACACCGTAAAACCGGACATACGCCGTCGTAGTAAAACCGCGGGCTGTTTTGGGTTAGATAATTAAAAACTATGATAAAATTTGATTTAAAAGTTGTTCTTCTAGGAAAATGATTTTTCTTATGAACATGAAACTATATCCAAAAATCATGGTTAAACTCAAAGTGGAAGTATGTTTTTCAAAATGGTCATCAAGACGTCGTTCTTTCGACTGAAATGACTACCTCTTACAAAATTGACTTGTAACCTGTATTTCCGATTATAAACTGATATTTTTTTTCTGTTTAGTTTCATAAATTTCAGTTCATTATGAAACCATAGCAACTTGAATCACTCAAAACGGATTTAAAACGAAGAAGTTATGGGTAAAACAAGATTGGATAATTTTGCTTGTTGTAGCTACGTGAAATTTGTAACAAATCTATACAAATCATAACTTAACTAACTTATATTGTATTATACATGTATTCTAACATATATTATGTAACCTTGGGATACCATAGACACGTATACAATATTTTGACATATCATATCGACCCATCTATATATATATATTGGAACAACCATAGACACTCTATATGCAGTAATGCTTGAGTTAGCTATACAGAGTTGAGGTTGATTTCAAAATAATATATATACTTTGAGTTGTGATCTAGCCTGAGACTTGTATACACTGGGTCGTGGATTGATTCGAGATAATATATATTGATTTCTTTCTGTACATCTAACTGTGGACAATTAGTTATAGATTACTAACGTTGGACTGTTAACTTAACAAACTTACATCATTAAAACGTAATAAAAATGTTGTGAATATATTTTGATCATACTTTGATATATATGTACATATTTGTTATAGGTTCGTGAATTGACCCGTGGCCAAGTGTTGTTTTTCCAACGAAGGAAATCTGTGAAAGTGAGTTATAGTCCCACTTTTAAAATCTATTATTTTGGGATGAGAATACATGCAGTTTTATAAATATTTTACAAAATAGACATAAGTGATCAAAATTACATTCTATATTGAATTATCGAACCTATTATGCCCCTTTTTAGCTTGGTAGCCTAAGAATTGGTGTTTATTATAATTGCCACCAATTGACACGAATCCTAAAGATAGATCTATTTGGCCCAACAAGTCTCATCCGAGTTACGGATGCTTTAGTACTTCGATTTATCATGTCCGATGAGAGTCCCGGAATGATGGGGATATTCTATATACATCCTGTTAAGGTCGGTCACCAGGTGTTCATCATATGAATGATTTTTATGCAGTTTGCATGTTACTGAGAAATGGAAATTGAAAATCTTGTGGTCTATTATTACAAATTGATAAATATATAGGTTAAACCTATAACTCACCAACATTTTTATTGACGTTTAAAGCATGTTTATTCTCAGGTGATTATTAAGAGCTTCCGCTGTTGCATACTAAATAAAGACAAGATTGGAGTCTGCATGCTTGTATAATATTGTTTAAAAACTGCATTTGAAGACTTATTTTGTTGTGTAATATTATTGTAAACCATTATGTAATGGTCATGTGAAAACGCTATGTTTTAGATTATCATTGTTTGATAAACGTCATAATATTTTAAACCTTTATCGATAAAATAAAGGTTATGGTTTGTTTTAAAAATTGAATGCAGTCTTTGAAAAACGTCTCATATAGAGGTCAATACCTCGCAAGGAAATCAATTAATATGAAACGTTTATAATCGATATGAATGGGACATTTCAGTTGGTATCTGAGCGTTGGTCTTAGAGAACCAGAAATTTGCATTAGTGTGTCTTACCGAGTTTGTTAGGATGCATTATTGAGTCTGGACTTCGACCGTATTTTCTTTAAAAACGATTGCTTAACACTTTTTGTTGGAAACTATATATTATTAACATGTAAATATTATGTGATATATTAATCTCTTAACGTGTTTGATATTGTGTGATAGATGTCTACCTCTAGTACAAATCCCATCGACTCACCGAATAATAATGAAGAGTCGAATATATTTTGGGAAGATTCACAAATTCCCGAGGAAGAACCGGAAGAGGAGGAACCGGAAGAGGAGGAACCGGAAGAGGTGGAATCGGAAGAGGAGGAACCGGAAGAAGAAGAGGTTCTGGAGGAAGAAATATTAATAACTACAGAAAAATGGTTAAATAAAAGAAAATCCTCAACCAAAGGACCAAAGTTAAAAATGGTCAATGGTGTTTCCGCCAAGGAAGAAAAATATTGGGAAAATTACCAGTTTTCTGATGAATCGAATCCCGATGAGGATTCCGATGATGTTATAGAAATTACCTCGACCCAATTTGAAAAAGCAAAAGAAAACAATAAGGGAAAAGGCATCAAAATAGAAAAACCCGAGCTCAAAACCGATGAACTTTATGTTAACATGAAGTACCCTGATTGGGTGTACCGTAAACACCCGTATTTCTTAAACTTTCACTATAACCCGGGAACATCTAAGCCACCAGATTTTTCTAGACCATTTCAGAAAAGAACGGCTCGTATTAGGGGAGCACCATATATCCCTAGGAAATTAGCTAAACGAACCAAGTCCGAAGAGGAAGAAACGAGTGAGTCGGAATAAAGAGTTGTAATCATGTTATGTAATATATGTATTGTAGTGTGTTTGTATTTTCATGTTATATGTAAAAATTGCTTGTTTGTTTGTTAATTATCTTTTACGAATCTAATCCTCGTCTATTTTACAATATAAAAACACACAATGGACGTTAAGGATAGATAACCGAATATTTTAGAAGACCTACCAGGGGATATGATCGATGAAATCTTGTCTAGAGTCGGCCAGAATTCGTCGGCACAATTATTTACGGCAAAATTAGTTTTTCAAACATTTGAAAGACGTTCCAGGAATGCCTTAGTTAATAAAAGACTTTCCTTTGATAGATGGGGTATATCACATTGGGGATACCTTAAGTTACGCCGTGTTTTCTTTAAGGCGTTAAATGCGGGAAACCCAGATGCAATTTTACGCTACGGGTTAAGAACCTACTTTGACTCCACCTATCCTAATATAGGACTCCGTTCTTTAGAAAGAGATTCTAACATGCAACATAAAGAAGCATGTTATGCTTACGGGTTAGTGATGTTCGCTTCTCATCAAAGTGAGAAAAAGAACATTGGATTACAACTGCTAAATAAAACATTCCCACAAATGACAGACTCAGTAGTTGGGGTGAGAAACAAGGTTTTTAGATTATTACGGGGCTGTTGGGCATTACGTAACCCCCATCCTTTTGAAAACGTTACAACATGCTGCCTGGCCAACGGTCACAATGGTTATTTTCCACAAGATCAAGGATGGGAAATAATACTAGTAAAATCCGAATGCATGACTTGCTTCTGGACCTATGAATTACGTATCTTTATTGCCTTCGTGGAATGACTTGCGTTAAACTAGAATTGTCTTCGCAATTACCTTGTATCAAATTTATTGTGTGATATATTTCATGCTATATGTAAAATAGCGGTATTGTACGTTTGTAAATTATTTGTATAAAAGTTTGAACGTGAAATTTATTGTAATCAATTTTTCATATAGAATTGTAGTAGTTGAATTGTATGTTAGCTACTATGTATGAACTTAACGGGTAGGTACTACCCGAATTAAAACTTATAAAACGCTAATATGAAGAAAAAGCTTTTATAAATAAGTTCATATTATGCTACGAAATACTCTTGACTACTCTTAATATTCTATATGATTAACTTAATTCTTTTGACTATTTTTGAAAGAAATGGCACCGACTACTCGTCATAACTTGAACATGAGCGAGGAAGACTTCCGTGTTTTTCTTGCTGCGAACATAGCCGCAGTGCAGGCCGCAATGCAAAATAACAACAATAACTCCGGATCTAGCAGTGGAATTAATTTCACAAGGAATCGTGTAGGATGCTCCTACAAAGAATTCATTTCCTGTAAACCTCTAGAATTCGATGGAACCGAAGGACCAATCGGATTGAAGCGGTAGACCGAGAAGGTCGAATCAGTGTTTGTCATAAGTAAGTGCACTGAAGAAGACAAAGTAAAGTACGCTACGCATACCTTCACAGGTAATGCGTTAACATGGTGGAACACCTATCTCGAGCAGGTGGGACAAGATGCTGCTTATGCACTACCGTGGTCAGCATTCAAGCACTTGATGAACGAGCAGTACCGTCCCAGAAACGAGGTCAATAAGCTCAAGGTAGAGCTTAGAGGATTACGAACACAAGGTTTTGACATTACTACATATGAATGAAGATTCACAGAGTTGTGCCTATTGTGTCCAAGAGCGTTCGAAGATGAAGAAGAGAAGATCGACGCATTTGTGAAAGGGTTACCAGAAAGAATTCAAGAAGATGTGAGTTAACACGAGCCTGCCTCCATACAAAAGTCAAGTCGAAAGGCTCATAAACTCATAAACCAAATTGAGGGAAGAATTAAAGAGCAAGCGGCCGAAGAAGCCAACATGAAACAAGTCAAGAGAAAGTGGGAAGAAACCAGTGATAAGGGTCACCAACACAACAACAACAACAACAATCACAACCACAATCGCAACAACTATTCCAACAACCGCAACATCAATCGCAACAACAACAATCGAAATCCCAATAATAATTACAACAAACGTCCCAACAACAACTACTACAGCAACCGTCCCAACAACAATAACAACCACATCAATCCCAATAACAATCTCAATAACAGCAATGACAACAACAATCAGAAAATTCCATGCTATAGGTGTGAAGGATATCATCCGGGTAAATTTTGTGAAGTAGTATGTACTAAATGTAATAGGAAGGGTCATGCTACAACGAAGTGTGAAGCTTTCGGACCAGTGACTAAAAGAACAAATACTGCTCACATTATTTGTTTTAGATGCGGGAAGAAGGGCCACTACAAAACTACGTGCCCAAACCAGGGAAATAATAATGGGCAAAGCTGTGGGAGAGTTTTTAACATTAATACGGAAGAAGCGCAGGAAGATCCGGAGCTTGTTACGGGTACGTTTCTTATCGATGAAAAACCTGCTTATGTTTTATTTGATTCGGGTGAGAATAGAAGCTATATGAGTAGAGATTTTTGTGCTAAATTAAGTGGTCCATTGACGCCTATGAATAATAAATTTTTACTCGAATTAGCAAACGGTAAATTAATTTTGGCAGATAAAATATGTCGAAATCGAGAAATTAAACTGGTTAGCAAAATGTTTAAGATTGATTTGATACCAGTAGAGTTAGAGAGTTTTGATCTGATAATTGGCATGGACTGGTTGAATAAGGAGAGAGCAGAGATCATATGTTACAAAAATGCAATTCGCATTGTACGAGAAGAAGGAAAACCCTTAATGGTGTACGGAGAAAAGAGCAACGCGAAGCTAAATCTTATTAGTAATTTGAAGGCGCAAAAGCTAATAAGAAAAGGTTGCTATGCTGTTCTAGCACACGTCGAGAAAGTCAATTCTGAAGAAAAGAACATCATTGATGTTCCCGTCGCAAAAGAATTTTCCGATGTATTTTCAAAAGAATTACCGGGACTACCTCCTCACCGATTCGTTGAATTTCAAATAGACCTTGTACCAGGAGCTGCACCAATAGCTCGTGCTCCATACTGTAACATCCCGCATTTTCCCGTTTACTTTCCGTTTAACTATTTTAAAGTCCGTTATATGTTTATAACAACTCCCATTGATACGCGTTTTAAATTATCTCGTTTAGGTAATTCACGCACCCGAATGAAACTTGAGGGACTAAACTTGCTAAAATGCCAAAATGGTGACTATGTCAAAGGAGTCAAACTCCTCCCATCCATTCACTTCATCTTCTCCTTCTTTGTTACTTCCTCCATTTTCTCTCAACACCCAAATAAAAAGATTCATCATCTATTTTTGTTTTAGCAAGTGTCCATCAAAACAAATTGCATTTTTGGAATCCTTGCAACTTCCTCTTCGATTCCATACCGATTTCAATACACTTGGGTAACTTTATAAAATCACTAGATTTTGTGTTCTTGATGTTTTTAACTTATAAAGTTGTTAATTAGTGTCTATGGCTCAAGTCTAACATGAATATATGATTTATATGCTCGATCTCTTTGTTTTGGTGTAACTAGCATGAACATGAAATGTGTGTGTTTGATTTTGAGTTTTGGATGATTTAATGTTGTTGTTATGATAAAGTGCAAGTATTAAATGTGTTCCTAGTATCACTAGCTTCAATTTGATGTGTAGGTTGCTTTAGAAAACTTCATAAACTTGATTATTGATTTTGGTGGATTTGGGTTAGGGTTTGATGAACTTGAAATGAACCTTTGATGCTTTGAATGACATGAGATGTTATTAGTAAGTGTTTAGTTGTATTGTATGTTTAATTATCTTCGAAACGGCATATCATTCGTGTAAATTGGTTGCCCGAATCATTGAATTGCATTTATGAACTTGAATGCATTAAATGATGAGCATTGAATGTGATTTAGGTTGTTGCAAGTATTGAATTGTTTGTTGAAATGTGTTTAGTTGTTTTCCTCATCAAAATACCTTCCCGATGATATAAGATACATGTTTTGATTGTTTGCGGGTCATAAATTGGGATTGTTTGAGTTTTGGTTCGTGCATTTCTTTGTTGCAGCAAAACAGGGTCTGGATACAGATCTGGACACCGTCCAGATTATTGGACGCCATCCAGGCCTTCAATGCTGGACGCCGTCCAGCAAATCT
The DNA here is from genome assembly GCF_046630445.1 of Rutidosis leptorrhynchoides. Taxonomy (NCBI): domain Eukaryota; kingdom Viridiplantae; phylum Streptophyta; class Magnoliopsida; order Asterales; family Asteraceae; genus Rutidosis; species Rutidosis leptorrhynchoides. The sequence continues at coordinate 19,475,202 of NC_092333.1, read as the reverse complement.
GGACGCCGTCCAGCAAATCTGGACGCCGTCTAGATACACTACCAGATTCTGTTTGGTTTGGTCATTTTACGAAAAATGTTTGCCATGCTATGGACCTCCGATTCACATGTAACTTGTTTTAACATGCTCATATATGATTAAAAACCTCAAAAAAATAGTTCGGGACCCGACCCGAACGTGTTGACTTTGACCCGGCCAAAGTTGACTTTTAATAAAACTTAACCAAATACTTATGCAATCATTCTAACATGCTTTTATACTTGTACCTTGCATGAAACATGACAATTTGATTCATGTGCTGTTATAATCGAGTCTTAACGAGCCATAGGACTAATTGAACACTTTGGCCGACCGTGTTTACCGATATTGATACAAACCTATTTGTTTAGGTCAAGACTAGCATTCGTTCTTGCACACGTTTACTTGTTGAAGTACTTTTACATACGTGCACTCAAGGTGAGATCATAGTCCCACTTTTACTCTTTTGAACTTACAATTGGGATGAGAAAACATAAATATTTCTTTTTTACTAAGTGAACACAAGTACAGGAAAATAAACATTCTACATACGAGTTTAGAACAAAATTCTCAATTCGGTTATCATTAGTTACACTTGCCGGGTGTAAGTGAGAACTTATGTTGTATAGATCCATATGGGTTTGACAAACCCTCATTCAGACGGATCGCTACCGTTTACGAATGAAATATATTTTCTAGAAACAGTGTATGTTCTAACACTATTGTGATGGGGTTCTATGGAAGGAATGTTAAGCATTGATAATTGGGTGCTCGTGAATATTAACTTTTGGAATGTATTACTATTATGTCAATGTTACAAATCTTGTGGTTCACTTGTACTTACTCACTTAAACCTATGATTTCACCAATGTTTTTGTTGATAGATTTCTATGTTTTTCTCAGGTCCTTGAACGTTTTGTGATACATGCTTCCGCTCTTTACTTTTGATACTTGCTTGGATGTCGAGTATACATGCATACATGGAGAGTCTTTTGGCTACTTTTAAATTGTGTCGCATATGTTTCAATTGCACTTTAAACTTTGTTATGTAACTAGTTGTCGAACTACTTTGTAAACCTTGAAACATCTTTACTTTTGAAATGAATGCGACATACTTTTGGTTAAACGTTGTTTTAAAGACTTATGACCACGTACCGGGACCTAAGTAGACGGCGCCGTCAATGACGATTTTGTCGGGTCACTACAGATGGTATCAGAGCGTTGGTTGTAGGGATTTAGAGTTCATTGGTGTCAACCCCGAGTCATAGGGTACATTAGTGAGTCTAGACTTGTGACGATCGCTCCAAATCCATATGGACGAACACGTCATTCATCGATTTCATTGCGAGGTATTTGACCTCTATATGATACGTTTTGTAAACATTGCATTATTTTGAAAAGGCACACCATAAATGAATATTTAAATCAAAGGTTTTCGACATCTGATGATTTCTACATATAGACAATCACCATAAATAATAGTTTACAATAGTACTTCCGTTGACAATGCAGTCAAAATATGATACATGGTGATGATTTGGTGAATGCAACGTTTCCTTGAAAAAATATGCCATGTAAGACTCCATGCACATAGCTTGTGTAACATATAATCAAACAGCGGAAGACTTCTAGGGAACTTGAGAATAAACATGCTAACAAGTGTCAACACAAAGGTTGGTGAGTTCATAGTTTTAATGTTTCGTATAATCTGTATATAAAGGTGGATCACAAGATTTCAGTTGTTTCATCCAAAAACGTTTATCAAAATATTCTACGAAATTGAGCACCCTGGTAACTAAACTTTAACGTATATATAATTTGTACTCTTCGTATAATCATCTTAATAATACACGCAAACCAACGTGTACGCTTCTCAAATAGCATACATCCGTTAAAAGGCTAGTGCTCTAGCTCGGATGGGGATATCAAGCCCTATGGATCCATATACTACTACTCGCGTCCACCAGTTCTTATAACCGGTAGTTACTAGTTACCAAAGCTAAGGGATTTTCGGTTCAAACTCGGTATAGAATTTAGTATGTACTTGTGTCCATTGTTTAAAATAAAGTGCATGTATTCTCAGCCCAAAAATATATATTGCAAAAGCATTTAAAAAGGGAGCAAATGAAACTCACCTTAGCAGCATATAAAGTTGTTCACCAAAATGTGACTGAAACACGGATTACCAAATAACCGTAGATCTCAACCTAGAGAACATATGTTGGTCAATAAATGTCTATCAAGTTAGGTCAGGTCATAGTGTATCACAATCCTAATGCTCGAGATCGACATACAAAAGTTATCCAAAGTTGTTTCAAAAAGTCAATTTTGACAATAGTTCAACAAAACGAGACGTATCTTATATAAGGATTCATTTACTCGGTTTGTAATACTCAAAAATTTAATTTATCAATCTTACAACCAAGTTGTTTAAATATTAATTGCAGATTCAAAAGCAATTCCAATTAACGTCAATTATAATTCAGTTGATCATATCTTTTAATCCGTTCATCGAAACTATTCGATATCTAAATGAAAAGTTATTGATTTTTCACCAGCTTTCCAAAAACATGTATATCATATACCTTTTACCAGTAATATATGTATTTAATTCGTGATCTATTATAAACTGTTTAACGATGAAATTTAGCATACACGTATGTATAAATATATATACTCGAGTACTAGACATGGATATGCAATTAATATATAAAAGATAAAATATGAGTGCTTACGTATCAATATTGAGATTCAATATTGTAGGATAGTACGTAGAAGTAACGGAGATGATAAACACTAGGTTTGATTCACAAATATACCCCCGAACATTACCCATAACCTCCTTGGCAATAACCCATAATTTCCTTAGCTCTATCCCGCTTGAAAACCATTTTGAAAGTGACACGCTCAAGACCTCGTCGTAGTATTTTATGTATAATATTACTAATAACACTAATATTACTAATAATATTAGGAATAATAATAATAATAATAATAATAATAATAATAATAATAATAATAATAATAATAATAATAATAATAATAATAATAATAATAAGATTAATAATAAGATTAATAATAAGATTAATAATAATAATAATAATAATAATAATAATAATAATAATAATAATAATAATATAAATAAAAATAAATACTTACGGAGTAATTTAAATGAATTCAGAACCAGAAATGATCGGCTTTTATAGATGTGGCCTGTCCAGGATTGCCACGCGATCGCATTGGAAGCTTTTCCAGCTCACATATGATTTTGTCATGACTCTTGTCGACATATTTATTTATATTATATTTATAATATATAATTTATATAATTAATTATATATTATATTAAATTCACGTGCATAGTTGACTTGTAATTTTTATTCCGATAAGTCGTACGTAATTACTTGACTTATGTCCCGGTTTCGGTTTTTCGAACGTCCTATCGTATACTGAGAAAACTTGTACTTTACGTTTCGTGAATCGTACCTTTGTCAAAATATAGTCTTAAATCATCCATAAACTATACCACTCGAGGTATAACTTATACATTTGAGTGTTTTGGTCATTTACTTCTATAAATCATCATCTCGTTATTTGTTAACATATAATACATACATTTTCATTTTGAAATAGTGTTTACTGTAGCAATTCACTGTAGCAAAGTCAATTTCACTGTAGCAAATAGTGATTTTCGAAAACACTATAGCATTTTGGGTACTGTAGCAATTTGAAAATACTGTAGCAAATTAGTGTTTTACTGGTTCATCTTAAACGCTTTAGTTAACTTATCTAAATATCAATCGAATCAATAAACGAATTTTACTATCGTTTACTAAATAACTTGAAATTATATATATGTATATATCTTTTTAATATACATAAATCAGTTTTTAAATACACATTGCAAGTTATTTATGAATAATTAATATTCCAATTTATATATATATATCTATTTTCAAATAGATGTTCATGAATCGTTGGTCAATAGTCAAAGGTTAACTGAATATATAACATTAGTTCAAAAATTTTGAGAATCAATATTACAGACTTTGCTTATCGCGTCGAAAATGTTAATCATACAAAGATTAAGTTTAAATTTGATCAGAAATTTCCGGGTCATCACAAGACTACAACCGGCATATAGACTTGAAGTAGGAACTACTTGACTACTTGTGCATTTATACTCGAACGTTTCTACTCATATCTTCTCTTATTTCATCTTAATCTCACGATGTTTAATTTGGTTGACGCGCCACCTTGACTTACTGAAATAATGTCGAATGCACATATGAATTAGGGTAATATAATTTCCGGGATTATATTACGGTGACTCATATGAAATTCCGACATTATGACACAAAGAATTTAAGGCGAGTCAAGAAAATTTTTCCCTCTATCCTTATTCCATATCATGATTAGTATTATTGAAAATACTAATCAACGGTATTCTTGTGTTTTGAAAGAACAATGCCTCCTCGCCGTGTGCCATGCCATGAGACTCCCGAACAAGACCTTCAACGGATGATAGCCACCGCCGTGGATGCATGCAAAGACGGTCACTCTTCCAACAATAACAACAACCACAACAACAACAACAATGGAGCCGGAAATTCAAACGAGGGGTGCTCCTATAAAGCTTTCATGGGGTGCAAACCTCATACTTTTGATGGGACCGGGGGACCGGTTACTCTCACTCGATGGTTCAAACAAACGGAGGCCGTCTTTAGCATAAGCGGTTTTCGGGACCAAGATAAGGTCAAATACTCCACTCACACTTTTGCCGGTATCACCCTCACATGGTGGAACACCTATGTACAATCGGTGGGTACCGATGAAGCTCACGCCCTCTCTTGGGCTGACTTAAGAGAAAATATGATCGTCGAATATTTCCCTCGTGAAGAAACCCGAAGGCTCGAACAAGAGCTAAGAACTTTTAAGGCGGTCGGAAACGATCTAAAGGCTTATAATCAACGATTTTCCAAACTAGCCTTGATGTGCCCAAACCTTGTGAACCCCGAATCTTTAAGGGTTGAACTTTACATGGATGGTCTTCCAAAGAGCATCAAACACGGGGTAACGTCATCCAAACCCACTAATCATCAAGAAGGTTTGAACATGGCCCATAAGTTGATAGAAACGGTGGACGAAATTGTAGTGTCGGCACCTAAAGCCGAGGATAAGTCGGGTAACAACAAAAGAAAATGGGAAGCCCCCAAATCAAGCAACAACAACTTTGCCAAGAAGCCTTTCACCTCCGACGGCAAGAAGGGTTATGCCGGAAACCTTCCTCTTTGCAACAAATGCAACAAACATCACTTTGGTGAATGTGCAAGCTAATTTGCCATCGGTGCCAAGGAGTTGGTCATAAGACCAATGAGTGTAAAAGTGTTGCCCCCGTCGCTCGAAAGGGGCCCAATGCACCAAAGACGGGCACTTGTTACGAATGTGGCCAAACGGGCCATTATAGAAATGCATGCCCGAAGAAGAAAGATAACCTCAACACGCGTGGCCGAGCTTTCAACATCAACACCGAGGAAGCCCGAGATGACAATGAATTAGTCACGGGTACGTTTCTTCTCAACAACACTTATGTTACTTTTTTATTCGATTCGGGTGCCGATAAGAGTTTTGTATCCAAGACTTTGACTCATTCTTTTAGCACTCCACCACTTCCGTTAGATACCACTTATACTATTGAAGTGGCCAACGGGAAACTATTGAGTGCCGACACATATTACCGGGGGTGTACATTAAACTTTTTGGGTAATGAGTTTGAAATTGACTTAATACCCATGGAACTAGGAAGCTTCGATGTGATAATCGGTATGAATTGGTTAGCCAAAATGAAATCTCACATCCTTTGTGATCTTAACGCAATCCGAATTCCTATCGAGAATGGTGAACCTTTGATTGTTTATGGCGATAAGAGTTGCACCGGACTTAAACTCGTTTCGTGCCTTAAAGTTAGAAAACTACTCCGTAAGGGTTGCTTTGCGATCCTTGCCCACGTTAAGAAAGTCGAGTCCGATGAAAAGCATATCGATGATGTGCCAATTATTAGTGACTTTTCCGATGTATTTCCCGACGAATTGCCGGGTCTTCCACCTCATCGACCGGTAGAATTTCAAATTGATCTTATTTCGGGAGCCGCACCCATAGCACGTGCACCATATAGACTTGCTCCATCCGAAATGCAAGAATTGCAAAGTCAGATCCAAGAACTACTTGACCGTGATTTTATCCAACCTAGCCATTCACCATGGGGCGCTCCGATTTTGTTCATTAAGAAGAAAGACGAATCCCTACGAATGTGCATTGATTATCGTGAACTAAATAAATTGACAGTTAAGAACCGATATCCTTTTCCTCGCATCGATGACCTCTTTGATCAACTACAAGGGTCTTGTGTATATTCGAAAATCGATCTCCGCTCGGGTTATCATCAATTAAGGGTTAAGGGGGAAGATGTCTCCAAAACCGCTTTCCGGACTCGTTATGGTAGTTATGAATTTCTTGTTATGCCATTTGGTCTCACTAACGCACCGGCAGTGTTCATGGATCTTATGAACCGCGTGTGCAAACCATAACTCGATAAATTTGTTATTGTGTTCATCGATGACATCTTGGTCTATTCTAAAAGCGAAGAAGAGCACGAACAACATCTCCGACTTGTGCTTGAACTCTTGAGACAAGAACGACTCTATGCCAAATTCTCCAAGTGTGAATTTTGGTTGAAGGAAGTTCAATTTCTTGGTCATGTTGTAAGTGATCAAGGTATTAAAGTCGATCCCACAAAAATCGAAGCCATTAGTAAATGGGAGACTCCTACTACTCCTACTCATATTCATCAATTTTTGGGTCTCGCCGGATACTATCGTAGATTCATCGAAAACTTCTCCTTGGTTGCTCGTCCTCTAACCGCGTTAACTCACAAGGGAAAGAAATTCATTGGTCAACCGAACAAGAATCCGCATTTCAAATCTTGAAGACAAAGCTAACCACCGCTCCTATCTTGTCACTTCCCGAAGGCAATGATAATTTTGTTGTATATTGCGATGCCTCGAAACATGGTTTTGGGTGCGTGTTGATGCAACGAAAGAAAGTCATTGCTTATGCCTCTCGACAACTCAAAATTCATGAACGAAACTACACGACACATGATCTCGAACTCGGAGCCGTTGTCTTCGCACTTAAAATGTGGAGACATTATCTTTATGGAACCAAAAGTACCATCTTCATCGATCACAAAAGCCTTCAACACATCTTCGATCAAAAGCAACTAAACATGAGACAATGACGGTGGATTGAAACTTTAAACGATTATGATTGTGAGCTTCGTTACCATCCCGGGAAGGCAAACGTAGTAGCCGATGCCTTAAGTCGAAAGGAAAGAGCGATTCCTCTTCGTGTCTGAGCTTTAAACATCACCATTCACACCAACCTCAATTGTCAAATTCGTGTAGCCCAAGACGAGGCTCTCAAGGATGAAAACATCTCTCTCGAACACTTGAACGTCCTCACCTCTCGATTTGAAAGTTAAAGAAACCGGACTCTGATATTTCGCCGAAAGAATTTGGGTGCCTAGTTATGGGGACTTGCGAAGCCTTATTTTAGACGAAGCCCATAAGTCAAGATATTCGATTCACCCTGGTACCAATAAGATGTACCACGACCTCAAAGAACAATATTGGTGGCCGAACATTAAAAAGGACGTTGCTACTTATGTTAGAAAGTGCCTAACTTACTCCAAAGTCAAAACCGAACATCAAAGACCGTCCGGACTACTTCAACAACCCGAAATCCCACAATGGAAGTGGGAAAGGATAACGATGGATTTTATCACCAAACTACCAAAGATGGTTGGCGGTTATGATATTATTTAGGTTATTGTTGACCGTCTCACCAAATCCGCGCACTTCCTAGCCATGAAGGAAACCGACAACATGGAGAAACTCGCACAACTTTTCATTAAAGAAATCATAGCCCGACACTGTGTACCCATATCGATTATCTCTGACCGAGATGGCCGTTTTGTTTCTAGATTTTGGCGTACCTTACAAGAAGCGTTGGGGACGCGTTTAGACATGATCACCGCATATCATCCACAAACCGACGAACAAAGCGAACGCACAATTCAAACCTTGGAAGACATGCTACGAGCTTGCGTTGTCGACTTTGGAAAAGCTTGGGATAAGCACTTGCCTCTCGCCGAATTCTCCTACAACAATAGTTATCACGCGAGTATTAACGCCGCACCATTCAAAGCTTTATATGGCCGAAAATGTCGTTCACCTCTTTGTTGGGCCGAAGTAGGCGACACACAAATCACCGGACCCGAACTCATTCATGAAACAACCGAGAAGATCTTTCAAATCCGAGATAGGCTTAGGACGGCCCGAAGTCGTCAAAAGAGCTATACCGATAAACGACGCAACGACCTTGAATTTCAAGTCGGTGACCGCGTAATGTTAAAAGTCACACCTTGGAAAGGTGTAATCTGTTTTGGGAAACGCGGGAAGCTAAATTCGCGGTACATTGGTCCTTTCGAAATCTTGGAGCGTGTTGGAACCGTTGCTTATCGTTTAGATCTTCCGCCTCAATTGAGCTCCGTTCATCCTACTTTCCATGTATCCAACTTGAAAAAGTGCCTTGCCGAACCCAATATCATCATCCCTCTCGAGGAGCTTACCATTGATGACAAACTTCATTTCGTGGAGGAACCGGTTGAAATTGTGGACACCTCCGTCAAAACGTTAAAACAAAGTCGAATTCCAATTGTCAAGGTATGTTGGAACGCCAAAAGGGGACCCGAGTTTACTTGGGAAAGATAAGATCAAATGCAAAGGAAGTATCCTCATCTATTTGCGAATTTGGAAACGCAAAATCCCTAAGAAGAAACAACGACTACTATGCCTACTTAAATTTCGGGACGAAATTTCTTTTAAGGAGTAGGTAATGTAACATCCCGCATTTTTCCGTTTACTTTCCGTTTAACTATTTTAAAGTCCGTTATATGTTTATAACAACTCCCGTTGATACGCGTTTTAAATTATCTCGTTTAGGTAATTCACGCACCCGAATGAAACTTGAGGGACAAAACTTGCCAAAATGCCAAAATGGTGACTAGGTCAAAGGAGTCAAACTCCTCCCATCCATTCACTTCATCTTCTCCTTCTTTGTTACTTCCTCCATTTTCTCTCAACACCCAAATACAAAGATTCATCATCTATTTTCGTTCTAGCAAGTGTCCATCAAAATAAATTACAATTTGGGAATCCTTGCAACTTCCTCTTCGATTCCATACCGATTTCATTACACTTGGGTAACTTTCTAAAATCACTAGATTTTGTGTTCTTGATGTTTTTAACTTATAAAGTTGTTAATTAGTGTCTATGGCTCAAGTCTAACATGAATATATGATTTATATGCTCGATCTCGTTGTTTTGGTGTAACTAGCATGAACATGAAATGTGTGTGTTTGATTTTGATTTTTGGATGATTTAATGTTGTTGTTATGATAAAGTGCAAGTATTAAATGTGTTCCTAGTATCACTAGCTTCAATTTGATGTGTAGGTTGCTTTAGAAAACTTCATAAACTTGATTATTGATTTTGGTGGATTTGGGTTAGGGTTTGATGAACTTCAAATGAACCTTTGATGCTTTGAATGACATGAGATGTTATTAGTAAGTGTTTAGTTATATTGTTTGTTTAATTATCTTCGAAACGGCATATCATTCGTGTAAATTGGTTGCCCGAATCATTGAATTGCATTTATGAACTTGAATGCATTAAATGATGAGTATTGAATGTGATTTGGGTTGTTGCAAGTATTGAATTTATTGTTAAAATGTGTTTAGTTGTTTTCCTCGTCAAAATACCTTCCCGATGATATAAGATACATGTTTTGATTGTTTGCGGGACATAAATTGGGATTATTTGAGTTTTGGTTCGTGCATTTCTTTGTTGCAGCAAAACAGGGTCTGGATACAGATCTGGATGCCGTCCAGATTATTGGACGCCGTCCAGGCCTTCAATGCTGGACGCCGTCCAGCAAATCTGGACGCCGTCCAGATACACTACCAGATTCTGTTTGGTTTGGTCATTTTACGAAAAATGTTTGCCATGCTATGGACCTCCGATTCACATGTAACTTGTTCTAACATGCTCATATATGATTAAAAACCTCAGAAAAATAGTTCGGGACCCGACCCGAACGTGTTGACTTTTTTGTTGACTTTGACCCGACCAAAGTTGACTTTTAATCAAACTTAACCAAATACTTATGCAGTCATTCTAACATGCTTTTATACTTGTACCTTCCATGAAACACGACAATTTGATTCACATGCTATTATAATCGAGTCTTAACGAGCCATAGGACTAATTGAACACTTTGACCGACCGTGTTTACCGATATTGATACAAACCTATTTGTAACGACCCGGATTTTTTTTCGATCGTTTTATACATATGAGACTAATATTTACATAAATTAAACATTACCAACATGATAAGCAATCCAAATTGTTGAGTCTTGTGTTTTTTAAAAGAGTTTTACACAACGTATGACCGTCTAATTTGACCGATGATATCACGAACTATATAACATACAATAATTATACAATTGTGTACATATACATATTTATACATATTTAACATGATCTAAGGATAGTTTAACATATCATTGTGTACTAATAACAATGAGTTATAAGTATATTTTGAGAGTACTAACTTAAGTCTTCAAAACGGTAACTATACGTAACTTTCTTTGACATATATATCTATAATCTATAATGCTTATACAAGTATCATATAAATACGTATTTAATCACTTTTAAAGGACTTAAATACATAAAACAATATAAGTATATTTACAAAAGATAGTTATATTTGAATTCTCGTTCCGTTTCCTCAAGATTTTTACACGTATACTTAGGGTATATGTACCCGTATTATACGCAGCTTCTAGATGTATTTACTATTGGTATATACCAATAGAAAATACCAATGATTAGCCATGAATGATTAAGAGACATGATAGCAACATGTGGGATCAATTAGGAAGACTTATTAGCTAAAAATCAAAACATAACATCTATATATATACATACATACACACGCCATATTATACACACACACATTTCTACCAACTTTCTTTCAAGCTAGATGATCTTCTAAACTCTCTCATCTTCAACCTTCAAGTGTTCTTCAAGGTCCTTATAAGTTTCTAGCTTCATAATCAAGGTAAAACTATGTTTAAACTTTGATTCAATTCATGTAAGTTAATTATCTTAAATCAAGATATAAACTTACTTACAACCTTTGTTTCTTTCATGATTTCACTTCTTAATCTTCCAAGTCATCAAGAACAAGTTCATATCCTGTTTATTCAGTAACTTTCTTCATCATACTTGAGGTATAACCTTTGTTCATCATCTTGTTCAATTATAACTATCTTATTAAGAATATACAAATCATAACAACAAGAACATAGTTTGAATGATTTCAAACTTGTTTGCAAACTAAATAGATCCTACTAACTTGACTTTTAAAACACTTCAAGACCTGTAATATATCATAATGATATGCTAACTTAACAAGATACAACTTTATTTTACAAAGAACACCTTAAAACTGAATCTACATCGTTGGAGTGCAACCGGGGCTGTTTTGGGTTGGATAATTAAAAATCATCTTAAACTTGGAATTGGAAGCTTATATTCTGGAAAAATGATAATTCTTATGAATATGTTAATATATAAAAATCTCATGGTGTAACTCAAAGTGTAAGTATTTTTGTAAAAATGATCATCTAGATGTTGTTTTTACAACGGAACTGATCACTTTCATAAGATTCACCAAAGTTTGACCTATAACCTGTGATTTTGAATGCAAACTAAGGTATTTACAGTTCATATTCATAAATAATGACTCGATCCAAGGAAGTGGCAAGTTGAACCAACAAAAACGGAGTTATATTGAAGAAACTACGGCTAAAACAAAATTGGGTATCTGAAGCTAGTTTAGCTACGAAATTAATTGGAGTAAAACTAAACTAATCATATATTTGCTAATTAATATGATATTTTATATATATTTACTTATGATTTGATTTTATATATTTCAGGACCACCCGTAAACAACACGAGAAGATTAATTAAAAGACCTCATGATTGTACGCAACACGTCATTTGACAACACGGTACTTTATGTACGCAACACGTCATTTGACAACATGGTACCATGGGTCGAGATTAATTTTGATCAATACGAATACGATGAGGTCTTTATTTATTTTATTGAGCAACTAATTGTGGACCACTAACATCAGACTGCTAACTACGGACTAATAGATATTAAAAGTATTAAAAGTATATATGTAACGATTATTTGAAAAGAAAATATGTTAATATATTATATATATGGTTAGGTTCGTGATATCTATCGGAGACCAAGTCGTGTTAAATATCTTCAAAGCAAAAGTGAGTATATAGTCCCACTTTTAAACTCTAAATATTTCGGGATGAGAATACATGCATTTTATGATTTACGTTATGGACAGAAGTGATAAAAAATATATATATTCTACGTTGAGTTGTACCACTGGCATACTTCCCTGTAACTTGGTAACTACTATTTACATGCAGTATTGTAAACGCGAATCCTGTTGATAGATCTATCGGGTCTGACAACCCCAACCGGACTGGACGACCAGTATTCAACGGTTGCACAGTACTTCGTTTCGGTGACTACACTTGGTACGGTGTAGTGAGATTTCATAATAAAGGGAATATGCGACGTTGATTAAATGTTAAGTATGGTTATCAAGTGCTCAACCACTTAGAATATCTTTATTAAAACGTTTATGTATATTAAATCTTGTGGTCTATATTTATAACGCTGCTAGCATTAAACCTATATATCACCAACTTTATGTTGACGTTTTAAGCATGTTTATTCTCAGGTGATAATTAAAAGCTTCAGCTGCATTATGCCGAATTTAAGCAGGATTTGGAGTATGCATATTTGTGTCAAAAATAAAACTGCATATCGGAAGATTTGTAATGTGAAATATGTTGGAAATCGTATTGTTATTATCAAATGTAAAGTTTGTAAAACTAAGATTATCACTAAATGATAATCATTATTATGCTGTTTGAACCTTTGATTATAATAAAGGTTATGGTTTGTATTATAAAAACGTATGCAGATTTTGAAAAATGTCACATATAGAGGTCAATACCTCGCAATGACACCAATGAGTACGTGACGTTTATATTCGATATGAACGGGACGCTTCAGGTGGTATCAGAGCGTTGGTCATAGGGAACCAGAAAATTTGCATTAGTGTGTCTTATCGAGTTTGTTAGGATGCATTAGTGAGTCTGGACTTTGACCGTGTTTGATTTCGAAAACTATTGCTTATCCTTGTTGGTTAAAAATTAATATGTAAATATTATGTGGTACTAAAGTGCTAGTTGTTGTGTGATAGATGTCTGGCTTAGAACTTGTTATTACATTCAGCGACTCCGAACCAGAATCCTCAGATAGTGTTCCAGTCATTAACCTATCTGATGATGAAAACGACACCTTTGGGGAATACTCACAATTCCCGGATGAATCAATTGAAGAGGAACCGGAAAGTGATCCTTATGAGGAAGAAATACAGGAAATTACGAAAGACAAATTTGAACGAGGAAAGAAACGAAAGGCTACTGAATTGGAAAATCCAAATCCCGAGTTTAGTGAGGATGTTGTGGCACCAACTCCACCAGACACTTCCACCCCTATTCCCGCTATTCCTATTAGTTCTATCCCGGCATCCAGTTCTTCATCCCCTCAGCCAAAACGTAGGGAGACAGCCAGGATAACCTTTAAGCGATTTCTTTGAACACAAACGTTTTGAGATATAGGCTAAATGATGCGCTGTTGTTTTAAACCATGGGATCTTATAACGTTTTGTATAATATTACTAGTGTGATTTGCTTAATGTTTGATGTAAGATAAGCATATGTAAAATAGTGAAGTGTGAAATGCAATAATTTTCCATGGTTGAGTATTATTTGGGTGGTAGTAATTGATTTTCGTACTAAGCTATTAAGTATGAACTTTAACGGGTAGGTACTACCCTAGATATAAATATAAAACGCTAATAAGAAGAAAAGACTTTTATAATAATAACTGGTTCATATTATTAATAAGCTACGATGTACTGTAAATACACACTACATCTATAATATTCCATGTGAATAATTATTTTTTTCGTTCTTATTGAAGATTATGGCGAGATTGAACCGAATGACGGAACAAGAAATCGAGGAACTCATCAATCAGCGAGTGAACGACAGAATGTTATGGGTCGAGGCTGCAAGAGGTGCTGCAATTAACCCAAATCCTCGTGTGGGATGCACCTACAAAACTTTTCAAGGTTGCAAGCCCTCATCATTCAGTGGAACAGAAGGACCGATCGGTTTAACCCGGTGGATCAAAAAGATTGAGTCTGTGTTTAAAATCAGTGGTTGTATTGAGAAGGACATGACCAAGTATGCATCGTGCACCTTACAGGATAGTGCACTCACGTGGTGAAAAAACTATGTGAAGGTCGTAGGAGGAGATGTAGCTTATGATACTCCATGGGAAGAATTCAAAACAATGCTAATCAACGAGTATTGTCCAAGGAACGAGGTTAGAAAGTTGGAAGCTGAATTACGAAGCCTGAAAGTTGTTGGTACTGAACTCACCAACTACAATCAGCAATTCATGGAATTAGCTTTGATATGTCCCGAATTGGTACCAACCGAAGAACGGAAGATAGAACTGTACAAAGATGGTTTGCCTAAAAATGTCAAGGCAAATGTTACAGCATCGAAACCCAAGACTATTCACGAAGCCATCACCATGGCAAACGAGTTGATGGACCAGATTATTCTGGATAAGAACACCGATGTCAAGACATCGGAAAACAAAAGAAAGTGGGAAGGTAATCATCAACAATCCAATAAGAAACAAGAAACCACGCAAGGTACGGGTAGTGGTTCAAGCTCAGGTTACAAGGGACGAAATCCTTTATGTAACAGATGCCACAAACATCACTCTGGTTATTGTAATGTGGTATGCAACAATTGTAATCGAAGGGGTCATCTTACTGAAGATTGTAGGGTTCCCGTTACAATTACAAATGACCCCAAGACTCCTGCCACCAATGCAAATAGAACTGCCTTGGCCACTGTTACTTGTTATGGGTGTGGGAAACAGGGTCATTATAAGAGCCAGTGCCTGAATCCAGAGAAGAATAACGGACCTGCACGTGGAAGAGCATTTATTATTAATGCTAGATAGGCGTGTGAAGACCCGAAGCTTGTTACGGGTACGTTTACCATTAATAACTTATCAGCATCTATTATATTTGATACAGGTGCCGATAGAAGTTATATGTGTAGAGACTTTTATGCTAAATTGAATTGTTCATCATTACCTCTAGATGCTAAGTACATGATTGAGTTAGCTAATGGTAAACTAATTAAAGCCG
This sequence comes from Rutidosis leptorrhynchoides, assembly GCF_046630445.1. Classification (NCBI taxonomy): domain Eukaryota; kingdom Viridiplantae; phylum Streptophyta; class Magnoliopsida; order Asterales; family Asteraceae; genus Rutidosis; species Rutidosis leptorrhynchoides. The sequence goes on along the minus strand of NC_092333.1, from coordinate 19,459,653 downwards.
ATAAAATTTGCCGTGATTGTAAAATAAATTTAGCCGGAGAAACGTTTAAAATTGATTTGATACCCGTAGAATTAGGAAGTTTTGATGTAATAGTCGGCATGGACTGGATGTCCAAAATAGGAGCTGAAGTTGTGTGTGCCAAGAAGGTAATTCGCATTCCTCGTAAGGATAAAATGCCGGTAATGATTTATGGAGAGAAGGGTAACTCAAAGCTAAAACTCATTAGCTGTTTGAAAGCCCAAAAGTGCTTGAAGAAAGGGTGCTATGCAATCTTAGCACATGTTAATAAAGTTGAAACGAAGGAAAAAGAGAAGTGCATCAACGACGTGCCTGTGGCAAGAGATTTTCCTGAAGTCTTTCCGGAAGAGTTTCCGGGATTACCTCCATTTATATCTGTAGAATTTCAAATAGATCTAGTACCAGGAGCTGCACCAGTGGGTCATGCTCCATACAGACTTGCACTGTCTGAAATGAAAGAGTTACAAAGCCAGTTACAAGAATTACTGAACCGTGCTTTCATTCGACCGAGCACTTCACCGTGGGGAGCTCCGATTTTATTTGTCAAGAAGAAAGATGGATCCTTCCGAATGTGTATAGATTACCGTGAATTAAATAAGTTAACTATCAAGAATCGGTATCCACTACCGAGAATTGACGACTTATTTGATCAACTTCAAGGATCATGTGTTTATTCAAAAATCGATCTAAGATCGGGCTATCATCAACTACGCGTCAAAGAAGAAGATATTCCGAAAACTGCTTTCCGGACACGCTACGGTCATTACGAATTTTTGGTCATGCCGTTTGGATTAACGAATGCGCCAGCTGTATTCATGGACCTCATGAATCGAGTTTGTAGTCCGTATCTAGATAAGTTTGTTATCGTTTTCATTGACGATATTCTCATCAATTCCAAAAATGAGCAAGAGCATGAGCAGCATTTAAGGTTGTTATTAGAATTGTTAAGAAAAGAACAGTTATACGCCAAATTTTCTAAGTGTGCATTTTGGTTGAAAGAAGTGCAATTTCTTGGTCACGTTGTTAGTAGCTGTGACGACCCGGAAATTTCCGACCAAATTTAAACTTTAATCTTTATATTATTCCCAACACGATAAACAAAGTTTGTTAAGTTAAATCTAAAGAATTTTAAACTGTGTTCATACATTCATTATAACCTCGACCAAATTCTGACGATTCACGAACCGTTATATATAAATAGATATGTATATGTATATATATATTATAACTTGAGAATATTAATAAAGTATTAAACGTATAATACTTTACACGAACGTATTTGTTTCAATATGATTTTTGACGAAATTAAAAAAATATATATTAAATGATTGAATTATCAGAAACATTGAATTATGATTACAAGTCTCTGTTGAGAGGTCCACTATGATTTGAGAAAATCTATTCCTCTTAACGATATTCAGAATAATTTGTAAAGCTATTTATAAATAAAAACAAAAAGTGTCATTTACGAAAGTTAGACAAAAGTTAGTGGAGAATTGTTTTCCATAATATTCTATTAATCTATTTTCAAACGTACAAAGACGTTTTCAGTTTAAAATGAACTTTATTATTAAAACGTATATAACTTTTATAAATATCTAGAATCACTTTTGATAACTCATTACTTAACCAGTATAATAAATATAACGATATTTATATTTTATTTCATTAAATATATATAACGATTTAAATTAATATTATATATATTTATACACGTATTATACATACATAGTTTTTATACTTTTACTATACTTTAACTTTACCTTTACTTTACTTTTACTTTACTTTAACTTTAATAATTCACTTTAATAATTCATACTTTAATAATTCACTTTAATAATTCATACTTTAATAATTCACTTTAATAATTCATACTTTAATAATTCACTTTAATAATTCATACTTTAATAATTCACTTTAATAATTCATACTTTAATAATTCACTTTAATAATTCATACTTTAATAATTCACTTTAATAATTCAAAAATCTATTATAAATAGAATTCAATAGGTTTCATTATTTCATAGAAACTTGAAAATATATTTCTCTAAACTCTCTCAATCGATTTATATATACATATATATATTTGCTCTGTATTATTTCAAGATATTATTAGTATACATAAAATATTACGACGGAGTGCTGTCCGAGAGATTTCAAAATAGTTTTTTTTTTTAATGAGTCGAAGCAAAGGAAATTATGGGTTATAGCTATGGAGGTGATGGGTATGGTTCATGGGTATGCTCGTGAGGTCAATCTAGTGTTTATCATCTCCGTTGCGTCTACGTACTTTCCTGCAATATTGAATCTCAATATTGATACGTTCGTGAATCCGAGGCCAACCTTGCACTTGTTAAATGACGTTATATGTATTTTTACTACGAAATACAGTATTGTGAGTTTCATTACTCCCTTTTTATATATTTTTGGGCTGAGAATACATGCGCTGTTTTATAAATGTTTTACGAAATAGGCACAAGTACTAAAACTAATTCTATGTGGGTTTAAACCAGAAATATACCCTTAGCTTGGTAACATTAAACTACTTGTCTATGTACGGTAGGCGCGAATCCTAAAGATAGATCTATTGGGCCTGACAAACCCCATCCTGACTATGGGATGCTTTAGTACTTCGAGGTTTATATAACACACCTGATTCGGTGTACTTTCAGAGGGTAAAACATGAATGTTAAGGCTTGTTACCGGGTGCCTACAACTTATAGAATACTTTTATACACTTGCGAGTGTACATATATTTATAAACGGAAATCTTGTGGTCTATTAATATATTGAAATGATTGTTATGATAAACCTATGAACTCACCAACCTTTTGGTTGACACTTTAAGGCATGTTTATTCTCAGGTATTAAAGAAATCTTCCGCTGTGCATTAGCTCATTTTAAGGATATTACTTGGAGTCATTCATGGTATATTTTGAAAGACGTTGCATTCGAGTCATTGAGTTCATCAAGATTATTATTAAGCCAACTATAGTTGGATGTATTATGAAATGGTGTACATGCCATCAATTTTCGTTGTAAAGAAAGTTTGTCTTTTAAAAACGAATGCAATGTTTGTAAAATGTATCATGTAGAGGTCAAATACCTCGCGATGTAATCAACTATTGTGAATCGTTTATAATGTATATGAACGGGTCCTTTCAGTTGGTATCAGAGCGGTGGTCTTAGCGAACCAGGTCTGCATTAGTGTGTCTAACTGATAGTCGTTAGGATGCATTAGTGAGTCTGGACTTCGACTGTAGTGACCCGAACTTTTCCATGTTTATATATATAAATTGAGATTGATATTTACATGATTAAATGTTTCCAACATGTTAAGCAATCAAACTTGTTAAGACTTGATTAATTGAAATATGTTTCATATAGACAATTGACCACCCAAGTTGACCGGTGATTCACGAACGTTAAAACTTGTAAAAACTATATGATGACATATATATGGTTATATATATAGTTAACATGTTTTTATTATAAGTATGTATCTCATTAGGTATTTTAACAATGAGTTATATACATAAAAATGAGACTATTAATTTAAGAAACTCGAAAACGATATATATAACGATTATCGTTATAACAACGTCTTACTAGGTACATATGAATCATATTAAGATATTGATACACTTGGTTAATTATGTTAGATGATAAGTAAATATATTATTAAGTGTATTAACAATGAAATACATATGTAAAAATAAGACTACTAACTTAATGATTTCGAAACGAGACATATATGTAACGATTATCGTTGTAACGACATTTAACTGTATATACATCATACTAAGATATATTATATATCATAATATCATGATAATATAATAATATAATAATTTAACATCTCATTTGTTATAATAAACAATGGGTTAACAACATTCAACAAGATCGTTAACCTAAAGGTTTCAAAACAACATTTACATGTAACGACTAACGATGACTTAACGACTCAGTTAAAATGTATATACATGTAGTGTTTTAATATGTATTCATACACATTTGAAAGACTTCAAGACACTTATCAAAATACTTCTACTTAACAAAAATGCTTACAATTACATCCTCGTTTAGTTTCATCAACAATTCTACTCGTATGCACCCGTATTCGTACTCGTACAATACACAGCTTTTAGATGTATGTACTATTGGTATATACACTCCAATGATCAGCTCTTAGCAGCCCATATGAGTCACCTAACACATGTGGGAACTATCATTTGGCAACTAGCATGAAATATCTCATAAAATTACAAAAATATGAGTAATCATTCATGACTTATTTACATGAAAACAAAATTTCATATCCTTTATATCTAATCCATACACCAACGACCAAAAACACCTACAAACACTTTCATTCTTCAATTTTCTTCATCTAATTGATCTCTCTCAAGTTCTATCTTCAAGTTCTAAGTGTTCTTCATATATTTTACAAGTTCTAGTTACATAAAATCAAGAATACTTTCAAGTTTGCTAGCTCACTTCCAATCTTGTAAGGTGATCATCCAACCTCAAGAAATCTTTGTTTCTTACAGTAGGTTATCATTCTAATACAAGGTAATAATCATATTCAAACTTTGGTTCAATTTCTATAACTATAACAATCTTATTTCAAGTGATGATCTTACTTGAACTTGTTTTCGTGTCATGATTCTGCTTCAAGAACTTCGAGCCATCCAAGGATCCATTGAAGCTACATCCATTTTTCTCTTTTCCAGTAGGTTTATCCAAGGAACTTAAGGTAGTAATGATGTTCATAATATCATTCGATTCATACATATAAAGCTATCTTATTTGAAGGTTTAAACTTGTAATCACTAGAACATAGTTTAGTTAATTCTAAACTTGTTCGCAAACAAAAGTTAATCCTTCTAACTTGACTTTTAAAATCAACTAAACACATGTTCTATATCTATATGATATGCTAACTTAATGATTTAAAACCTGGAAACACGAAAAACACCGTAAAACCAGATTTACGCCGTCGTAGTAACACCGCGGGCTGTTTTGGGTTAGTTAATTAAAAACTATGATAAACTTTGATTTAAAAGTTGTTATTCTGAGAAAATGATTTTTATTATGAACATGAAACTATATCCAAAAATTATGGTTAAACTCAAAGTGGAAGTATGTTTTCTAAAATGGTCATCTAGACGTCGTTCTTTCGACTGAAATGACTACCTTTACAAAAACGACTTGTAACTTATTTTTCCGACTATAAATCTATACTTTTTCTGTTTAGATTCATAAAATAGAGTTCAATATGAAACCATAGCAATTTGATTCACTCAAAACGGATTTAAAATGAAGAAGTTATGGGTAAAACAAGATTGGATAATTTTTCTCATTTTAGCTACGTGAAAATTGGTAACAAATCTATTCCAACCATAACTTAATCAACTTGTATTGTATATTATGTAATCTTGAGATACCATAGACACGTATACAATGTTTCGACCTATCATGTCGACACATCTATATATATTTCGAAACAACCATAGACACTCTATATGTGAATGTTGGAGTTAGCTATACAGGGTTGAGGTTGATTCCAAAATATATATAGTTTGAGTTGTGATCAATACTGAGATACGTATACACTGGGTCGTAAATTGATTCAAGATAATATTTATCGATTTATTTCTGTACATCTAATTGTGGACAACTAGTTGTAGGTTACTAACGAGGACAGCTGACTTAATAAACTTAAAACATCAAAATATATTAAAAGTGTTGTAAATATATTTTGAACATACTTTGATATATATGTATATATTGTTATAGGTTCGTGAATCAACCAGTGGCCAAGTCTTACTTCCCGACGAAGTAAAAATCTGTGAAAGTGAGTTATAGTCCCACTTTTAAAATCTAATATTTTTGGGATGAGAATACATGCAGGTTTTATAAATGATTTACAAAATAGACACAAGTACGTGAAACTACATTCTATGGTTGAATTATCGAAATCGAATATGCCCCTTTTTATTAAGTCTGGTAATCTAAGAATTAGGGAACAGACACCCTAATTGACGCGAATCCTAAAGATAGATCTATTGGGCCTAACAAACCCCATCCAAAGTACCGGATGCTTTAGTACTTCGAAATTTATATCATATCCGAAGGGTGTCCCGGAATGATGGGGATATTCTTATATATGCATCTTGTTAATGTCGCTTACCAGGTGTTCACCATATGAATGATTTTTATCTCTATGTATGGGATGTGTATTGAAATATGAAATCTTGTGGTCTATTATTATGATTTGATATATATAGGTTAAACCTATAACTCACCAACATTTTTGTTGACGTTTTAAGCATGTTTATTCTCAGGTGATTATTAAGAGCTTCCGCTGTCGCATACTTAAATAAGGACGAGATTTGGAGTCCATGTTTGTATGATATTGTGTAAAAACTGCATTCAAGAAACTTATTTTGTTGTAACATATTTGTATTGTAAACTATTATGTAATGGTCGTGTGTAAACAGGATATTTTAGATTATCATTATTTGATAATCTACGTAAAGCTTTTTAAACCTTTATTGATGAAATAAAGGTTATGGTTTGTTTTAAAATGAATGCAGTCTTTGAAAAAACGTCTCATATAGAGGTCAAAACCTCGCAACGAAATCAATTAATATGGAACGTTTTTAATCAATAAGAACGGGACATTTCAGTTGGTATCAGAGCGTTGGTCTTAGAGAACCAGAATTTTGCATTAGTGTGTCTTATCGAGTTTGTTAGGATGCATTAGTGATTCTGGACTTCAACCGTGTTTACTTGAAAAATGATTGCTTAACAAATTTTGTTGGAAACTATATATTTTTAACATGTGAATATTATGTGATATATTAATCTCTTAACGCGTTTGATATTATGTGATAGATGTCTACCTCTAGAACAAGTCCCATTGACTCACCTAATAATAATGAAGAGTCAAATGTAAATTGGAATGATTCGTGGACTGATTCACAATTTCTCGAAGAGGAACCGGAAGAAGAGTCGGAACCGGAAGAAGAATCGGAACCGGAAGAAGAATCGGAACCGGATGAAGAAATAGAACCGGTGGGGGAAATAATAAAACGGTTAAGTAAAAGAAAATCCTCAACCAACCGACCAAGGTTAATTATGGTCAATGGTGTTTCCGCTAAGGAAGCAAAATATTGGGAGGATTACCAATTCTTCGATGAATCGGATTCTGACGAGAATTCCGATGATGTTATAGAAATTACCCCAACTGAATTTAAAAAGGCAAAAGAAAATAATAAGGGAAAGGGCATAAAAATAGAGAAATCTAATTCCAACCCCGATGAACTTTATATGTATCGTCAACCCCCGAAGTCCTTAAGTTATAACAATGACCCGGGAACCTCTAAACCACCAGGTTTTTCTAAACCAATGTGGATAACGACGGCTCGTATTAGGGGAACATCATATATCCCTAGAAACTTGGAAAAACGAACCAAAACCGAAGAAGAAGAAACGAGCGAGTCGGAATAAGATAGTTGTATTCGTGTGGTGTAATATATGTAATATAGTGTGCTTATGTTTTATGATATATGTAAAAATTGCTTGTATTAATAAGTATTTTTTTATGAATCTAACTCTTGTCTATTTTACAGTTTAAAAACACAAAATGGATAGACAACCCAATATTTTAAGAGACCTACCCGGAGACATGATTGATGAAATCTTGTCTAGAGTCGGCCAGAATTCCTCGGCACAACTATTTAAGGCGAGATCAGTTTGTAAGACATTCGAAGAACGTTCCAAGAATGTCTAGGTTTATAAGAGACTTTCGTTTGAAAGATGGGGGATATCACATTGGGAAACCCATAAGTTACGATGTGTTTACTTTGACGTATATATTGTGGGGAACCCAAATGCTATTTTACGCAACGGGTTAAGAAATTATTTTGACTCAATATATCCGAATATTGGACTTCGTGATTTAGAAAAAGCGGCTAACATGCAACATAAAGAAGCATGTTATGCTTACGGATTAGTAATGTTCGCTTCTCACCAAAGTGAGAACAAGAACATCGGGCTACAACTATTAAACAAAACGTTTCCACAAGTGACGGAGTCGGTAATTGGGGTAAGAAATGAGGTTTTTAGATTGTTACGGGACTGTTGGACATTACGTAACCCTCGTCCCTTTGACGACGTTACAACACGCTGTCTTATCAACGGCCATAATGGTTATGTTCCACAAGACCAAGGATGGGAAGTAGTCCTAGTAAAACCAGAATGCATGACTTGTTTCTAGACGTATGAATTACGTGTCTTTATTGCCTTTGCTGAACGACTTGTCTACTAGCTAGAATTATCTTCACAACTATCTTGTATCAAAGTTATTGTGTGCTATATTTCATGCTTTATGTAAAATAAGCGGTATTGTAAGTTTGTAAAATATTGTATAAAAGTTTGAACGCGAAATATTATTATAATCAGTTTTTCATATAGAATTGTAGTAGTTGAATTGTATATTAGCTACTAAGTATGAACTTAACGGGTAGGTACTACCCGAATTTAAACTTATAAAACGCTAATATGAAGAAAAAGCTTTTATAAATGAGTTCATATTATGCTACGAAATACTATTAACTACTCTTAATATTCTGTATGATTAACTTGTTCCATTTTACTATTTTGAAGGAAATGGCACCGACTACTCGACACACCGTGAATATGAATGAAGAGGAATTCCGTACTTTTCTAGCTTCAAACATAGCCGCAGTACAGGCTGCGCTACATACCAACAATAACCTTGGATCTAGCAGTACAGGAAATCATGTAGGATGCACCTACAAAGAATTCACTGCCTGCAAACCTTTGGAATTTGATGGAACCGAAGGACCGATCGGATTGAAACGGTGGACCGAGAAGGTCGAATCGGTGTTTGCCATAAGTAAGTGTACTGAAGAGGACAAAGTGAAGTACGCTACGCATACCTTCACAGGTTCTGCGTTAACATGGTGGAATACCTATCTAGAGCAAGTGGGACAAGACGATGTGTACGCACTACCGTGGTCAGCATTCAAGCACTTGATGAATGAGAAGTACCGTCCCAGAACCGAGGTCAATAAGCTCAAGACAGAACTTAGAGGGTTACGAACCCAAGGATTTGATATTACCACGTACGAAAGACGATTCACAGAATTGTGCCTATTGTGTCCGGGAGCATTCGAAGATGAGGAAGAGAAGATCGACGCGTTTGTGAAAGGATTACCGGAAAGAATCCAAGAAGATATAAGTTCACACGAGCCCGCCTCTATACAACAGGCATGTAGAATGGCTCACAAACTAGTGAACCAGATTGAAGAAAGAATTAAAGAACAGACTGCTGAAGAGGCCAATGTGAAGCAAGTCAAAAGAAAGTGGGAGGAAAACGGTGATAAGAATCACCAATACAACAACAACAGCAATTACAACAATAATCGCAACAATTATCCCAACAATCGCAACATCAATCGCAACTACAACAAACGGCCCAACAACAACAACAACAACAACAACAGCAACTACAACAATCATCCCAACAACAATAATAACCGCAACAACAACAACAATCAGAAGCAGCTATGCCAAAGGTGTGAAAAGTATCACTCGGGGTTCTGCACCAAATTTTGCAACAAGTGTAAAAGAAATGGTCATAGCGCGGCAAAGTGTGAGGTCTACGGACCAGGGGTTAATAGAACGAAAGGAACAAATTGTGTCGGAACGAGTAATGGCGGAGCAAGTAGTGTCGGAGCAAGTTATGCCAATGTAGTTTGTTATAAATGTGGAAAACCGGGCCACATTATTAGAAATTGCCCGAACCAGGAGAACACGAATGGACAAGGCCGCGGAAGAGTTTTCAATATTAATGCGGCAGAGGCACAGGAAGACCCGGAGCTTGTTACGGGTACGTTTCTTATTGACAATAAATCTGCTTACGTTTTATTTGATTCGGGTGCGGATAGAAGCTATATGAGTAGAGATTTTTGTGCTAAATTAAGTTGTCCATTGACGCCTTTGGATAGTAAATTTTTACTCGAATTAGCAAATGGTAAATTAATTTCAGCAGATAATATATGTCGGAATCTAGAAATTAAACTGGTTAGCGAAACATTTAAGATTGATTTGATACCAATAGAGTTAGGGAGTTTTGATGTGATAATCGGTATGGACTGGTTGAAAGAAGTGAAAGCAGAGATCGTCTGTTACAAAAATGCAATTCGCATTATACGAGAAAAAGGAAAACCCTTAATGGTGTACGGAGAAAAGGGCAACACGAAGCTACATCTTATTAGTAATTTGAAGGCACAAAAACTAATAAGAAAAGGTTGATATGCTGTTCTAGCACACGTCGAGAAAGTACAAACTGAAGAAAAGAGCATCAATGATGTTCCCATTGCAAAAGAATTTCCCGATGTATTTCCGAAAGAATTACCGGGATTACCCCCACATCGATCTGTTGAATTTCAAATAGATCTTGTATCAGGAGCTGCACCAATAGCTCGTACTCCTTATAGACTCGCACCCAGCGAGATGAAAGAACTGCAAAGCCAATTACAAGAACTTTTAGAGCGTGGTTTCATTTGACCAAGCACATCATCGTGGGGAGCTCCTGTTTTGTTTGTCAAGAAGAAAGATGGTACATTCAGGTTGTGTATCGACTACCGAGAGTTGAACAAACTTACCATCAAGAACCGCTACCCACTACCGAGAATCGACGACTTATTTGATCAACTGCAAGGCTCGTCTGTTTATTCAAAGATTGACTTACGTTCCGGGTATCATCAAATGCGGGTGAAAGAAGATGATATTCCAAAGACTGCTTTCAAAACACGTTACGGTCATTATGAGTTTATGGTCATGCCGTTTGGTTTAACTAATGCACCAGCTGTGTTCATGGACCTTATGAACCGAGTGTGTGGACCATACCTTGACAAGTTTGTCATTGTTTTCATTGATGACATACTTATTTACTCAAAGAATGACCAAGAACACGGTGAACATTTGAGAAAGGTGTTAGAAGTATTGAGGAAGGAAGAATTGTACGCTAAGTTTTCAAAGTGTGCATTTTGGTTGGAATAAGTTCAATTCCTAGGTCACATAGTGAACAAAGAAGGTATTAAGGTGGATCCGGCAAAGATAGAAACTGTTGAAAAGTGGGAAACCCCGAAAACTCCGAAACACATACGCCAGTTTTTAGGACTAGCTGGTTACTACAGAAGGTTCATCCAAGACTTTTCCAGAATAGCAAAACCCTTGACTGAGTTAACGCATAAAGGGAAGAAATTTGAATGGAATGATGAACAAGAGAAAGCGTTTCAGTTATTGAAGAAAAAGCTAACTACGGCACCTATATTGTCATTGCCTGAAGGGAATGATGATTTTGTGATTTATTGTGACGCATCAAAGCAAGGTCTCGGTTGTGTATTAATGCAACGAACGAAGGTGATTGCTTATGCGTCTAGACAATTGAAGATTCAAGAACAAAATTATACGACGCATGATTTGGAATTAGGCGCGGTTGTTTTTGCATTAAAGACTTGGAGGCACTACTTATATGGGGTCAAAAGTATTATATATACCGACCACAAAAGTCTTCAACACATATTTAATCAGAAACAACTGAATATGAGGCAGCGTAGGTGGATTGAATTGTTGAATGATTACGACTTTGAGATTCGTTATCACCCGGGGAAGGCAAATGTGGTAGCCGATGCCTTGAGCAGGAAGGACAGAGAACCCATTCGAGTAAAATCTTTGAATATAATGATTCATAATAACCTTACTACTCAAATAAAGGAGGCGCAACAAGGAGTTTTAAAAGAGGGAAATTTAAGGATGAAATACCCAAAGGATCGGAGAAGCATCTTAATATTCGGGAAGACGGAACCCGGTATAGGGCTGAAAGGATTTGGGTACCAAAATTTGGAGATATGAGAGAAATGGTACTTAGTGAAGCTCATAAAACCAGATACTCAATACATCCTGGAACGGGGAAGATGTACAAGGATCTCAAGAAACATTTTTTGTGGCCGGGTATGAAAGCCGATGTTGCTAAATACGTAGGAGAATGTTTGACGTGTTCTAAGGTCAAAGCTGAGCATCAGAAACCATCAGGTCTACTTCAACAACCCGAAATCCCGGAATGGAAATGGGAAAACATTACCATGGATTTCATCACTAAATTGCCAAGGACTGCAAGTGGTTTTGATACTATTTGGGTAATAGTTGATCGTCTCACCAAATCAGCACACTTCCTGCCAATAAGAGAAGATGACAAGATGGAGAAGTTAGCACGACTGTATTTGAAGGAAGTCATCTCCAGACATGGAATACCAATCTCTATTATCTCTGATAGGGATGGCAGATTTATTTCAAGATTCGGGCAGACATTACAGCAAGCATTAGGAACTCGTCTAGACATGAGTACTGCCTATCATCCACAAACTGATGGGCAGAGCGAAAGGACGATACAAACACTTGAAGACATGCTACGAGCATGTGTTATTGATTTCGGAAACAGTTGGGATCGACATCTACCGTTAGCAGAATTTTCCTACAACAACAGCTACCATTCAAGTATTGAGATGGCGCCGTTTGAAGCACTTTATGGTAGAAAGTGCAGGTCTCCGATTTGTTGGAGTGAAGTGGGGGATAGACAGATTACGGGTCCGGATATTATACAAGAAACTACCGAGAAGATCATCCAAATTCAACAACGGTTGAAAACCGCCCAAAGTCGACAAAAGAGCTACGCTGACATTAAAAGAAAAGATATAGAATTTGAAATTGGAGAGATGGTCATGCTTAAAGTTTCACCTTGGAAAGGCATTGTTCGATTTGGTAAACGAGGGAAATTAAATCCAAGGTATATTGGACCATTCAAGATTATTGATCGTGTCGGACCAGTAGCTTACCGACTTGATTTACCTCAACAACTCGCGGCTGTACATAACACTTTCCACGTCTCGAATTTGAAGAAATGTTTTGCTAAAGAAGATCTCACTATTCAGTTAGATGAAATCCAAATCAACGAAAAACTTCAATTCATCGAAGAACCCGTCGAAATAATGGATCGTGAGGTTAAAAGACTTAAGCAAAACAAGATACCAATTGTTAAGGTTTGATGGAATGCTCGTAGAGGACCCGAGTTCACCTGGGAACGTGAAGATCAGATGAAGAAGAAATACCCGCATCTATTTCCAGAAGATTCGTCAACACCTTCAACAGCTTAAAATTTCGGGACGAAATTTATTTAACGGGTAGGTACTGTAGTGACCCGAACTTTTCCATGTTTATATATATAAATTGAGATTGATATTTACATGATTAAATGTTTCCAACATGTTAAGCAATCAAACTTGTTAAGACTTGATTAATTGAAATATGTTTCATATAGACAATTGACCACCCAAGTTGACCGGTGATTCACGAACGTTAAAACTTGTAAAAACTATACGATGACATATATATGGTTATATATATAGTTAACATGTTTTTATTATAAGTATGTATCTCATTAGGTATTTTAACAATGAGTTATATACATAAAAATGAGACTATTAATTTAAGAAACTCGAAAACGATATATATAACGATTATCGTTATAACAACGTCTTACTAGGTACATATGAATCATATTAAGATATTGATACACTTGGTTAATTATGTTAGATGATAAGTAAATATATTATTAAGTGTATTAACAATGAAATACATATGTAAAAATAAGACTACTAACTTAATGATTTCGAAACGAGACATATATGTAACGATTATCGTTGTAACGACATTTAACTGTATATACATCATACTAAGATATATTATATATCAAAATATCATGATAATATAATAATTTAACATCTCATTTGTTATAATAAACAATGGGTTAACAACATTCAACAAGATCGTTAACCTAAAGGTTTCAAAACAACATTTACATGTAACGACTAACGATGACTTAACGACTCAGTTAAAATGTATATACATGAAGTGTTTTAATATGTATTCATACACTTTTGAAAGACTTCAAGACACTTATCAAAATACTTCTACTTAACAAAAATGCTTACAATTACATCCTCGTTTAGTTTCATCAACAATTCTACTCGTATGCACCCGTATTCGTACTCGTACAATACACAGCTTTTAGATGTATGTACTATTGGTATATATACTCCAATGATTAGCTCTTAGCAGCCCATATGAGTCACCTAATGTGATGACCCGGAAATTTTCAACCAAATTTAAACTTTAATCTTTATATGTATCCAACACGATAAGCAAATCTGTAATGATTGAGTCTCGAAAGTTTTGAAATTATATTCATTTAATTAAATACCCTTTGACCATGCCAAACGATTCACGAACAATTACGTGTAAATATATATATATATATATATATATACATGTGTGCTTATTAGATTGACACATATTATAAAACATTGAACGGATTAGTTGATATGAATATAAGCTTTGAGATCTATCTAATGAGGTTGGAAATGTTATCACGGTATTGAATGAATAATATATTACATGAATGTATTTGTTCGATGTAAGTTTATCGACAAGATTAAAAGATAATACCAAATGATTGAATTATCAGATACATTGAATTAAGATTACGAGTCTCTGTTATGAGGTCTACTTTGAATTGAAAACTCTTACTTTTAACGGTATTCGGAATATTTGGTAAAGTAATCACGGGTAAGAACAAAAGTGTTATTATTAAGGGTTAGACAAAAGCTAGTGGGGAAATGAATTCTATAATATTAGTTTGAATTATTTTCAAACGTGCGAAAACGTTTTTCGATATAATAGAACCTGGTTATTTGATTCGATCGATATTAAAATATTTTATTTAGAAAGTTTAAGGAAAACGTTGGCGCATAAATAAATTATATCGACCTAAGTTTTAAAGTGTAAACGTTACGTGTTATAAGCTTTTCTAAACGAATTTAAAATAAACTTTTAAACTATTATTAGTTTTGGAAAATCTAATTATTGTATTATTAATAAATATAACAAACCTACATATTAGGTATATATTTTGATATCTTAATTAATCATTGAAACGTTTTGATTTACACTAATATTAATAAATAGGCTTTGATAAATAACAAGATTATGAATTATAAAAGTAAATGACCAAAACACTCAAAAGATTAAGTTACACTTTGAGTGGGTTAGTTTTTAATTAATTTAAGTCTAGTTATTAATAAAGGTACGTGTCACAAAATGTTTAATTTAAAATAAAATATTTTGACAAACAACGAGACTTTAATTTATAGAAGGAAATGACCACAACGCTCAACTTCACAAGTTATATTTTTATAAAAGTAATTTATTGTTATGTAAGTCTAATTTTTGTAAAAGGTACACGTCACGTAACATAAAAGGCTAGTTTTCTAAACGTACGAAAGTGCGCACGAAAAACTGAAAGTGGTACATGAGTCGTGAGACCACGACCATGTCATTTTTGTAAAAATTATATTTTTACCATGAGCGTAAATATAATATAATATTTAATTAATTCTAAAGATTAAATATATTATATATTAAATAATATATAAAATTATATATCATAAGAGTTAAACGTGTAATACGTTTTAGATGAAAAAAAGTGTCGGTAGGAAGAATAGTGGATTCCAGCTATCTTTAAAACGAACGCAATTGTGTTTTTCATTTTCAGTTTTCATTCTCATCTATCTCTCGCACATATCCTCTCAATATATATATTATAATTATTATTATTATAAATATTAAGATTAATATTATTAATCTTATAATTAGGAGTATTATTATTATTATTATTAGTATTATACATAAAATACTACGACGGAGTGCTGCCCGAGTGATCTTAAATGGGTTTTTAAAACTAGATATCGTGTAGGATAGGGCTAAGGAAATTATGAGTTATGGCTATGGAGGTGATGGGTATGGTTCATGGGTATGCCCGTGAGGTCAATTTAGTGTTTGTCATCTCCGTTGCGTCTACGTAACCTTCCTACAATATTGAACCTCAATATTGATACGTGAGTACTCGCAAATTAATTTTTATACATGAATAGTGTATCCCTGACTAGTGCTCGAGAAAATAGGATTATGCATGCTTGTACATTTGATATTGCCCTTAGATAAGTTATGTTGAATCTTAAAGGTTGTTATACTAGGGATGAAATAAGGTATAAGATATGCATGTCATTGGAAAGCTAGTGAAAAATTAAGAACTTTTTCTTTTGATATCGAATAGTTTCGATGAATGGATTTAAAGATATAGTCAACTGAATTATCTATATTTTAAGTGACATTGTTAAAATTGTTTATTATTATTATGTCGTCGTTATTATCGCCGTTATTATCATTATTATTATTAATATTATAATTAATATTTTTATCGAAGCTATCAACTTATTATTATTGTTATTATTATTAAAAGTATCATTTGCATTGAAACTATCATTTTTTTATTAAAATTATCATTTTGATAAATATTATTGTTGATTATAAAATATTAGTATTATTATTATTATTATTATTCAAGATTATCATTTCGAATAAAGTTACCAATCTCATATAAACATTTTTATTTATTGTTATTATCGTTAACATAAATAGAATATTTTTATCTGAAATAGTATTATTATTACAACAATGATATTATTACAAAAGATTATTATTTATTGTCAAAAATTATTATTATCATTAGTAAATATAAATATTGTTACTATTATTATTATTTTATTATTTTATTATTAAAAATAATTAAAACAACTTTATTGTCAATGTTATTTTAAATGAATACGTGATACAAAGATATTTTTATTACACGTAATATAATTACATTAATAATACATGCCACTATATTTTTATGATCTTAAGTGAACTTTATAAATCTTATTACTCGAGATATATAAAAGTATATTTTTATTATATATAAACTTTAATATAACTTTTTATTAATAAATGGTTTATATTGTTTACTTTAATAAAATTTGATATATATAAAACAACAACATTTAAATTATGTATTAAACATATATAGATTTTGGAAGTCGTGTTGAGTCAAATTGACTTTTGTTAAACTTTTGCATATCAATCTCGAGCATTAGGATTGTGATACACTACTACTTGGCCTAAATTGTTGATAGATATTGACCATTATATAAATATATATATACGTAATATAGGTTCGTGAATCCAAGGCCAACCTTGCATTGTTCAATGTCGTTATATGTATTTTTACTACAAAATACAGTATGGTGAGTTTCATTTGCCTTTTTACCCTTTATATTTTTGGGCTGAGAATACATGCGCTGCTTTTATAATTATTTTACGAAATAGACACAAGTAATCGAAACTACATTCTATGGTTGAATTATTAAACCGAATATGCCCCTTTTTATTAAGTCTGGTAATCTAAGAATTAGGGAACAGACACCCTAATTGACGCGAATCCTAAAGATAGATCTATCGGGCCCAACAAGCCCCATCCAAAGTACCGGATGCTTTAGTACTTCGAAATTAATATCATGTCCGAAGGAGGATCCCGGAATGATGGGGATATTCTTATATGCATATTGTTAATGTCGGTTACCAGGTGTTCACCATATGAATGATCATTTTTGTCTCTATGCATGGGACGTATATTTATGAGAACTGGAAATGAAATTCTTGTGGTCTATTAAAATGATGGAAATAAATGATTATGATAAACTAATGAACTCACCAACCTTTTGGTTGACACTTTAAAGCATGTTTATTCTCAGGTGTTAAAGAAATCTTCCGCTGTGCATTTGCTCATTTTAAAGATATTACTTGGAGTCTTTCATAGCATATTTCGAAGAACGTTGCATTCGAGTCATTGAGTTCATCAAAGATTATTATTAAATCAACTCATAGTTGGATAGTGGATATTATGAAATGGTATGCATACCTGTCAATTTTCGATGTAAAGAAAGATTGTCTTTTAAAAACGAATGCAATGTTTGTAAAATGTATCATATAGAGGTCAAATACCTCGCAATGTAATCAACTATTGTGAATCGTTTATAATGTATATGAACGGGTCCTTTCAGTTGGTATCAGAGCGGTGGTCTTAGCGAACCAGGTCTTGCATTAGTGTGTCTTACTGTTAGTTGTTAAGATGCATTAGTGAGTCTGGACTTCGACCGTGTCTGCATGTCAAAAGTTTTGCTTATCATTTTGTGTCGGAAATCATCTACTTATCATCCTTAGGAAATTATCTACTTATCATCTTAAGTCTAGACGCGTTTTCCTGCATTTATTGCATAACAGCGTATAGACGAAATTCACATCTTAGCATATCTGCTAATTAATATCTTAGCGTATTTATTATTGTGAAATTTGACTGGCATTTTTCAAAGATTCTCCGAAATCTATGGGATTTTGGTATTATATATACATATGTAAATTATGTATTGAGGAATACCAAATCTAAATTCTACAATCTATTTTATACCAAAAATTCTTTCTCTGATCATACGAGATGGATTCCGCATCTAGTTCGAACTCCTCAGATTTCGACAGCTATGTCGATATGGATTTCCATTCGAGTTCCGAAAATAGTGTGACCGGAATGGATCAACCATTCAGTCATCATCTATTCTGGATGAAATGGGGATGGGTTCGTAGCCTCCTCAATCATTGGAGACAAGAAGAAGGTGATCCCTTCCATCCACCAAATTGCCCTCTTGGCAATGAACCTGAAGCACTTACCGGCGAACCTGTTCGAGAAACCATTTTCTCTCTCATTTCCAGAGTATCTCGTCACGATTATACACTACACCAAATTTTAGATTATATTCATCCGCTCGTCCGAACCGATAATCACCCCGGTGTACAAGAAGAAGTCAACGAACTTCGCGCTCGAGTAGTGGCCTTGGAGAATACGGTGCGAAGGTTACAAACACCATTAGCAGCACCAGCAGCATAACCAACACCGCCAATAACATCAACATCGCAAGCCACAATACCCTAAGCACCAGCAGCATCACCGGCATCAACAGCAGCACCATCATCAACAAGATCATTACCACCACCAACAACCACATTCGCATCACATGCCTCAATATCACAACTTGTACATCGGATGTCAACATCACACGCGCCATAAATACCAAGGAGTACCAACCACAACAAAGTGCTGATTCATAACTTCATCGGAGAATCATCCTGCGATGATTAGGTAATCTCTAAAAATCTTAGAGATTATCTATCTCAACCTTAACCATAAACCAGATGAGTGGACAGAGATGATAGAGAGAAGAATCGAAACCCTAACAAGACTGGTGCGTAAGGTACAAGCTAGACTTATTTTACCAACAGCATCAGCAGTACCAATAGCCTCACCAACATAGTCAATGCTGTCAACATCGTTAGAATCGTCAGCACCTCTAACCTCACAAGCTTCGCCAGTTCAAGAATCACTGTGGAAACCATTACGAATCATACAATGCGTATATCGTATCAATGAGTTTTGAATCATTAACTCGGTTCCTCCGAAGAAAATATATGTATATCCTATATATATATATAAAATTTTAAACCATAATAAATCTTTCTGTACTAAGCTATATGTATGGAACTTAACTATCCGGTTAATTCATATTACTATATGCTATGATGTACATTCTTCGTTAGCGACTTAACCATCGTTAACTACAACCTTTGTTTCAATTAAATGAATTCGGTTCCATAATAAATCAAGTGTATCATTCAATAACATGTTTGATTTTACACTCTTATCTTCGATGCACTCGAAACTTACTGGAAAACAATATTCGTATCTTGCGAAGTTAGCAAGAGTTCTATGAGCATCAGCATGATTCACCAAGGAAATACCTATAAATATTGAAGTATTGATTAGTGAAATACTCCGCAAAGATTATGCAATCTTTAATGTTTTAGAGAAAATTCATTTCTAATCCAATCCGAAAATCAAATGAGTTTAGTATGATATTAACTCATTGAATCTGTATTACATCTGAAGAAAAGATACCCACATATATTTTCATAAAGATTGTAATGAGGATTCTTGTTCAAAATATTATTTGTGAAATTTTTTTTAACGGGTAGGTAATACCCGAGAGATATATAAAATCACAATTAATATGTTACATTCTTCAATTCTGATTCTGGGAATTTCAACTCGAGATACAACCGAAATCATCACTCTTAGATCCGTACATTTTTCAAAGCTATACTTTGACTTCAAAACTGTGATAGAACATCACTTTTAATCGTAACACTCAGTTGAATATGAAAATCATTCGGGATTCAGGACGATTTCATCAATTGGATATTGACTATGACAATCTGCATTTAAAAATTTTCGAAATTTCGAAAGACACTTCAAATAATAAACAATTGAGATGATGATCCAACCACACGTTACCCGAAGTTTCGTATTTGAAAAACTCTCGGAACCCAAGACATAATATAACATGTACCCACATCGAATTCTTTATCATTTATTAGCAAAAATAAAATTTCGATTCCTTTTCAAAGTAGCCAATTTTGTCACAGCTCCAGCAAGTCAACTTCGACTGTTCAGCCAGACTAGTCTTATTATAACCTCGATAGATACGTTGCCCGCTCGCCATTGTTACTAGGAAACTTTTAATATTCCACCATATTACCACCAGCGTTTAATCATCTAAAACACGATTTTTTTTTGAACCCACCTCGGATTGATAACCAGTGATTCAGATATTATAGCATTAAATGCAGAAGAAACATAAAAATGGTATATGGTCTAACCGGCCAAAAGTTTGATGATAGAAGATAGTGAGTTGGTAAAGCTCAGAAAAAGAGAAGATTTGGAACTGGAAAACGGATTGAGCAAAGTATGAAAGAGGCTATGGATAAATCACAAGGACTGAACATGTCTTCAAAGGATCCAAATGATTCAGTGTCTGCTGAAATCGTTAGCAAACACGTTACTTCTTATTCTAAACCTTCACAGACAGATATTCTTCATCATCATCATATCTTAAATATTATAAGATATCTTCGTATCTTCCATTATACATATTCTCCATATCTCTGGAGATATTTTCGCAACTATTCTTATCTGAGATCATTTATCTCTCCGTAGTATCTGCAACATAAAAGAAACTGTGTTAGTTTCTAAATTCTGAAAAATTCGAATATGAATGTTTTTGAAGTAGTGTTGGGAACTGATGCATGGGTTAGTATAATATAATGACACTTGATCAACGTCATTATATTGCAGTAATTCATGTTGAGTTTCTAATGGAACGTGATGATTCACAGAATATACCGTTATCATGTGTCATTTACACGACTCTGACATTCTATCTAATCTCTAAACATATTAAGAAAATATTTCTTGATGATTCGGTCTTTTTCAGGGTATTCTGGTAATTTGACAAATCAAGATAGTACCCTTTCAATTTCCATCTTAGAACAATTACTATGTTCATTCTGGAATCCATACCTACGAATTCTGGACCATTACAAGAGCTAATTAATCACAAGAAGAAGAAACAAAAGGACAAAACTCCGAAATAGAAATTGGGGTATAAAACGCAGCAAATGGGAGAGAACATTAACTGTGGATGACAATGATTACGGAACACAGATACAAGGACATCGAGGTATAAGGGATGATATAAAACCCAACAACCACCCGTAAATTATAAACCGTAGATGTCAATGCAAATAGCAACATAAAGACACGGAAGAACTAGAAACACTATAAACCCTAGGGTATAGTAGAAGTAAATAGATTCTTCCGGTGGCAGGTTAAAAAGAAGAATGACAGATATAAAAGTTAAGAGGATATCAAGGATTAGGATGGGATGAAGCATATTAACAAACACTTTAATGTATGAATTGAGGAAGAAAGAATAGAAGGTGTGAGTCTTAAGAAAATGGAGAAGGCAGATTTATAGGAAAAATATCCGACAGAGCAATCGAAGCAGATTAGCGCGTTTGAGCAAAGAAGATCTGAATCTCCTTAATTATCGAAGAATCAAATCTTATTATGAATATTTCTTCTAAATTCCTTAAATTCCGGAAATCAATCTTGAATACGCCGCCGGTTAAGTCAAACCTGTATTTATTCATTTTCACTCTTTTGCGATAACTTCACTTATACTCTTCGAATAATCAAATTGGGTTACCTATATTACCCAATGATGATAAAATTCTATGTATCCGTTTACATTAGTCATAATAACATTCTTACTGTTAGCCATGACGACCCTATCAAATTTCGGGACGAAATTTCTTTTAACGGGTAGGTACTGTGATGACCCGGAAATTTCCAACCAAATTTAAACTTTAATCTTTATATGTATCCAACACGATAAGCAAATCTGTAATGATTGAGTCTCGAAAGTTTTGAAATTATATTCATTTAATTAAATACCCTTTGACCATGCCAAACGATTCACGAACAATTACGTGTAAATATATATATATATATATACATGTGTGCTTATTAGATTGACACATATTATAAAACATTGAACGGATTAGTTGATATGAATATAAGCTTTGAGATCTATCTAATGAGGTTGGAAATGTTATCACGGTATTGAATGAATAATATGTTACATGAATGTATTTGTTCGATGTAAGTTTATCGACAAGATTAAAAGATAATACCAAATGATTGAATTATCAGATACATTGAATTAAGATTACGAGTCTCTGTTATGAGGTCTACTTTGAATTGAAAACTCTTACTTTTAACGGTATTCGGAATATTTGGTAAAGTAATCACGGGTAAGAACAAAAGTGTTATTATTAAGGGTTAGACAAAAGCTAGTGGAGAAATGAATTCTATAATATTAGTTTGAATTATTTTCAAACGTGCGAAAACGTTTTTCGATATAATAGAACCTGGTTATTTGATTCGATCGATATTAAAATATTTTATTTAGAAAGTTTAAGGAAAACGTTGGCGCATAAATAAATTATTTCGACCTAAGTTTTAAAGTGTAAACGTTACGTGTTATAAGCTTTTCTAAACGAATTTAAAATAAACTTTTAAACTATTATTAGTTTTGGAAAATCTAATTATTGTATTATTAATAAATATAACAAACCTACATATTAGGTATATATTTTGATATCTTAATTAATCATTGAAACGTTTTGATTTACACTAATATTAATAAATAGGCTTTGATAAATAACAAGATTATGAATTATAAAAGTAAATGACCAAAACACTCAAAAGATTAAGTTACACTTTGAGTGGGTTAGTTTTTAATTAATTTAAGTCTAGTTATTAATAAAGGTACGTGTCACAAAATGTTTAATTTAAAATAAAATATTTTGATAAACAACGAGACTTTAATTTATAGAAGGAAATGACCACAACGCTCAACTTCACAAGTTATATTTTTATAAAAGTAATTTATTGTTATGTAAGTCTAATTTTTGTAAAAGGTACACGTCATGTAACATAAAAGGCTAGTTTTCTAAACGTACGAAAGTGCGCACGAAAAACTGAAAGTGGTACATGAGTCGTGAGACCACGACCATGTCATTTTTGTAAAAATTATATTTTTACCATGAGCGTAAATATAATATAATATTTAATTAATTCTAAAGATTAAATATATTATATATTAAATAATATATAAAATTATATATCATAAGAGTTAAACGTGTAATACGTTTTAGATGAAACGAAGTGTCGGTAGGAAGAATAGTGGATTCCAGCTATCTTTAAAACGAACGCAATTGTGTTTTTCATTTTCAGTTTTCATTCTCATCTATCTCTCGCACATATCCTCTCAATATATATATTATAATTATTATTATTATAAATATTAAGATTAATATTATTAATCTTATAATTAGGAGTATTATTATTATTATTAGTATTATACATAAAATACTACGACGGAGTGCTGCCCGAGTGATCTTAAATGGGTTTTTAAAACTAGATATCGTGTAGGATAGGGCTAAGGAAATTATGAGTTATGGCTATGGAGGTGATGGGTATGGTTCATGGGTATGCCCGTGAGGTCAATTTAGTGTTTGTCATCTCCGTTGCGTCTACGTAACCTTCCTACAATATTGAACCTCAATATTGATACGTGAGTACTCGCAAATTAATTTTTATACATGAATAGTGTATCCCTGACTAGTGCTCGAGAAAATAGGATTATGCATGCTTGTACATTTGATATTGCCCTTAGATAAGTTATGTTGAATCTTAAAGGTTGTTATACTAGGGATGAAATAAGGTATAAGATATGCATGTCATTGGAAAGCTAGTGAAAAATTAAGAACTTTTCCTTTTGATATCGAATAGTTTCGATGAATGGATTTAAAGATATAGTCAACTGAATTATCTATATTTTAAGTGACATTGTTAAAATTGTTTATTATTATTATGTCGTCGTTATTATCACCGTTATTATCATTATTATTATTAATATTATAATTAATATTTTTATCGAAGCTATCAACTTATTATTATTGTTATTATTATTAAAAGTATCATTTGCATTGAAACTATCATTTTTTTATTAAAATTATCATTTTGATAAATATTATTGTTGATTATAAAATATTAGTATTATTATTATTATTATTATTCAAGATTATCATTTCGAATAAAGTTACCAATCTCATATAAACATTTTTATTTATTGTTATTATCGTTAACATAAATAGAATATTTTTATCTGAAATAGTATTATTATTACAACAATGATATTATTACAAAAGATTATTATTTATTGTCAAAAATTATTATTATCATTAGTAAATATAAATATTGTTACTATTATTATTATTTTATTATTTTATTATTAAAAATAATTAAAACAACTTTATTGTCAATGTTATTTTAAATGAATACGTGATACAAAGATATTTTTATCACACGTAATATAATTACATTAATAATACATGCCACTATATTTTTATGATCTTAAGTGAACTTTATAAATCTTATTACTCGAGATATATAAAAGTATATTTTTATTATATATAAACTTTAATATAACTTTTTATTAATAAATGGTTTATATTGTTTACTTTAATAAAATTTGATATATATAAAACAACAACATTTAAATTATGTATTAAACATATATAGATTTTGGAAGTCGTGTTGAGTCAAATTGACTTTTGTTAAACTTTTGCATATCAATCTCGAGCATTAGGATTGTGATACACTACTACTTGGCCTAAATTGTTGATAGATATTGACCATTATATAAATATATATATACGTAATATAGGTTCGTGAATCCAAGGCCAACCTTGCATTGTTCAATGTCGTTATATGTATTTTTACTACAAAATACAGTATGGTGAGTTTCATTTGCCTTTTTACCCTTTATATTTTTGGGCTGAGAATACATGCGCTGCTTTTATAATTATTTTACGAAATAGACACAAGTAATCGAAACTACATTCTATGGTTGAATTATTAAACCGAATATGCCCCTTTTTATTAAGTCTGGTAATCTAAGAATTAGGGAACAGACACCCTAATTGACGCGAATCCTAAAGATAGATCTATCGGGCCCAACAAGCCCCATCCAAAGTACCGGATGCTTTAGTACTTCGAAATTAATATCATGTCCGAAGGAGGATCCCGGAATGATGGGGATATTCTTATATGCATATTGTTAATGTCGGTTACCAGGTGTTCACCATATGAATGATCATTTTTGTCTCTATGCATGGGACGTATATTTATGAGAACTGGAAATGAAATTCTTGTGGTCTATTAAAATGATGGAAATAAATGATTATGATAAACTAATGAACTCACCAACCTTTTGGTTGACACTTTAAAGCATGTTTATTCTCAGGTGTTAAAGAAATCTTCCGCTGTGCATTTGCTCATTTTAAAGATATTACTTGGAGTCTTTCATAGCATATTTCGAAGAACGTTGCATTCGAGTCATTGAGTTCATCAAAGATTATTATTAAATCAACTCATAGTTGGATAGTGGATATTATGAAATGGTATGCATACCTGTCAATTTTCGATGTAAAGAAAGATTGTCTTTTAAAAACGAATGCAATGTTTGTAAAATGTATCATATAGAGGTCAAATACCTCGCAATGTAATCAACTATTGTGAATCGTTTATAATGTATATGAACGGGTCCTTTCACCTAACACATGTGGGAACCATCATTTGGCAACTAGCATGAAATATCTCATAAAATTACAAAAATATGAGTAATCATTCATGACTTATTTACATGAAAACAAAATTTCATATCCTTTATATCTAATCCATACACCAACGACCAAAAACACCTACAAACACTTTCATTCTTCAATTTTATTCATCTAATTGATCTCTCTCAAGTTCTATCTTCAAGTTCTAAGTGTTCTTCATATATTTTACAAGTTCTAGTTACATAAAATCAAGAATACTTTCAAGTTTGCTAGCTCACTTCCAATCTTGTAAGGTGATCATCCAACCTCAAGAAATCTTTGTTTCTTACAGTAGGTTATCATTCTAATACAAGGTAATAATCATATTCAAACTTTGCTTCAATTTCTATAACTATAACAATCTTATTTCAAGTGATGATCTTACTTGAACTTGTTTTCGTGTCATGATTCTGCTTCAAGAACTTCGAGCCATCCAAGGATCCGTTGAAGCTAGATCCATTTTTCTCTTTTCCAGTAGGTTTATCCAAGGAACTTAAGGTAGTAATGATGTTCATAACATCATTCGATTCATACATATAAAGCTATCTTATTCGAAGGTTTAAACTTGTAATCACTAGAACATAGTTTAGTTAATTCTAAACTTGTTCGCAAAAAAAAGTTAATCCTTCTAACTTGACTTTTAAAATCAACTAAACACATGTTCTATATCTATATGATATGCTAACTTAATGATTTAAAACCTGGAAACACGAAAAACACCGTAAAACCGGATTTACGCCGTCGTAGTAATACCGCGGGCTGTTTTGGGTTAGTTAATTAAAAACTATGATAAACTTTGATTTAAAAGTTGTTATTCTGAGAAAATGATTTTTATTATGAATATGAAACTATATCCAAAAATTATGGTTAAACTCAAAGTGGAAGTATGTTTTCTAAAATGGTCATCTAGACGTCGTTCTTTCGACTGAAATGACTACCTTTACAAAAACGACTTGTAACTTATTTTTCCGACTATAAACCTATACTTTTTCTGTTTAGATTCATAAAATAGAGTTCAATATGAAACCATAGCAATTTGATTCACTCAAAACGGATTTAAAATGAAGAAGTTATGGGTAAAACAAGATTGGATAATTTTTCTCATTTTAGCTACGTGAAAATTGGTAACAAATCTATTCCAACCATAACTTAATCAACTTGTATTGTATATTATGTAATCTTGAGATACCATAGACACGTATACAATGTTTCGACCTATCATGTCGACATATCTATATATATTTCGGAACAACCATAGACACTCTATATGTGAATGTTGGAGTTAGCTATACAGGGTTGAGGTTGATTCCAAAATATATATAGTTTGAGTTGTGATCAATACTGAGATACGTATACACTGGGTCGTGGATTGATTCAAGATAATATTTATCGATTTATTTCTATACATCTAATTGTGGACAACTAGTTGTAGGTTACTAACGAGGACAGCTGACTTAATAAACTTAAAACATCAAAATATATTAAAAGTGTTGTAAATATATTTTGAACATACTTTGATATATATGTATATATTGTTATAGGTTCGTGAATCAACCAGTGGCCAAGTCTTACTTCCCGACGAAGTAAAAATCTGTGAAAGTGAGTTATAGTCCCACTTTTAAAATCTAATATTTTTGGGATGAGAATACATGCAGGTTTTATAAATGATTTACAAAATAGACACAAGTACGTGAAACTACATTCTATGGTTGAATTATCGAAATCGAATATGCCCCTTTTTATTAAGTCTGGTAATCTAAGAATTAGGGAACAGACACCCTAATTGACGCGAATCCTAAAGATAGATCTATTGGGCCTAACAAACCCCATCCAAAGTACCGGATGCTTTAGTACTTCGAAATTTATATCATATCCGAAGGGTGTCCCGGAATGATGGGGATATTCTTATATATGCATCTTGTTAATGTCGCTTACCAGGTGTTCACCATATGAATGATTTTTATCTCTATGTATGGGATGTGTATTGAAATATGAAATCTTGTGGTCTATTATTATGATTTGATATATATAGGTTAAACCTATAACTCACCAACATTTTTGTTGACATTTTAAGCATGTTTATTCTCAGGTGATTATTAAGAGCTTCCGCTGTCGCATACTTAAATAAGGACGAGATTTGGAGTCCATGTTTGTATGATATTGTGTAAAAACTGCATTCAAGAAACTTATTTTGTTGTAACATATTTGTATTGTAAACCATTATGTAATGGTCGTGTGTAAACAGGATATTTTAGATTATCATTATTTGATAATCTACGTAAAGCTTTTTAAACCTTTATTGATGAAATAAAGGTTATGGTTTGTTTTAAAATGAATGCAGTCTTTGAAAAACGTCTCATATAGAGGTCAAAACCTCGCAACGAAATCAATTAATATGGAACGTTTTTAATCAATAAGAACGGGACATTTCATCGACCGTGTCTGCATTTCAAAAGTTTTGCTCATCATTCTTGTCGAAAATTACCTGTTTATCATTCTTAGTCTAGACACATCTTATTGCATTGATTGCATGAATAGTGTATAGACAAAATTCATATCTTAGCGTATCTGCTAATTCATATCTTAGCGTATCTGTTACTGTAAACTTTGCCTGACATATTCCGTAAATTCCTCCGTAATCTACGAAACCTTTTGCTCTATATAATTAGAATACCACCCGATAGCCGGAAAATCATTTCATATCGAAAAATTCTTTATTCAATCGTACGAAATGGTATTCGTCATTAGTTCAAGTCCCTCGGATTCCGAAATGGAATCCCACTCAAGTTCCGAAAGCAGTGTGACCGGAATGGATCAACCAATTAGTCATTATCTATTCTGGATGAATTAGGGATGGGTTCGTAGCCTCCTTAATCCTTGGAGACAAGAAGAAGGTGATCCCTTCCATCCACCACATTGCCCTCTTGGCGAAGAACCTGAAGCACTTACCGGCAAACCTATCCGAAACACCATTTTCTCTCTTATTTCTAGAGTATCTCGTCACGATTACATACTACACCAAATTCTAGATTTTATTTATTCGCTCGTCCGAAGCGACAATCACCCCGGTGTAATAGAAGAAGTCAACGAGCTTCGCGCTCAGGTAGTGGCTTTGGAGAATATGGTGCAAAGGTTACAAACACCAGCAGCAGCACCAGCAGCATAAACAATACCACCATCAGCAACACCAACATTACCATCACCACCACCAACAACAACATCCACATCCCACACCGCAACATCACAATCTGTACCTCAAACATCAACATCATACGCCCTGTAAATATCCAGGAATATCAACAACAACAAACGATGAAGTATTAATTCATAAACTTCATTGAAGAGATATCTCTGCGGCAGTTATGTAATCTCCAAAATCTTAGAGATTATTTAATTCTGACCATAAATCAGATGAGTGAACGGAGATGGTAGAGTAGAAACTTTGATCGAAAATGGTGTACTATTTACAAGCTAGAATTGTTTTACCAACAGCATCAACAGGACCGTAGGATCATCAACACGGTCAGTGCCGTCAGTATCGTCAGAATCAACAGCACCTGTAACATCACAAACTCTGTCAGTTCAAGAATCATTGTGGACATCATTACGAATCAACAACAAATATATTGTATCAACGAGTTATGAAGTATTAACTCATTTCCAATCGAAAGATTTATATGTATATTTTATATGTATAAATTTTTAAACCATAATAAATCTTCCCGTACTAAGCTAATATGTGTGAATCTTAACTACTCAGTTAATTCATATTACAAATATGCAATGATGTACGTCCTTCGTCCGCAACTTAACCATCGTTAATTACAATCTCTGTCTCAATTCAATAAAAATCTAATTCATAATAAATCAAGTGTATTATTCGAATATATGTTTGATTTTACACTTTCATCATCGATGTACTCGAAACTTTTCAAATAACATCATTCATACCTTGCGAAGTTCACAAGAATTTCACGAAAACCAACAAATAACAAAGTAATGATTCATAATTTCAATATTATTGAAGAAATACTTATGCAATTTATAAAGTTTTAGGGATTACTCAATTCTAGTTCCAACCATAAAACAAATGAGTTTAATTTAATATTAACTCATTAAATCTATATTACATCTAAAGAAAATATACACATATATTTTCATAAAGACTGTAATAAACTTCTTTTGTACAAAATATTAATTGTGAAAGTTTTTTTAACGGGTAGGTAATACCCGAGAGATATATAAATTCACAATTAATATATTACATTTTTCGAAACTGATTCAGCAATCATCAACTATACTCCCTACTTTCACAACAATATCCATTCTTTCATATAAATCAAAACAATCATACTCATTCAAATTCAATTACATATTCTGATTTTGAAATCGCATAATTCAATTCGAAATATATCCAGTATCATCACTCTTAGTTCCTATATCTTTCAAAGCTATACTTTGACTTCAAAACTGTGTTAGAACATCATATGTATTAACGATTACAATATGTGCTCAAACCCTTCGAAATTCCTGAAGACACTTCAACTAAGGAACAATCGAGATGATGATCCAACCACATGTTACCTAAAGTTATACACCTGAAAAACTCTCAAAACCCAAGTCATAGTTCGACACATATCCGTGTTAGACCCTTTGGCATTTACTAGCTAAAATAACTTTTCAATTCCGTTTCAAAATAGATAGTTTTGTCACAGCTCCAGCAAGTCAACTTCGACTTCTCAATCAAAACAGTCTTATTATAACCTCGATAGATACGTTGCCCTTTCGCCAACGTTATCGGGGAATCGTTTATATTCACCACATTAGCAATAAAATTTCCAACAACTTCACTGATCTTTGACTTTCCAAAAAAAAAAAATCATTATAATTATCGAAACCCTATCATATACTCATTCGTTCCTTATAACAAGAATTGCCATACCAATTATTGAGAATCAGCAATCAGTATTTTAAAACCTCGCAGCATGTCTACATCAACAATTACATATACACACAACGTCTACCTCCAAGACTTACATTCTTTGAATGAGAAATTTCTGAAAAACACCCTAAACTGCGAACCAGTTCTCAAAATTTTGAAAAATGCTGATGAAGCAGCAAAAACTGTAAACGACCTTAACAGTAAAAATTTGGATGATAAAGGATAGTTTATTGACAAAGCTCAGAAAAAGAGAAAATTTGGAACTGGAAAACGGATTGAGCAAAGTATGAAGGAGGCTGTGGACAAATTACAAAGGCTGAACCTGCCTTCAAAGAATCCAAATGATTCAGTACTTGCTGAAGTCATTAACGAATACCTTACTCATGACTCTAAACCCCTGCGGACAATATCCTTCATCATCCTCTGATATTAGACATTCTAAGATATCATCGTATCTTTCATTATAAATATCATCCATACTTCTAAAGATATTTTTATAATTATTCTTATCTGAAATCATTTACCTCTTCGCGCTATCTATATTATATCATAAAAGAAACTATTTTAGTTTCTAAATTCTGAAACATTCGAGTTTAAAATAGGAATATTCTTGAAGAAGTGTTGGGAGCGGAAGCATGAGTTAGTATAATATAATGACACCTGATCAACGTGATTATATTACAGTAATTCATGCTGAGTTTCTAAATGGAACATGATGATTCACAGATCATAAAGTCATCATGTGCTATGTTACACGACTCTTGTATTCTCTTTGTTCTCTAAATATCAAGAAAATATTTCTTGATGATTCGGCCTTTTTCGAGGTATTCTGGTAATTTGACAAGTCAAGATCGTGTCATTACAATTTCCTTCCTAGAACATTAACAATGTTCATTCCGAAATTTATATCTGCGAATTCTGGACCATTACAAGCGGTGCTTAATCGCAAGAAGAAGAAACGAAAGGACAAAGCTCCGAACTAGTAATGGGAGTATAAATCATAGCAAATAGAAGAGAGCATTAACTGTGGATGACAATGATTATAGAATAAGCAAGGACTTTGAAATATAAGGGAAGATATAAAACCCAATAACAACCCAGAAATCACAAACCGTATATATCAATGCATATAGCAATATAAAGACACGGGAGAACTAAAAACACTATAAAACTAAGAGTATAGTAGAAGTAAATATATTCTTCCGGAGGCAGATGAAAAAGAAGAGCGACATATATGAAAGTGAGGAGTATATCAAGAATCAGCACTGGATGAAGCATATTGACAAATACTTTAAAATATGAGTTGAGAAGGTGTGCGTTGTAAGAAAACAAATGAGGTGGATTTATAGTGAAATATCCAACAGAGAAATCAAAATGGATTATCGCATTAATTCGAAGAGGATCATAATTTCCTTAATCGCCGAATAATCAAATCCAATATAGATTACAAAGATTTTCTTTTCGGAGATCAATCTTGATGACGTCAAAAGATACGACGAATCACTATTATCTTATTTTATTCATTTACGATAACTTCACTCACACGCTTCGAGTAATCAAATTATTTTATCCATTATTCTTGAACATGATAAAACTCTATAATCGTTATAATAACATTCTCATTGTTAGTCATGACGACCTCTATCAAATTTCGGGGACGAAATTTCTTTAACGGGTAGGTACTGTGACGAACCGGAAATTTCCGACCAAATTTAAACTTTAATCTTTATATTATTCCGACACGATAAACAAAGTTTGTTAAGTTAAATCTCAAGAATTTTAAACTGTGTTCATACATTCATTATTACCTCGACCAAATTCTGACGATTCACGAACCGTTATATATAAATAGATATGTATATGTATATATATATTATAACTTGAGAATATTAATAAAGTATTAAACGTATAATACTTTACACGAACGTATTTGTTTCAATATGATTTTTGACGAAATTAAAAAAATATATATTAAATGATTGAATTATCAGAAACATTGAATTATGATTACAAGTCTCTGTTGAGAGGTCCACTATGATTTGAGAAAATCTATTCCTCTTAACGATATTCAGAATAATTTGTAAAGCTATTTATAAATAAAAACAAAAAGTGTCATTTACGAAAGTTAGACAAAAGTTAGTGGAGAATTGGTTTTCATAATATTCTATTAATCTATTTTCAAACGTACAAAGACGTTTTCAGTTTAAAAAGAACTTTATTATTAAAACGTATATAACTTTTATAAATATCTAGAATCACTTTTGATAACTCATTACTTAACCAGTATAATAAATATAACGATATTTATATTTTATTTCATTAAATATATATAACGATTTAAATTAATATTATATATATTTATACGCGTATTATACATACATAGTTTTTATACTTTTACTATACTTTAACTTTACCTTTACTTTACTTTTACTTTACTTTAACTTTAATAATTCACTTTAATAATTCATACTTTAATAATTCACTTTAATAATTCATACTTTAATAATTCACTTTAATAATTCATACTTTAATAATTCACTTTAATAATTCATACTTTAATAATTCACTTTAATAATTCATACTTTAATAATTCACTTTAATAATTCATACTTTAATAATTCACTTTAATAATTCAAAAATCTATTATAAATAGAATTCAATAGGTTTCATTATTTCATAGAAACTTGAAAATATATTTCTCTAAACTCTCTCAATCGATTTATATATACATATATATATTTGCTCTGTATTATTTCAAGATATTATTAGTATACATAAAATATTACGACGGAGTGCTGTCCGAGAGATTTCAAAATAGTTTTTTTTTTTAATGAGTCGAAGCAAAGGAAATTATGGGTTATAGCTATGGAGGTGATGGGTATGGTTCATGGGTATGCTCGTGAGGTCAATCTAGTGTTTATCATCTCCGTTGCGTCTACGTACTTTCCTGCAATATTGAATCTCAATATTGATACGTTCGTGAATCCGAGGCCAACCTTGCACTTGTTAAATGACGTTATATGTATTTTTACTACGAAATACAGTATTGTGAGTTTCATTACTCCCTTTTTATATATTTTTGGGCTGAGAATACATGCGCTGTTTTATAAATGTTTTACGAAATAGGCACAAGTACTAAAACTAATTCTATGTGGGTTTAAACCAGAAATATACCCTTAGCTTGGTAACATTAAACTACTTGTCTATGTACGGTAGGCGCGAATCCTAAAGATAGATCTATTGGGCCTGACAAACCCCATCCTGACTATGGGATGCTTTAGTACTTCGAGGTTTATATAACACACCTGATTCGGTGTACTTTCAGAGGGTAAAACATGAATGTTAAGGCTTGTTACCGGGTGCCTACAACTTATAGAATACTTTTATACACTTGCGAGTGTACATATATTTATAAACGGAAATCTTGTGGTCTATTAATATATTGAAATGATTGTTATGATAAACCTATGAACTCACCAACCTTTTGGTTGACACTTTAAGGCATGTTTATTCTCAGGTATTAAAGAAATCTTCCGCTGTGCATTAGCTCATTTTAAGGATATTACTTGGAGTCATTCATGGTATATTTTGAAAGACGTTGCATTCGAGTCATTGAGTTCATCAAGATTATTATTAAGCCAACTATAGTTGGATGTATTATGAAATGGTGT
This sequence comes from Rutidosis leptorrhynchoides, assembly GCF_046630445.1. Taxonomy (NCBI): domain Eukaryota; kingdom Viridiplantae; phylum Streptophyta; class Magnoliopsida; order Asterales; family Asteraceae; genus Rutidosis; species Rutidosis leptorrhynchoides. The sequence goes on along the minus strand of NC_092333.1, from coordinate 19,424,812 downwards.
ACATGCCATCAATTTTCGTTGTAAAGAAAGTTTGTCTTTTAAAAACGAATGCAATGTTTGTAAAATGTATCATGTAGAGGTCAAATACCTCGCGATGTAATCAACTATTGTGAATCGTTTATAATGTATATGAACGGGTCCTTTCAGTAGCAAAGGAATTCAGGTTGATCCAGCTAAAATTAAGGCCATTGAAAAATGGGAGACTCCCAAGACACCAACACATATACGTCAATTTTTGGGCTTAGCCAGTTATTATAGAAGGTTTATTCAAGATTTTTCCCGAATAGCTAAACCGTTAACAGCGTTAACGCAAAAAGGGAAGAAGTACGAATGGACCTCTGAGCAGGAGAGTGCATTTCAATTACTGAAGAAGAAGTTGACTACGGCGCCTATTTTATCGTTACCTGAAGGGAACGATGATTTTGAGATATATTGTGACGCTTCACGATAAGGTTTTGGTTGCGTCCTTATGCAACGAAAGAAAGTTATTGGATACCCATCCCGACAATTGAAGATTCACGAGCGAAATTATACGACGCATGATCTAGAACTGGGAGCAGTCGTGTTTACATTGAAAATATGGAGACACTACCTATATGGGGTTAAATGCACCGTGTTTACCGATCATAAAAGCCTTCAACATATTTTCGATCAGAAACAGCTGAACATGAGGCAACGTAGGTGGGTCGAGCTGATAAACGACTATGATTGTGAGATTCGCTATCATCCCGGGAAAGCAAATGTAGTGGCCGACGCTCTAAGTAGAAAGGAATGAGAGCTAATTCGAGTACGAGCGATGAACATAAAAATTCGAATGAATCTCAACTCACAAATCAAAGAGGCTCAACGAGAAGCTCTTACTAAGGAAAACATAGGAAATGAAATAATGAAGAAGTATAAGAAGCAACTCGTTATACGGGAAGACGGAATTCGATGTTTTGTAAAACGTATTTGGGTAGCAAAGTTGGGTGAATTAAGGAAGTTGATATTGAACGAGGCACATAAGACAAGATACTCGATACATCCCAGAGTTGGAAAGATGTATCAAGATCTTAAGACGCATTATTGGTGGCCTAATTTAAAGATAGACGTTGCAACATATGTTGGGGAATGTTTAACTTGTTCCAAAGTCAAAGCAGAACACCAGAAGCCTTCAGGGTTACTTCAACAACCAGAAATCCCAGAATAGAAATGGGACGGTATTACCATGGATTTTATCACGAAGTTACCCAAGACTGCATGGGGTTATGACACCATTTGGGTAATAGTTGATCGTCTCACCAAATCTGCACATTTCTTGCCTATAAAGGAAATGGATAGAATGGAGAAACTATTACGATTATATATAAAGGAAATTGTTTCAAGGCATGGAATACCTATTTCCATTATATCCGATCGTGATAGTAGATTTACATCAAAGTTCTGGAAATCACTACAGGAGGCCCTGGGAACTCGTTTGGATATGAGCACCGCATATCATCCGCAAACTGACGGGTAGAGTGAAAGAACAATTCAGACTCTTGAAGACATGCTCAGGGCATGTGTAATCGATTTTGGAAACGGATGGGATAAATATCTACCATTAGCAGAATTCTCGTATAATAATAGTTATCATGCGAGCATTAAAGCTGCACCATTTGAAGCACTGTATGGAAGGAAGTGTAGATCCCCTATCTATTGGAATGAAGTAGGAGATCGACGATTAACTGGTCCCGAGATTATACACGAAACTACTGAGAAGATAGTACAAATCAAGGAGAGATTGAAAACAGCCCGTAGTCGCCGAAAGAGCTACGCCGATGTCTAAAGGAAACCATTAGAGTTTTAGATCGGTGACATGGTTATGTTAAAGGTGTCACCTTGGAAAGGTGTAATACATTTCGAAAAAAGGGGTAAACTGAACCCAAGGTATGTAGGCCCGTTCAAGATCATCGTACGCATTGGACCGGTAGTTATCGACTCGAGTTACCACAACAACTCGCCGGAGTACATAATACGTTTCACATTTCAAACCTTAAGAAGTGTCTTGCAAAGGAAGACCTCACCATTCCTCTTGAAGAAATCCAAGTCGACGAGAAACTACAATTCATAGAAGAACCAGTCGAAATCATGGACTGTGAAGTTAAACAACTCAAACAGAGCAACATACCCATCGTTAAGGTTCATTGGAATGCACGAAGAGGTCCCGAGTTTACTTGGAAATGAGAGGATCAGATGAAACAAAAGTACCCACATTTGTTTCCCGAGAACGCAAAATAGGTACAACTTTAAAATTTTGGGACGAAATTTATTTAACGGGTAGGTACTGTAACGACCCGGATTTTTTTTCGATCGTTTTATACATATGAGACTAATATTTACATAAATTAAAAGTTACTAACATAATAAGCAATCCAAATTGTTGAGTCTTGTGTTTTTGAAAAGAGTTTTACACAACGTATGACCATCTAATTTGACCGATGATATCACGAACTATATAACATACAATAATTATACGATTGTGTACATATACATATGTATACATATTTAACATGATCTAAGGATGGTTTAACATATCATTATGTACTAATAACAATGAGTTATTGAGACTACTAACTTAAGTCTTCAAAACAGTAACTATACGTAACGTTCTTTGACATATATATCAATAATCTATAATGCTTATACAAGTATCGTATAAATACGTATTTAATCACTTTTAAAGGACTTAAATACATAAAACAATATAAGTATATTCACAAAAGATAGTTATATTTGAATTCTCGTTCCGTTTCCTCAAGATTTTTACACGTATACTTAGGGTATATGTACCCGTATTATACGCAGCTTCTAGATGTATTTACTATTGGTATATACCAATAGAAAATACCAATGATCAGCCATGAATGATTAAGAGACATGATAGCAACATGTGGGATCAATTAGGAAGACTTATTAGCTAAAAATCAAAACATAACATCTATATATATACATACATACACACGCCATATTATACACACACACACACACACACATTTCTACCAACTTTATTTCAAGCTAGATGATCTTCTAAACTCTCTAATCTTCAACCTTAAAGTGTTCTTCAAGGTCCTCATAAGTTTCTAGCTTCATAATCAAGGTAAAACTATGTTTAAACTTTGATTCAATTCATGTAAGTTAATTATCTTAAATCAAGATATAAACTTACTTATAACCTTAGTTTCTTTCATGATTTCACTTCTTAATCTTCCAAGTCAACAAGAACAAGTTCATATCCTATTTATTCAGTAACTTTCTTCATCATACTTGAGGTATAACCTTTGTTCATCATCTTATTCAATTATAACTATCTTATTAAGAATATACAAATCATAACAACAAGAACATAGTTTGAATGATTTCAAACTTGTTTGCAAACTAAATAGATCCTGCTAACTTGACTTTTAAAACACTTCAAGACCTGTAATATATCATAATGATATGCTAACTTAACAAGATACAACTTGATTTTACAAAGAACACCTTAAAACTGAATCTACATCGTTGGAGTGCAACCGGGGCTGTTTTGGGTTGGATAATTAAAAATCATCTTAAACTTTGAATTGTAAGCTTATATTCTGGAAAAATGATAGTTCTTATGAATATGTTAATATATAAAAATCTCATGGTGTAACTCAAAGTGTAAGTATTTTTGTAAAAATGATCATCTAGATGTTGTTTTTACAACGGAAATGATCACTTTCATAAGATTCACCAAAGTTTGACCTATAACCTGTGATTTCGAATACAAACTAAGGTATTTACAGTTCATATTCATAAATAATGACTCGATCCAAGGAAGTGGCAAGTTGAACCAACAAAAACGGAGTTATATTGAAGAAACTACGGCTAAAACAAAATTGGGTATCTGAAGCTAGTTTAGCTACGAAATTAATTGTAGTAAAACTAAACTAATCATATATTTGCTAATTAATATGATATTTTATATATATTTACTTATGATTTGATTTTATATATTTCAGGACCACCCGTAAACAACACGAGAAGATTAATTATAAGACCTCATGATTGTACACAACACGTCATTTGACAACACGGTACTTTATGTACGCAACACGTCATTTGACAACATGGTACCATGGGTCGAGATTAATTCTGATCAATATGAATACGATGGGGTCTTTATTTATTTTATTGAGCAACTAATTGTGGACCACTAATATCGGACTGCTAACTACGGACTAATAGATATTAAAAGTATTAAAAGTATATATGTAACGATTATTTGAAAAGAAAATATGTTAATATATTATATATATGGTTAGGTTCGTGATATCTATCGGAGACCAAGTCGTGTTAAATATCTTCAAAGCAAAAGTGAGTATATAGTCCCACTTTTAAACTCCAAATATTTTGGGATGAGAATACATGCATTTTATGATTTACGTTATGGACAGAAGTGATAAAAAATATATATATTCTACGTTGAGTTGTACCACTGGCATACTTCCCTGTAACTTGGTAACTACTATTTACATGCGGTATTGTAAACGCGAATCCTGTTGATAGATCTATCGGGTCTGACAACCCCAACCGGACTGGATGACCAGTATTCAACGGTTGCAAAGTACTTCGTTTCGGTGACTACACTTGGTACGGTGTAGTGAGATTTCATAATAAAGGGAATATGCGACTTTGATTAAATGTTAAGTATGGTTATCAAGTGCTCAACCACTTAGAATATCTTTATTAAAACGTTTATGTATATTAAATCTTGTAGTCTATATTTATAACGCTGCTAGCATTAAACCTATATCTCACCAACTTTATGTTGACGTTTTAAGCATGTTTATTCTCAGGTGATAATTAAAAGCTTCCGCTGCATTATGCCGAATTTAAGCAGGATTTGGAGTATGCATATTTGTGTCAAAAATAAAATTGCATATCGGAAGATTTGTAATGTGAAATATGTTGGAAATCGTATTGTTATTATCAAATGTAAAGTTTGTAAAACTAAGATTATCACTAAACGATAATCATTATTATGCTGTTTGAACCTTTGATTATAATAAAGGTTATGGTTTGTATTATAAAAACGTATGCAGATTTTGAAAAATGTCACATATAGAGGTCAATACCTCGCAATGACACCAATGAGTACGTGACGTTTATATTCGATATGAACGGGACGCTTCACTATTTGTTTAGGTCAAGACTAGCATTCGTTCTTGCACACGTTTACTTGTTGAAGTACTTTTACATACGTGCACTCAAGGTGAGATCATAGTCCCACTTTTACTCTTTTGAACTTACAATTGGGATGAGAAAACATAAACATTTCTTTTTTACTAAGTGAACACAAGTACAGGAAAACAAACATTCTACATACGAGTTTAGAACAAAATTCTCAATTCGATTATCATTAGTTACACTTGCCGGGTGTAAGCGAGAACTTATGTTGTATGGATCCATATGGGTTTGACAAACCCTCATTCAGACGGTTCGCTACCGTTTACGAATGAAATATATTTTCGAGAAACAATGTATGTTCTAACACTATTGTGATGGGGTTCTATGGAAGGAATGTTAAGCATTGATAATTGGGTGCTCGTGAATATTAACTTTTGGAATGTATTACTATTATATCAATGTTACAAATCTTGTGGTTCACTTGTACTTACTCACTTAAACCAATGATTTCACCAACGTTTTCGTTGACAGATTTCTATGTTTTTCTCAGGTCCTTGAACGTTTTGTGATACATGCTTCCGCTCTTTACTTTTGATACTTGCTTGGATGTCGAGTATACATGCATACGTGGAGCGTCTTTTGGCTACTTTTAAATTGTGTCGCATATGTTTCAATTGCACTTTAAACTTTGTTATGTAACTAGTTGTCGAACTACTTTGTAAACCTTGAAACATCTTTACTTTTGAAATGAATGCGACATACTTTTGGTCAAACGTTATTTTAAAGACTTATGACCACGTAACGGGACCTAAGTAGACGGCGCTGTCAATGACGATTTTGTCGGGTCGCTACATATATAGACTCGCACCCAGTGAAATGAAGGAACTCCAAAGCCAACTACAAGAACTTTTAGAACGTGGTTTCATACGACCAAGTACATCACCATGGGGAGCTCCTGCTTTGTTTGTCAAAAAGAAGGATGGTACATTCAGATTGTGTATCGACTACCTAGAGTTGAACAAACTTACCATCAAGAACCGTTATCCACTTCCGAGAATCGATGACTTATTTGATCAACTCCAAGGCTCGTCGGTTTATTCGAAGATCGATTTACATTCCGGGTATCATCAAATGCGGGTGAAGGAGGATGATATTCCAAAGACTGCTTTCAGAACGCGTTACGGTCATTATGAGTTTATGGTTATGCCGTTTGGATTGACTAACGCACCAGCTGTGTTCATGGACCTCATGAATCGAGTGTGTGGGCCATATCTTGACAAGTTTGTCATTGTTTTCATCGATGACATACTCATTTACTCAAAGAATGATCAAGAGCACGAAGAACATTTGAGAAAAGTGCTAGAATTGTTGAGGAAGGAACAACTGTACGGAAAATTTTCAAAGTGTGCATTTTGGTTGGAAGAAGTTCAATTCCTCGATCACATAGTGAACAAAGAAGGTATTCAAGTAGATCCGGCAAAGATTGAAACCGTTGAAAAGTGGGAATCCCCGAAAACTCTGAAGCATATACGCCAATTTTTAGGACTGGCTGGTTACTACAGAAGGTTCATCCAAGATTTTTCCAAAATAGCAAAACCCTTGACTGCATTAACGCATAAAGGGAAGAAATTTGAATGGAATGATGAACAAGAGAAAGCGTTTCAATTGTTGAAGAAAAAGTTAACTACGGCACCTATATTGTCATTACCTGAAGGGAATGATAATTTTATGATATATTGTGACGCCTCGAAGCAAGGTCTTGGTTGTGTATTAATGCAACGAACAAAGGTAATTGCTTATGCGTCCAGACAATTGAAGATTCACGAGCAAAATTATATGACTCACGATTTGGAATTAGACGCTATTGTTTTTGCATTAAAGACTTGGAGACATTACTTATATGGGGTTAAAAGTATTATATATACCGACCACAAAAGTCTCCAACATATATTTGATTAGAAACAACTGAACATGAGGCAGCGTAGGTGGATTGAATTGTTGAATGATTATGACTTTGAGATTCGTTACCACCCGGGAAAGGCAAATGTAGTAGCCAACGCTTTGAGTAGAAAGGACAGAGAACCTATACGGGTAAAAGCTATGAATATAATTATTCGTACTAACCTTAATACTCAAATAAAGGAGGCACAACAGGGAGTTTTAAAAGAATGAAATTTGATGAATGAAATACCCAAAGGATCAGAGAAACATCTTAATATTCAAGAAGACGGAACTCGATATAGGGCTGAAAGAATATGGGTACCAACGTTTGGAGATATGAGAGAAATGGTACTTAAGGAAGCACATAAAACTAGATATTCAATACATCCCGGAGCGGGGAAGATGTACAAAGATCTCAAGAAACACTTTTGGTGGCCGGGTATGAAAGCCGATATTGCTAGATACGTAGGAGAATGTTTGATGTGTTCTAAGGTCAAAGCTGAACATCAGAAACCATCAGGTCTACTTCAACAACCCAAAATCCCAGAATGGAGATGGGAAAACATTACCATGGATTTCATTACTAAATTGCCAAGGACTGCAAGTGGTTATGATACTATTTGGGTAATAGTCGATCGTCTTACCAAGTCAGTACACTTTCTGCCAATGAGAGAAGATGATAAAATGGAGAAGTTGGCGCGATTATGCTTGAAGGAAGTTATCTCTAGACATGAAATACCAATCTCTATTATCTCTGATAGAGATGGCAGATTTATTTCAAGGTTTTGGCAGACATTACAGCAAGCATTGGAAACTCGTCTAGACATGAGTACTGCCTATCATCCACAAACCGATGGGCAGAGCGAAAGGACGATACAGAATCTTGAAGATATGCTACGAGCATGTGTTATTGATTTTGGAAACAGTTGGGATCGACATCTACCGTTAGCAGAATTTTCCTACAACAACAGTTACTACTCGAGTATCGAAATGGCACCGTTTGAAGCACTTTATGGTAGAAAGTGCAGGTCTCTGATTTGTTGGAGTGAAATGGGGGATAGACAGATTACGGGTCCAGAGATAATCCAAGAAACTACCGAGAAAATCATCCAAATTCAACAACGGTTGAAAACCGCTCAGAGTCGACAAAAGAGCTACGCGGACCTTAAAAGGAAAGATATAGAATTTGAAATTGGAGAGATGGTCATGCTTAAGGTTTCGCCTTGAAAAGGCGTTGTTCGATTTGGTAAACGGGGGAAACTAAATCCAAGATACATTGGACCATTGAAGATTTTAGATCGTGTCGGACCAGTAGCCTACCGACTTGAATTACCTCAACAACTCGCCAATGTACATAATACCTTTCACGTCTCGAATCTGAAGAAGTGCTTAGCTAAAGAAGATCTCACTATTCCTTTAGATGAAATTAAAATCAACGAAAAACTACAATTCGTTGAAGAACCCGACGAGATAATGGATCGTGAGGTTAAAAGACTCAAGCAAAATAAGATACCGATCGTCAAGGTTCGATGGAATTCTCGTAGGGGACCCTAGTTCACCTGGGAGTGTGAAGATCAGATGAAGCTGAAATACCCGTACCTATTTCCAGAAGATTCGTCAACACCTCCAACTACTTAAAAAAATTTCGGGACGAAATTTATTTAACGGGTAGGTACTGTAGTGACCCTAACTTTTCCATGTTTATATATATTAAATGAAATTGATATTTACATGATTAAATGTTTTCAACATGTTAAGCAATCAAACTTGTTAAGACTTGATTATTTGAAATGAGTTTCATGTAGACAATTGACCACCCAGGTTGACCGGCGATTCACGGACGTTAAAACTTGAAAAAAAACTACATGATGATATATATATATATGGATATATATATAGTTAACATGAAATTATGATAAGTAAGTATCTCATTAAGTATATTAACAATGAGATATTTACATGAGAATGAAACTGTTGAATTAAGAAACTCGAAACGGTATATATAACGATTATCGTTATAACAACGTCTTACTAAATAGATATGTATCATATTAAGATATTGTTACACTATATTTAACATGATAAAATGATAATTATATATATCATTAAGTATGTTAACAATGAACTACATATGTAAAACAAGACTACTAACTTAAGAATTTCGAAACGAGTCATATATGTTACGATTATCGTTGTAACGACATTTTAATGTATATATATCACATTAAGATATATTCATACATCATAATATCATGATAATGTAATAATTTAACATCTCATTAGATATAATAAACATTGGGTTAACAACATTAAATGAGATCGTTAACTTAAAAGTTTCAAAACAACGCTTACGTGTAACGACTAACGATGACTTAACGACTCAGTTAAAATGTATATACATGTAGTATATTAAGATGTATTAGTACACTTTTGAAAGACTTCATGACACATATCAAAGTACTTCTACTTAACAAAAATGCTTACATTGACATTCTCATTCATTTTCATCAACAATTCTACTCGTATGCACCCGTATTCTTACTCGTACAATACACAGCTCCTAGATGTACATACTATTGGTATATACACTTTAATGATCAGCTCTTAGTAGCCCTTAATGAGTCATAAAACATGTGGGAACCATTCTTTGTAATCTAGTATGAATTATTTAGCAAGATTACAAAAATATTGTTAATCATTCATGACTTATTTACAAGAAAACAAACTTACACATCCTTTATATCTAATCCATATATCACGACCTAAAACACATACAAACACCTTCATTCTTCAATTTTCTTCATCTAATTGATCTCTCTCAAGTTCTATCTTCAAGTTCTAAGTGTTCTTCATAAATTCTATAAGTTCTAGTTTCATAAAATCAAGAATACTTTCAAGTTTGCAAGTCTACTTCCAAGCTTTCTAATCCATTCCAAGTAATCATCTAAGATCAAGAAACCTTTATTATTTACAATAGGTTATCATTCTAATTCAAGGTAATACTCATATTCAAACTTTGATTCAATTTATATAACTATAACTATCTTAATTCGAGTAGAAAATCTTACTTGAACTTGTTTTCGTGTCATGATTCTACTTCAAGAACTTCCAAGCCATCGAAGATCCTTTGAAGCTCAAGTTTATTTTTGATCATTTCCAGTAGGTTTACCTATTAAACTTAAGGTAGTAATGATGTTCATAACATCATTCGATTCATATATATATATAACTATCTTATTCGAAGATTTGAACATGTAATCACTAGAACATAGTTTAGTTAATTCTAAACTTGTTCGCAAACAAAGTTAATCCTTCTAACTTAACTTTTAAAATCAACTAAACACATGTTCTATATCTATATGATATGCTAACTTAATGATTTAAAACCTGGAAACACAATGAACACCGTAAAATCGGACATACGCCGTCGTAGTAAAACCGCGGGCTGTTTTGGGTTAGATAATTAAAAACTATGATAAACTTTAATTTAAAAGTTGTTCTTCTGGGAAAATGATTTTTCTTATGAACATGAAACTATATCCAAAAATCATGGTTAAACTCAAAGTGGAAGTATGTTTTTCAAAATGGTCATCAAGACGTCGTTCTTTCGATTGAAATGACTACCTCTTACAAAATTGACTTGTAACCTGTATTTTCGACTATAAACTGATATTTTTTTCTGTTTAGTTTTATAAATTTCAGTTCATTATGAAACCATAGCAACTTGAATCACTCAAAACGGATTTAAAACGAAGAAGTTATATGTAAAACAAGATTGGATAATTTTGCTTGTTGTAGCTACGTGAAATTTGTAACAAATCTATACAAATCATAACTTAACTAACTTATATTGTATTATACATGTATTCTAACATATATTATGTAATCTTGGGATACCATAGACACGTATACAATGTTTTGACATATCATATCGACCCATCTATATATATATATATATATATATATATATATATATATATCAGAACAACCATAGACACTCTATATGCAGTAATGCTTGAGTTAGCTATACAGGGTTGAGGTTGATTCCAAAATAATATATATACTTTGAGTTGTGATCTAGCCCGAGACTTGTATACACTGGGTCGTGGATTGATTCGAGATAATATATATTGATTTATTTCTGTACATATAACTGTGGACAACTAGTTGTAGATTACTAACGTTAGACTGTTAACTTAACAAACTTAAATCATTAAAACGTAATAAAAAATGTTGTGAATATATTTCGATCATACTTTGATATATATGTACATATTTGTTATAGGTTCGTGAATCGACCCGTGGCCAAGTGTTTTTTTTCGACGAAGGAAATCTGTGAAAGTGAGTTATACTCCCACTTTTAAAATCTATTAATTTGGGATGAGAATACATGCAGTTTTATAAATATTTTATAAAATAGACACAAGTGATCGAAATTACATTCTATGTTGAATTATCGAACCGAATATGCCCCTTTTTAGCTTGGTAGCCTAAGAATTGGTGTTTATTATAATTGCCACCAATTGACGCGAATCCTAAAGATATATCTATTTGGCCCAACAAGCCTCATCCGAGTTACGGATGCTTTAGTACTTCGATTTATCATGTCCGATGAGAGTCCCGGAATGATGGGGATATTCTATACGCATCCTGTTAAGGTCGGTTACCAGGTGTTCATCATATGAATGATTTTTATGCAGTTTGCATGTTATTGAGAAATGAAAATTGAAAATCTTGTGGTCTATTATTACGAATTGATAAATATATAGGTTAAACATATAACTCACCAACATTTTTATTGACTTTTAAAGCATGTTTATTCTCAGGTGATTATTAAGAGTTTCCGCTGTTGCATACTAAATAAAGACAAGATTGGAGTCTGCATGCTTGTATAATATTGTTTAAAAACTGCATTTGAAGACTTATTTTGTTGTGTAATATTATTGTAAACCATTATGTAATGGTCATGTGAAAACGCTATGTTTTAGATTATCATTGTTTGATAAACATCATAATATTTTAAACCTTTATCGATAAAATAAAGGTTATGGTTTGTTTTAAAAATCGAATGCAGTCTTTGAAAAACGTATCATATAGAGGTCAATACCTCACAAGGAAATCAACTAATATGAAACGTTTATAATCGATATGAACGGGACATTTCAAATTACACTGAAATCATCCATCCACTTCCTTCATATCAAAACTCAGAAACATCAATATTTTTAAAATTCTGTTCGTTTCCTTTCATTTTCTTTTAAATTAAAATTGTGGAACGGAACCTGTTTTTAAATAAGGGATTGATATATCCACTATGATTTTTTCTTCTTCCACCATACATGTGCATTAACATATCATACGGCACAACCTGTTATTGCATAACTTATGGTGGATGAAGTAAAAATCATGGTGGATATATATCATCATCCTTTTCAATATCATGTTAGAAGTTAAACACATGTGAAACCAGTCTAGGGATGGCACCGGGTTGGGTTTGGGTCGGGCTTAGGTAATTCCGGACCCGAACCCGATTAAGAAACTCTGCTCCAAACTCGGCTCGAAACCCGTCGGGAGCCCATTTACTTACATACTATCGAGTTTCTTCACGGGTAAACGGGTATATCCGATTAGTCATCCAATATTTATTTTTCAATAAGTTACCAAATTATAATATCGAAAAATAACTTAATCACTTCATGTTTAAAGTATTATAAAATATACATATAAAAAGTTGATTGAAAAGTTTATAAAATACTCAAATACATAAAGTATATAAAATATCATATCTCGAAAACTTATTGTATATGATTATATTGAATATATTCGTTTTCAAAACAAATAAGAGATATATTTCATACATTAACTATATAATACTAATACTGAAATACATAAAAATTATTATTATAATTCTTCGAGCCGGGTATACGGGTATGCGAGTTGGGTATACGAGTTTGTATCAAAAACCATACCCGAACACAGAAAATTTTTTGTAACCATTCTCATACCCGTCCATGACCCGACAGACTCAGATCAGACCCGATTAACGGGTTTCGATTTTCCCATTGTACATGTCATTTTTACATCCCTAACCCAGTCAAACCACCCACACCATCATATTACCTATACACCTTTAGAAGGAAATCCATCAAGTAGAATCTGCGCGTAGTTTGAAGAGAAAAAATCGAATTTAGGTCACTTCTTCGTCCTCAACTGCGGATCGGGGACACCACTGCTCGGTGGTAACAAATGGTGTTACTGTATAAAATTACAGTAAAACCGTAAACAGCACCCATACTGCCTCACATCTCAAAAACGATTCTTTCGCAATAACAAATGATCTTATCATTCTCGATAATTCAGCAACCCATTCATCTGAACACCCGAACAAGTAAGTTTATTTTTAATTTCTTTTTTTAATCTCTATTTAGGGTTTGCATCACTTTAATTTCTTCATATTTAACTCCCGATTTCTCGTCTTCTTAGTATACGATTCCACAATTAAGTTAATTTATGTAATGGTTTTTTTTTCTGAAAAGCTTCTGTAATGATATAATGGTTGTTGCAATGTACTACCCTGCAGTTAAAGTTGAGCCCACATCAAAATAATCCTGACCCGGATTAAGAAATGGGTCGCATCGCAGTTGCATTGATTGTTAGCTCATGGATCATGCCCATATCTATTCTTGTCAATCACATTGTTCCTGAACCATACATGGTACCCAATATTCCCTGAATAAGACACCCCTTTGATTGATTTTGATTTACTAAAGTCAAAGTGTTGGGTGTAGGATGAAATATTTCATGTTCCTCAGGCTCAACAGTATTGTTTAGGAAATTTTCGAAGTTGGGATCCTATGATAACTACTCCACCTGGACTGTAAGTGTTTCTTTCTTTTACAATTCAATTTGTTTGATTTTTGGTGACAATTGCCACACAGTTACCTAATAATGGGTTTATTTGGGATAATTGGGTTTATGTATTATCTCTAACTGTCCAAAGAAACCAAAGTGTACGACTGCATACACCCTTTTAAATCGCTTAAAAGAATGAATACTCTCGTCAATAGTTCGTAATTATCTTAATCTGTAAGTTATCTTATAACTAAAAAAAATGGACACAAATTTTCAGCGAGTCAACTCAACCCTACCCATTTGACCTTTTACCCAACCCGTATGACAGTCCAACTGTCCATTTTGCTATCTCAACAATGATAGATAACTAAATCATAGATGTGTTTTGTGTCCTTTAAGGTTATTTTTTGCATTTGTCGGATTAATCTTTAGATGTTACTTTTATGTCATCCGTGTAATTAGTTGTTCATCCTCATTTATGACAAAAGTGTATGTACAATTGTACAATGTTTCTGCAGGTACTTCTTTTCACTTGCATATGTTGCTTCTTTGTTTCCCGGCATGCTATTTATAAAACCAACATCATCTTTTATAAACGCCTGCTCGACATCAGTTCTTCGTTCCACCAATGGTTTATTGGCTGTAATTTGCAGCGTGTTGGTTTATGATATAATTAAATGTTTGCAGCCGTCACTAAACGACCGAAAAGCAACATTTTATGCAGTTGTTCTGGCCCTATATCCTCTTCACTGGTTCTTCACTTTTCTTTACTATACCGATGTTGCATCACTTACACTTGTTCTTGCTATGTATCTTATGTGTCTCAAGAAGAACTACCTGTCCAGTGCTTTGGTAATTATTGGCTCCATCAATTATCCTTTTGGATATATAATTAATAATTTAATAATTAATAATTAATTTACTGTTGTATTTCTAATTACTCGTCTACATAAATTGGAGGGTCCCATTGGGGTACAACCGATAGGAATTGAACCAACGAATTCGCCAATTATTTGAAATTATGATACACTCACCTCCTTCATAATGGTGTGGGGAGTGACCCATAATACATTTAAAGGTCTTGTGCAATCACTACAGGAAATTTCAACCCATGTGGCCATGTATGTAAAAATGGATTAATCTGGGTTATATTTTGCTGACAGTGGGGCAGATGTGTTAGCTGATAAAAAAAATGGTTTAGAAAATGTTCAAGTCACCCAAAGGACACTCAAGCATATACTTATATTTTTCTGTTAATCATCTGACACGTGTATTAATATTTTGATGGATGTGTCTACTCACAGTTTCTAATTTTACCTTCTTTTTTTTTGTTTAACCATCAAAATTTACCCATTTGTGATGCAGCTTGGAGGTGTTGCTGTACTTGTACGACAAACAAATATTATTTGGATGCTATTTGTTGCATGTACCGGTGTTCTTGATGTTATTCAAGCTAAACAAAAACGTGAAGAGAGTTTATTGTCGGAGATTAAAGATGACTACTTGGCTTCAAGTAAAGGTGTTAATATCAGCTCCAACTTGAAAAAGAGAAGATCAAGCAATGCAATTGCAATAACTTCTCATTCTGTTGATGGAACAGGTCTCCCCTCCCGTTTTGACAGTTCATCAGGTTTGCTTCATCTTATAACGTTGGTAGTTCATAAGTACATATTTTGGCATGCTTAGTAAAAATCAGAGATATAGAGGCAGTTATTTTGATCTGTTTACGTATGTATAGATTGAACTGAGGTTTGTGCTATCTTAAAAGGGTAATATAAAATGTTAACTTTGAGGGAAACTGATTGTTCCAGAGTGTATTTATCATGCATAAGTTGAAGTTATACTAGTATTGATATAATATCCTTTTTTGTGGGGGAAAATCTATACGGAAACATGTTTTTCTAAGAAGTAGGAAAACTAATTTTGTTTAACTAAAATTCGTCAATGAATTTGACACATATGTATCTGCTAGCGAATATTGAATATAAAGTTATATTCAGTAAAAATATTTATTGATGAATATACATAGACTATACATTTTGCTTGCTTTATAAAAACTTCACTTCCGTAAATTCTAGATTTTATGTTATTTTGCTAGGTATTATATCAAACTATTTATTTATTTATAATATATATGAAGGTTTGTTTAGTGAGATTTGGAGCATCTTATTAGCATCATGGCATATGAAGTGGGAGCTTATTGTCTCTTTCAGCCCGTTCTTTGCATTGCTGATTGCTTTTGCTGCATTCGTTGTTTGGAATGGGAGTGTAGTTCTTGGTATCTTTCAGCATCTACTTTGGGTGTTCACCTTATAAAAATACTTATATACTTTATTAAAACCCAATTTAAACCAAAATATAAACAGAAAGTTGACTAAACCCATATTTTGGTTTATATCAATCAAGTTTGGAACTTTAATTAACACATGCAAGCCCAGGAACTAAACCAACGTGTGCATTTACAGGTGCTAAAGAAGCTCACACAGTTTCTCCACATTTCGCTCAGTTATTGTACTACAGCTTAGTCTCATGTTGTTTTATGGCTCCTGTGCACTTTACTACAATACAAGCTGCAAATTTGGCTATGTTATTCTGGAAGAATCGCCCCATTAGTTTTTTACTATCTTTTCTTGCTACCGTATTTTGCTTTCTTTCGGTGCACTACTTCGGGTTTGGTCTCTAATCTACTAATCTTATTGATTGTTTGTGCCCTTATGATAATTACATAAAAATAAAATTTATGGAACTTGGTATACCTAAGAATCTAAAGTTACATTTTTTATATAACCTTCTAATTTTATCAGGTGTTTGGATTTGCATTTGAAAATGATTCAAGAATTCTATAAAGTCAAGTTGCAACATTTATTTTAGTCAATGTTACATATTCATATATCCAAACTTGTAGCCAATATCCATATATACATTTTTTAGTTTTTTATCTTAATATTGCACTTCATTAGTGCATTTAACTATAACATAATAACATTGAATCCAATAACATACATATCAAGTTGTAGTTTATGATCATAATTTGATTCTTCTACTATTTCAGCATCGCTCATCCCTATCTACTTGCTGATAATCGTCATTATCCGTTTTATATATGGAGGAAGCTTATAAATGCTCATTGGTCAACAAGATATCTACTTGTTCCACTATATGTTTACTCATGGATTTCTATCCTTTGTATGCTAGGTAAGTATGCCACTTCAACCACTTCTTTATGTTATCATTTAGGTGACAGTTTCAACCCATTTTTCTTTCAAGATGATTGACTTGGGCTATGTTTGTCTCTAACGGGCAAACTAGGCAAAATGAAAATGAGTTAGACTACTATTTGTAGAAATAGTTTTTGTAGAAGTGGCAAAGTTGATGAATGGGTTGGGTAACAGGTCAAACCAACTGATTTTCAAGTTTTCTTTTTAAGTTTTACCCATTTGACTTCAATCAACGATCTCGGATAACATTAGAGTTTCGTTTAAAACTAATTAACTGGCCATCTATTTCATTTGGTCTGAATAAAATTACAAAACATGCATCTTATTGTAGTAAAAGCTCAGAAGAAAGTGTGGGTGCTGGCTTATTTCCTTGCTTCGGCCGCTGTTCTGATTCCGACTCCGCTTATAGAATTTAGATACTACACCATTGCGTTCTTTTTCTTAATTCTTCATAGTCATGTCACTAATGATCGAGTGTGGATCCTTATGGGAATCATATATATATCCATCAATATCTTCACAATGGCAATGTTCTTATTTCGGCCTTTTCATTGGAATCATGAACCTGGTATTCAGAGATTCATATGGTAAATGAGTATTTGTTCTTATAGAATTGAGGACGTTTGCACTTTCACTAATTCTTATCAAGTCTTGTAGTTGTATTTCCTCCTCGTTACATTTTTTGCAACTTGGATATTTCCATTTCCATATATACTATGAGTAAATCAAACCAAGTTTTTGGTCACTTTTCATTTCAGTATTAAATAAAACTCGCCCAATTTTTGACGGGATTTATCTTTTTTCCGCCACGAGTTAGATTTCTCCATCATCCCATTCAACTCGAAATAGTTTTACGAACAAAACGCAACTAATTATATTCGAAACGGAGCTTTTTTTGAATAAATTTTATATATATAATAAACAAACCCATCTAACTATATATCAAGTGGATGATTGTGGTAACCTCGTGAGTCTGAGTGCGAGTCCTTCTGCCCTTTTTTGCAATTTTTTATCGATTATCGCTCAACATTAGTTTCATAAAAATATTTACTATTAGTTTCATAAAAATATTTACTTTTTTTTAAATAGTGTGAACAGTAAAAAAAACTTATTCGTTTATTCGTTTTTATATATATATAAATTAAATTAAATGTTTTGTTTAAACTTTGAAGTTCATATACATACATTGACATTATCATAATCCGTTAATTAAATAAAATTTGGTTAAAAAGGTAACACTAATTTCCGCTTTTTATTTTAAGTGAAACACAATTTATTTATATATATATATAAATCGTGGTGATTGGTGTCGCAATATGATTGGTGAATCCCATACGTTAATAGTAACCCACCTTCTAAGGGCATTTTGGTCTTCTTACACTTTAGATATTTGACCCCGTAGCAAATACTGTAGCGCCATTCTTCCAGATGGTTCCTCCCTCTTCTTCTCCATCTCATCTCTTCTCATCTTCATTTTTCTAGCACCTAAAATTAGGGTTTGAGGTGTCTGATCTCAACCCTTTCTCCATCACCTCCATCGGCCCACTTATCTTCAAACCCTAATATTCTCCAAACGATAGCTTCCGTTCTTCATCAAAAAAAATAAGCTCCAGGATTCTGGCAATTGGTTTACCGAAGTTCAAGCTTCTTCTGTTACAAATTGGATTGACGTATGTGATATCGTAGGTATGTATTCCGCTTCCATTCGCTAAAATCTACAACTATAATTTAGTACTTAGGTCTTTAATAATTGTTAGTAATTTAAATTTGACAGTAGGATTAAAGATGATATTAGGATTAAAACTTATTAGGTTTCAAGAACATATACACTTTTTTTTTTTTTTAAGTAATTTGATTGCTCAAATTTTTTCTGTTTCTGAAGCGTTATGCGAAACAATTTGTAGATCTACTCTTCATATACCTATATAGGGATTAAGTAAATTCGCTAATTCTTTTGTATCTTCCTATGTATCTTATGATTTTATGATATTCTTAGTATGTGTATGTCTAAATTGGTTTTTGTTTTTAAATATCTTTTCTATATTGGTTTAAATTTGAGGTCCTGCAATTCTTTAAATTTGTTCATTGTTAAGTTTAGTTTATTTTATGAGTTTCCTATTTTGTTTAGTGATCTATGATTAATGGCTAATGACTTGCAGAATGTAATTAAAAAATCATATACCAGTGAGTAAGTGAAGTTTTCATAAAAAGAATATGAAGATAGAAAATAAAGCAAGATTCTGAATCAGTAGCATTAGGTAAGTGAAAATACAGTAATTAAGTATTCGTTATGCTTACATTACTATAAACAGTAGAGATGTGATCAGTTTATGAAACTAAATAATATTATGAGATGTTGCTCAATTGCATACTTTGGTAAATGTTTAGATTTGCCTTGCATCGTTACCTTGATGTATATAGATAACAATGCTCTTCATTTTCTTTTTATATTGTTTTCTATGTTTTCTTCTTTTTATCTTTTTGATTGTGGTATACCGTATGCGATTGTCAATGTTTTGTTGAAAGGTTTAGCCGCTTAGCAGGTAAACTTACACTTTCATCCGCATCAAGTGTATTTGAATTGCTTAACAACCTAACCACTGCGTCTCCACAGTTTCACGTCTATGGGAACGATTTAGAGCTGACTCCAAGTGATTGAGAACAAGCCCCTCAATCAAGCACCGTATTTGATAATTTCATGGATAAATGATTGGACTACTCTACTTCTAATTTCAGCAGGTCCAAGTATGAGGCAACTATAAAGTTGCAAAAAGTATATAAAAGCTTTCAAACGCAAAGAAAGCTGACGGATTGTGCAGATTAAAATGAACACAAGTCGTTAGTATTTCTAAACTTTTTATACAAATATAATTAAATTTGATCCAGAATTATAAAGGTTTTGAAAATAGGAGATTGTGACGATGAATATATTGGAGCTGCGTTACGCATTGCGGCCATGGTGATTCACGTTCCATTACCTGATTTCGTACACAAAATGTGATCCTAACTTTTCTTTCCCATTATTTTTTAACTTACTGTTGCCTTTGTTAGCTACTGTTAATATAGTTATTATATAATTGTGTTCATATCCTTGGTTATTATACTAATAATAATAATGCCACCTAAAAAAACCAAAGAAGATTAGTTTTTGGGTGATGTATCGTAATACTATGCAGGAACACGAGAGGAAGCAAGCTCCTTAGCCAATCGTAAGTTCTCAAGAAGCTGCTGCACCTGCAACACGACAACTATCATCTGAACCAGGTAAACATGAACTTACGTACACATATTAAACGCTATATATACCAATAACATATACCTAACACCATATTACACATTATCTGTTTATCTAAGTTTATAATATGTTACGTTTTTTTAAGTTATATGTAGTTTATTTTTTTCCCCAGTTACAAGTTGTTGTTGACGATCAAATGCAGCCCTTCTATGCAAGTGGACAAACTGATGTACATACACTTTCAAGTGGTAACTTTTGTGAGTTTTTATTTACCTGTCAGCCTGTTAGTGCCCTTTAGGTGTGGAAACTACTAATGGTTTAATGATCCAGTATTATATTGTATGTACTGTATTATAGGGCTGAGCATGGGACGGTTCGGGGCTACCACCAACAAATCCGTTGTGAACTTACGAACATGGCGATACAACTTTGCTAAACTTGCATAGCACCACCTTCTGATGGATGAACGATTGATGCCGTTTGCAACGATTGATAAAGATGAGAGGTTAGAGTTTTCTTTTCTTGCAATTTACAGGTTTCAATTGTTTATGTTTTGGCTGTCGTTTACAACTGATTTTTTTAGTATAAATAAGTGTTTTGTATTTGGTTCATATAAGATCAGTTGTAAACCATAATTGGAGTATCGATTTCTTATTGGATGAGTAATGAGCGATATAAATTTACCTAATAGGCTTAGGAATGATTTATAACAAATTTGTCAGATTATATGAATTTACGGGGTGTGTGTATAAACTTATGTTTTGGACTTAAAGACTTCTTGAAACTTGGAGAATTTGTTAAGCTCATTTTTTGCAGCTGATGAGCTTATACGTTGGCTCATAAGCCTTGAAACTAACATTATACAGTTTTTAAAAAAAAGTATAATGGATCACTTAAACTATATTGTAGTGATAATGAGGAAGTGAATAAGGGAGAATTTTATTAGGCTACGATTTTTGACTTGCTATTGAACTTTAGTTTTACTATATTTTTTTTCATGGTGATGTGTTGTTTAAATAATGCTATGGTGATTGATAATGTAATCATCAAAGAAGTCTGTTGTCAAATGCTTACTAACTGTAACCACGCATTATATACTTCATACCTTTCCAAAAACATTTACACTGAAGTTGAAGCAACAAACTGAGAATAGTTACGATTTGCCCCCCGCAACGGTTGCCAAACACTGCGGCAACGCGGACCACACCACTAGTTGAATTCAAATTCGGTTTCATTTCTATTTGGTTTTAATCGATTTGAAAATATGAAACATAAGCACATGAAAATGTAGCATGTAGAAATTAATCACTTAAAATTGACATGAGCAGCAGTAGTAATCTTGATGTGATAGCAGAAAAGACCAAACACAGGGCACCGACAACAACTAAAGTAGAAGGTATCGTGGCAATAATGATGTGAGGAACCTAGACGACAAACAAACGATTTTCTGAACTACGAGAAAAAACAACAAAATAATTAAGTCGGTCTCAAACCCACTCCGTTTTGATGTAAAGATGTACACAAACAAAAACATATCACATCGCGAGCAATAAACACTTCGTTTAATCAAGCTTCTTACATCCCATACGTATAAAACCGTGATTCGACCAAATGTATTCTAAATTTCTAATAAACACTTTGTTTTATTAAGCTTTAATGTATATGTAATAAATACGTCGTTTATTTTTATTTTTATTTTTTTGAAAAGCAAGTAGGAATTTATTATAACCACGAAACTATACAAGGCAACGAGGAAAGACCTCAATGTTCTCGAATGGTTTGTAAAGTTAACAAACCATAATACAAAAGATACAATATAATTACGATTACAATTTTAAATAAGTTCTAGGATCATTTAGTCACGACATCCAATCAATCTTCTTCCTTTTCAAACGAACCGAAATCCATTCATAAGAATTGACTTGGACGTTATCAAAGGCAACCTTCACATTCACACTTGTACCTCGAAAAACTTTGTTATTTCTATTCTTCCAAATTTGATACGCACATACCCACTCGACCGCTTGCAATATCTTTTTCCCCAACGAGGTCATGTGAGTCGGACCATTACCTCGTAGGATTTCATTGAAGCTAAGATTGGAGGTGTTGTTGAAGCCCCACCACGAATAAATTTTTGACCATAATTCGGAAGCATACTTGCAGGAAACGAAAGTGTGCTCCACCGATTCAATCGCATCATCACATATGGGCATCTCACGCTATTTAAATCAACCCCTCTCTTGTCAAGTTCCACCCGAGTAGGTTGTCGAGTTGGAAGATGCGAACGTTGTCATTTGGAGGTAGAGTAGTCCTTATAAAGTCGATTCTTAGTAGTCTAAGTTCCACCCGAGTAGATTAAAAGTAGGTTGTCGAGTTGGAAGATGCGAACGTTGTCATTTGGAGGTAGAGTAGTCCTTATAAAGTCGATTCTTAGTAGTCTCCCATTGTATTACTTCTCTCTATTTCGTGCTCCGCCGTGTGTGTTAAATATTCTTGAGAAAGTGAGGCGTGATTTCTTTTGGGGCGGGTTGGATGAAAACAAAAAAATCTCTTGGGTTAAATGGGCGGATGCTATCGCTTCATACGATAACGGGGGATTAAACTTTGGCTCGTTGAAAAATAAAAATATGGCCTTATTAGGGAAATGGCGATGGAGGTTTATACCGAAATCGATTCCTTATGGGCTTGCATTATTCGCAGTATCTATGGCACGCGTGGGGGTCTGGATTTGGGGCCTGATGTAATTCGGGCCTTAAGGCCAACCTCTTGGCGTGCAATTTTGTTAACAGGTTATAATATTCAAGAAGCAGGTGTTCCATTCTTAAATTCTTTCGTGGTAAAGGCAGGTGCAAACTCAGAAACATCGTTTTGGGAGGAAAATTGGACGGGGCAGGGGTGTTTGAAAGATCGATTTGGGAGACTATTCCGCTTAGAGAACAATCGGTTTGCAGCCATCAAGGATCGAATTAGTTTCGTTGACCAGCGAATCGTTTGGAACTGGGATTGGAGCAGGCCCCCTACTGGACGAACTGCAGCTGAACTAACCGAACTTTGTGATCTTGTTTCAGGTTATAATTTCAATCCCCAATCCGTAGACGAGTGGCGTTGGTCACTATCAAATGACGGGTTATTCACAGTGAAAAAATTAAACTCGTTATTGGAGGAGGCTTCATTCGGTGGTAACACGATCTCAGGTGGCGAAACCATGAGAAACTCCTTGGTCCCGAAAAAAATGGAGGTATTTGTTTGGCGTATGGTTAGAATACGTCGTTTAATTATGCTTAATCGTTATGTTCCACGTCATAATCAAGCTTCTTACGTCTCATTCGTATATATGAAATTGTATTGTTATTTGAAATTGAAAAGGGTACTTTGGATAATAAACATTCATTTGATAGAAGATGTACACAACATGAACATATCAAATCACGATCAATAAAGACTTCGTTTAACAAAGCTCTTTTGAGTCTCATTTGTATAAAGCCGTAATTCGACCAAATTAATTAATTAGAACTATCTCAAACTAAGAACATAACGTTAACAAGACCTTTTAGTTGAAAGTTGAATAAGTGTTTCTTTATATAATTCAATGGAAAAAGGATGACGATAGTTTTAAAGTGTTATCTTATAAATTAATGTTGCAATAATTTGTTTCCCTGTTTCATAAACATTTGAATTGGGATCTTTTTCCAGCAGATTAAAATCGTCCCTAATTGATACCGAGTAATGAGAAGTTTTTCATTTTTCGAGTTATGTGGAGATAATGAGTATTTTTGCTCACATTTACGTGATTTAACAAATATTATTTCTTAAACGTTTATGGTTCTTTCATTTACCACTTTAAAATATACGATTAGTAAAGTTTGAATTTGAAACTTTTTATGAACATATTATGACCCTAACAACTAGATTATGATTTAACTTTTTAGACCACTTGTAGTGGTTGGGGCGTTGGTTGAGGGCGTGAGTTGCTTTTTGATGACTAGGATGTGTGGGTTATGTTTGTGGAGTAGTGGTGGTGTTGGTTTATGGTGTGGGTTAAGAGTATTGTGATGATGTGTTAAAATATAATTGGCTTAAATATTAAAAGGGGATAAATATAACATTTTTAAAATAAAAAAAATTTGGCAACGGACGTTGCTTGGTACGTTGCAGGGCCACGGCCAGATAGCTTTTTCGCTCGATCAACGCACCGATACATGGGGAAGGAGGCGTTGCCCCTAGCCACGTAGGCGGGCACGCCGTTGCCTAGCTACCGATACAACAAGTCTTAGTACATAATAGTTAATAGTTGCATGTAATATATTACTCCGTAAATCAATTAGAAATGTTTCCTCAGAAATGACAACGCGTGATGATTAGATTGACAGACAACTCATATGTTAAAATTCGAATTGGTAAACTCAATCCAGTATCATACCATTTGGCGTTATCTTAGCGTAGCAATGTAGCATGGTTTAACATTTTTAAATACTCCGTAGTCCGTAAAACGGTTATTTTATGACTATTTGAATATTTCTCCGTTTGATACATTATATAATATGGAGTATTTGTTAGATGTTAGATATCCATGTTTGAATAATTGAATGTACATTTTTATTAGCAGATTCAAGACCGTAAAGGACCCATAGCAGAAACATTGTTCATATTCCTTTTTTTTAGACGTACGGTTAATTAATTGGTTTAATAAGAAGTGACTAATAATGGTAGTTCAACACACATGAAATTTTTTTTTTTTTTATTATTATTATCGAGGAAACCCTTCTATGAAGGAGTACATTGACTTCATCATAGAGAGTAAACCTCAGGTAATCAAACTCCCTAAGCGCAAGACCTGATATCAGGTGAGTTGCGCACAAGACGCACCCTCTGATCACACTCCACTCCTCTTTTTGACGAAGACATCAAGTTTTATCTAATAAAATAATGATAGTTGAACAGATATCGAATTATCTCAATAAAATAGTAGTCTCCTTTGGATACATTAATTAAATACTCCTTATTTACATAAAAAGAAACTTTTTTTTTCATTTGTTGCACCGAATTGACTGATTTCCCTGATATCGTTGCGTCTTGCTTGACTGCGTTTTCTTTTCCGTAACGTTTTTTTTCTACGTCGTGGCGTTTGCTTTGCCTAAGGATTGAACAGGACTTGGGCAAGGAACTTTGTTGACGATCCCAATCTTCATCAACGCTGCAAATAAGATTTCTGACTATATTCTCTCTTTTTTTCGGGGTTTGGAACCTAGTCATGCTAGACGGCTCATCCCCACGCCGATTATTGAAATAGTAAAAATAAAACTGTAAAGGATAAATAAACACTTATGTAAATAAATACCATCAAAAATGGATAGCTAGGTGTCGGTATAGAATTGAGATGAATGGTTTTGCAATTTGGTAACACCTATGCTATTGACTGACGGGTGTGATTTGGTAGTGAAAAAAGAAAAAGAAAAACATGTTGCGGCGATAAGAATATGAGGAAGCATTTTTTTTTTTAATGGAGAAAAAATTACTACATGAAGAAGATCTTGACATTTAGTGGGTGTAGATATCAACGATAAGAAAATATAAATAAAAACAGATAGCAGATCAAGAAACAATATAGTAGAATGATGGCAGTTTTTTTTTCTTTTAGTTATTAGGGCAAAATGAAGAGAAGAAAAAAGATAGGAAATAGTAGATTTACGAGAAGAAGAATAAGAAGAAAGGTTTGACGGGTAGGCTGGAGACAGCGGCTCAAGGCGGCCGACTATGTCTCGGGATCAGACCTGAGCTCTTGATACCATGTTATAAAATGAAACCCCGTGAATTATTATTCATTATCGAATCGTTATTTATAGAGTTCATAGAAACCCTAATGACTAATTAAACCCTAATGGACCCAAGTCCACAAACGGACTTGGCCAATCTATATAATTATCTAACAGTTTTTAATTTTTTAACTTCACATGCCAACTTTGCAATTACTGTTTAATACAGTCTATACATTACTTTGCAATTAACTTCACGTGTACTTCACATGCGGTCTACACATTACTTTTTTTCAAAAAAAGGCGAAAAGCATTGAATTAATTGGAACGTTCTTCATCAAAACGATGAAGAAAAGAAGTTACAAAGACGGAGAATACACTCGGTCTAACCAAAAGAAAACATACAAATGCCAGAAAATTAAAAACAAAGTAACGACGGGTTGTTTTCCCAAACGTAGAATTGTGACCCGTTGCAAAGCTTTAAATTTGTAGCCCAAAGAAAGGTCTTGAGTTTGATGTTGCGAACCAAAACCGAACGACACATAAATTTCCTATTGAAAATAAAATCGTTTCTTGCCAACCACATTGCCCAAAAAGTTGCGGGACCTATTAACTTCCAAAACTTGGACGCTTTGATACCCATCCCGTAGAACCAATCGAAAGAGAAATCTTCAATAGAGCCCGGAATGACCCAAACCAACTTCCACCATGAAAAGAGGTCCGACCAAACCTTGAAAGTCCACTTACAATGAAGCAAAAAATGATTGACCGTTTCGACTTCCTCCAAACACCAAACACACAAATTAGAATGTGACGAAGGCAAAATATGTCTCTTAATAAGAACATCATAAACGGGTATACTCTGTCGAATTGCAAGCCAATGGAATAACATAACCTTAGACGGAACATTATTGCCCCAAACGACTTTTGACCACGTAGGGGGATTAACCGAATTCGAGTGAACAAGCATTCGAACCGCATCTGAAACAGAATAAACTCCATCCGGAGCAGCCGACCACAACAGTATGTCTTCCCTCAACAAATTCAATTGAATAGTAGCTAATAGAAGGCCCAATTCACTTGCTTTTATCGAATTAAAAAGAGACAGATGGCGTGTGAAGCCCAATTCACCCTCACAGAACTGCAGCGTATAAGGAGAAAAGGCAGAAAAACATTGACAAACCTTGATTAGAGGAAAACGACATGATTCGACAATGAAGGAAAGGCGTCTTTTAACGAACCATCGATCAACCAAACATCATGCCAAAATAAGATTTTTTCACCATTCCCTACCTTCCATTTCCACACATTTGTACCAACAATTGGAAGAAGAGACGGATTGTGTTGCAAGCGATTCAAGTCTCTCCAAATAGGAGAAATTTGAGAAACATGTAAAGGAGAGTCACTTTGCATTAGATCTCTTCCAAAAGAAGACCCGAAAGAGGACGTGACTATAGATTTCCAAAGACAAGGCTTGTTAGAATTGACTTTTGCCCACCATTTAACAAGCATTGCTAAGTTTTTAAAACGAAGAGGAGTGACGCCTAGCCCCCCAAATCTTTGGGAATACACACCGTATCCCATTTAACAAAACACGTCTTCTTTTTAAGACAATCCCCACCCCAAAGAAAAATACAATATTTTATTTTATTTTTTCTTTTCAACATATAATCAATCAAAATAAATACGTGCACAAACATTCCAACATGGTTTTGTTTGGTTAATGAGTTGTCTGATTTTGGAAGACAACCTTAGGCGGAGGATTGAATTGATCCATTCATCCAGATACTTTTGATCCATCTATGTTACTGGACAACTATTTGGACAACTAGTAAAGAGGTCCGCGCTACGCCGCGGATCGCAAATTTTTTTGTTTGTAATTTCAAATTATTTATGCATTTTATAATAGTGTACACAATTTCAAATAATGAAAATACAATATCAATATGAAATTTTAAATAATAACAATGCAATTTTATATAATAACAATGCAATTTCGAATAGTAGCTATGAAACTTGAAGTATTGATAATGCAATTTTGATTTATATCGATATCATTAAATTTGCGTTGCTATTATTTGGAATTTCATAACCGTTATTCATATTCAAATTTACATAGCCGTTATTTGAAATTATAAAGTAATTATTAAAAAATGTATAACTATAATTTGAAATTGATTCATAAAAGTTATATGTTATATGTTCTTATTCAGAATGATGCGCATATTATATTCAGGATTAGGATTAGGATTAGGATTAGGATTAATTATTATAGTATTCTTTGGTAATAAAATTCAAAGAGGGTGGAGAGCATGACATTTTGATATTTTTATAACAATATAATTTTTTTACTATACGATGTAATCTTTCTTATAGTTATATTGATATAATAATAAGAATAATAATAATAATAATACTTAGTAATAATAATGATAAACCGGGGTAATAATAAATATAATAGTGAACTTGCGGGCATAGCCTAACAATTCTCCCATGTACTTTCTGTCATGAAATAGGGAGAGGTCATTCGTTCGATCCTTAGGGATGACATGATTTTCTTTAAAACAATTGAACACCAACGTATTTCATTTATTGTGGTATATGTTCCCGTGTACCGTCGATCGGGTTCGGGTTTCCGCCCAAACGTGTGTGATGAGGGTCGTTGAAATAAATGATATACTGACTCCAAAAAAATCGTCGTTCAAAAAATAATAATAATAATATAATAATATAATAATAACAATAATAATAATAATAATGACATTAACACCACCAACAACAACAATAATAGTAACACTTTTGGTTTAGAATTACAATACGCTTATCGATAAACAATAAAAAAAGATTAATTAAAACCAAGAAAACACTAAAATGACTAATGAAAGAAAAGATAAAAGAAATAAGATAAAATCACACGTAAAACAAAAAATTCGAAGTAGCAAAAATCAGACGGTGCCATTTCATAAAAAATAACAAAGGCTATTAAACGACCTTGAATCGCTCCCTCAATAGTATAATAATTAATGGTTAACGGTCGTTTGTTTGAACGTTGAAAAAAAGGTTTACGTTTGAAAAATAAATGAATGAAAAAAGAAGGAGAAAAAACGAAGTGAAAGAAAGTAAAAATAAAAATAAAAAACTTCGCTGTGGGGTGATTTTCGTTGTTAAAATTAATTGTCCTAATTTATTCCAATTATAATGTGTAGTATAATATAATTTTTTGAAATGTAGTCTAAAATCTTATCTACAAAAAGTATTTACTTAAAGAAGTTTAAAAAATGATAGTGAGGAAGTTTTTTTTAAATATTGATGTGGAGTATGTAAAATAAATCTTCTTGAAATTATAAGCGTATATGAATATAATCGTATATGCATTCTTTTGAACTTAAAGGACTAAATATGAAACTTAAATATATTTTGAGGGACCATTGATACACAACTTAATTCATCTTTTTATATGCACATGTTCTTCTAGGGTTTCAACAACCCCTTATTCCAAAATTCCTCTTTTTATTTCGATACTTTATTACTCCGTATTTTCGTTTGTGCCCAACAGCAATTAACACACACCCTAAACAGTTAGATTTATTTTTCTGTGGCCAACAGCAATCGATGCGCTCCACCACTTGCCAACCTTCACACTCCCTCTCTTCTTCTACCGCCGGATACTTCGACCCGCCGTTGATGTTGCCGTTGCCGGACATCCTCTTTCCCCTGTCGTCATTCCCTTGTTCATCATCAACATCAGAACGCCCTTCTACTTCTCCACTCGAACTGATGACCACCCTTCTCGTTCATCGTTTAAACCGCCACAGTTTTCTTTTATTTTCTTTTGAAAATCGTTACCTAATTTGTTGAGATTCGTGTTGTTCAAAAATTTACACACTGTTAGTGTTCAGATATTTGTATGAATTAATAGACGGTGACTGGCGATGGTGGTGAAGTGGCGGTGATGGGATGTAGATGATGGAAGAGTTGGTGAAGAAATTAGGTGGAGGAGATCTCTGGAAGGAAGGGGAAAAAACACACACACAAAAAAAAAAAAAAAAAAAAAAAGGAAAAACCCCTACAGTAGCCGCTACAGTATAAAAGTGAATATTAGTAATTTTAGCCAATAGGAATGCAACATACTTACGCCAATTAGTATTTCTTTCAGATCTTGGTGCTATTGTTAGATGAGAATCGTTGGTGGTTGATGCGGTGAATTAGATTGTTTGTTAATTCTTCATGATCTTGTTATTTTTTGTTTTTTATTTAAATGAAGATGTTATTTTTTAGTTATCCGATGAGATGATTTGTTATCAAGTTAGTGTTGATGTGTTTGTAATTTAGTTTCTGCTGTTAAAAAAAAAAATGCTACAGTATAACAGTGTTTTTTGGGTAGGTGGCGAGATGTGATTGGTAGGCGTTGTCCGTATTTAGCATGTAGTATAATAATATAATATAAATAAATATACAATACAATACGAAGTATAAATTAAATTTGAATAAATCCAACCATCCAGGCCTAGCCTGGGTGGTCACCAGCACTTTCAGTGAAGGGGAGGTCTCGGGTTCAATCCTAAGGGGTGCCCGCATTTAATGACCAAACTGGAGAATGCCTTACCTGGTAGCGGTGGAGGGCTGGCTTGCCGTTTACCCGGGGTGTACCTGCGGTGGGGGGCCAATGTGCTCTGGCCCATAGTGGGGTTCCTCGTAAAAAAAAAAAAAAAAAAAAAAAAAAAATGAATAAATCCAGCTAGAGACTTAATTGTGTCATAAATGATAAGAGACGTCTTCGGGTAGGGCAAGATATATATATATATATATATATATATATATATATATATATATATATATATATATATATATATATATATATATATATATATATATATATATATAGGGGAGTAACGAAATTAGAACATTCTCATTTTATAATTTGGTGAGAACACTTCTTAACCATTGGATCATACAAATACAAGATGATTATGTTTAAACTAAATTCAAACGATAAATATAGTAAAAGGGTATAGGAGTAAATTTTTCTCCCACAAGTCGACACTTATACGTACGTATTCATATTTTCAAACCAACCACCCCTATTAATTAGGCTTACTCATGAATTTTTTATTTCCCATAATTGATTTATTGTTATAAAATATCTAGATTGGATGTTAATTTTATTATTATTATATTTCTTGCATAGTAATATTTTATACTATAAATAGACATGTATGGTAGCCATTTAAGGTGTACCATTTCTCTTGAAATATCAATATCAATATTTCTTCTCTCCTTCTTCTCTCTTTTTCTCTCTTTGTTCTTATAACCATTAAAGGTAGTTATAAGCCTACTGAATTATAACACGTTATCAGCATGAAAAGCTTAGTGTAATTAAAAGATATCTCAAACGATCACGAATCACTAATCAAGGTATGAAATTATTAATAATTTTCAGACTCGAATATATCAAATTTTGGACTACTAACATTTATATTTATGTTATTTAAGTTATATATGGTCGGTTATACCACCTGAATTATATTTCTGTAATCTAACTTTTACTAACTTCACTAACATTTATATTTATGTTATTTAAGTTATATATGGTCGGTTATACCACCTGAATTATATTTTCTGTAATCTAACTCTTATTAACTTCACTAACATTTATATTTATGTTAATAAGACCTCATGATTGTACGCAACACGTCATTTGACAACACGGTACTTTATGTACGAAACACGTCATTTGACAACACGGTACCATGGGTCGAGATTAATTCCGATCAATACGAATACGACGGGGTCTTTATATGTTATCTAACATTTATGATTACTTATGAAATTAATCATTATTTATTTCATGCATACTAATGTTTATTCTTAAATTTATAATTTTAAAAGTTAAAATACAAAAAATAGTTTGTACTTTTATTAAAAGTAAATCTTAAAAGTTAAAATACAAAAAGTAGTTTGTTTTTTTATTAAAAGTAAATCTTAAAAGTTAAAATAAGAAAAAGTAGTTTGTATTTTTATTAAAAGTATATCTTAAAAGTTAAAGTAAGAAAAAAAAGGGGATGGTAAAATGGAATAGTTTTTTGTCAAAAATGAAGTATTGAAAATGAAGTGGTCTCCTTCTATAACTAAAAAAATATATATACTTTTATCAAATGAATTTTTTTGTGGTCGACAATTTCAAACACGAGTCCGTGTTTAGTTTATCAAGAATATCTCTTGCTTTGGTGAAAGGTCACGATCACGATATCAGGTGTTGTGAAAGAATTAAAAATTTGGTCAAGTGGCCTTTTAAAAACTAGAAAAAAAATTTAAACAAAAAGTTTTTTTTATATATTTATAATTTACGGGTAACGTAAAAAAAAGGAAGTTTTTTTTAAAAAAAAAAAAAACAAAGAAAGTGTTTAAATGAGTTTTACAGAAAGGGGGAAAGCAAAGTAAAAAAAAAAACTTTTTTCCAAACAAAGGTAAATGAAAGTAGGACTTAATACAAGAAAAAAGTAAACATCTCCTAGACGTGATAAAATCTATCAATGATAAGTATTAGACTTGATGAGCTAAATGTGACAAAAATGTTTCAACATGTCTTATGTTAATTTTCTAAAATAAGTTATTATTATTCCGAGTTTAACACATATACATATGTTAATTAAAAACAACCTTTTTGTTCTTATGTAGTATTGGGTTGCAATTTTGGTTGTATGCCATAATTCCATCCAGTAGAGTGACAATAGAAAACTTTTGATGATAATCAATAAAAAAACTTTTTTCCAAACTTGTCAAATGTTTTGTTAAAAACGTGACCGTTGAAAAAAAGGAGGTTGAATAATAAAACTTAAAAAACAAATTATTATTTTTAAGAGTGTGCATTAAAATGGCCCGTTTAATAATGGGGAGTAAAAATATAGTCAAATTGTTTCAACGAACAAGGGTTCAATTGGATGTCTCTTAAAAAAAATCTGCGGGTACGGGTGATGGATCCAATGGATCCGCATCCACGACCCGCGGGTGCTATCCCTAATTGTGACAAGTACAAATCAACTAAAAGTCTAAAAAATAAATGCTCTTATAGGGACCAAATGTTCACAATAATTGCCTAAGCTAGATATGAAACAAATAGTTCATAAAAAAAAAAAAAGGTCGTTGTGCATTTTCGGGATGATAGCCGAAATACACTTACAAAAGTAGGTCAGTCGTCAATTCTTTATGGCCATATCAACGTAGATCAATAAAATCATTTATGGTTTTGATAAAAGATTAATTAAAAATTATTTGTTTTTTGGTCTTGGATTCTCGGTAACAAAAGCAAAGGTTGTTTTTGGTTACCACAACAAACAAGACAGAGGTTGTTGACTTTTGTTGTTAAACATGGCACAAGTGAACAATAACAATAGATTATTGTTTTTGAAAAGAATAATGATGCGTTAATTTTATTGTATAAAATAAAATTAAAGAAAATGGTTTTCATTGATGACTATGAACAAACGCAAACAAAGTGTTTGTGGTATTTAGTGATTAAAAAAAAAAGTGCATCTAAAGCTTCTACTGAAAATAATATGCATCTAAAGCTTCTACTGAAAATTAATGTGCAAGGTACAACGTATAA
Organism: Rutidosis leptorrhynchoides; assembly: GCF_046630445.1. Lineage (NCBI taxonomy): Eukaryota > Viridiplantae > Streptophyta > Magnoliopsida > Asterales > Asteraceae > Rutidosis > Rutidosis leptorrhynchoides. Next base: position 19,391,038 of record NC_092333.1, on the reverse strand, counting down.
CTATATGGTCAAATTCATTTGAGCCTTCAGAGTCACAAGTATATGATGTATATATATATTACTCAATTAACAAAATAGTAAATCTAAATTAATTCATATGAATAGTAAAACGAAATTAATTAATTTACTATTCACATAAAAAAGCGCATATGATAAAAAGCGCATCGCATATGATAAGCGCATATGATAAAAAGCGAATATGATGAAAAGCACAACGCATATGATGAAAATCGCATATGATTAAAAGCGCATATGGTGAAAAACACAGCGCATATGATTAAAAGCGTATATGGTGAAAAGGATATATGATAAAAAAAAACACATATGGTGATTTATAAAATAAAAAAAAACACATATGGTGATTAATGGAAAGCACATATGGTGATTAATGAAAAGTATATTGTGAAAAAGAATCACAAATGTTTCTTGAAAGAATTCAAGGTAAGATATATGAACCAATTCATCCATTATGTGAACCATTTTGATATTTCATGGTTCTAATAGACGCATCTAGCGGATGGTCTCATATTTGTATGTTATCAAGCCGTAATATGGCATTTGCAAAGTTTCTTGCACAAATTATTAAATTGAGAACACATTATTCTGATTACACCATTAAAAGGATGAGACTTGATAATGCTGGTGAGTTAACATCTCAAGCATTTAATGATCATTATATATCTACAGGGATTGTTGTTGAACATCCAGTTGCTCATGTGCATACACAAAATTAGTTTAGCTGAATCAATAGATAAACGCTTGCAGCTAATAACTAGACAATTGATAATGAGTACAAAACTCTCGATATTTATATGTGGACATGTAAATTTACATGCTGCGACATTAATTCGCATTATACCATGTGGAAGTCATAAATATTTTCACTTACTACTTGATTTTGGCCAAGAGCCAAATATTTTCACCTTAGAACATTGGTTGTGCAGTGTATGTTCCAATTGTATCACCACAACACAATAAAATGGTTTTTCAAAGAAAGATGGTAATATATTTTGGATATAAAACATCTTCAATCATAAGATATACTGAACCCATGATGGGTGATGTTTTTACAGCACGTTTTGCTGATTGTCATTTTAATAAAACATTGTTCCCTAGATTAGGGGGTGAAGTAAACAAAATAAATAAATAAAATGATGCTTCATGATGTGAACATCAATTAAGGTATATTGAACTCGCACAAAAGAATGTGAAACGAAAGTTCAAAAATAATGCATATGCAAGAACTTGCAAATTAATTACTTTATGCATTTACAGATATAAAAAAGTGACTAAATCATATATACCAGCGATAAATGCTCCAGCTCGAACTGAAATTCCAAAAGCTGGCAATAATGTCACTGTTGAGTCTTTGCCACGCATCAAACGTGGAAGATCAATTGGTTCCGAAGATAAAAATCCTCGAAAAAGAAAATCAGCTGATAATGAGGTAAGAGAAAGTGTTCAAGAAGAACCACAAATCAATATTCCTTCTGCAGAGGATATTGATAAATGTAAATACATAAATTGCGATAAATTATGCAATATTATGGAACCGAAATAAAATGAAAAATCTTGATGAGATATTTTCATATAATGTTACAATGACATCATGAATAAAGATGATGATCTGGAACGAAAATCTGTCATTGAATATACAAAATGGACATGATTGAGCTCAATGGAAAGGAGCAATAAGAGCTGAATTAGAATCGCTCGATAAAAGAAAAGTTTTCGGATCAATCGTTATCACTTTTAAAGATGTGAAACGTATGGGATACAAATGAATTTTTATCCGAAAAGAAATGTGCAAATGAAGTTACAAGGCAAAACTAGACTTGTAACTCAATATTTCCCACAAAGACCAGAAATGAATTAGGAGGAAAAATTATCCTCCTGTAATGGATACAATTACTTATTAGATACTTAATCAACCTGGTAGTTATTTAAATGCATCTCATACATGTTGTTACTACTTACTTATCTGTATGGATCACTTAATAGTAATATATATGAATATACCTAAAGGGTTAAGGTATCATAAGCATCTAATGTAAAACCCAAGGGAATATATTCCATTAAATCACAAAGATTTCTAAGTGGGTTTATACAAACGGGACGTTTGTGGTATAACCGATTAAATGACTACTTGAAAAAAAAAAAAAAAAAAAGGGTATAAATATAAACTTATTTTGCACGTATGTTTTATAAAAACAATGTTCGGATATGAGATCGTAGTTGTTTATGTCAATGTTCTTAACATCATATGAACAAATAAAGAGATCTATGAAATCATTCAACTTCTAAAGAATTATTTTGAAATGAAAGATCTTGAAAAAACCAAGTATTACCTTGGATTGTAAATTGAGCATATGCCTAATGGTTTACTTGTACATCAAACAACTTATACCGAAAAGATTTTAAAACATTTTTTTAAAGACAAACTCATTGTTGTTAGATCACTCAATATTGACACTGATCTATTTCATCCCTGCGAAGATCATGAAAATTTTAACAGATCGGAAGTTCTATATTTTAGTGCAATTGAGGTTCTTATGTATCTTATAGATTATACAAGATCTGACATTTCTTTTGCAGTTAATTTGTTGACAAGGTTCAGCTCAGCTCCTACCAAAAGACATTGGAATGGGATCAAACAAATAGTTTGATACCTTCGGGGAACTACTGATTTATAATTATTTTATTCTAACGAATCAAAACAAGATTTGGTTGGTTATGCAGATGCAGGTTATTTATCTGATCCACATAAAGCTAAATCTCAAAATGGATATGTATTCCTAAATGGAGGTACCGCAATATCATGGCGTTCTCAAAACAAACACTTGTTGCAACATCATCAAATCATGCCGAAGTGATTGCATTACATGAAGCTACTCGGGAATGATTTTAGTTAAGATCAATGATACAAATCATTATTGATTCTTGTGGACTAGAACGCTATAAAAGCGTAACAACTATCTATGAAGAAAATACAGCTTACATAATACAAATGAAAGAAGAGTATCAAAAATGACAGAACAAAACATAAATGCTGACGAGGCGCTAAAGCTATAAACGGTCTTAACGGTCATAAGTTTGATGGAAAAGAATGGTATGTTGGTAAGGCTCAGAAAAGACTACAAGGGAATATGAATTGAAACAAGGGTTTGAGCAAACCATGAAGGAGATTGTAGACAAATCACAGGGGCTAAACTTCTACATAAAAGATTTAGATGATACAGTTTCAGATGAAAACCTCAGATTCTTCTCATATACTCAAGATCTCGTAAAAGACAACCAGATTAAAATGAGATACGTTCAATCAACAACTCTGCTGATCTTTATACCAAAGCACTGCCAACTGCTATTTTCAGAACACACGTTCATAATATTGGCATGAGGCATGTTCAGAAGATGTAACAACTCAGGCGTTGCCTACTTGAGGGGGAGTCAACTCTATGCTGCACTCTTTTTCCCTTAGCTAAAGTTTTATCCCAATGGATTTTCTTTAGCAAGGTTTTTAACGAGGCAGTACTAGTTATTCTCTAATAAAATTGTCATCCAAGGGGGAGTGTTATAAAATATCTAGATTGGATGTTAATTTTATTATTATTATATTTCTTGCATAGTAATATTTTATACTATAAATAGACATGTATGGTAGCCATTTAAGGTGTACCATTTCTCTTGAAATATCAATATCAATATTTCTTCTCTCATTCTTCTCTCTTTGTTCTTATAACCATTAAAGGTAGTTATAAGCCTACTGAATTATAACATTTATTAATTATTCATTTATCTAATTATACCTTATATCTAAAAGCCATAGCACACGTGAATAGTAACCTCAAACGTTTCACAAACCGCCCTACTCTTTTACTTACTTACATTTTATCCCCAAAAGTATATACAAGCACCAGTGAATAGTAACCTCAAAAGTTTCACAAACCACCCCACTCTTTTACTTACTTACATTTTATCCCCACAAATATATACAATACTTAACTTTATGATTTTTTACAAACTCATCCCAAACTTTTAACATTTTATACTTTAACCATTAAACTTCTTATTAATTAAAAATCGACTACATACTTTATATACTAACTAATAGACAAAAACGATTAATAGTCACCAGGGGTGCTTTCGTTCTTTCACTTTTTTCCCCCTTTTCCACTTTTTTTTTTAAAAAAAAGCCCCCATAGTTTGTTCAAATATTAAAATCGACCCCCGAAACAGGGGGTAAAGTGTCAAATACTCATTTTCATAAAAAAATTTAAAAAAACTACACCCAAATATTCAACGGGCCATATCTTCTCGCTAGCACCGAGTTAAATTTTTCTGACACCATTGTTAAACTCGAAACAATTTTAGGAGCACACTGTCACTAACTATACGCAAATCAGACGCTTTTTAAATAACGCTAAATGTTTGAGATACTTTTCATACACGTCGATTTTGCGTTAAATTTTTAAAAGTCGACAATTCCATAGTGAAACGCGGAGATGTACATATATTGTTAAATTAAAATAACATTTAAATCTTTCACGGATTATACCTTTTAGTTCGACTCGAGTTGCGCTTCAACGATATCATCGTTAGCCACGAAATAATTTTACAAACTTAATGCAATATAATACATTGAAAACCGAACCCCGGCGCGAAGCGAGGGTTCGAACACTAGTTTGCTATTAAAAGGGAACTCCGAAACTGCCTAAAGTGATCGTCCCTCTTATTAACTTTTTCCAGCCATAGCAGTTAGACTTTTTTTCTAATTAGTTTAAAATATTGGTTCGCTTATATGCATCCACAAATATAGATATGGATACATATTCATTATGTATGCATACTCATAAATTGATGGATAGATGTTCATTATGTACCCATTGAATTCACAAATTATGGATGCCACTGAGGTGATATTAGTGGAACTCGTCTTACTATGATGAGCAATCTATTATCTATGTACAAAAATGAGTTAATACATCCATGTTGACGTTTGAGGAAAAGAGTTATTTTTCTTACGAACAATGTGTCGCATCCTGCATCCGTGCTTTTATCGCTTGTCCCGATTTTATATTTTTGGCCATTATTGAAATTTCAAGTTTTGTAGCTGGTGAAAACACATAAAAATTCATGTTGGTTTAATTTTAAAGTAAATAAAATTTGAATTACAATGTATAATGTTTGATGTTTGATAAGTCAAAGAAGAAAGTTGTTTACTATGTATGAAATCATTAATTTGGAGCAGACAGGGATGCAAGTATGAATCCGTGTTCATGTAGTTAGTTTCCTTATTTGCACCGGTTTGAAGGTGTTCTGTTTCCTCAATTTTATCCGGTAACCATCGAGAAAAGGATGAAAACTCTGTACAGTATTTGGATTGAAGTGATAAACAAAATAAATATTTAATTCATGCAGCATTTTTGTTGTAATAAACAAAAAAATATTAGAATAAAAGAAAATGAATCTCACGTTAATTATGGAATTAGAAACCTGGATAATTTTAAGCCTAAGAAAAAGGATCACAAAATTACTTATATACCCATGTTCTCATTTTATATATTTGTGTGAACATTCTCATGGGAATGCATATATATATATATATATATATATATATATATATATATATATATATATATATATATATATATATATATATATATATATATATATATATATATATATATATATGGGCAGGATCAATGGGGAAGTAACCAATCGGGGGAAAGCGGGGGGAAGCAAAAAAAAAAAATTTTTTTTTTTGAAATTTTTTTTTCCGGCATCAAGATAACACGAAAATATGAACATTTAGAAAAGACACTTCTTGATGAATGTTATTATTTAGGCGGAAAAACTATCGACAAAAATAACATTCAAGATAATATTGTTCGTGAAGAATGTGAACGTTTTTTTTCATGTTTTGTGAAGTAAAATTTAGCCAGATTTAGAGTTTTGGGTTTGGTGTTTTGGGTTTATTCCATAAACCCAAAACACCAAACCCTAAACCCTAAACTCTAAACCGTTCGTGTTAAAAACTCAATCTAAATCCTAAATCTAAACCCTAAACACTAAATTTTTAAACCCTATAAACCCTAATATCTAAACCCTAATATCTAAAACCTCAACATACGCTCGAAAAACACGATAATTGTTATATATTACTTCTTCGAGCGTTTTCTCACCAAAATAAAAACATTTATCACAAAGTGTCCTTATTAAATGTTCATATTTTCATCCAATCTATAATGTTCGTGAACAAAATTTTTTCAAAAAACGGAAAAAAAAAAAATAATTTGCTTCTCCCCGTTTCCCCCCGATTGGTTACTTCCCCCTTGATCCTACCACTATATATATATATATATATATATATATATATATATATATATATATATATATATATATATATATATTGTTTTAATCAAGAGAGAAACATTTTTTTAGGGGTAGGTAGTTTTTTTTGTTTAATTTTTTTTCAAGTATTAAAATCACATGAAAATATGAATATTTAAAAAAGACACTTTGTGATAAATATTATTATTTTGGCGAAAAAATACTCGAAGAAATAAATGATAACATTCAATGCAATGAATGTTTTGCTTCTGTGTTTTTCTTAAGGGGTTAGAAATTAGGGTTTAGTAATTAGGATTTAGAAATTAGGGGGTTAAAAATTAGGGTTTAGCTATTAGGGTTTAGAAATTAGTGTTTGGGGTTTAGAAATTAGGGTTTAAGCCGGGTTTAGATTGAATTTTTAACACGAACGGTTTAAAGTTTAGGGTTTTGGGTTTAGTCCCTAAACCAAAAACCCTAAACCCTAAACTCTATATCGGGCTAAATTTTGAAAAAACACTTCACACCAGATGAAAACAAAACGATGCAAATAAACTCTAATTAAAACATTACTCATGATGAATGTTATCAATTATTTCTTTGATCGTTTTCCCGCCTAAAAATAACATTCGTCACAAAGTGTTTTTTTTTTTAATGTTCATATTTTCACCTAAATTTGATGTCTGAATTTTTTTTTTAAAAAAACGAAAAAAATGTTACTTCCCCCCTAAAAAGTGCTTCCATTTTAATGATGTATATATATATATATATATATATATATATATATATATATATATATATATATATATATATATATATATATATATATATATATATATATTGTTTTAATCAAGAAGGAAGCACTTTCTTGGGAGAATTAATTTTTTTTTTCATTTTTTTTTTAATTTTATTTTCAAACATTAAGATCACATGAAAATATAAACATTTAATAAAGACATTTTGTAATAAATGTTAATATTTTAGTGGAAAAACATTTGAGAAATAAATGATAACATGCATCATATATAATGTTTTAATTAAAGTTTTTTTTAGGGGTTAAAAATTAGGGTTTAAAAATTAGGGTTTAGAAATTAGTGTTCAGAAATTAGAGTTTAGAAATTAGAGTTTAAAATAAATTTTAACACGACGGTTTAGAGTAGGGTTTTGGGTTTTGAGCTTAGGGACTAAACCCAAAACACTAAACCCGAAACCCTAAACTTTACATAAGATGAAAGAAAAATGATGAAAAAAACTCTAATTAAAATATTACTCATGATAATTGTTATCATTTATTTGTTCGAGCGTTTTCCGCCAAAATAATAACATTTATTGTGATGACCCGGAAATTTCCGACCAAATTTAAACTTTATTCTATTATGGTTTCGACACGATAAGCAAAGTCTATAAAACAGAGTCTCAAAATGTTGGAACAGTTTACATAAATGCATTTGCCCTTTTGATTATTTTCGACGATTCACGAACAATTGTTTGTAAATAATTATGTAAATATATATAGTTGTAAATATATGTAATAACTTGAAATGATAAAATAAAAATTTAAAATGTGAAATAAAATACAAAATAATTAAGTGTAATTTAAAATAAATCTATATATATATATATATATAGATATATGATTTCTATATAAAATTTCTATATGTATATTATAATATATATAACTTTATAAATAATAAAGAATCAATAAAAGAAAATATATATATATATATATATATATATATATATATATATATATATATATATATATGATTATTAAATATCACATAATTAATAATATATTTTTAACAAATTAAAATATAGTTGTTATAATAAGGTTATTATTACTTTCATTACTTTTATTAATACTAATACTAATATTAATAATTAATATCAGTAATGGTTATATACAAATATAATCAGTATTTTTTTATTATTATTAATATAATTATAATTATTAATTATTAATAATTATATAAAAATTCACACGTATGTTTTTGGAATCAGATTCAGTTTCATATCACAATCATACTGTTTTAATCTTTATTTCTTGTCTAAAAATCGAATCTCAGTCACTAAAAACGTCTAAAATCAGTTAGTTATCGATTTCCCTTTTATTTTTTTTATATATATTTTTGTACTGAAGCATATATACTTGTCGACCCAATCTTAACTATAAAACAAAGACAAACGAATCTTAACGTTGTAGTTATCAGTAATTATCACATTATATTTATACATTGCTGCAATTATGAACCAGAAAACACAAAAATCAAAACATTCAGCTCTTTCTGCTCTGTTATTACTTTTATTTTCCAATATCACGATCACGAATCAAAATTTAAAATGGATTAATGCAATTATGTTAGAAATCTTTAGTCTAAACTATCTGCAAAGTTTCAGAGTTCAATTTTATCTATCAAGTTCAAATTTCGGAGTCAAAGTTAATTTCTAAAAAGTCAACCGAAGTGTTCATCATGAAATTTGGATTCGTTTTGATGTTATAAGTCAAATTGATTGTTCATAAAGTTTATAATGAGGATTAAAACCTTTTTCATGAAGGAATCGTATACTATTACAGCCTCTAAATTTGAATTTGATTATTCTTATTTTAAATTTCATCAGGTCTGTTATGATTATTCTTATTTTAAATTTTTTCGTTAATTAATCATAACAAAACGTTTTTGTTTTATTTTCTAATATAATTCCGACTTTAAAACTCTTTGATATCTTGATTTGATCTCTGGTCGACTGAACATTGATGAGGAAGAAGATGAATTAGTTAAAAGTGAAAACGGGTTATTATAAATAAGGTGGTGTTTAAATCAGATAAAGCAGAAACAGACGAGTGGTTTGCAGTGTGTTCGGGTTAGCGAGTGGTCGTGGGTTCGAGACCGGTCTCGAGCAATTCTTTTTACAGAAGTTTTTAAAGGGTATAAACCATTTATTATTATTATTATTATTATTATTATTATTATTATTATTATTATTATTATTATTATTATTATTATTATTATTATTATCATTTTTATTATTATTATGATTACTATTGTTATGTTACTATTATTATTAATAATTGTTATTATTACAAGTATTATTATTATTATTATTGTTATTATTATGATTATTATTACTAGTATTATTAATGTTATTATGATTAATATTATATTATTAGTAATATATTTATTATTATTATTATTATTATTGTTATAGGTATTATAACTAATATTATTATTACTAATATAAGTATTACTAGTGTTAGTATCATTATTATTATTATGAAAATGATACAACTTATTATTATAAATATTAGTATTTGTATCATTCCATAAATAATAGAATTATTATTATTACCATGGTTATAAATATCATAACCATTTTTATTATTATCAATATAAGTATTATTATTAATACTATCATTAATATTATTAATATGGTTATTAGTATTGTTATTATTAAACTTATTATCATGATTATCATTCTTACTAAAATTATTATACTGTTATCACTAAAACTATTAACGTTATTACAAATAGATATTTTTATATAAAAATATATTACACTATATTTTATTATTAAAAGATAATAATTAAGCTATATGTAAAAGATATCAATTAATATATAAATATATATTAAACTTTAATATACAGTTTATCATTTATGGTAAATAATAGTTATATAAAACATATGAACTAAATATATTACATTCATCTAAATAACATATAGTATAACAAGTATATTATTGATAGTGCTCCAAATGAACATATATTTAGGCACAATATCCTTCCAATATGTAAAGCTTTTAGTTGCAATTGTTCTATTTTTATGTAATATTCGTTTAAATAAATAAGTGCGAAGACAAAAGAAGAAAACGACGATTTAAAAACACAAATGACCAAAAAGCTCAAATGTACAATATATAATTCAAATGGTTCAATTTATTGATGAGAAACGTCCAAAAATGGTAACAGTACAAGCCGCAAAATGCAAAGTACAATATATTAAATAGTACGCAAGGACGTTCGAAAATTCGAAACCGGGACATGAACCAACTTTCAACGCGCGACGCAATGGAGCTAAAATGACAAGTCAACTATGCACATGAATATAATATAATATATAAATAATTCTTAAAATTATATATATATATATTATATTATATAATAAAACGACGACAAAACTAGAAAATAAACTGATGGGAGCATGCCAGCCTGGCCATGCGATCGCATGGGAATAACACTGAAAAGCCATGCAATCGCATGGCCCTCAGGATCATCTCACATCTATAAAATCCAGCGAATTCTGCTCAAAGTGTACACCATATTTCATCTTTTTCTTTTCCTTCTCTGTAAGAAACATATATATATATATATATATATATATATATATATATATATATATATATATATATATATATATATATATATATATATATATATATTTATAATTTAAAGTTTAATTAAAGTTTAATAATAATTGGGTTATTGTAAGAAATGTTTTAAGGTTTTGTAAGTCGTAACTCTGTCCGTATAACGCTACGCGATTAATCACCACTGTAAGCTATGTTCTTCCTTTTTAAATTAATGTCTCGTAACTAAGTTATTATTATGCTTATTTAAGCCAAAGTAATCCTGATGTTAGACTAAATATTAAGACGGGGTTATTAGATTTTGTACCATAATTAAGGTTTGGACAAAAGACCGACACTTGTGGACATTGGACTATGACTATTAATAGGTAGGGGGTATTGTCTAATTGAGCGACAACTCATTGGAACCTGTCGAACCTATCTTCAAATTAGTTAATCTAATAATTATTAAAATGATTATGTATGTCCTATTTAGTGACATTTATACGACATCTTTTACGATCATTTAATTAATTATTCGGGTTGGGTAATTGATTATTCATTCTGATCAAGTGGGTAAATTAATATTTATATCTCATTAAAACAGGGGTGGATTACATCCGAGGATAATTGGTGTAATTGTTAACAAAGTATTAAAACCTTGGATTACACGCAGTCGATAACCTGGTGTAATTATTAAACAAAGTATTAAAACCTCGTTACAGTTCGAATCCCTAATTAGTTGGAATATTTGACTTCGGGAATAAGGTTAATTTGACGAGCATTTTATAATTATGACCGATGAACTATTATGGACAAAATACCAAATAGGTATCAAATAATCCAGGACAAAGGACAATTAACCCGGGTAACAATTAATTAAAATTAAAACATCAAACATCATGATTACGGAAGTTTAAATAAGCATAATACTTTTATTTCATATTTCATCGTACATTTATTTACTGTCATTTTAATTACTGCAATTTACTTTATCACAATTTAAATTCTGTCATTTATTTTATCGTCATTTATCTTTACGCTTTATATAAAATAGACAAACCGGTCATTAAACGGTAAAACCCCCCTTTTATAATATTACTACCTATATATAATTATATATATTTTGTAAAAATATAGTTCTATAAAAATATAGCGTTAAACTTAGCTAGCTCCCTGTGAAACGAACCGGACTTACTAAAAACTACACTACTCTACGATTAGGTACACTGCCTATAAGTGTTGTAGCAAGGTTTAGGTATATCCCATAAATAAATAATTAAAACTTGTGTAATTTGTATCGTATTTCGTAATAAAAATAATAGTATTTCGTACTAGACCTCGCACACATCAAGTTTTTGACGCCGCTACCTGGGACGCCTAAAGCGAACACTATATTTTTAAACTATTTTTGTAAAAACATAATTATATATAAGTTTTAAATATAAATAATAATAATAATAATAATAATAATAATAATAATAATAATAATAATAATAATAATAATAATAATATATATATATATTTTTTATAAAAAGTATAAAAGTATTTTTTTTAGTTCTTAAAAATATAATTATAAATATTACTTATATATTATTTTTATAATTTAAAACTCAGAAAAAAAAATTAGAAAAGTAATCGGACCACCAACTGTAGCAGCCCAACTACCTGGCATGGTTTCTGGATCCATGCGACCGCATGGCATAACAACCTACACTCCATGCTATCGCATGGAGTGAGGTGACAAGTCTGAATCCTAGTACGTACGGATTAGGGTTAGGATTATTAATAATTATTATTAATTAATTAGTAACTAGGGTTTTAATTAAATAATAATTAGTTTTAGTTTTATTTAATTTTGTATTTTAAGTTTTAATTAGTTTTGTTAATATATAAATTAATAATTTTATAAAATAATAAAATAAAAATAATATTTTTATAAAAATTAGTAATTTTATCATATATTTTTTTGTGTATCTTTTTATAAATTGTATATTTTAATCGTTTAATTCATAACTTTTATAATATTTATCATTTGTAACTAGTTTTAAGACTTAGTATTTTGCCATAGTTATTTTTATATTTCTAGTTTTTAGGCTTTGCCGTAAAATCCCTTAAGTGCTTTTTCTTTAAATTAAGATTTAGGCGCTTTAGAATTTTACGACGTCGCTTATCGCTTTAATATTTAATAGATTTTAGTGCCTATTTAAGTTATTGCCGTTTTGAATATAGATTTCCTTTTAAGCTTTAATACCTTTAGGCGCAAATTTTTAGATTTAGTTTTTAGACTTTTAAGTTTCGACGTTTTTCTTTCTTATTTTTATTTTTCGATTTTTATTTTTTTTATTTTTTTTCGACGTTTTTCGACGTACTCTTTTTTCTTTCTTATTTCTCGACGCTCTAGTTATTTAGGACATAGAATTTTCTATTTCTTCTCTAAAATTTCAAAATTTCGACGAAAAATTATTTTAAGCGGTTAAATTGATAGACATCCAAAATTTTCTGGTTCGTAGTAATAGTTAGATTTGTTAGTGGCGAGTTGTGGGCTTCCGATTTAGAGGGTCCTGGCTACATGCTGCATCTATTGGCTATTCGAAACGTGGGCAAAATCAGAAAAATCTATTAATTTGATAACTTATATAATTTTTATCTTTTATAACTAATAGGACATTCAGTGAATGCACCGAGCAAAACGTTCACCACCTTTCATACGTTCGCCACCTGTGACTCGATCAAGACATCTAGCCAACATTGTCGCCGTTGATTTTTCTTTAGAATCGTCATCTAGTCGACCAAGTACTCCAATTCAAATTTCCGATAATCCATTTTTTGAACCCGACCTCACAATTGAGAACCCGTAGGATATTCAGAGACAATTCCAAGATCCTGAACAACTAATCATTCCTCCGGAACCACAAATTACTCATCCAGAGATTGTCGAGGAAGAAACCATTAAATCAGAATCCTCTAGTGATTCAGATTCAACAAATTCAATTATGGAAGTAACGGAACCTCTAAGTATGGAAGACCGAATGAGAGCCACACGCACGGACCAAGGTCACGCCATTATTAAGCCAGACATTAATGCACCAGATTATGAAATCAAAGGACAAATCCTACACATGGTAACTAATCAATGCCAATATAGTGGTACGCCAAAAGAAGATCCAAATGAACATCTTCGAACCTTTAATAGGATCTGTACTCTATTTAAAATCAGAGAAGTTGAGGATGAACAGATCTATCTCATGTTATTTCCCTGGACTTTAAAGGGAGAAGCCAAAGATTAGTTAGAATCGTTACCTGAAGGGACGATTGACACATGGGATGTTTTAGTTGAAAAATTTCTTAAACAATTCTTTCCGGCATCTAAAGCCGTGAGACTTCAAGGAGAAATTGTTACGTTCACGCAAAAGCCAAATGAAACATATGAGGCATGGACAAGATTTGAAAAGTTGTTAAGAGGATGTCCGCAACATGGTTTAGACACTTATCAAATAGTACAAATATTCTACTAAGGATGCGACATCACTATACGAAAAAACATCGACATAGCAGCTGGTGGTTCCATTATGAAGAAAACCGCAACTGAAGCTTATAAAATTATTGATAACACAGCCTCCCACTCACATGAGTGGCATCAAGAAAAAGATATTTTTCGATCATCTAAAGCGGCTAGAGCCGATTCTAGCCATGACTTTGATTCCATTTCCGCAAAAATAGATGCTTTCGAGAGACGAATGGAAAAGATGACTAAAGATATCCACGCAATACGAATCAGCTGTGAGCAATGTGGTGGACCACACTTAACGAAAGATTGTCACATTGAACAAACGATGGAACAACGAGAGAATGTTTCCTACATGAACCAAAGGCCGGGAAATAATTATCAAAATAATTATAAACCTCCAAGGCCAAACTTCAATCGAAATCAAAACATTCTTTACAATCCAAATGGACCTAACAATAACTCGTACAACCAACAAGGTCCGAATAATCAACCAACTCAAAACAGCACTTTCAATCAACAAAAACCTAGCTTGTATAAACCACCACAACAAACCGAAGAGAAAAAGTCAAATCTAGAAGAAATGATGGCAAAACTAATGGAATCTCAAACATAATTTATTACATCTCAAACCCAAACAAATGAGAGGTTTGATCAATCATTAAGAACTCAACAAGCTTCCATTTTAAATCTAGAAAAACACGTAGGTACTCTTGCTAGCATGATGAGTGAGAGGGAACAAGGAAAGCTACCAAGTAATACTGAAGTAAATCCTCGGAATGAGAATGTTAATATGGTGTCAACAAATTCTGAAAAACCAGCTCCAGAAGATGGGAAGGTTTTAGATGTGAGTAACAATGAATAAGTTACAACACCACCACCACCACCCGAGTATGTAAAGACAGTGGTGGCACCATACAGACCACCCATCCCGTTTCCAAAAAAAAGGAGTTGAGTATGAGCAAGTAATAGGTAATAAAGTTTGTGATACCTCTGGAAATAAGAAGAAGAATAAGAAAGTGCAAGAAACAAAAACAGTAAAAATAAACCCGGTAAAGACAGTTCCACCAAAAGCTCCACCCAGGGTGGGTGATCCGGGTAAATTTATTGTTCCTTGTCTACTTAGTGATTGTGTCATGTATGATGCACTAGCAGATTTAGGTGCGAGTGTGAGTGTTATGCCTCTTTCATTATATAAGATATTAGGAGTAGGTGAGTTAAGTCCAACGAAAATGAGTGTTCGACTCTTTGATCAAACCATTAGGCACCCAGTTGGAATTGCTGACAACCTACCCGTTCAAGTGGGTAATTTAACCTTTTTAGTCGAATTTATTGTCATTGACATAGAAGAATACTCAAACATTCCTCTAATTTTAGGTCGACCATTCTTAGCGTCCACCGGGGCGTTATTTGATGTAAGAAAAGGTAGAATGACACTTAGTAATGATGAAAAATCAATCACCTTTGTGAGTCGAAAGTATAAATCTCCACCAACCATGAACCAACAAAAACGATTGGTAAGAACCATATTGTTTTACCAACTCCAACGGTAGTGCTTAACAATAATAAAACGCCTAAGTATGGGGAAAATGAAGTAACAACTAATGATGACCTGATAACAAAGAACCCCGTTGTTAATACGAAATTAAATGACCCCGTTATTAATAGTTCAATGAAGAAACTTATTAAACGAATTCACGATGCTCGAACCATGGGGAACTTTAAGTTATGTAACCGGTTAGTATCCAATCTATCGCCCAAAGAAAAGGCAAAACTAGTTGAATTTGTGGATATTACACAGGAATCCGACCAATGGCTTAAAGCAAAAGTCACAGATATGCAAGTTGATTATGGTCCAAAGGAAATTGACGATGAAGTTTATCACAATTTCGACACCACAGCTACCTAAGTGTGGGGAGATTCAAATGTTCTAAAAGGAAAACGCTGTCTATAGTTAGATGTTCTGTTCTCGTGTAGTTTCGAGAATAGAATCTGATTGGTCTTTTCCACTAGCAGACACTAAAGAACTAGTTTTCTCCCCCCATTCTGAATTTTTGTTTTGTAGGTTTTGTATGAAATTTATATGCATTTTTAAATTTAATTTTTGTGTGATTTTAAAAAACAAAAATTACTTTATTTCATTAAGTTTAAAAAATGATTTCTAAAATTCATCATAAGTTGAAGACTAGGTCATGGAACCGAAATTGTTTTACCCGAGGGCAGGGCGAAAAATTTTGTTATCATTATTTTTAATTTTATTGATCTAAAGTATACCAAAAAAATTAAAAAACCCAAAAATCTTTGCTTTTAAAACAATCGCTTTAAAAACGACAAATTTTAAATTTTGTCAAGGGATGGACTAGGTAAACATACCGAAACTACCTGAAGTAAAAGGAAACAAAATTTTAAAAATTATTCATTTAAATTGTTTTAATAAATAAAGGTTTTATAAAATATATATATATATATATATATATATATATATATATATATATATATATATATATATATATATATATATATATATATATACATATATATATATATATATATATATATATATATATGTTTGTAGTTTATCTTATATACAAAACAGGGTAAAACATCACACTTTCAAAGACTGACATTAAGTTCAGCAAAAGCTACTAATTTTAACGACAAGACGTAAAATATCAAATATGATATAAAACAATATGTTTGCAAACTCGGTATTTTTAATCACTTTTCTATACTAATCACCCTCATGAATTTATAATTATAATCTGATTTCATGCAAATTAGGGCATTGTATGATCTCAAGTGTGGGGAAGGGTTATAAATTCTCTCGGGTTTACACTTAGTTTAATTGTTAAATTTTGTGAAAAGTTAAAAAAATTTCAACTAAATGAATTCAAAATCATATTTATACATATTTATGAATGATAAAACTAGGTGTTAATGCCGAAATTATTGTTACTTCGGAGAGAACATAAATGGAGAAACAACTTAAAATGTTAGAATTCATTTAAAATGGAGGAGAATAAAAAGGCAAAGAAATAAAATAAAAGCTAAGTGTGGGAAGAATTTACCAATTTCTGTAAAACACATATTACATATTTGGTACAGATTATTGCAGGTAGTTTTGCTTTGGACTAAACTAATCAGTTTTACCAAATTTATTGTAATACCTTTGAAAGAAAGATGGATCTACACGATGAATCAATTCCATCATTAAAAGGAAGTAAAGTCTTCCAAAAAAGACACGCGCTTCTTGATTTATGTCAGGAAGTTGTCGTCCAGATCAGTTGTAGAGTCTACGAAAAACCTTGAAAAGTTTTCTCGAAAATCAGCTGAAAATCTGAAATGTCCCGTTCTTATTGATTAAAAACGTTCCATATTAATTGATTTCGTTGCTAGGTTTTGACCTCTATATGAGACGTTTTTCAAAGACTGCATTCATTTTAAAACAAACCATAACCTTTATTTCATCAATAAATGTTTAAAAAGCTTTACGTAGATTATCAAATAATGATAATCAAAAATATCCTGTTTACACGCGACCATTACATAATGGTTTACAATACAAATATGTTACAATGAAATAAGTTTCTTGAATGCAGTTTTTACACAATATCATACAAGCATGGACTCCAAATCTCGTCCTTATTTAAGTATGCGACAGCGGAAGCTCTTAATAATCACCTGAGAATAAACATGCTTAAAACGTCAACAAAAATGTTGGTGAGTTATAGGTTTAACCTATATATTATCAAATCATAATAATAGACCACAAGATTTCATATTTCAATACACATCCCATACATAGAGATAAAAATCATTCATATGGTGAACACCTGGTAACCGACATTAACAAGATGAATATATAAGAATATCCCCATCATTCCGGGATCCTCCTTCGGACATGATATAAATTTCGAAGTACTAAAACATCCGGTACTTTGGATGAGGTTTGTTAGGCCCAATAGATCTATCTTTAGGATTCGCGTCAATTAGGGTGTATGTTCCCTAATTCTTAGATTACCAGACTTAATAAAAAGGGGCATATTCGATTTCGATAATTCAACCATAGAATGTAGTTTCACGTACTTGTGTCTATTTTGTAAATCATTTATAAAACTTGCATGTATTCTCATTCCAAAAATATTAGATTTTAAAAGTGGGACTATAACTCACTTTCACAGATTTTTACTTCGTCGGGAAGTAAGACTTGGCCACTGGTCGATTCACGAACCTATAACAAATATGTACATATATCAAAGTATGTTCAAAATATATTTACAACACTTTTAATACATTTTGATGTTTTAAGTTTATTAAGTCAGCTGTCCTCGTTAGTAACCTACAACTAGTTGTCCACAGTTAGATGTACAGAAATAAATCGATATATATTATCTTGAATCAATCCACGACCCAGTGTATACATATCTCAGTATTGATCACAACTCAAACTATATATATTTTGGAATCAACCTCAACCCTGTATAGCTAACTCCAACATTCACATATAGAGTGTCTATGGTTGTTCCGAAATATATATAGATGTGTCGACATGATAGGTCGAAACATTGTATACGTGTCTATGGTATCTCAAGATTACATAATATACAATACAAGTTGATTAAGTTATGGTTGGAATAGATTTGTTACCAATTTTTACGTAGCTAAAATGAGTAGTTTTTACCAATTTTGTTTTGCTCGCCATTTCTTCGTTTCTAATCCGTTTTGAGTGATTTAAGCGGCCATGGTTTCGTATTGAACTTGAATTTATGAAACTAAACAGAAAATGTATAGGTTTTAGTCAGAAATACAAGTTACAAGTCATTTTTGAAAGAGGTAGTCATTTTTGTCGAAAGAACGACATCTTGATGACTGTTTTGAAAAACATACTTTCACTTTGAGTTTAACCATGATTTTTGGATATGGTTTCATGTTCATAAGAAAAATCATTTTCCCAGAAGTATAGCTTTTAAATCAAAGTTTTTCATAGTTTTTAATTATCCAAACCAAAACAGCCCCCGGTTGTAACTACGACGGCGTAAATCCGGTTTTATGGTGTTTATCGTGTTTCCGGGTTTTAAATCACTAAGTTAGCATATCATATAGATATAAATCATGTGTATAGTTGATTTTAAAAGTGTAGTTAGAAGGATTAACTTTATTTGTGAACAAGTTTAGAATTAACTAAACTATGTTCTAGTGATTACTAGTTTACCACTTCGAATATGATAGCTTTTTATGTATGAATCGAATGATGTTATGAACATCATTACTACCTTAAGTTCCTTGGATAAACCTACTGAAAAATAGAAAAATGGATCTAGCTTCAACGGATACTTGGATGGCTCGAAGTTCTTGAAGCAGAATCATGACACGAAAACAAGTTCAAGTAAGATCATCACTTGAAATAAGATTATTATAGTTATAGAAATTGAACCAAAGTTTGAATATGATTATTACCTTGTATTAGAATGATAACCTACTATAAGAAACAAAGATTTCTTGAGGTTGGATGATCACCTTACAAGATTGGAAGTGAGCTAGCAAACTTGAAAGTATTCTTGATTTTATGTAACTAGAACTTGTAGAATTTATGAAGAACACTTAGAACTTGAAGTTAGAACTTGAGAGAGATCAATTAGATGAAGAAAATTGAAGAATGAAAGTATTTGTAGGTGTTTTTGGTCGTTGGTGTATGGATTAGATATAAAGGATATGTAATTTTGTTTTCATGTAAATAAGTCATGAATGATTACTCATATTTTTGTAATTTTATGAGATATTTCATGCTAGTTGCCAAATGATGGTTCCCACATGTGTTAGGTGACTCACATGATCTGCTAAGAGCTGATCATTGGAGTGTATATACCAACAGTACATACATCTAAAAGCTGTGTATTGTACGAGTACGAATACGGGTGCATACGAGTAGAATTGTTGATGAAACTGAACGAGGATGTAATTGTAAGCATTTTTGTTAAGTAGAAGTATTTTGATAAGTGTCTTGAAGTCTTTCAAAAGTGTATGAAAACATATTAAAACACTACATGTATATACATTTTAACTGAGTCGTTAAGTCATCGTTAGTCGTTACATGTAAGTGTTGTTTTGAGACCTTTAGGTTAACGATCTTGTTAAATGTTGTTAACCCATAGTTTATAATATCAAATGAGATTTTAAATTATTATATTATCATGATATTATGATATATTAATATATCTTAATATGATATATACATTTAAATGTCGTTACAACGATAATCGTTACATATATGTCTCGTTTCGAAATCCTTAAGTTAGTAGTCTTGTTTTTACTTATGTAGTTCATTGTTAATACACTTAATGATATATTTAATTATAGTATTATCATGTTATATATAATATAACAATGTATTAATATGCTTCATATATATTTAGTAAGATGTGGTTATAACGATAATCGTTATATGTATCGTTTCGAGTTTCATACGTCAATAGTCTCCTTTTTAAGTATATAACTTATTGTTACTATTTTTAATGAGATACCTGATGATCATTATATCATGTTAAACATATATATTTATTCATTTATGTATCATCATGTCATATACAACTTATAGCGTTCGTGAATCATTGGTCAAACTGGGTAATCAGACGTTTACAAAATTTCCGTTTCAATTAACCAAGTCTTAACAAGTTTGATTGCTTAACATGTTGGAAACATTTAATCATGTAAATATAGTTTTCATTAAACATATAATCATAGAAAGGTTCGGAAAAGTTCGGGTCACTACAGTACCTACCCGTTAAATAAATTTCGTCCCGAAATTTTAAGCGATTGGAGGTGTTGGCTCATCTTCTGGAAATAAGTGCGGGTACTTCTTCTTCATCTGATCTTCTCGTTCCCAGGTGAACTCGGGTCCTCTATGAGCATTCCATCGAACCTTAACAATCGGTATCTTGTTTTGTTTAAGTCTCTTAACCTCACGATCCATTATTTCAACGGGTTCTTCAATGAATTGAAGTTTTTCATTAATTTGGATTTCGTTCAATGGAATAGTGAGATCTTCTTTAGCAAAACATTTCTTCAAATTCGAGACATGGAAAGTGTTATGTACAGCCGCGAGTTGTTGAGGTAACTCAAGTCGGTAAGCTACTGGTCCGACACGATCAATAATCTTGAATGGTCCAATATACCTTGGATTTAATTTCCCTCGTTTACCAAATCGAACAACACCTTTCCAAGGTGCAACCTTAAGCATGACCATCTCTCCAATTTCAAATTCTATATCTTTTCTTTTAATGTCGGCATAGCTCTTTTGTCGACTTTGGGCGGTTTTCAACCGTTGTTGAATTTGGATGATCTTCTCAGTAGTTTCTTGTATTATCTCCGGACCCGTAATCTGTCTATCCTCCACTTCACTCCAACAAATCGGAGACCTGCACTTTCTACCATAAAGTGCTTCAAACGGAGCCATCTCAATGCTTGAATGGTAGCTATTGTTGTAGAAAAATTCTGCTAACGGTAGATGTCGATCCCAACTGTTTCCGAAATCAATAACACATGCTCGTAGCATGTCTTCAAGCGTTTGTATCGTCCTTTCACTCTGCCCATCAGTTTGTGGATGATAGGCAGTACTCATGTCTAGACGAGTTCCTAATGCTTGCTGTAATGCCTGCCAGAATCTTGAAATAAATCTGCCATCCCTATCAGAGATAATAGAGATTGGTATTCCATGTCTGGAGACGACTTCCTTCAAATACAGTCGTGCTAACTTCTCCACCTTGTCATCTTCTCTTATTGGCAGGAAGTGTGCTGATTTGGTGAGACGATCAACTATTACCCAAATAGTATCAAACCCACTTGCAGTCCTTGGCAATTTAGTGATGAAATCCATGGTAATGTTTTCCCATTTCCATTCCGGGATTTCGGGTTGTTGAAGTAGACCTGATGGTTTCTGATGCTCCGCTTTGACCTTAGAACACGTCAAACATTCCCCTACGTATTTAGCAACATCGGCTTTTATACCTGGCCACCAAAAATGTTTCTTGAGATCCTTGTACATCTTCCCCGTTCCAGGATGTATTGAGTATCTGGTTTTATGAGCTTCTCTAAGTTGCATTTCTCTCATATCTCCAGATTTTGGTACCCAAATCCTTTCAGCCCTATACCAGGTTCCATCTTCCCAAATATTAAGATGCTTCTCCGATCCTTTGGGTATTTCATTCTTTAAATTTCCCTCTTTTAAAACTCCTTGTTGCGCCTCCTTTATTTGAGTAGTAAGGTTATTGTGAATCATTATATTCATAGATTTTACTCGAATGGGTTCTCTGTCCTTTCTACTCAAGGCGTCGGCTACCACATTTGCCTTCCCCGGGTGGTAACGAATCTCAAAGTCGTAATCATTCAACAATTCAATCCACCTACGCTGCCTCATGTTCAGTTGTTTCTGATTAAATATGTGTTGAAGACTTTTGTGGTCGGTATATATAATACTTTTGACCCCATGTAAGTAGTGCCTCCAAGTCTTTAATGCAAAAACGACCGCGCCTAATTCCAAATCATGCGTCGTATAATTTTCCTCGTGAATCTTCAATTGTCTAGACGCATAAGCAATTACATTCGTTCGTTGCATTAATACACAACCGAGACCTTGCTTTGAGGCTTCACAATATATCACAAAATCATCATTCCCTTCAGGTAATGACAATATAGGTACCGTAGTTAGCTTTTTCTTCAATAACTGAAACGCCTTCTCTTGTTCATCCTTCCATTCAAATTTCTTCCCTTTATGCGTTAATGCAGTCAAGGGTTTTGCTATTTTGGAGAAATCTTGGATGAATCTTCTGTAGTAACCAGCCAATCCTAAAAATTGACGTATATGCTTCGGAGTTTTTGGGGTTTCCCACTTTTCAACGGTTTCGATCTTTACCGGGTCCACCTGGATACCTTCTTTGTTCACTATGTGACCGAGGAATTGAACTTCTTCCAACCAAAATGCACACTTTGAAAACTTAGCGTACAATTTTTCTTTCCTCAATACTTCTAGCACTTTTCTCAAATGTTCTTCGTGCTCTTGATCATTCTTTGAGTAAATAAGTATGTCATCGATGAAAACAATGACAAACTTGTCAAGATATGGCCCACACACTCGGTTCATAAGGTCCATGATCACAGCTGGTGCATTAGTCAATCCAAACGGCATAACCATAAACTCGTAATGACCATAACGCGTCCTAAAAGCAGTTTTTGGAATATCATCCTCCTTTACTCGCATTTGATGATATCCAGAACGTAAATCGATCTTCGAATAAACCGACGAGCCTTGTAGTTGATCAAATAAGTCGTCAATTCTCAGCAGTGGATAACAGTTTTTGATGGTAAGTTTGTTCAACTCTCTGTAGTCAATACACAACCTAAATGTACCATCTTTCTTCTTGACAAACAAAACAGGAGCTCCCTATGGTGATGTACTTGGTCGAATGAAACCATGTTCTAATAGTTCTTGCAGCTGGCTTTGCAGTTCTTTCATCTCGCTGGGTGCGAGTCTGTAAGGAGCACGAGCTATTGGTGCGGCTCCTGGTACAAGATCTATTTGAAATTCAACAGATCGATGTGGAGGTAGTCCCGGTAATTCTTTCGGAAATACATCGGGAAATTCTTTTGCGACAAAAACATCATTGATGCTCTTTTCTTCAGTTTGTACTTTCTCGACATGTGCTAGAACAGCATAGCAACCTTTTCTTATTAGTTTTTGTGCCTTCAAATTACTAATAAGATGTAGCTTCGTGTTGCCCTTTTCTCCGTACACCATTAAGGGTTCTCCTTCTTCTCGTACAATGCGAATTGCATTTTTATAACATACGATCTCTGCTTTCACCTTCTTCAGCCAGTCCATACCAACTATTACATCAAAACTCCCTAACTCTACTGGTATCAAATCAATCTTAAATATTTCGCTACCCAGTTTAATTTATCGATTCCGGCATATATAATCTGCTGAAATTAATTTACCGTTTGCTAATTCGAGTAAAAATTTACTATCCAACGGCGTCAATGGACAACTTAATTTAGCACAAAAATCTCTACTCATATAGCTTCTATCTGCACCCGAATCAAATAAAACGTAAGCAGATTTATTGTCAATAAGAAACGTACCCGTAACAAGCTCCGGGTCTTCCTGTGCCTCTGCCGCATTAATATTGAAAACTCTTCCGCGGCCTTGTCCATTCGTGTTCTCCTGGTTCGGGCAATTTCTAATAATGTGGCCCGGTTTTCCACATTTATAACAAACTACATTGGCATAACTTGCTCCGACAGTACTTGCTCCACCATTACTCGTTCCGACACCATTTGTTCCTTTCGTTCTGTTAACCCCTGGTCCATAGACCTCACACTTCGCCGCGCTATGACCATTTCTTTTACACGTGTTGCAAAATTTGGTGCAGAACCCCGAGTGATACTTTTCACACCTTTGGCATAGCTGCTTCTGATTATTGTTGTTGTTGCGGTTGTTATTGTTGTTGGGATGATTGTTGTAGTTGTTGTTGTTGTTGTTGTTGGGCCGTTTGTTGTAGTTGAGATTGATGTTGTGATTGTTGGGATAGTTGTTGCGATTATTGTTGTAATTGCTGTTTTTGTTGTATTGGTGATTCTCATCACCGTTTTCCTCCCACTTTCTTTTGACTTGCTTCACATTGGCCTCTTCAGCCGCCTGTTCTTTAATTCTTTCCTCAATCTGGTTCACTAGTTTGTGAGCCATTATACATGCCTGTTGTATGGAGGCGGGATCGTGTGAACTTATATCTTCTTGGATTCTTTCCGGTAATCCTTTCACAAACGCGTCGATCTTCTCTTCCTCATCTTCGAACGCTCCCGGACACAATAGGCACAATTCTGTGAATCGTCTTTCATACGTGGTAATATCAAATCCTTGGGTTCGCAACCCTCTAAGTTCTGTCTTGAGCTTATTGACCTCGGTTCTGGGACGGTACTTCTCGTTCATCAAGTGCTTGAATGCTGACCACGGTAGTGCGTAAGCATCATCTTGTCCCACTTGCTCTAGATAGGTATTCCACCATGTTAACGCAGTACCTGTAAAGGTATGGGTAGCGTACTTCACTTTGTCCTCTTCAGTACACTTACTTATGGCAAACACCGATTCGACCTTCTTGGTCCACCGTTTCAATCCGATCGGTCCTTCGGTTCCATCAAATTCCAAAGGTTTGCAGGCAGTGAATTCTTTGTAGGTGCATCCTACACGATTTCCTGTACTGCTAGATCCAAGGTTATTGTTGGTATGTAGCGCAGCCTGTACTGCGGCTATGTTTGAAGCAAGAAAGGCACGAAATTCCTCTTCACTCATATTCAAGGTGTGTCGAGTAGTTGGTGCCATTTCCTTCAAAATAGTCAAATGAAACAAGTTAATCATACAGAATATTAAGAGTAGTCAATAGTATCTCGTAGCATAATATGAACTCATTTATAAAAGCTTTTTCTTCATATTAGCATTTTATAAGTTTAAATTCAGGTAGTACCTACCCGTTAAGTTCATACTTAGTAGCTAATATACAATTCAACTACTACAATTCTATATGAAAAACTGATTATAATAATATTTCGCGTTCAAACTTTTACACAATATTTTACAAACTTACAATACCGCTTATTTTACATATAGCATGAAATATAGCACACAATAAATTTGATACAAGATGGTTGTGAAGATAATTCTAGCTAGTACACAAGTTGTTCAGCAAAGGCAATAAAGACACGTAATTCATACGTCCAGAAACAAGTCATGCATTCTGGTTTTACTAGGACTACTTCCCATCCTTGGTCTTGTGGAACATAACCGTTATGGCCGTTGATAAGACAGCGTGTTGTAACGTTGTCAAAGGGACGAAGGTTACGTAATTACCAACAGTCTCGTAATAGCCTAAAAACCTCATTTCTTACCCCAATTACCGACTCCGTCACTTGTGGGAACGTTTTGTTTAATAGTTGTAGCCCGATGTTCTTGTTCTCACTTTGGTGAGAAACGAACATTACTAACCCGTAAGCATAACATGCTTCTTTATGTTGCGTGTTAGCCACTTTTTCTAAATCACGAAGTCCTATATTCGGATATATTGAGTCAAAATAATTTCTTAACCCGTTGCGTAAAATAGCATTTGAGTTCCCCGCAATATATGCGTCAAAGTAAACACATCGTAACTTATGGATTTTCCAATGTGATATCCCCCATCTTTCGAACGAAAGCCTTTTATAAACCAAGGCATTCTTGGAACGTTCTTCGAATGTCTTACAAATTGATCTCGCCTTAAATAGTTGTGCCGAGGAATTCTGACCGACTCTAGAAAAGATTTCATCAATCATGTCTCCGGGTAGGTCTCTTAAAATATTGGGTTGTCTATCCATTTTGTGTTTTTATACTGTAAAATAGACAAGAGTTAGATTCATAAAAAAAAATACTTATTAATACAAGCAATTTTTACATATATCATAAAGCATAAGCACACTATATTACATATATTACACCACACGAATACAACTATCTTATTCTAACTCGCTCGTTTCTTCTTCTTCAGTTTTGGTTCGTTTTTCCAAGTTTCTAGGGATATATGATGTTCCCCTAATACGAGCCGTCGTTTTTCACATTGGTTTAGAAAAACCTGGTGGTTTAGAGGTTCCCGGGTTATTGTCACAACTTAAGAAATACGGGTGTTGACGATACATATAAAGTTCATCGGGGTTGGAATCAAATTTCTCTATTTTTATGCCCTTTCCCTTATTGTTCTCTTTTGCCTTATTAAATTGTGTTGGGGTAATTTCTATAACATCATCGGAATCCTTGTCGGGATCCGATTCATCGGAGAATTGGTAATCCTCCCAATACTTTGCTTCCTTGGCGGAAACACCATTGACCATAATTAACTTTGGTCGGTTGGTTGAGGATTTTCTTCTACTTAACCGTTTTATTATTTCCCCCACTAGTTCTATTTCTTCTTCCGGTTCCGATTCTTCTTCCGGTTCCGACTCTTCTTCCGGTTCCTCTTCGGGAACTTGTGAATCAGTCCACGAATCATTCCAATTTACATTTGACTCTTCATTATTATTAGGTGAGTTAATGGGACTTGTTCTAGAGGTAGACATCTATCACATAATATCAAACACGTTAAGAGATTAATACATCACATAATATTCACATGTTAAAAATATATAGTTTCCAACAAAATTTGTTAAGCAATCATTTTTCAAGTAAACACGGTCGAAGTCCAGACTCACTAATGGATCCTAACAAACTCGATAAGACACACTAATGCAAAATTCTGGTTCTCTAAGACCAACGCTCGGATACCAACTGAAATGTCCCGTTCTTATTGATTAAAAACGTTCCATATTAATTGATTTCGTTGCGAGGTTTTGACCTCTATATGAGACGTTTTTCAAAGACTGCATTCATTTTAAAACAAACCATAACCTTTATTTCATCAATAAAGGTTTAAAAAGCATTACGTAGATTATCAAATAATGATAATCTAAAATATACTGTTTACACGCGACCATTACATAATGGTTTACAATACAAATATGTTACAACGAAATAAGTTTTTTGAATGCAGTTTTTACACAATATCATACAAGCATGGACTCCAAATCTCGTCCTTATTTAAGTATGCGACAGCGGAAGCTCTTAATAATCACCTGAGAATAAACATGCTTAAAACGTCAACAAAAATGTTGGTGAGTTATAGGTTTAACCTATATATTATCAAATCATAATAATAGACCACAAGATTTCATATTTCAATACACATCCCATACATAGAGATAAAAATCATTCATATGGTGAACACCTGGTAACCGACATTAACAAGATGCATATATAAGAATATCCCCATCATTCCGGGATCCTCCTTCGGACATGATATAAATTTCGAAGTACTAAAACATCCGGTACTTTGGATGGGGTTTGTTAGGCCCAATAGATATATCTTTAGGATTCACGTCAATTAGGGTGTATGTTCCCTAATTCTTAGATTACCAGACTTAATAAAAAGGGGCATATTCGATTTTGATAATTCAACCATAGAATGTAGTTTCACGTACTTGTGTCTATTTTGTAAATCATTTATAAAACTTGCATGTATTCTCATCCCAAAAATATTAGATTTTAAAAGTGGGACTATAACTCACTTTCACAGATTTTTACTTCGTCGGGAAGTAAGACTTGGCCACTGGTCGATTCACGAACCTATAACAAATATGTACATATATATCAAAGTATGTTCAAAATATATTTACAACACTTTTAATACATTTTGATGTTTTAAGTTTATTAAGTCAGCTGTCCTCGTTAGTAACCTACAACTAGTTGTCCACAGTTAGATGTACAGAAATAAATCGATATATATTATCTTGAATCAATCCACGACCCAGTGTATACATATCTCAGTATTGATCACAACTCAAACCATATATATTTTGGAATCAACCTCAACCCTGTATAGCTAACTCCAACATTCACATATAGAGTGTCTATGGTTGTTCCGAAATATATATAGATGTGTCAACATGATAGGTCGAAATATTGTATACGTGTCTATGGTATCTCAAGATTACATAATATACAATACAAGTTGATTAAGTTATGGTTGGAATAGATTTGTTACCAATTTTCACGTAGCTAAAATGAGTAGTTTTTACCAATTTTGTTTTGCTCGCCATTTCTTCGTTTCTAATCCGTTTTGAGTGATTTAAGCGGCCACGGTTTTGTATTGAACTTGACTTTATGAAACTAAACAGAAAAGGTATAGGTTTATAGTCGGAAATACAAGTTACAAGTCATTTTTGAAAGAGGCAGTCATTTTCGTCGAAAGAACGACAACTTGATGACTGTTTTGAAAAACATACTTTCACTTTGAGTTTAACCATGATTTTTGGATATGGTTTCATGTTCATAAGAAAAATCATTTTCGCAGAAGTATAGCTTTTAAATCAAAGTTTTCATAGTTTTTATTTATCCAAACCAAAACAGCCCCCGGTTGTAACTACGACGGCGTAAATCCGGTTTTATGGTGTTTATCGTGTTTCCGGGTTTTAAATCATTAAGTTAGCATATCATATAGATATAAATCATGTGTATAGTTGATTTTAAAAGTGTAGTTAGAAGGATTAACTTTATTTGTGAACAAGTTTAGAATTAACTAAACTATGTTCTAGTGATTACTAGTTACCACTTCGAATATGATAGCTTTTTATGTATGAATCGAATGATGTTATGAACATCATTACTACCTTAAGTTCCTTGGATAAACCTACTGGAAAAGAGAAAAATGGATCTAGCTTCAACGGATCCTTGGATGGCTCGAAGTTCTTGAAGCAGAATCATGACACGAAAACAAGTTCAAGTAAGATCATCACTTGAAATAAGATTGTTATAGTTATAGAAATTGAACCAAAGTTTGAATATGATTATTACCTTATATTAGAATGATAAACTACTGTAAGAAACAAAGATTTCTTGAGGTTGGATGATCACCTTACAAGATTGGAAGTGAGCTAGCAAACTTGAAAGTATTCTTGATTTTATGTAACTAGAACTTGTAGAATTTATGAAGAACACTTAGAACTTGAAGTTAGAACTTGAGAGAGATCAATTAGATGAAGAAAATTGAAGAATGAAAGTGTTTGTAGGTGTTTTTGGTCGTTGGTGTATGGATTAGATATAAAGGATATGTAATTTTGTTTTCATGTAAATAAGTCATGAATGATTACTCATATTTTTGTAATTTTATGAGATATTTCATGCTAGTTGCCAAATGATGGTTCCCACATGTGTTAGGTGACTCACATGGTCTGCTAAGAGCTGATCATTGGAGTGTATATACCAACAGTACATACATCTAAAAGCTGTGTATTGTACGAGTACGAATACGGGTGCATACGAGTAGAATTGTTGATGAAACTGAACGAGGATGTAATTGTAAGCATTTTTGTTAAGTAGAAGTATTTTGATAAGTGTCTTGAAGTCTTTCAAAAGTGTATGAATACATATTAAAACACTACATGTATATACATTTTAACTGAGTCGTTAATTCATCGTTAGTCGTTACATGTAAGTGTTGTTTTGAGACCTTTAGGTTAACGATCTTGTTAAATGTTGTTAACCCAAAGTTTATAATATCAAATGAGATTTTAAATTATTATATTATCATGATATTATGATATATTAATATATCTTAATATGATATATACATTTAAATGTCGTTACAACGATAATCGTTACATATATGTCTCGTTTCGAAATCCTTAAGTTAGTAGTCTTGTTTTTACTTATGTAGTTCATTGTTAATACACTTAATGATATATTTAATTATCATATTATCATGTTATATATAATATAACAATGTATTAATATGCTTCATATATATTTAGTAAGACGTGGTTATAACGATAATCGTTATATGTATCGTTTCGAGTTTCATATGTCAATAGTCTCATTTTTAAGTATATAACTTATTGTTACTATTTTTAATGAGATACTTGATGATCATTATATCATGTTAAACATATATATTTATTCATTTATGTATCATCATGTCATATACAACTTATAGCGTTCGTGAATCATTGGTCAAACTGGGTAATCAGACGTTTACAAAATTTCCGTTTCAATTAACCAAGTCTTAACAAGTTTGATTGCTTAACATGTTGGAAACATTTAATCATGTAAATATAGTTTTCATTAAACATATAATCATAGAAAGGTTCAGAAAAGTTCGGGTCACTACAAAATCCACGGACCTCAACATCAAACAGGGTCGCCAAGTGGTCAGACTTTCCTATCCATGAGAGGATTTGTCTCGTAAAATGGGGATGGCGCCGTGCAAATTAGCTTGATAAGACTAATGAATCAGATCCCCAGAAAGGATAATCTCCTTAAAGATCAAAAATCAGCTTTTAAGACTGATATTACTCAATCCTTGAGATTTACTTTAAAGATTGAGAATTACAAACTCATGGAATTTAATGATATCTAAACTCGAGCTTGAACGAGAAAATATTTTGATCAAATTAAAACCGATTTGTTTTCTAAAAACCTATTTTCAATGCGTTAATTACCATTGAACGTAAAATCCTAAGAATTCACCTAGAATTCATTAGGTCACCTGAACCAATTCGGGTGTCAACGTAAGAACGGTGGTTGCATAGCATGGTCGAAGACAGGACCTTTTGCCAGACCGAAAAACTATAGGGTGATATTTACTATCGCTCCTACAAAGGATAGTAATTGCATCTGACACGATATAGACCATAATCAAAAGCATGTTACGGGACATTGCCTTAACAGTTGCTTGTTCAACGCTTTCCTTTACAACCGGACGGTAGTTTACCGAAAGGTAATATACGGAGCAAGTATACTGGACGTGTTGCTTTCCTAATACAAGGTTAGCAAGTGGGTGACACAAAACCACAAGTTTTGAGCTAAAATTTTCAAATCTGAAACCCACAAAACCCACAAAAATAATTTGCAAACACCGATGAAGGGTTATTCCGGAAAACTTATCTAGGGTAAAAGCTAGAATGAATTTTCAAAAGATCAAATGTTTTCATAAAGATCCAATTTCCTTAAAGGATCTAAATTTTCATAGTCATGTGGGACTGTAAACCACATCGTTACTATCATTGTTTATACCGCCGTATCAAAATCACTGATGTATAAAGTGTGAGAATAAAAAAAAGTGATTCGAGTGAAGTGTGATTTAATTTCAAGTTCTGTATTGCTTGAGGACAAGTAACGCTCAAGTGTGGGGATATTTGATAGTGCTCCAAATGAACATATATTTAGGCACAATATCCTTCCAATATGTAAAGCTTTTAGTTGCAATTGTTCTATTTTTATGTAATATTCATTTAAATAAATAAGTGCGAAGACAAAAGAAGAAAACGACGATTTAAAGACGCAAATGACCAAAAAGCTCAAATGTACAATATATAATTCAAATGGTTCAATTTATTGATGAGAAACGTCCAAAAATGATAAGAGTACAAGCCGCAAAACGCAAAGTACAAGATATTAAATAGTACGCAAGGACGTTCGAAAATCCAGAACCGTGACATGAACCAACTTTCAACGCGCGACGCAACGGAGCTAAAATGACAAGTCAACTATGCACATGAATATAATATAATATATAAATAATTCTTAAAATTATATATATATATATTATATTATATAATAAAACGTCGGCAAAACTAGAAAACAAACTGATGGGAGCATGCCAGCCTGGCCATGCGATCGCATGGGAATAACACTGAAAAGCCATGCGATCGCATGGCCCTCAGGATCAGCTCACATCTATAAAATCCAGCGAATTCTGCTCAAAGTGTACACCATATTTCATCTTTTTCTTTTCCTTCTCTGTAAGAAACATATATATATATATATATATATATATATATATATATATATATATATATATATATATATATATATATATATATATATATATATATATTTATAATTTAAAGTTTAATTAAAGTTTAATAATAATTGGGTTATTGTAAGAAATGTTTTAAGGTTTTGTAAGTTGTAACTCTGTCCGTATAACGCTACGCGATTAATCACCACTGTAAGCTATGTTCTTCCTTTTTAAATTAATATCTCGTAACTAAGTTATTATTATGCTTATTTGAGCCAAAGTAATCGTGATGTTAGACTAAATATTAAGACGGGGTTATTAGATTTTGTACCATAATTAAGGTTTGGACAAAAGACCGACACTTGTGGACATTGGACTATGACTATTAATAGGTAGGGGGTATTGTCTAATTGAGCGACAACTCATTGGAACCTGTCGAACCTATCTTCAAATTAGTTAATCTAATAATTATTAAAATGATTATGTATGTCCTATTTAGTGACGTTTATACGACATCTTTTACGATCATTTAATTAATTATTCGGGTTGGGTAATTGATTATTCATTCTGATCAAGTGGGTAAATTAATATTTATATCTCATTAAAACAGGGGTGGATTACATCCAAGGATAATTGGTGTAATTGTTAACAAAGTATTAAAACCTTGGATTACACGCAGTCGATAACCTGGTGTAATTATTAAACAAAGTATTAAAACCTCGTTACAGTTCGAATCCCTAATTAGTTGGAATATTTGACTTCGGGAATAAGGTTAATTTGACGAGCATTTTATAATTATGACCGATGAACTATTATGGACAAAATACCAAATAGGTATCAAATAATCCAGGACAAAGGACAATTAACCCGGGTAACAATTAATTAAAATTAAAACATCAAACATCATGATTACGGAAGTTTAAATAAGCATAATACTTTTATTTCATATTTCATCGTACATTTATTTACTGTCATTTTAATTACTGCAATTTACTTTATCACAATTTAAATTCTGTCATTTATTTTATCGTCATTTATCTTTACGCTTTATATAAAATCGACAAACCGATCATTAAACGGTAAAACCCCCCTTTTATAATATTACTACTTATATATAATTATATATATTTTGTAAAAATATAGTTCTATAAAAATATAGCGTTAAACTTAGCTAGCTCCCTGTGGAACGAACCGGACTTACTAAAAACTACACTACTCTACGATTAGGTACACTGCCTATAAGTGTTGTAGCAAGGTTTAGGTATATCCCATAAATAAATAATTAAAACTTGTGTAATTTGTATCGTATTTCGTAATAAAAATAATAGTATTTCGTACTACACCTCGCACACATCAAGTTTTTGGCGCCGCTACCTGGGACGCCTAAAGCGAACACTATATTTTTAAACTATTTTTGTAAAAACATAATTATATATAAGTTTTAAATATAAATAATAATAATAATAATAATAATAATAATAATAATAATAATAAATATATATATTTTTTATAAAAAGTATAAAAGTATTTTTTTTTAGTTCTTAAAAATATAATTATAAATATTACTTATATATTATTTTTATAATTTAAAACTCAGAAAAAAAAATTAGAAAAGTAATCGGACCACCAACTGTAGCAGCCCAACTACCTGGCATGGTTTCTGGATCCATGCGACCGCATGGCATAACAACCTACACTCCATGCGATCGCATGGAGTGAGGTGACAAGTCTGTATCCTAGTACGTACGGATTAGGGTTAGGATTATTAATAATTATTATTAATTAATTAGTAATTAGGGTTTTAATTAAATAATAATTAGTTTTAGTTTTATTTAATTTTGTATTTTAAGTTTTAATTAGTTTTGTTAATATATAAATTAATAATTTTATAAAATAATAAAATAAAAATAATATTTTTATAAAAATTAGTAATTTTATCATATATTTTTTTGTGTATCTTTTTATAAATTGTATATTTTAATCGTTTAATTCATAACTTTTATAATATTTATCATTTGTAACTAGTTTTAAGACTTAGTATTTTGCCATAGTTATTTTTATATTTCTAGTTTTTAGGCTTGCCGTAAAATTCCTTAAGTGTTTTTTCTTTAAATTAAGATTTAGGCGCTTTAGAATTTTACGACGTCGCTTATCGCTTTAATATTTAATAGATTTTAGTGCCTATTTAAGTTATTGCCGTTTTGGATATAGATTTCCTTTTAAGCTTTAATACATTTAGGCGCAACTTTTTAGATTTAGTTTTTAGACTTTTAAGTTTCGACGTTTTTCTTTCTTATTTTTATTTTTCGATTTTTATTTTTCGATTTTTATTTTTTTTATTTTTTTTCGACGTTTTTCGACGCACTCTTTTTTCTTTCTTATTTCTCGACGCTCTAGTTTTTTAGGACATAGAATTTTCTATTTCTTCTCTAAAATTTCAAAATTTCGACGAAAAATTATTTTAAGCGATTAAATTGATAGACGAAAAATTACATTTACAATTGTATGTATTGTCTATATCTAATATCTAATGGGTAATGATAAATCCACTTGTGTTTTTGATACATCCACTTTTTAATGCATTAGATATTTGTACTGTACAACTATTACGGCATAATTAAGTGGATATATCATATATCATATATCATATATCATATCTATATATATCATGTATCATCCTTCCCCTCTCCCTTTCTTCCCCAATGTAATACAGTAATAATAAATAATAATAATAATAATAATTATTTAATTATTTAATTTCACTCTTTACCATCTATATATATATATATACACATACATATATATACATATACACACATACATATATATCTTTATATATATTCATCTCTTCACCTTCAATCTCACTTCTTTTCTTTCAGATCGATAAATTGAGGCCGGAAGGCCGATCATCCTTCTGTTCCCCCCTTCAATTACACAGCACAACATTCGTACTATTTCACCTGCATTTTTTCCAACCTTCAATTTTGAATTATGATGAGTTTTGTATTTATGTTTGCTCTAATGGATAGCTAGATTCATACAGTAATTCAACTCCATTAATTTCACAAGGTATTATTTTTTATTTTTATTGTTGTGGTTGGTGAAAATTAGGTTAATTGGTAAAATTAGTTGCTGTTGTGTTTATATGAGATTTGTATTTTTATATACACTTTTCTATTACAAATTGTTTTACCTTTTTTGCTGTGATGTTGTTGTTGCTTGGTGATTACTTATTTCAGGTTAAAGTTATGAAACTTGTGTTTAGTTATTATATTTAAGCTTGTAAGTTTGTTATTGCTTAAAAGAATAGTGTGGCCAAGATTAAAAAAAATTGAGAAAACAAAAAGAAGCATTATGAACCAGGTGGTTATTGAGTGTATTGTAACTTGAGGTTGGTGTTGTGTGTATGAAAAAATATGCTTTTATAGGATCTTTAATTTTTGTTTGAAGTAAAACTTTGCAATGAAACTTATCTATGTACATATGCTTTGTCTGAAATTCACAATTGGTTATGTCATTATTATATGGATGAACCAGAAACCAAAAAGCACATGTCACTTTATCACACCTTTCTTGTGATATTGTTCTTACTTTATTGAACTTTTGCTTCTTCTTGTTATGAATTCTTATATCTCATTTATATTCATATTATATAAACAATTGAAGGGTATTTGCTTCAATAATACAATGTAGTTTTTTACGTTGTGCTCGTGAGTAGTTTACTGGTTTTTAGTTGAACATTTATGAGTTTTGCCGCAATCTGTGACTTGGTCAGTAGTAATAATAAGTTTCTAACTCAAGCAGCCTTTTTTTATTTTATTTTATTTTTTCTTTTTTTGTTTATTTCTTGTTTGTAGCTTATTAATATCTTGGTGAAGATCTCCATCCATATTTGGGATATAAAAGTAAACCATAATATGGGATGTTTTATATCAACTCCAAAGGATACGGGTGGCAAAAGGAGGAGGCCTGGAAACATTGGTGAAGTTGCGGTTTTTGTTCCTGGTTTAAGGATTCCGAAACCCGTGGACTTTAATGAGTCTATTGGTGACCATTTGGGCAAAAGTTTAGTGGAACGACTTTCTGCTCTTAGGACACGTATAGTTGTTATGGCAGGACAAGAAGGTCCGTCGATCACAAGAACACGTCGAAGAAGTGCTACGCAACATGGTGAGTTTATTTAAAAAAAAAGCTTGTATATTTTCAGATGTAACTGTAACTGTAACTGTAGACATATCAAGATGGGCGGGTTAGAATGCGTGACCCGTGAGTACTCTTTGTCCTTTTTTAGGAAAGTTGCAAGATGTAACTGTAACTGTAGACATATCAAGATGGGCGGGTTAAAATGCGTGACCCGTGAGTACTGTTTGTCCTTTTTTAGGAAAGTTGCAAGTCTTCAATGCAGTAATTATGATATAACTATAAAAATAGTTTAATATCTGGATAAAGTTATCTAGGAGGTTTATCTATTAGAAGTAGAATTTGGCAGCTTTAAACCTGTCAACCAATTTGACCCTTTCTCCCTTTTAGCTTATTATATGTTATTGGACCTGTTTGAGATACATCGCAACCCAAATCGACCCTTTCCTTGTAAAATGGTTAGAAATTGCTACCTTTAATAAGTCATATTATTATATTTATGGTTAGTATTTCATTTTCAGGAGGCTCAACTTTAGGTGATCTTCTGCAAGCCCTCGAGGATTATTTGCCCGTCCTTTTAGGACTGGTTAAAGACGGTAAATCATAATCTAAGCTATATAGCTTGTTAGTTTATGTAATATTTTTATATGATAATTGATAACATACTAATCATTGATCATTATGTAGGAAGCCCATTACAACATAAAGTACAATTTACATGGATAAACCAAGAGGATGATTTAGAGGTAAGATGGCCTTTTGATGTGCATTTCGAAAGTGATCACATTTTTAAAAAGTGCATTCTGATTTTAAAAAGACATCATTAGATATTTAGCTCTCGTGAAATGGGTTGTGGGAGACGCTGTTTGGATGTTTTTCTGCTGTTAGAAATTGTAATTGCATAGTCTTCTTTTGGCTTATTAATGTGAATGAAGTTGTAGACTTACCTATCGGATATTGTAAAAAATTTCAGGAAATGGCGATGTATAGTGCATGGTATGAAGTACTGTCGGTTTTGCACTTGATGGCTACGTTATCCATGTCACAAGCAAACCTGTTGCTTCTCCCAAGGACATCCAATGATGGTTATTTGCCTAAAGTAACAGAAGGTGGGTCGTGTCATGTGAGATGTTTTTTAATTTATTTATTAATAGTCTATGTTTTTGTGAACTGCTTTATGGTTTTTACGTACACATTAACATTATTATCTCATATTGACTCGAGAGTCTTGAATCTTGATGCCAC
The DNA here is from genome assembly GCF_046630445.1 of Rutidosis leptorrhynchoides. Classification (NCBI taxonomy): domain Eukaryota; kingdom Viridiplantae; phylum Streptophyta; class Magnoliopsida; order Asterales; family Asteraceae; genus Rutidosis; species Rutidosis leptorrhynchoides. The sequence goes on along the minus strand of NC_092333.1, from coordinate 19,353,072 downwards.
TAAAATACTTTAGGAGATCTTAAGAAGGGACTTGCTTAAAGACGATGCAATCTAATTTCTATTAATAATCGGCTTATTGGTTCATAAACAGCAAGGAGAATGATATGTTTGTGTATGTTAAATAAATTCACCAACATAGGGTGGGAAAAGGTCATGCAAAATTTGTAGGCTATTCAATTTCTCAATAGATATGAACAACAAGCATTGATCATCAAAACATTCATGCTTACACGATTTATGGTGAAATATAAATCCAACTCAATTTCTAGATATAGATGCCTTATTGTAATTTGTAACTAGATCATTATCTGACACTGTCATTAGTAAGTCCAAGTGTTTCAACACAATCATAACTACATTTTTGTAGATTCAGTGTTTCGGATCAACCCAACTCATAACGAGAAATTGCCCAGCTCTTCTACACAAACCTAAAGTGTTTCAGATCAACCAGACTCATTCCAAGAAATTACCTGGTTCTTTTACACAAACCTCTTTGACCCATCCCACCCACCCATTTTGCTACTTCTAGCTTTATAGGATAAATCTTTCTGAAGATGTTATCATTAAATGAAGAAATAATAGTACTAATTAGTTCAACAATAAGGCTACTCTTAGAGTAGTAGAATGTTATAAAACGATTTCTTATTCATATGACATTGCTAGTCCTGGTTTTTGTGTTACGTGTAATCTGATATGTTGTTTGATAAAACAGAAAGCAGGAGATCAGCAATTGATATTTTGTTAAAGGCTGCCGGATACCTTGATTGTGCAGTAAGGCACGTACTTCCACAGCTGCCACCGGAACTCAGGTTCGCAAAATATTATATTATAGTCATACTTGTGTTTTACAGGGGTTTATAGTATACATAATTTTGGCCTTATTTTAGGAGAGACCTGCCAGTAGACCTTGCTGAAGGCGTTTTAAGAGCACTCTGCCTTCAAGCTTTAGGCCAGGTATTGTTGTGGTGTTTGACTTCTTGTCTGTTGTGTGACGAATATATGTAGCTGCATGATTTGTTAAATTAGCTCATATGCATAGTAGTTTACCCTACCATAAAGGTGCTAAAATGGGTGGGTCAATTAACGGGCTAAATGTTTCGGGCCAAGAACCTTTTAGTATGGGCTGAACACGGTTAAGTTTGGTTTGTTTGATATCAGAAAATTTCTTTTGCTATGCATTAAATTCATTACTTGCTACACATGGTTTGTTAGGTATTTGATTGTCAAGAATCTAAACTATGATTATAGAATCTATTATAAACTACTGATCTGTTTTTATATAAGACAATTAGGAGGTTGTAAAGACTTTTAGTATCGTTTGCTGGACTTTAAACAGTTTGACCGATTCGCTTTTTAGCTAAATGTTCTAAATTTACCCATTTGATCTGTTATCAACATGCTATAACCCAAATATCCCAATTTTACGCAACTGAGTCAGAGTCCTTCCTTCCTATTTACACTATCATAAATTTTGTCTGAATGTTTACCAACCTTTTTGTTTATGTGTTACTTTTACCTGGTGATTAATGATATTAGCAAGTGCATTTTACTTAAATTTATTTATTTATGTCCTAAATTAAATATAAGATATGCTTATTACAACATGGGGTTATGAGAAGTAACTTTTTGACTATACGATTCTTGTTGGAAATCAGAGTGTGGATATACAACTTGGGCTTGCAATTGATAGTACGAAAGCCACACTGGCAGTTAAACGAAGGCTTGCCTGTGAGATGGTCAAGTATTGGCAACAGGTAATAAATTATTCATTATATCTTCACAAGTATGCTTGGTAATTAATGCAGAGTGTATTTGAGGATGCTGAATTAAAAAAACGATCACTTCATCACTTTTTCACTGCTAAAAAATCAAATCTTACAAATTATCATTACTGTTATCCTCAATCATAGATATGGATGAGGAATAATTTCAATATCATTATATAAATATCAATACGGTATGTGTTTGTGCGTTCACAAACACACATTAGAAAAATGCTTGCTTGTTTTATACTGGACCATCTTTTTAACATCCATGTATGAACTATGACAGTCTGAACTGCATAAATTTAGGAGAAAAACTATTTGAGGTTTTCAACAAAGCTACGGTTAGCCATTTATGCAGAGTAGCATATAATTAATATCTAGAGTCTAGACGATAATATTCCTCATCCAAAGCTGATACAGATTTTTGATTTCTGTAAATGCTAATAAGAGATCCTTAAGAGTAATTCTTGTTGATAGTGCTTAATACATTAGATTACAGTAGATACATAAGTAAGGTTATTAATTAAAATGCTCTAACCTAAGCCCTACAAGCCCATCAGGCTGAACACTATTATTATGATTGGTATATTTTCATTATTGTTGATTGTTTATGCAGGCCCAAGATAATATAACAAACCTTCCACTAGCTAATGGTTGGGGTGAGAAACACCGCTTTTATGTCAAGTGGAAATATATGGAAGCCAAGGTATATTCTTCTTATATTTTTGCATACTTCTTGAACTTAGAAAAGGCTGCGTTACAGTTCTATTAAATGATTCATTGCATTTGCTCTATAACGTAGCATTATTTTCTTGGACGGATATTTGAACTCCATGTATGACGTAAGTCATTGAATGATAGTTTTGTCTATACAATGTGTAGGCAGGCGCTTATTATTATCATAGGTTAATTCTTGATGAAGGTAACACAGAAAAATCACATGGAATGGCTGTATCTGCTTTACAAGCAGCAGATGAGTTTCTCAAAGAAAGCAAAAAAACATGTGAAGCTTTCAATATAGCAGTTCCTATCTCGAGGTTAGATTTCTCATTCTGTGAATGTGAGTGGATCCTTAGGACGAAAATATAAATTAAATGTTATTCTTACTCAAATATGCCAAAATAGAAGTGCATATTATGTGTTGTTGGGCTTGTTTGTTCTTTTTTTATGCCTTCAGTTATGTGTGCATGTTTTATGTGCTGCATGAATAATTTGAATAACAATTACTATTGACTTAGCGGTATGTGAGGAGCCTCGTCGATTATTGTGATGTACATAATATGTGGGTTAGTGTGTAGGTTTGCGTTTTTGACCTTTTCGCTAAAAAAAAAGATAAAAAAGAACATAAATAGAAATAACTATTTTATCGCGATGTCTTTAATAAGCGTAGAAAATGAAGATGGAATGTTAGGTAAACTATTAGCAGGGCTGGATATTGGGGCGTGCAAGATGTGCAATCGCATTGGGCCCAATATCTAAAAGGGACCAAAAATTACGGTTCAACATTACATACCTAGGTCCATTTGATTTGATATTATGTTTTCTACAACTGTTATTTTGATTGATACAAGTACTTATGACGTTTTTTTTAGTATTATTATTATTATTATTATTATTATTATTATTATTATTATTATTATTATTATTATTATTATTATTATTATTATTATTATTATTATTATTATTATTATTATTATTATTATTATTATTATTATTATTATTATTATTATTATTATTATTATTATTATTATTATTATTATTATTATTATTATTATTATTATTATTATTATTATTATTATTATTATTATTATTATTATTATTATTATTATTATTATTATTATTATTATTATTATTATTATTATTATTATTATTATTATTATTATTATTATTATTATTATTATTATTATTATTATTATTATTATTATTATTATTATTATTATTATTATTATTATTATTATTATTATTATTATTATTATTATTATTATTATTATTATTATTATTATTATTATTATTATTATTATTATTATTATTATTATTATTTTATTTTTATTATTATTATTTTTATTATTATTATTATTATTATTATTATTATTATTATTATTATTATTATTATTATTATTATTATTATTATTATTATTATTATTATTATTATTATTATTATTATTATTATTATATATGAAAAACTCTCGTATATAAAAGGCCCACATTTATGTATTGAACAACAGGGCTCATAAAAATAATTTGACCGGCCTTGCTATTCGATATCGACTTACCATTTTATCAGTTCCATTTATTGTGCTCGTGGATAGCTGTAAATGCTATGTTTATTTTATATTGAATCAGAACTCCACCTCTTTGGGGAACAATGAAGTATCTCTCTGAAAAAATTCCAAAAGACACTTCTAGCAAGGTGCGGATCAACCAGGATTTATACACTTATGAAAAGTATGTCTTGATTCCGTTTAGTTTATTCATCTTTTTATATTGTTTCTTCTTCATACGTAACCGCATATCTACACACATACTCATATACTTAACTACCCGCATACACACACATGCATATTGTTAAGTACATACATGCATACATATTTGAATTTTCATGCATATGTACACGAGGATAAAATCCATCGGAAAATACGCAGTATATATGTGTGTGTACATATACATATGGTGTTCGACCTACTTTTCTAATTGGATTAACACAATTGAATGACTACTAAAAAGTCTATTGACCACTTAATCCACATGTATAATGGTTTACTTGTATTTCTGTGTACATGGTATTTTCAACCAAGTGCCATAAGATGAATCTTTTTAACTTTTAACCGTAAATGGGAGTCTATTTCTACAATGGTTTCGTGTCAATATGGTAACTTTTAAATGACTACTGCCCTAAAATAGTTGCAAACACGATTTTGGCATGGCCCTCTTGACCCAATTCATTTTTAGCTAGATTTTTATTTTTTAGCCATTTGACCCATTAAAGATAAAACGTAACCAAAGTTGGCCCATTCATAAGTAGAGTTCTGAATCTACAACCACTGTGGATACCTATACTTGATGAAACACACATCATAATTAGACCATATACTTTTTTTATTGTTGGAACTATTTATTTCTTTGATCAAACTTATATAACAAATCTTATTATTGCGCAGAATTATGGAAACGGCGCCAACGTTGCCCGACTTTGCTTTGGCTTTGAAACCAGATGAATATCAACTTCCTGAAGTTGATTCCTCATGGAACCATGATAATGTCAACAAGGGGCAAATAGGCAACAACAAAGATTAATTAAGAAGCCAAACACATGGATCATGTCGTTTCCTTGTCATTTTCAACAACTCCAAATTTATGGATCATTTTGTCGGTGAGTTTGTTCAAATGCATTTCAACCGTTGATAATAGCAATGTATCTATATACTATGTATACAACAATTTTTTAATACATGAAATATGAAACTTGTTAAATGTTGAGATCTTTGTGTAAGACTAGATAACATAGTATCATATACACTTGAGCTGAAATTGATCGCAATATAACTCTGACCTTTTGTGATACTGAACCAGTTGTGAATGTTCTTAATTAATTGCACTAGAACAGTTTACTAACTTTTATAATGTACTGTATCTGTATTAAATCCATAAAAAAACACAAGATTACTCAGTAGTTGGCGTTTGCTTATCTTTACAGTATATGTCATATTAAAACTTCAATGCAACACATTTTGAGTTAAAAGTTGAGCCAATACATCATACTCCGTATCTTTTAGAGTTTAGACCATACATGACCTTACATTGACTTTTTTTGAATGTGATATGGGGTCAAATTCTACACTTTTTGTCATAGAGAAAAATCTGACTCTGACATGGAGGTGTCAAATTTGAACGATGTGTTATGGTGTGTGTTAAATTTGAGTGAAAATGTTTTGAGTTCTGACATGGAGGTGTCAAATTTGAACGGTGTGTTATGGTGTGTGTTAAATTTGAGTGAAAATGTTTTGACTGACATGATAAAATATCATTAAAGTTGATTTAAAAAAAGGTAAAAGGTGCCAAATTTTAAATGAGTGTTAAATTTTCCCATTGCCCATTGCAAATATGTAACTGACGCCCCCTAAATGACGAATGTAACGCATCGTAATGGATGGCAATTTTAAATAATGACATAATGTCTATGCAAATTATTTTTAAGTGATTGTTGATTTAGAACTGAATAGTCATTATTTAAGATTGTATTCCCATTATTCGAAATTGTGCAACTATTATTCGAGATTGCATAATCATTATTTTTAAATTGAATATCTATCTATTATTCAAAATTACAAAGCCATTATTTGATTGCATACCCTTTATTTTAAAATGTATATATAGCCATTATTTGAAAGTTAACTAGATTCGGAAGCCCGCGCGTTGCTGCGGTTCTCAATGTTTTTGTCATAACGTTTTTGCAATAACGTGTTTTGACAAAACATTTATTGTACGCATTTAGCGTTGGTTATTTACTCATTTATCCCCACTATAAATTTATAGACATTTATTTTTATTATGTTTTTGAGAGCAAAATATATGAAAAATGAAAGGATTTATACTCCGTAATATTGCAGTATTTTTTCGATTAAAAAAGTTGAAAGATGCAACGGCCAACTGGACTTCGTATTTGGTAGCCACATGATTTGGTCAACAATTACTTTACTACTTTGTCTTACCCCTTTACTCTCGATTAATCGAATAGGTGGTTTCGGTCGTGAGATAAAAAATTAGTTTTCCAACCCGATATCATATTTCGCCGCGGGATGATTTTGATCGGTTAACGATAAGTTAATTATACGTAAAAGGAAAACGGTTACCGGTAATATTAACATACTCTAAAGTTTATATAGAGTATAATATAAGAATTTAATTTAATTGATGTTCGAAATATAAATCTTTACAATTTTATGTAGGTTCAATGTTTTGTGTAACACATATTGAAGCTAAAAAAAAGAATTTAAAGTGGTAATGTTTATAACTTAGAGGTTCAGTTTGTCATTTTCATCGTAAATGGGGGTGTAAATAAAAAAAAATAAAGTAAAATGGGTTGATTTCATCCACATATCCATCCTACCCTATCTTTAGTACTCCGTATTCTCTCCTTTAACAGCTTATTATCCTCTCCACCGATCTTTAAAAAAAATCAAGAAAAATTATATCGATGGTTGCGGTTGACTCGGTGGTTTCCAGTAGTTCCGACCACCTGAACTTTGGGTTTTTCTAACACCCCACTCTCAATAGAGTTGTACTATTTGTATGGTTAGTTGTACCGTGTGCATATTTAGTTGTAATATATATGTGAATAGCTAGTTGTACTCAAGAATGCAGGTAAGAAAAAATTATTATTTTTGATGTTTTTTTACAATAGTAAGGTGTTGGCCGACGGTGAAGGTCGACGGCGGCGTCTGCTGTTGTGATCGTAACTGTTGCCGGAAGTAGCTTTCCACCGCCACTCTCGTGGTGTGTTGGGCTATTGTAGTTGTTCTCCTACAGGAGGTCCAGCGCTTGACATTTATCAGAGCGACGGTCGTGAAAAACCCGACTCAAAAACTTGACTTTTCAGGTATGTGTTTTTTCTAACCACTACCAAACCGTCCTATGTTCAGATTTGTTTATTGATCGGTTGATTTTTAGATTTGTTTTTGTTCCTTTAATATATATGTTTATCGTTCCCCCCCCCCTCCCCTTAAATCAGACAATTGGGTGGACTCGTGAGGTATTTGATATGCTGGGTGTCTTTTAAGTTTTCAGGTATGTTTATATATTTCATCAAACACTAAATTGCCCTTTGTTCCAGAAGTTTGTCTCATGTGTGGATCTGGATGTTTTTTCTTTAGATCAGATTTGATGGTGGTTGAAAGTTGTGGACGGTGACGGTCGTAGCCGGTCGTGAAATCGGCGGTGGTAGGTGGCAGTGCATGGTGGTGTAAAGTGGCTGATGGTGGCGGTTGCAGGTGGTTGGTGGACATGAAATACTGGTGTAGATGGAAAAGAGACCCAAAAATTAATAAGCTCATGGTTTTTTTTCTGTTTTTTTTTTGAATATATGTAAAAAGACGAATATTAACTGGTGGTCGTTGTATAAAATCAGAAGATTAAATAAATTATCTCCAAAAAAAAAAAAAAAAAAAATATTGTAGCTACAGTGCGCTACAGTAGCTACAGTGTTTTTGGGGTATGTGGCGGGTTATGATTGGAGAGTGTTGTCCATATTTAGTATATAGTATAATAACCGTTATTTGAATTTCTATTTCTATACATACTAAAGAACCTCGTATGATTAGCGTGAAACGACACGAAAAAAAATACAAAATACCCCCCTCAAACTATGTTACATTTCCAAACTTCTTAGGGGTAAAAATATGTAAAAAAAAACTATTTTATTAAAAAAAATTAAACAAACTCCACCAACATTTTTAACGGGCCGTATCTTCCTGCTCGCCAAGAGTTAAATTTCTCCGACATCACCGTTCAACTCGAAATAATTTCACGAACGTAACGCAACTAACTACACGCAAAACAAACGATTTCTAAAAAACGCTAAATATTTCGGGTCTGTCGTACATATGTATACACGTATGATAAACAACCCAAACTAACTACATCACATCGATGGTTCCGTCCTCATTTTTTACGCAATTTTCCCGGCGTCAAAAAAGCGCACACCATTAAGTATACTGGTATTACCCACGTGTATCCAAACACACCCGCAACAACGCGTTTTTAATTTTGAACATGAATGTGCAACCAGAAAGGTCTCGCCGCATCGCGCGGGCCGATTCAACTCTAGTTTATAACCATTATTCATAAGGGCAAATTCCATTAAAAATATTTTTTATATCTTAATTTTCTATTTTTGGTAATCTATGTTTATTTTGACGTTTAAAAATTGTTTTATCAAATGTTAATAAAAAAAGAAGAGTATCGTTTATTTTAAGTTAGAACTCCATTAGAAATTAACGATACTCCATTTTTTTAAGTAAAACATATGCAAGCCAGATTCTAGTAATTGAGTCGACAGCAAGCATCGATTTTTTTGCGACTTGACTAACTCTTAGAGCCCAAATTAAATTTCAGATAGGATTTAAAGCCCATGGAAATTTGATTTTACCATTTTCATGGCGTCTCAATTTTATTTTATTTTTTGTTTAAAATTTTTTCCTACTTATTGGCCGGAGGTCCACTCGGAAACAATCTCTCTATCCGTCGAATAAAGATATGGATTACTTTCTCTACTTTTGAGAGCGTTTTCACTTTGGGTGGAGAAATTACTTGTCTTTATTCTCGAATAGGGGAAGAATTGTCTACATCTCACCTCCCCATACACCACTTATGTGGTATTAGGTTTTGTTGTTGTAAATGCAAGTCTGATCATTGACACTTGACTGAAGATATGGAAGACCTCGTGACGGACTACTCTTACGAACTGAATATATTTACTTAATTTTCGTGATGTTCGTAATATGATCGTAGAAGATTCACGACGCACGTATGTGCTAATTATCAGGATTGCATATGTTCGTTATTAATAGATAAGTGACGGTGATTAGGCTTGCATATGGATTACTTTAGAAAATGGAGTATCGTTAATTTTTTGACGGAATTCTAGTTGAAAAGTAACGATACTCCTCTTTGTAATTATTATTTGATAAAACAGTCATTTAAACGTCAAAATAAACATAGATTACCTAAATTCAAAAATTGAGGTAAAAAGGTTACATTTTATGAAATATGTCCTATTCATAATTGTAAAGTCATTAATTGAAATCACTTATTGTATGCATAGTTATTTTTCGAAATTGCATAATAGTAAGAGTATGAGTAACAATAATAACCTAACAAGAAACTCATTGCCTACTCTGATGAAGATTGGGGAGGATGTTCTGATACTCGTCGTTCTACATATGGATCATGTGTTTTTCTTGGTGATAATATTTAATCTTGGTCTTCTAAAAGACAGGCAACCGTATCCCGCTCAAGTACTGAAGATGGATATCGAGTGTAGTGACCCGTCCTAATCCATCTGGATGAATACATTACATTTGGTTACATCGCGAGGTACTTGACCTCTATATGATACATTTTACAAACATTGCATTCGTTTTTAAAAGACAAACTTTCTTCACACCGAAAGTTGACGGCATGCATACCATTTTATAATATTTCCAACTATAACTGACTTAGTAATAATCTTGATGAACTCAACAACTCGAATGCAACGTCTTTTGAAATATGTCATGAATGACTCCAAGTAATATCTCTAAAATGAGCAAATGCACAGCGAAAGATTTCTTTCATACCTGAGAATAAACATGCTTTAAAGTGTCAACCAAAAGGTTGGTGAGTTCATTAGTTTATCATAAATAATCATTTCATAATTTTAATAGACCACAAGATTTCATATTTCCATTTCTCATAAACATCATGCATAAAAATCATTCATATGGATTGAACACCTGGTAACCGACATTAACAAGATGCATATAAGAATATCCCCATCATTCCGGGACATCCATCGGACATGATAAAAAAACATCGAAGTACTAAAGCATCCGCTACAACGGATGGGGTTTGTTGGGCCCAATAGATCTATCTTTAGGATTCGCGTCAATTAGTAGACTAGTTTACTAATTCTTAGGTTACCAAGCAAAAAAGGGGCATATTCGATTTCGATCATTCAACCATATAATGTAGTTTCAATTACTTGTGTCTACTTCGTAAAACAGTTATAAAAACAGCGCATGTATTCTTAGTCCCAAAAATATATATTGCAAAAGCATTTAAAAGGGGAGTAATGAAACTCACTATACTGTATTTTCTAGTAAAAATACATATGACGGCATTGAACAAATGTAGGGTTGGCCTCGGATTCACGAACCTATATCAGTTATATATATTAAAAAAGTATAATTACCATGTAATAATAATCAAACCAGTTTATATATATAAATTATTATAATGTATTTATTATTTCAGATGTTATATCTATATATGTTTCTTGTATATTAAAATAGTAAATTAGATATACTTATGATATATGTAATAATTATAGTTTTATATAGATATCTTTTATTTGTTAAAATAATAATTATGATAATGATAATACTAAAATAATGATAATAATACTAATAATGATATTAATAATAATAATTTTTATAGTAATAATAATAATAATAGTGATAAAAATAATAATAATATTGTCTCTAAAAATAATACATTTGATAATAATAATAATAATCTTAATAGTAATCAAAATGATAATTTTACTAAAAGTTCTATTTTTAATAATAATGATGATAATAATTTTAATAAAAATACTACTTTCACAAAAATGATACTTTTCATTATAATGCTAATAACGATAATTTTAGCAATAATGATATTTATAATAATAATGATAATAATAATAACGATATTGATTTTAATCATAATGGTACTACTAATAATAACCTAAATGATAATACATAGTGGTGGTACTACTAATTATAATAATGATAATATTAACAATAATAATAATACTTATAAAATACTAATAATATATTATTAGTAATAATGATAATAGTATTAATTGTATTAATGATAATAATAATTATATTTTTAGTATTAGTACTAACATAATAACAGTAATAATCAATAATAATAATAATAATAATAATGATGATAATAATAATAATAATAATAATAATAATAATAATAATAATAATAATAATAATAATAATAATAATAATAATAATAATAAGTAACTACCTCTAGAAGTATTCCCTAAAAAAATGCCCAAGTCCGGGTTTGAACCCGCGACGTCCCGCTAACCCAATAATACCACAAACACTCCTAATTCATCACCATTGTCAAGTCATTTCTGTGATCACGATCACTATAAAATCATAATCATAAATCGTGTATCATCCTCATTCTCATATCATTCTTTTACCTCATCATCTCATTTCATGTATCTTCATCATCTTAATCACTTCATCTATTATCATTATCACAACGATCCCTTGCTTATCATCATCTATATTTATATCATGCATCATTTAATATTATTTTAAACCCGATTATTTAACATCATCATCCTTATTATTATAGTCATTATCGTTAAACCATTCATTCATCATCATCACTTATCATCATTATGATCTCGTTATTATCATAATTATCCTCATCATTATATCAACTACGATCATCATCATTATCATGTCTTCGGCCCATCATGACAAATAAGCATTCGGCCCACAGGAAGAACAAGCATTCGATATAGTAGCAAGCTGTATTGATTGCCCTAATAGCAAGTTCAAGGTTCAAATTAAAATCATAACTAGTCTAGTAGAAGTTGGATAAGTCCAATTAGGGAAATTATCCATAAGCCCACTAAACATTTCGGTTATAGTTTAAATACTGGAATATTCATCACTCGCATAAACTGTAATACTAGTCGTTTAACTTGTTTATTTAATTGCAATGGTCCAACCTTTGTGACACAACCCATGTGTGTGGCATATTCTAGCATCTCTTCCTACAGCAAACAAGACCCACCAACCTACCCACTATCATAAGTCAAAAAGTGGATTCCTTTTTATTATTAAAACAAATCGAAAGTATCCAATTTGCAGCTGTCTTCAACGATTATTATAAATATAGTATTGAATCAAAAAGGTGATAGTGTTTTGGTTAGTTCACTCGGCTGATCAAACAGCTTCGTACAGCAGCACACCACAGAAGTGGGTTTTGATGAGCTCGTTCGTTCAGGAAGAAAAATAAGCAGTATAGCAGTAACAATGATTTTTGTTTTGATGATGAACAGAAAATATAGTATGTAGCAGCGAGCTTGAGCAGGTGGTTTTCGTTGGTCCTTGTCGAGCAAAATGGTGATGGTTTAAGTGGTTGTTCATGAGGAAAGAAAATAAAAAATGAAGAAAGATGGTCATGGTTTCTATATATATCTATATCTCTCATGTATATATATAAAACTTGAGATTTTAATTGTGAGTAATCAAACCCAACGATAATACATGTTTTCCATGGTGGTTCCGGTTGTTTAGTGTAGTTTGTGGTAGTGATTTTGGTGACAGATTTTGTATCTCGAAGTATGAGATATAATAAGGAAACAAATAGCTTACTTGTGTATGTGTGTCGTGAGGACTAAACCAGAAACAGTTAACGTTGCAAGTTAGTTGAGTTGATGATTGGCATGGGTGTTAGAGGGTGACTGTAGGGTAGAAGTGGGTTATCCTGAAGTTTTGAACAACCAAAGAGGGTAATGGTAGTGGTGGGTGTTTCGCGTGAAAGTTGTTGCGGTGGAAAGAAAGAAAAAAACGATGGAGATTATTTGGGGTTATAACCGAAATAAAAACATAGCATTGATAGTATTCATGGTCGTGTGGTGGTTGAAATTATAAAATGCGTAGATGATGGTTGATGAGTTGTTTTCGATACTGAAGGAGTAAATGAGAAATTCAATTGAGCTTTTGAGTTCTTATCCCCACATGTATGAATATGTATATATGGTGAGAAACAACCAAATTACATCTTGATTAATCAATCCCGGTTCACGGGTATAACAACTAAAGTAATGATTTAGTAATAAATAATATATTATCAATCAAAAAATTATAAACGTATCATTTCTTAGTCGTCCTCTACTATTGATAAATTCGTACTTCGTTGTTAATAAGTGGCGGATAAAAGTGTTTGGAAAAATCCCAAATTTTTAGATTAACTATATTTATTTATTTTGGTCATTATGATATAAAATTTGATCCTTAATTTGTTAAATAAAAATTACATCAATTGTCCCTCTCAATTCTGGGTAAAATATAAAAAGTGTTAAAACTTAACAAATAGTTCCTAAATACATTTTTAATAAGCCTAAAATTTATAGAACTCATCTTCGTATCACCGTTTATTTTAAAATTACATAAGTTTGAATTTAACTTGCTTAATATCAATCGAAACATCAAACGAGTATTACAATCATTTAATTTTTATTTTTAATATACTTTATTTATATATAGAGATATATTTTAAATAATAATTATCATAATATCCTATTTTTTATTTTATTAATTTTTAATAACAACAACATATAATACTTCAAATTATATTTCAAATTATTATTTATATATACACATATCTATTTACAATCAATTGTTCGTGAATCGTCGAGAGTAGTCGAAGGTCAATTGAATATATGAAACAGTTCAAACTTTTTGAGACTCAACCTTACAGACTTTGCTTATTGTGTCGAAATCATATAAAGATTAAGTTTAAATTTGGTCAGAAATTCCCGGGTCGTCACAGTACCTACCCGTTAAAGAAATGTCGTCCCGAAATTTGAGTGAGGCGGTCATGGCTAACAATAAAAATGTTTTCATGACGAATATGAGTTGATAAATAAAGTTTTATCATCATTGAGTAAAATTGATAAAACAATTCGATTATTCGAAGAGTACGAGTGAAGCTATCACAAAAGATTGAAATGAGTAAATGCAGATTTGACTTAACCTGTGATGTAGTCACGGTTGATTTCTTGAATTTAAGGGATTAAAGAAAATCTTCGAAATCTATAAGATTTGATCCTTCAGAAATTGAGGAAATTAGGATCCTCTTTGGTTAAATGCGAAAATTTGTCTTGATTGCCTTGCCGGATATTTTACTATAAATCCACCCTCTTCGTTTCCTTACAATTCACACCTTCTATTCTTTCTTCTTAAATTCATACTTTGAATCATTCGTCAATATGCTCCATCCAGTTCTGATTCTCGATGTACTTCTAACTTTCATATCTGTCATTTATTCTTTTTACCTGCCGCTAGAAGAATCTATTTACTTCTACTACACTCTGAGTTTTATCGTGTTTTTAGTTCTCCCGTGTCTTTATATTGCTATATGCATCGATATATGAGGTTTGTAATTTTGACGTTGTTGTTGGGTTTTATATCTTCCCTTATATTTCGATGTCCCTAATTCAATCTCCTATAATCATTGTTATCTACAGTTAATGTTCTCTTTTATTTGCTGTGATTTATACTCCCTTTTTTATTTCGGAGTTCCATTCTTTTGCTTTCTCTCCGCAAGTAACGGTCCAGAATTCATAGGTATGAAGTTTCGAATGAACCTAACTAATATTCTAAGAAATTGTAATAATACGATCTTGATTGGTTAAATTACCAGAATTCAAGAGAAAAGATAGAACTATCAAGAAGATATGTTCTCGATATGTTTGGAGATTAGGTAGAATGTAAGAGTTGTGTAACATGGCACATGATGACGTTATGATCTGTGAATCATCACATTCTATTAGAAGCTCATCATGACTTACTATAATATAATCACGTTGATCAAGTGTCATTATATTATACTAACTCATGCTTCAGTTCCCAACACTACTCCAAAAACATTCATATTTTAAACTCGAAGGTTTTAGAATTTAGAAATTAAAACAGTTTTCTTTAATGATATAACACAGATAGCGCGGAGAGATAATTAATATCGGATAAGAATATTTATGAAGATATCTTCAGAAATATTGAGGATATTAATAAAGAAAGATACGATGATATCTTAGAATCTCATAATCAAATTGTGACGAAGAAATTCATTCACGATGATTTAGAGCGGTTAAGAAGCAATGTATTCGCTAAAGATTTCATCAGAATCAGAATCATCAGGATTCTTTATGTACAAGTTTAGTCCTTGTGATTTGTCCACAGCCTCCTTCATAATTTCACATAATCCGCTTTTTGATACTAAATTTTCTATTGAGCGTTTCCAACGCTCCATTCTTTATCATCATACTTTCTATGGTTAAGGTCGTTTACAGTTTTTGCTGCTTCATCAGAAATTTTCAAAATTTGGAGTATTGATTCGTAGATTGAATGCTTTTCAGAATTTTAGAAAGGAAGATCATAATTCTAAGAGATAAATGTTATATGTATTCACATAACTGTTGATGTATCAACGCTGCGATACTCGAAATACTGTTTGCTGATTCTCGGTAATTGGTATGGTAATTCTCATTACAAGATGCGGATGAGTATATGATAAGGTTTCAATGAATATAATGATTCTTCGGAAAGTGTGACGATCGCTCCAAATCCATATGGACGAACACGTCATTCATTGATTTCATTGAGAGGTATTTGACCTCTATATGATACGTTTTGTAAACAATGCATTCTTTTGAAAAGGCATACCATAAATGAATATTCAATTCTAAGGTTTTCAACATCTGATGATTTCTACATATAGACAATCATCGTAAATAATAGTTTACAATAATTCTTCCGTTGACAATGCAGTCAAAATAGATACATGATGATGGTTTTGTGAATGCAACGTTTTCTTGAATAATGCATGCAAGACTCCATGCACATAGCTTGTATAACATGTAAGCAAACAGCGGAAGACTTCTAGAGAACCTGAGAATAAACATGCTAACAAGTGTCAACACAAAGGTTGGTGAGTTCATAGTTTTAATGTTGCACATAATCTGTATATAAAGGTGAATCACAAGTTTTCAGTTGTTTCATCCAGAAACGTTTATCAAAATATTCTACAAGATTGAGCACCCTGGTAACTAAACTTAACGTATATATAATTTGTACCCTCTGTATAATCATCTTAATAATACACGCAAACCAACGTGTACGCTTCTCAAATAGCATATGTACGTTAAAAGGCTAGTGCTCTAGCTCGGACGGGGATATCAAGCCCTATGGATCCATATACTACTACTCGCGCCCACCAGTTCTTATAACTGGCAGTTAACAGTTACCAAAGCTAAGGGATTTTCGGTTCAAACTCAGTGTAGAATTTAGTATGTACTTGTATCCATTGCGTTTAAAATAAAGTGCATGTATTCTCAGCCCAAAAATATATATTGCAAAATCAATTAAAAAGGTATCAATGAAACTCACCTTAGCAGCATATAAAGTCGTTCACCAAAATGTGATCGAAACTCGGATTACCAAATAATCGTAGATCTCAACCTAGAGAACATATGTTGGTCAATAAATGTCTATCAAGCTAGGTCAGGTCATAGTGTATCACAATCCTAATGCTCGAGATCGACATACAAAAGTTATCCAAAGTCGTTTTAAAAAGTCAATTTTGACATTAGTTCAATAAAACGAGACATACCTTATATAAGGAGTCATTTACTCGGTTGGTAATATTCAAAAATCCATTTTATCAATCTTGTAAACAAGTTGTTTAAATCTTAATTGCAGATTCAAAAGCAATTTCAATTAACGTTAATCATAATTCAGTTGATCATATCTTTTAATCCGTTCATCGAAATTATTCGATATCTAAATGAATAGTTATTGATTTTTCGTCAGATTTCCAAAAACATGTATATCATATACCTTTTACCAGTAATATATGTATTTAATTCGTGATTTATTATAACTGTTTAACGACAAAATTTAGCATACAAGCATATATAAATATATATATACTCGAGCACTAGACATGGATACACAATTAATATATAAAAGATAAAATATGAGTGCTTACGTATAAATATTGAGATTCAATATTGTAGGAAAGTACGTAGACATAACGGAGATGATAAACACTAGATTTGATTCACAAATATACCCCCGAACATTACCCATAACCTCCTTAGCAATAACCCATAATTTCCTTAGCTCTATCCCGCTCGAAAACATATTTTGAAAGTGACACGCTCATGACCTCGTCGTAGTATTTTATGTATAATACTAATTAATAATAATACTACTAAAAATATTAAGATTAATAATATTATTAATCTTAATAATAATAATAATAATAATAATAATAATAATAATAATAATAATAATAATAATAATAATAAATATAATATATATTGAGAGATAGATGCGCATACAGAAAAACAGAAACGTTCGATATTTATAGGACCAGACCTGTCCCACCTGCCCATGCGATCGCATGAGTTTTCAGTGTTTTTGCCATGCGATCGCATGGCCGCCTTTTCCGTTTTTGTTTGCTAGTTCGTCGACATCAAATAGTGTGTACTGTAGCAAATAGTGTACTGTAGCAAATAGTGTTTACTGTAGCAAATCAATGTAGCAAAGTCGTTTTCACTGTAGCACTGTAGCAAAGTACGGTTTCACTGTAGCAAATAGTGTTTACTGTAGCAAATAGTGTTTTACTGTAGCAAAGTCATTTTTACTGTAGCAAATAATGTTTTACTATAGGAAAGTCGTTTTTACTTGTACATATATATATACATACATATAATTGTTCATGAATCGTCGAGAGTAGTCAAAGGTAATTGTATATATGAAACGGTTCTAAAATTTTGAAACTCAATCTAACAGACTTTGTTTATCGTGTCGAAAACATTAAATCATTTAAAGATAAAGTTTAAATTTAGTCAGAAATTTCCGGGTCATCACAGAAAGTCAGAGATCAATGAAGTTGCTGGTAAGTTTCTACTAATGTGGTGAGATATAAATGATTTCCCGGTAACGATGACGAAAGACAAACTTATATATCAAGGCTATAATAAGGCTAATCCGAATGTAAGTCGAAGTTGATTTGTTGGAGCTGTGACAAATTTGGCTAATTTGGAAAGGGATTGCAAAGCTATTTTCGGTAATAACAACGCCAAAGGAGCTAGCATAGATACGTGTTAAACGTTTACTCAGGTTCCGAGTGTTTTCAGGTGCATAACTATATGCATCAATCTTTTCTTCCGTAGATGAAGTGCGGTTGGTTCATCCTTTCGATTGAGGTGTTTTTAAGAATCATGAAAGGTTTGAACGCAGATTGTAATCGTCAAGATAAAAATGAGGTTTAAGATGAAATCAAGTGGCAAACTTGAAGAGATGTTTAGTTTCATATGTTATAATCAATATTTTATTTCATTTTAATTGTCCAATGTCATTAGTCCACAGTTCGTAGTCCACAATTAGTAGTACAACAATTCATATATAGTTTAATATATAATATTTGAATTAATTAATACGTATCGTGACCCATTGTATACATGTCTCAGACTCGGTCACAACTCAAAGTATATATACTATTGTAGAATCAACCTCAACCCTGTATAGAGAACTCGATCATTACTGCATATAGAGTTTCTACGGTTATTCCCAATAATATATATAGATGACGTCGATATGATATGTCAAAACATTGTATACGTGTCCCGATATTTAAAGTGCATAAAAATAAATAACAGAAATTAAATGACGATAAATAAAATTACGAGAATTAAAATTGCGATAAATAAATTGCGATAAATAAATGTAAATAGGAATTAACAGTTAGCTAGGAGCAGTTAGTTACGATTTTGTTAGCGTGGATTCTTAACAGCATTTCTCATAGTTAATTTGTTTGTTTCTAACAATTTTATTTGTCCAATGTTTTCTTCATTATGCCACTTGTTGGATTCTGATAGGTCAAAATCCAAATATGAAATTGAATGAAAATGATTATTCTGTGGTGAACGGATTCGTATATTTGTGGATGTAAGTAGGATAATAAATGACCGTTGAATCAAGTTTGAAGAATGTACATTGTAACTTATTAGTGTGAAATCTAAATATTCCTCAGGTATTACCTACCCGTTAAAATATTTTCACCATTAACAGTTTGTACAAAAGAATCTTGTAATTACAATCTTTATGAAAATATATATACATATATATTTTCTTCATATGTAATCATGGATTTAATGAGTTAATATACTATTAAACTCATTTGATTTATCGTTAGAACTAGAATACATTATCTCTAAAACATTAGAGATTACATAATCGCCATGTCGAACGAAGATAAATGAGGTAGAACGATACGTAGAACGAAGATAATCGATGTAGGACGTCATGTAGTACGATGATTATGCTGGAGGTACAGACTGTGAGTTTGAGGCGTTTAGTGTTGAGGCTTGTGATGCGGATGTTGTTGTTGGTGGTACTGGTGTTGTCGGTGCTGATGCTGGTGGTACTTGTGGTGCTTGTGATGCTTGCAAGTTGTGCATCATATTCTCTAAAGCCACCACTCTAGCACGAAGCTCATTAACTTCTTATATTACACCGGAATGATCGGTGGTTCGGACAAGCGGGTGAATAAGATCTATAATTTGAAATAGTATATAATCGTGACGGGATACTCTGAAAATGTGAGAGAAAATGGTGCTTCGGACAGGTTCGCCGGTAAGTGCTTCAGGTTCTTCGTCCAGAGGACAATATGGTGAATGAAAGGGATCGCTTCTTCTTGTCTCCAATGATTAAGTAGACTACGAACCCATCCCCAATTCATCCAGAATTGAAGATGACTAGTTGGTTGATCCATTTCGTTTACACTGCTTTCGGAGCTTAGGTGAATATCCATGTCGGAATAGCTGTCGGAATAACTATCGGAATAGCTATCGGAATCTGAGGGACTCGAACTGGTTGAGGGATTCATCTAGTACGATCAGATGAAGGATTTTCGATAAGAAATAGATTATATGATGTAGATTAGTACCCTGCAATACATAATTTACATATGCATATATAATACTAAAATCCCATAAGTTACGGAGGAATCTACGGAAGCTGTCAAGCAAAGGTAACAATAACAGATATTGTAACACCCCAGCTTAACATGACCACAATATTGTATGCTTTGCCCGCAGGCGCACGGCTTTTTCTTGGCGACCACACACGAGAAGCACTTTCCCAGGAGGTCACCCATCCTGGTAGTGCTCTCGCCCGAGCACGCTTAACCACAACGTACTCGCACACCCGCTCTGCCTGTGGTCCCAAAACGCGCTGTGTCATTTAAGCGTGAGTATTACCTTATAATCCCATGCTCACTTATGTCCGTGGGCGATGTGGGATTTGCCTAGGGTGTTACATTCACCCCCCCTCAGGGACTCATCATCCTCGATGAGGTTTGCCCCACCACCCCCAACGGCACATGAGTGGCCCTGATACCATTCTGTAACACCCAGCTTATCATGACCACAATATTGTCCGCTTTGCCCGCAGGCGCACGGCTTTTTCCTGGCAACCACACACGAGAAGTACTTTCCCAGGAGGTTACCCATCCTGGTAGTGCTCTCGCTCGAGCACGCTTAACTACAACGTACTCACACTTCTGCTCAGCCTGTGGTCCCAAAACGCGTTGTGTCATTTAAGCGTGAGTATTACCTTATAATCCCATGATCACTCATGTCTGTGGGCGATGTGGGATTTGCCTAGCGTGTTACATTCACCCCCTCTCAGGGACTCATCGTCCTCGATGAGGTTTGCCCCACCACCCCCAATGGCACATGAGCGCCCACAGACATGAGTGATCATAGGATTATAAGGTAATACTCACGCTTAAATGACACAACGCGTTTTGGGACCACTAGCTGAGTAGAAGTGCGAGTACGTTGTGGTTAAGCGTGATCGGGTGAGAGCACTACCAGGATGGGTGACCTCCTGGGAAAGTGCTTCTCGTATGTGGTCGCCAAGAAAAAGCCGTGCGCCTGCGGGCAAAGCGGACAATATTGTGGTCATCTTAAGCTGGGGTGTTACGGAATGGTATCAGAGCCACTCATGTGCCATTGGAGGTGGTGGGGCAAACCTCATCGAGGACGATGAGTCCCTGAGGGGGGGTGAATGTAACACCCTAGGCAAATCCCACATCGCCCACAGACATGAGTGATCATGGGATTATAAGGTAATACTCACGCTTAAATGACACAACGCATTTTGGGACCACAGGCCTGAGGGGGGTGAATGTAACACCCTAGGCAAATCCCACATCGCCCAAAGACATGAGTGATCATGGGATTATAAGGTAATACTCACGCTTAAATGACACAACGCGTTTTGGGACCACAGGCTGAGCACAAGTGTGAGTACGTTGTAGTTAAGCGTGCTCGAGCAAGAGCACTACCAAGATGGGTGACCTCCTGGGAAAGTGCTTCTCGTGTGTGGTTGCCAAGAAAAAGCCGTGCGCCTGCGGGCAAAGCGGACAATATTGTGGTCATGTTAAGCTGGGGTGTTACAGATATGCTAAGATATGAATTTATCTATACACTGTCTATGCAATAGAGGCAGTAAGACATGTCTAGACTTTAAGGATGATAAGCAAATAATTTTCGACACGAAATGATAAGCAAAACTTTTGACATGCAGACACGGTCGAAGTCCAGACCCACTAACGCATCTAAACAACTATTAGTTAGACACACTAATGCAAGACCTGGTTCGCTAAGACCACCACTCTGATACCACCTGTAGTGACCCGTCCTAATCCATCTGGACGAATACATTACATTTGGTTACATCACGAGGTACTTGACCTCTATATGATACATTTCACAAACATTGCATTCGTTTTGAAAAGACAAAGTTTCTTTACACCGAAAGTTGACGGCATGCATACCATTTCATAATATTTCCAACTATAATTGACTTAGTAATAATCTTGATAAACTCAACAACTCGAATGCAACGTCTTTTGAAATATGTCATGAATGACTCCAAGTAATATCTCTAAAATGAGCAAATGCACAGCGGAAGATTTCTTTTATACATGAGAATAAACATGCTTTAAAGTGTCAACCAAAATGTTGGTGAGTTCATTAGTTTATCATAAATAATCATTTCATAATTTTAATAGACCACAAGATTTCATATTTCCAATTCTCATAAACATCATGCATAAAAATCATTCATATGGATTGAACACCTGGTAACCGACATTAACAAGATGCATATAAGAATATCCCCATCATTCCGGGACATCCATCGGACATGATAAAAAAACATCGAAGTACTAAAGCATTCGCTAAAACGGATGGGGTTTGTTGGGCCCAATAGATCTATCTTTAGGATTCGCGTCAATTAGTAGACTGGTTTACTAATTCTTAGGTTACCAAGAAAAAATGGGTATATTCGGCTTCGATCATTCAACCATATAATGTTGTTTCAATTACTTGTGTCTATTTCGTAAAACAGTTATAAAAACAGCGCATGTATTCTCGGTCCCAAAAATATATATTGCAAAAGCATTTAAAAAGGGAGTAATGAAACTCACTATACTGTATTTTGTAGTAAAAATACATATGACGGCATTGAACAAATGTAGGGTTGGCCTCGGATTCACGAACCTATATCAGTTATATATATTAAAAAAGTATAATTACCATGTAATAATAATCAAACCAGTTTATATATATAAATTATTATAATGTATTTATTATTTCAAATGTTATATATATATATATATGTTTCTTTTATATTAAAATAGTAAATTAGATATACTTATGATATATGTAATAATTATATTTTTATATAGATATCTTTTATTTGTTAAAATAATAATTATGATAATACTAAAATAATGATAATAATACTAATAATGATATTGATAATAATAATTTTTATAGTAATAATAATAATAATAGTGATAAAAATAATACATTTGATAATAATAATAATAATCTTAATAGTAATCAAAATGATAATTTTAATAAAAGTGCTATTTTTAATAATAATGATGATAATAATTTTAATAAAAATACTACTTTCACAAAAATGATACTTTTCATTATTATGCTAATAACGATAATTTTAGCAATAATGATATTTATAATAATAATAATAATAATAATAATAATAATAATAATAACGATATTGATTTTAATTATAATGGTACTACTAATAATAACCTAAACGATAATACATAATAGTAATAGTAATAATTATAATTATAATTATGATAATATTAACAATAATAATAATACTTATAAAATACTAATAATATAATATTAGTAATAATGATAATAGTATTAATTGTATTAATGATAATAATAATTATATTTTTAGTATTAGTACTAACATAATAACAGTAATAATTAATAATAATAACAATAATAATAGTAATAATAAGTAATAAGTAATAAGTAACTACCTCAAGAAGTATTCCCTAAAAAATGCCAAGTCCGGGTTTGAACCCGCGACGTCCCGCTAACCCGATAATACCACAAACACTCCTAATTCATCACCATTGTCAAGTCATTTCTGTGATCACGATCACTATAAAATCATAATCATAAATCGTGTATCATCCTCATTCTCATATCATTCTTTTACCTCATCATCTCATTTCATGTATCTTCATCATCTTAATCACTTCATCTATTATCATTATCACAACGATCCCTTGCTTATCATCATCTATATTTATATCGTGCATCATTTAATATTATTCTAAACCCGATTATTTAACATCATCATCCTTATTATTATAGTCATTATCGTTAAACCATTCATTCATCATCATCACTTATCATCATTATGATCTCGTTATTATCATAATTATCCTCATCATTATATCAACTACGATCGTCATCATTATCATGTCTTCGGCCCAACATGACAAATAAGCATTCGGCCCACAGGAAGAACAAGTATTCGATCTAGTAGCAAGCTGTATTGATCGCCCCAATAGCAAGTTCAAGATTCAAATTAAAATCATAACTAGTCTAGTAGAAGCTGGATAAGTCCAATTAGGGAAATGATCCATAAGCCCACTAAACATTTTGGTTATAGTTTAAATACTGGAATATTCATCACTCGCATAAACTATAATACTAGTCGTTTAACTTGTTTATTTAATTGCAATGGTCCAACCTTTGTGACACAACCCATGTGTGTGGCATATTCTAGCATCTCTTCCTACAGCAAACAAGACCCACCAACCTACCCACTATCATAAGTCAAAAAGTGGATTCCTTTTTATTATTAAAACAAATCGAAAGTATCCAATTTACAGCTGTCTTCAACGATTATTATAAATATAGTATTGAATCAAAAAGGTGATAGTGTTTTGGTTGGTTCACTCGACTGATCAAACAGTTTCGTACAGCAGCACACCACATAAGTGGGTTTTGATGAGCTCGTTCGTTCAGGAAGAAAAATAAGCGGTATAGCAGTAACAACGATTTTTGTTTTGATGATGAACAGAAAATATAGTATGTAGCAGCGAGCTTGAGCAGGTGGTTTTCGTTGGTCCTTGTCGAGCAAAATGGTGATGGTTTAAGTGGTTGTTCATGAGGAAAGAAAATAAAAAAATGAAGAAAGGTGGTCATGGTTTCTATATGTATCTATATCTCTCATGTATATATATAAAACTTGAGATTTTAATTGTGAGTAATCAAACCCAACGATAATACATGTTTTCCATGGTGGTTCCGGTTGTTTAGTGTAGTTTGTGGTAGTAATGTTGGTGACAGATTTTGTATCTCGAAGTATGAGATATAATAAGGAAACAAATAGCTTACTTGTGTACGTGTGTCGTGAGGACTAAACCAGAAACCGTTAACATTGCAAGTTAGTTGAGTTGATGATTGGCATGGGTGTTAGAGGGTGACTGTAGGGTAGAAGTGGGTTGCCCTGAAGTTTTGAACAAGCAAAGAGGGTAATGGTAGTGGTGGGTGTTTCACGTGAAAGTTGCTGCGGTGGAAAGAAAGAAAAAAAAATGATGGAGATTATTTGGGGTTATAACCGAAATAGAAACATAGCAGTGATAGTATTCATGGTCGTGTGGTGGTTGAAATTATAAAACGCGTAGATGATGGTTGATGAGTTGTTTTCGATACTAAAGGAGTAAATGAGAAACTCAATTGAACTTTTGAGTTCTTATCCCCACATGTATGAATATGTATATATGGTGGGAAACAACCAAATTACATCTTGATTAATCAATCCCGGTTAACGGGTATAACAACTAAAGTAATGATTTAGTAATAAATAATATATTATCAATCAAAAAATTATAAACGTATCATTTCTTAGCCGTCCTCTACTATTAATAAATTCGTACTTCGTTGTTAATAAGTGGCGGATAAAAGTGTTTGGAAAAATCTCAAATTTTTAGATTAACTATATTTATTTATTTTGGTCATTATGGTATAAAATTTGATCCTTAATTTGTTAAATAAAAATTACATCAATTGTCCCTCTCAATTCTAGGTAAAATATAAAAAGTGTTAAAAACTTAATAAATAGTTCCTAAATACATTTTTAATAAGCCTAAAATTTATAGAACTCATCTTCGTATCACCGTTTATTTTAAAATTACATAAGTTTGAATTTAACTTGCTTAATATCAATCGAAACATCAAACGAGTATTACAATCATTTAATATTTATTTTTAATATACTTTATTTATATATAGAGATATATTTTAAATAATAATTATCATAATATCCTATTTTTTATTTTATTAATTTTTAATAACAACAACATATAATACTTCAAATTATATTTCAAATTATTATTTATATATACACATATCTATTTATAATTAATTGTTCGTGAATCGTCGAGAGTAGTCGAAGGTCAATTGAATATATGAAACAGTTCAAACCTTTTGAGACTCAACCTTACAGACTTTGCTTATTGTGTCGAAATCATATAAAGATTAAGTTTAAATTTGGTCGGAAATTCCCGGGTCGTCACATCGAGCGACCGCTAATGCTGTTGCTAAGACTTGTTGGATACGCAACCTACTTCGCGAACTTCACTCACATCTTTCTCATGCCACTTTAAGTCTATTACGACAACGTGAGTGCACTTTATCTGTCAACCAACCCGGTCCAGCATCAACGCACGAAACACATAGAGATCGACATACATTTCGTGCTGTACTGCACGTCCCTACCTCTTCTCAATATGCCGATATATTTACTAAGGGGCTGCCTACTCAGTTATTTACGGATTTTAAAATCAATTTGAACGTCCGCACTTTATCTCTCGTTTCAACTGCGGGAACATATTAGTCCGTATATATCTTTGTCTATATTTAATTCTCATATGTATTTTAGGTATAGATTTGTCATTATTAGGGGTGCAAACGAGACGAGCCAAGCCCGAGCTCGACTAGGCTCGAGCTCGGCTCGTTTGAATTTTACTGAGCTCGACTCGATTCGAGTCTTGAATATTAAGCCCGAGCTCGACTCGTCTGGATTTATGCAAGCTTGAGCTCGGCGCGAGCTCGACTTGTTTGTTCAAAAATAGTACTTTTTATTATTATTTTATTTATATTATTTATTATTTTATTTTTTATTTAAATTATTGAACATGTTTATATTATATATGATTCAATTTATTGTGTATTTATATATAAAATAGTAATTATTTTGTATATTATTAATTTGAAATAATAAATAGTGCATATAAATGAAAAGCTCGTTTAGGCTCGCGAGCCTGCTCGAGCTCGATATAAGAAGCTCGAGCTCGAGCTCGTTTAGTAATCAATCCTAAAAACATGTTCAAGCTCGGGCTCGAACTCGATTCAAGTTTTTAACGAGTCGAGCTCGAGTAGCTCACGAGTAGCTCTGTTCATTTACGGCCCTAGTCATGATCATATACAACTCATCTCCATCCATCGTAATATAGGGATGACATTCGTAACTCTTGTACTAGATAATACTAGTATATAGTTTTGTATGTGATGAAAAAGGGAAAAACAAAAACCGTTCAATTATAGACACGTTATAGATAAACTTATAACTCTAACTAGTTTTATGCACATAAACTTTTATTGACATGTTTGAAATTTTCTTAAATATACATAAGTAAGACAAAAGATTACTCGCTTCACGAACCAAATATGAGTATACTGTAATAAAATTTCATCACTGACGTTTAGCATCAACGGTCAAATACAAGGCACATTGAGTTGACTCACTTGACTCGATTTGAAGAGAAGACCAATGGAGTGATGGACTAAATTGTCATTTTCTTATCCTACCCCCAGCACCTACCCTTATTGATTTATGCTATAATATAAATAAATAAATAAATAAATAAATAAATACTTCGTTAATAAAAAAAATACATCTTTATTTGTACTAGCTACTATTGTTACTATCGTGGATTTGTCGGTTATGGATGCATATGGCGAGTAAAGAAAACTTGGTAACAATGACTATAAACTATTCATAGTTGCATTTTAATTGTATTCATTCATAGCGTTCACAATTCTGATATTCTCAATACATTTTGTTTCAATACAAATATAATCAATAATGAGGGTTTAGTTAGTGTAATTGTATCATAAGTTTTGTGTAGCTATAGCTAGCATTTTCATCCCCATTTAAATGTGGACATTACAACCCATTTGGTATATTTGTTAGTAAAACAGCAGCATGAAGTTGATCACACAAAAATATTTAAGGTAAGTTTATTTCATGCACAACAATACTTGTGATACCGTCTCTATCGTACCGTTAATTGATATAAGATCTTATGTTTCCAGTTTGTTTACGGAAAAGTAACCGTGCAACGCACGGGCTCGTAAATCTAAGTAAATAAATACTTCGTTAATAAAAAAAAGAAGATAAAATACAACTCTTCGTGTCTGTCATACTCACACCCCATTTATCTTTTCTCTCTCTCTCTCTCTCTATATTTTAGGGTTTTCAACATCTCCTTTATATTGGCGGATCATTTCTTTAGATCTGCTGTTCTGCTACACTGTTTCCGCCTCTCATCTCCGATATTTCTACCGATTTACTAGGGTTTGTGCTCCGTTCATCTTCAATACTTTTTTCACAATTTCGAGTTGTTCATCTATCATTTAATATCTTATAATTGGTTGATTTTTTTGTTATGTAGTGCGATTTCGCAACTTCGTTTATATGTATTTGTTTTCATGCGCTTCTAAGTTCTTAGTTTTTATTTTAACATTTTTAATTTTCTTGAAATAATATGTATGTATGTATGTATGTATGTATGTATTATTATTTTTTTAAATACTTAATGTATTATTTTTGCTTACGACTGTCATAAGTAATGTATGACATATGTATTCTGTGTATAGATTTTTTTGACATAATGTATGTATTTTTAGTCATGTAATGTGTTTTTTCCTTATATGCATATATTAAATAATCAAATTTTTTTTTTTTTATCTATTGTAATACTTTCTTTTGATCAAAAATGTTGGTTTGGTTTTGGATTTCTGCAGTTACATAGTTTTTTTAATGATGTATGTATTTTGCATAAAGTATATTTTCATTTGTATGTGTATATGTGTATATTATCACTCTTGATAATTATGACAATTTTTTTTATATCTGTTCTATATGCATTTTTTCTTTTATTTTGTTATTATATTATTAATATTAATTATATTATTTTTTTATTATTATTAATATATATATATATATATATATATATATATATATATATATATATATATATATATATATATAGTGGTAGGATCAAGAGGTAAGTAACCAATCGGGTGAAGTGGGAAGCAAAAACTTTTTTTTTTTTCGTTTTTTGAAAAAACTTTGTCCACGAACATTATAGATCGAACATTATAGATGGGATGAAAATATGAACATTTAGTAGAGACATTTTGTGATAAATGTTTTTATTTTGGCGGAAAAACGCTCGAAGAAGTAATATATAACAATTATCGTGTTTTTCGAGCGTATGTTGAGGTTTTAGCTATTAGGGTTTAGATATTAGGGTTTATAGGGTTTAGATAATAGGGTTTAGAAATTTAGGGTTTAGGGTTTAGATTTAGGGTTTAGATTTAGGATTTAGATTGAGTTTTTAACACGAACGGTTTAGGGTTTGGTGTTTTGGGTTTATGGAATAAACCCAAAACACCAAACCCTAAACCCTAAACTCTAAATCGGGCTAAATTTGACTTCACAAAACATGAAAAATAAACGTTCATATTCTTCACGAACAATATTATCTTGAATGTTATTTTTGTCGATCGTTTTCCCGCCTAAATAATAACATTCATCACGAAGTGTCTCTTCTAAATGTTCATATTTTTGTGTGATCTTGATGCCGGAAAAAAAAAATTCCAAAAAAAAAAAACGAAATTTTTTTTTTTGCTTCACCCCGATTGGTTACTTCCCCATTGATCCTGCCCTTATATATATATATATATATATATATATATATATATATATATATTAATTATAATTTATAATTTATTTATAATTATTTCTATATATTATTATTAATTTATTAATTATTAATTATCAATATATTAATTTTTTAATTATGTATTTTGGGATGCATGCAGGGTGTATATGTAATACAACAATTATTTGAAACCTGCTATCTGGTTTATTTACTTACAATTATTTGTGTGTATATATTGAAATTAGCCCGAGTTTGCTGTGGTTCGTTCTATTTTCTTATGGCAATTATTTAAAATTTTGATGTATTATGAGATGTAGTTATAATTTTGGTACACATATAGGGTGTTTATGCAACATATGCTGAATTTACTTTTCATATGTGTTCTCTGGTTTATATTACTTACAATTATTTATGTGTATATGTTGTAATTGTTCCGAGTTTGCCGTGTTTAAGTTTCTTATGGTATTAGTTTATAGTTTTCATGTAATATGCTATTTAATTTAATTTTATAATTTGTAATGCATGCTGAATCGACTTTACTTATCTGGTGGTTAACATATTAGTTGTTTTGGATTGTTATAGTTGTCAACATGGTAAGGAAGAAGAGGAATGACGGTGCTAGTGGAAGTGAAAGTTCTGAGCCACACGAGGTTGGTTCTGGACAGGGTGGCGGTGTCGCTCAAAGGCCACCACCACAACAGCAACAGCAACAACAAGGTGGAAGAGGTCAGGGTGGGTACCAAGGAAGAGGACCACAGGGCGGTTATCAAGGTGGACAGCCTCAAGGAGGCAGAGGCTGGGTTCAGAGGGGTGGAGGGCCACAACGTGGTGGTGGGCCCCAACAGTATTATGGTAGACCACCACCTAACCAACCTCAGCAATTTCAACAACAGAGGCCTCCAAGAGGAACTGCACCACCACAACAACATCGTGGTGGTCGCGGGCCTTCGTATGCTGGTGGACCTTCTAGCCCATCAGTTCCCGAGCTGTACCAAGCAACACAACAAGCTCCTCAGCAGCATACGGCAACATTTCGGCCAATGCTCCATGCGGAGTCGTCTACGTCTGAGCAGACGGTGGATGAGTCAGCAGCTCAGTTTCAGCAACTGTCTGTGCAGAAAGAGGAGCCCATTCAAGCTGCACCTGCATCTAGCAAGTCGTTGAGGTTTCCTTTGCGCCCAGGAAAGGGTAGCACCGGGACCAGGTGCATGGTGAAAGCAAACCATTTTTTTGCTGAACTGCCCGATAAAGATTTACATCAGTATGATGTGAGTTTATGGTTTTGTTTGTTTGTTGCTGAAAATATTTTGTACATCAACTAGAATTTTGTGATGTGACCCATCTCTTTCTTTTTTTTTTGGCTGATATAGGTAACAATTAATCCAGAGGTGACGTCACGTGGTGTTAATCGTGCTGTGATGGCACAATTGGTGAACATGTACAGGGACTCCCATCTTGGGAGGAGGCTTCCTGCGTACGATGGAAGGAAGAGTCTGTATACTGCTGGCCCTCTTCCATTTGTTACTCAAGAGTTTAAAATCACACTTCTAGACGAAGATGATGGTTCAGGCAGCACCAGGTATCTCCATTTTTAATATAATAATAATTATAATTATATTATTTTAATTAATTAATTAAAGTTGATCTTGTACATGTGATTGAAGATGATAGTTTTTTATGTTTAAATGCAGAAGGGAGAGGGACTTCAAAGTCGTGATTAAATTAGCATCGCGTGCAGATTTGCATCATCTGGGAATGTTTTTAGCAGGAAGACAGGCAGATGCTCCACAAGAAGCACTTCAGGTTCTCGACATTGTTTTGCGGGAGTTGCCTACACAACGGTATGTTTCTACTCTTATCAACATCGGTTGATTTATTTTGGCATATACAATAACTTACTAATTGTTGATAAAATTCGTATGTAGATATTCTCCAGTGGGACGGTCATTCTATTCTCCTAATTTGGGTCGTAAACAACCACTAGGTGAGGGTTTAGAAAGTTGGCGTGGGTTCTATCAGAGCATACGACCTACACAGATGGGGCTGTCTTTAAATATTGGTTAGTTCATTACATCCATATGTAAATTAATCGGGCTTTTGCTATTGGCGACACTTTCTCAGATTTATATTTCGTATGGTATGTCGAGTTGCAGATATGTCTTCCACTGCGTTCATTGAGCCGTTGCCTATCATTGACTTTGTTACCCAGCTTCTGAATAGGGATGTTTCATCAAGACCATTGTCAGATTCTGACCGTGTGAAGGTTAGCTCTGCGTAGCATTTATATAGCACTATCTAGGCGTATGCTCCCTGCAATTTGATTCTTTTTGTTAAAATACTTCTTAAAAAAAGGTTTTTGATGTGATATCATGTTGTTATGCTCACCAGATCAAGAAGGCATTGAGAGGTGTCAAGGTTGAAGTTACTCACCGTGGAAATATGCGTAGAAAGTATCGTATATCTGGTTTAACATCTCAGGCAACACGAGAGCTAAAGTGAGAACAAAACTCTATTTTTTGCCCTTATATTTTAGTATGTTGACAGTTTTGACTATATATATATATATATATATATATATATATATATATATATATATATATATATATATATATATATATATATATATATATATATATATATATATATATATATATATTTTATTACGTATCAGTTTCCCAGTTGATGAGAGAGGTACAATGAAATCTGTGGTTGAATACTTTCGAGAGACTTATGGTTTCACTATTCAACATGTGCAATGGCCTTGCTTGCAAGTTGGGAATACTCAGAGGCCAAATTATTTGCCAATGGAGGTTTAATCATCTGTTTGTTTTTTGTTACTGTGATAGCTTGGAATTAAATTAATTGCAACATTCTAATATCTTCATATTTCAGGTTTGCAAGATTGTAGAGGGTCAGAGGTATTCAAAGAGGCTAAACGAACGACAAATTACTGCTCTTCTTAAGGTTACATGCCAGCGCCCTAATGACAGAGAGAAGGATATTCTGGAGGTTTGTTTTTCTATATACTCTTTACTTTCTCTTCAAATATCTATGTTTTTATTCTTACTCATCCGTGTTGATTTTACAAAGTGTTTATCTATATTATGTTATAATTCTAACATGTTGGAAATTATATAATTAATTGGGGTAAATTAGGAATCCTCAAATTGGTCGAACAGGCTGGAGATTTCAAAATGTCTATTATCAACGCCTACCTTCTAAATAGGATTTTTTTAATAATAAATAATAAATTTGTATAATTTTAGCACTTTAATTGTGTGATAAACAGTTCGAATATGTGGGAGAAGGTGTTTCTTATGTCATTGTGTTCTCACTGGTCCAATAAAATACCCGCTTCACTTATTCACCCAAACCGGCCATCTTGCATCTCTAACTTCTAGGTTTTTGTTATATTAAATTAGTATGTTTTTATTAAAAATAAGTAAAACATCAACTGTAAGTATTTCCGTTGTAGTGGCTTAAAAGGGTTTTTTGGTCAAGCCTGGTTGACCTCATTTGAGGTCATCAACTATGTTATGTGATTATCTAAACTCATTTGTCACAAAATATAAATCCTTAATCCATATAACTCTGTATAAGTGTGTTCACTATTCTACTTCAGGTGAGAATGTGAGATATGTATTCATTTGGCTGCTGTTAACTTACATACTGTTTGAATTTACAGACTGTTAGACACAATGGTTATGATCAAGATCCTTATGCTCAGGAATTTGGTATAAAAATTAGCACTAAGCTAGCCCTTGTTGAAGCTCGAATATTGCCTCCTCCTCGGGTAAACTCACTAAGCATTGTCTTACTATTTTATCATTAAGTACCATTTCTAACTGTTTATATTCCTGTTGATAGCTTAAATATCATGATACTGGACGTGAAAGGGACTGTCTTCCACAAGTGGGTCAGTGGAATATGATGAATAAGGTAGTTCCCCATTTAAATGTTTAAAAGCTAATCTGTGTAACTTTGTCATGATGATATCTCTTAATGATCATGTTTGAAATTTGTGACAGAAAATGGTTAATGGTGGGAGAGTTGCCAGCTGGATCTGCATAAACTTTGCACGCAATGTGCAAGATAATGTTGCTCGTGCTTTTTGTTCAGAGCTTGCAGTAATGTGCAATACGTCTGGCATGGTATGGTTAAAAGGACTATTTGATACACGCACACGCGGATAATTAACTGCAGTTAGATATCTGTTAACTTTTAACTCATATATGCTCTCACTTCTGTTTGCTTTATCAGGCATTCAATCCCGAGCCGGTGCTTCCTGCTCTTAGTGGCCGTCCTGACCAGGTTGAGAGAGTCTTAAAAGCTCGTTTCCATGAGGCCATGACTAAACTCCAGCCCCACAAAAAGGAACTGGATCTGCTTGTTGTCATTTTGCCAGACAATAATGGCTCTCTATATGGTATTAAGTTTTAACCCTGGTGATTGTGCTGTGCTTACTAATATTAGTTGAATATTGAGATGGCTAAATGAGTGGGTTGGAAGGTTGGGTTTGATATTTAATAGTCACAGTGTCAAATATAATTAAAATCAAACTGTTTTAATAGTAATCAATGGGTTTTAATATAACCATGGAGGTGTTATCCATTTAAAGTTACAGCGTTGTTGACTTCTGTCTCGTTTGATTTGTTTTCCTTAGCTTTGTTTCTTTTTTGACGCGTTGAAGTTAGAATTTGATCCTCAAGTATAAGTGTCAAAGTTATCATCTTAAATTGGTATGGTTTGTGTAATTTGTTCTATATAGTTGGGATTATATGGCTCATCGTTTCTTCATGTGTAGGTGACCTGAAAAGGATCTGTGAGACTGATCTTGGGATTGTTTCTCAGTGCTGCTTAACAAAACACGTCTTTAGGATGAGTAAGCAGTACCTGGCTAATGTTGCGCTAAAGATAAATGTCAAGGTTGGAGGAAGGAATACGGTTCTTGCTGATGCATTGTCAAGGCGTATTCCTAATGTTAGTGATGTTCCAACTATCATTTTTGGTGCTGATGTCACTCACCCACACCCTGGTGAAGATTCGAGTCCCTCAATCGCAGCTGTACGATACATACCAACTTTGCTCTCGACATTTTCAGTGATTTAGCTTCTGTTAAGTCATTTGATGCTGGTTTTTTTGAATATAATGTAGGTTGTGGCTTCTCAAGATTGGCCTGAGATTACTAAATATGCAGGATTGGTTTGTGCGCAAGCACATCGGCAAGAACTTATTCAGGATCTATTCAAGGAATGGCAGGATCCTCAAAGAGGCAAAGTGTCTGGTGGCATGATCAAGTATTCTTTTCTTACTCCCTATTTGACACACACCTACCTTTTAGTGCAAAATGGGCGGGTTGGGTGACATGCCAAAATTTGAAGCTGGTTGTCCTGTTTGACCTGCTTATCTGTAGGCTAATTTCTTCACTTTACTCATCTGATCTGTTAAATATGAGAAGCTTAACCAGAGTCACCCTTTCCCTAACTAACTGGTTGAATATTAAAATTGGAAATTTGTTTTTGGCGTATGATTCTATTTTATTTTCATGTTCACTTCTAATATGATTCTGTAATGTTTGTGAATGGAATTTTCTTTCTAGGGAACTTCTCATATCATTCCGTAGAGCAACTGGGCAAAAACCGCAGCGTATAATTTTCTACAGGTGTTTTTATACTATCCATTAATTGTTTATACATTTTAAAGCCGTCATAGATATATTTACTTATCCGACGATGAACATTTTATTGTGAAGGGATGGTGTTAGTGAGGGCCAGTTCTATCAGGTGTTACTTTATGAGCTTGATGCAATCCGAAAGGTAATTTAAAATCGAATATGTAGTTTCACTCTCAACTTTTGGATCTTATTAGTCATATCTTTGATCATTTCGTTGAACTTGGGTCAGGCTTGTGCATCTTTGGAGCCAAATTATCAACCTCCAGTGACATTTGTTGTGGTTCAAAAACGTCATCACACTAGATTGTTTGCCAACAATCACCGTGATCAGAGGTCTGTCGATAGGAGCGGAAATATACTCCCAGGTATATGATAATTTCACTTTTAGCACTTTAATTATGTATCTTGCCCATTTGACCCATTAGGGATAAAATGTAACTGTGACCACATTCTCTGGTTATCTGCAGGCACTGTTGTTGATTCCAAGATTTGTCATCCTACAGAGTTTGATTTTTATCTGTGCAGCCATGCTGGAATTCAGGTAAGATATCCATGGCACTCAGTCACATTTTTACATGCTATATGATGTACATGAAACATATATGTGTAATGTTTATAATTTCCATTTTTACATGCTATATGATGTACATGAAACATATATGTGTAATGTTTATAATAAATGTATAATCTGTAATCATACCCATAACAGGGTACAAGTCGGCCGGCCCATTACCACGTGCTGTGGGATGAGAACAAGTTTTCAGCTGATGATCTGCAATCTCTCACAAACAATCTCTGCTACACGTATGTTCATTAATCCTATTCTTTGTTTTTGGTGATACATTTTATATTTATTTGTGTATTGATTTATGTTTCTTTCAACAGATATGCTAGGTGCACCCGCTCTGTATCCATAGGTGAGTTTTTCACTTGTACTTTTGATTCAAGCAACATTAATGTTAATGTGTTAGTTATATATATATGTGGTAAAATGTGCCTGTTGGACACAGCTATTTGGGTCAAGCTGACCAATGACCAGAATCACTTTCTTGCCTTTCTTTATAATTATGGTTCACTAGAAACTTATCAAAAGGCTATTTGTAAATCATTTTGTGAAAGTTATATAGAAAGTTGTATCTATATAAACATGTAAGGTAATCTGTAAATCATGCAAGTTGTTCCGCTCATTATTGGGTACTATAGACAAAGCACTCATCAGCATCTGTGATGTGTGAAGTAAGTTGTATGGTGGTATACGAATCACTCTGCATTTTAAGTCATCTTCACGACAACTTTATGTCTGTTTGACCCTATTCCTCTTCTATTGAAATTACTGGACTATTTGTTCACCCATTGAACCTTTTAAAGGACAAGACATGTTCTGCTTTGACCAAGTTATGCAATGTTCATGTCAATTTCTATATTTGTTATATTTATTTATTATTTTTATTATAAAATGCAGTTCCACCAGCATACTATGCTCATCTTGCTGCTTTTCGAGCACGGTTTTACATGGAGCCGGATACCTCGGACAGTGGGTCTATGATTAGTGGTGTTGCTGGTCGTGGAAGGGGACCAAGCAGCACTCGTGCCCCGGGTGCAAATGCAGCTGTTAGACCTCTCCCTGCCCTCAAGGAGAACGTGAAACGGGTTATGTTTTATTGCTGAATCTGCATGTTATGATGTTATGATATTATGATTGTGTGACTGGCTGAAATGTCTGTTTTGTTGCCTATTGTTAGGCTACGTGTGCTGGAATGCATGTATTTTTGCTACCCATATGGAGTTTGTATGACATGCAACACATGCTTGTTGTTTGCCTTCAATATTCGAATGATGTTTAATCTACTTCGTGGCTTACTATTATGCATTTACATATCTCGTGGTTGGTTACATGAGTATTCTTCTGACACCCAGATGCTGTGTTTTTTGCGTTGATTGGTGGTTTACCTTACCTTTAATAGAAAATGGACTTCTAGCGCCTAAAGAAAGTAAGCCCAAATCAAAACCAACCTTTTTTCATGGCCGACTAACAAAACTCCACGTACCCAATAAGCAAGACCCAAAATTTCCGAACCATAGTTACCCACTACTTACTAGATCACTTTCAATGGCAATGGTGTCATGTTTGACACCACTAAACTTCATAAAGACGAATTTTTTTTACAAAATACTAACAAAATTATATATGACACGATAAGACTTTGTATGTTTTTATAGCATTTGTTATAAAGATATTTTTAAATTTAGGCTAATTAGCAGTTGCGATTACAAGATTAACTTAATGGGTACTTATAATTTTTCCCCTTAATATATTTAAAGGATATTTTAGTGATCGCTTAGTTTTAAAAAATTACAAATTCAAAAAATATATGGGTCAGAGTAGTTAAATTGGTGGTGTACTAGGCCGGTTTGCTTCTCTTTATTAACTAAACTACTAGCTTAGAGATTGGCTGCCTGACTATTTTATCAACCCTGTGTCAAATAGTGATACTTTCATTAATTAAAAAAAAGTCTGTGGAGCCATACAGTTAAATTTAATGCTGTATTATACAATTTAAAAGATATTTTCTATTAAACATTGGTGTCCTGAGACCCCACAGACTTGTTACTAAACTCGCCACTGCGACTTAGCAATGACGAATTCACCTTTAAAGAGTGTGAGGTTTAAGGATCTCACTGGTTTACAATTTTTTTACAAAGTACTTTCAAGTTGTACGGTATAAGTTACCATTAAATTGAAAGATAAATTTAAAGATAGAACACCATATGTTTTTCTAATTTACAATTTTTTGGTAGTAAACAATTACTTTCTGAAAAAATTACGGAGTACTACTCAGATTGTATAGAACTCTTTTCCGTATTGACAATAGAATTATCAATGCCACTTGGAGACCCTCTCGAGTTTTTATCTCGAATATCACTTATTATTATACTTCAAAATCGGACAATATTTCATTTATCAGGGATTATGTATCTGGAAGTCACCAATATTTATTAATATGATTTTCTAGACTACCCTAATTCGAAATAAATTTTCTAGGCCTCAAATTCATATTTTGTCTTAGATATACTAAATTCACATAAAAACCAATCGACGAAATGTATATAAAATGAAAATATTTACACATTTAGATAAATCTATAATATTATAAATAATTTCAATTAATAAATACATTTTTTGTATTACATTTTTTGGATTCATTTTTACGGATTTGGTATATTTTAGAAAAAATATGAATTTAAGTGGCCTAGAAAATCATTTTCACATTAAGGTGCACTTGTGATAAATTTGAGTGGCATGGAGATATATAATCCCGTCTATTGAGAAAGAGTACAAATGTAAATTACGTAATCTTCTATCTATCTATATATCTATTAAAACACTAACATGATGATTTCATAAATAGACATTTTTCCTTTATAAAGAAAAAACAAAACAAAAAAGAAAAAAATTTGAGATAGGGTTAGTGATGTCATTAAATTGAATTAATATATTTATAAATATAATTAAGAAAAATAAAGAAAAACAAAAAAAGAAATCACGCCTCTTTTTTTTCTTTCTCTGCTCTCTTCTTCTATCTCCATGTGAGTCTTTCAAACCCTAAAATGGCAGCCGCTTCTTTAAACCTTATCCCGACGAATCATCATCACCTTCTTTTTCATCCTTTCAGGTTAGGGTTTCTTTTCTTCAAATAATTTAGGGTTTATGATAAAAATCTCTGATTTTGAATGTTCATAGCTTTCGATCGGATTCTAATGAACTCTTAGAATAATTATTTTACAATACAAACGAATTGGGTTCTTGATTGTTCAAATCTTTCTATCCAACATGTGATGCCCCGTACAAAACCATCGTGTACGAATCATCAACAACAGGATCATTACAAGGTTAAGTACTATATGCGTTTTCAAAAGAGTTTGCGTTCATAATAAAGTGATGTCTAAACCAACATCGAATGTTTTACAATCCAAAAGCATGCTTCACTAAGTAGAAGCAAATAATAAGTGTATGTGACCACAATGGTCGTTACAAGTCATAGTTCAAAAGTACTAAAGTTTGAATGCAAGGTAAAGTAGCTCATGCGATGACAACTCTAAGCAGCGGGTGTCTACAGCACGACTAGTACACAGCGGAAGCTAACCTCAAGCACCTGAGAAAAACATGCTTAAAACGTCAACACAAAGGTTGGTGAGCTATAGTTTAAGTATAACAGTAAGTAAGGTAGGCCACGAGATTTCAGTGCTACAAAGAGCGTTTCAAAACAGTATGATAAAGTATATGTTAACCGTGGGCACTTGGTAACTAACTTAACGTTTATACCCCCTGAAAGTACACTTGGCAAGTGCGTATGTTTACGAAGTATTAAACACTCGTTAAATGCTAGCGCTACTAGCCCGAGTGGGGATGTCAAACCCTATGGATCCATATCTAAGATTCGCGTTCATGGTTCAAAAGCCAATGATTAAACGTTACCGAGCTAAAGGGAATGTTTATGCCGTTGTATAACCCACACATATATAAGTTTAAGTACTCGTGCCTAGTATGTAAAACATAAAATCCGCATGTATTCTCAGTTCCCAAAATAAGTTAAAGTAAAAAGGGAATGCTATAACTCACAATGATAATGTAGTCGTAAAGTCGGTTCGGAAAAGGTGTGCAAGTAATCGGTCCGAAGGTCC
Organism: Rutidosis leptorrhynchoides; assembly: GCF_046630445.1. Taxonomy (NCBI): domain Eukaryota; kingdom Viridiplantae; phylum Streptophyta; class Magnoliopsida; order Asterales; family Asteraceae; genus Rutidosis; species Rutidosis leptorrhynchoides. The sequence goes on along the minus strand of NC_092333.1, from coordinate 19,313,016 downwards.
TCAACCTAAGGCAAATAGTACTAAGTCAGTAAATCGTCTTAATAGGTTTAAAAGTATGTAAATAAGGTCTTAAGGGTCATCATCATTCATCATCAAACAAAAGGCGTAAAGTAAGTTTCGTTTATGAAAGTAGTTTAAAACAAAGGCTGACTTCAGTCAGTCACCACGGCCTCTACCCTTCCTGAATTAAGGTGAGACCAGTGGCCATATCTCCGTATATGAGTCCTTTAAGTGTGGTAAAACTTACAGAAGCAAACTCGTCTTCGTTTGACCATGGCGACGGTCTAAGTGCGAGTAGGTCAGAAATTTCTGCACAACGTTAAAGGACATAGTGATGATCGGAGGGCCATAAATCCTAAACCGTAACTCGGATTAAGACGAGTCCTATATGAAAAGTTATCTACTCGAAAAGATCTATTTGAAAATCATAATCACAACAGCCCAAGTCTAATGGTATGTTACAGAAACAGCAGAACAGTAGGTAGAAGACAGAAAGCAGTAAAATAATGGGTTCCAGTGAGTTTGATGCTTGATGCTTATCACGGTTCTCATCCTTGATGTGTATAGCTTCAAGTGTACAACTCGTTGATGTGTTTGCATCATCTTGACCAAGATTTGACCATCATAACCCAAGTGCAAGTCTAAGACATGAAGCACAACTCACTTAAGTGTTGCAAGTGTTTTGATGAACCAAAGTTACATCAAAGTCTTAGATCTAACACATACATGAACTTTAAAACTAATAATAAGTTACAAACTTGAAAATGAACTTATGAAATCAAGATATTAAGACGTAGAACATAGTTCTTAGTTAGATCTTGAAGATCCAAGACTCAAAAGTCTAGATCAAGCATAAGTATACAAAGTTATATTTAAAGAAAACTTATTTACATGTTCTTGAACTTTTAAGTTAACTTTTAGTTCCAAGAGATATGAGATCAAGACTAACTTGTAGTACTTGACCAACAACAACCAAAATCATAAAATTAAAGTGCAAGTAACACTAAATAAACAAGTAAATGAGTTCATGGGTTTCATATTTTAAAGATTCAAACCAAAGTTTGATCTTTAAGAAAGTAAACTTTAAAGTTTACTAACATGACTTACAAGTATGTTTTCACAACACATGAACTTAAGTCTTTGAAACTTTAAAAGTAGAACATAAACTAGTAAGTTTATGTTCTTAAATGTTCTTGTAAATACAAGATGAATGAAGAATCAAACTAGTAAGTTTGATCTTGTAACTAGTAAAGAACAACAACAACAAAGTAAGCAACTACAACTAACAATTATAAGTAAGTAAACAATAATCAAGTAACAAAAGATGATGATGATAAAGAGGTGTTGGATTTCGGTTTAGGGACAAAGAAAGAAGAGAGAAAACTTCAAGTTACTTACAACTTGAGAGAGAAATGAGAGAAAGAGTTTGAGAGCAAATGAGTGTGTGTGAGAAATGAGAGAAATGTGAGTGAAGTAGTAAACAAAAAATGAAACAAAACACTCCTAAAGGGAGCTTAGGGCTACGGTTTTTACAGCAGAAAATGGGGGGAAGGGTAAGGTTCAAAGGTCACTAGAATGTAAAGCTTCAAAAGTGTGGTTAATGGGTGTGTTTACATGGGAATGGCAAGTAACTAGATTCCAATCTTCCTTAATCAAACTAGTTCATTCTTAAAATGATACTTACATGTATGTATGGGCTAACTAGTCCACTTAAAATGTAGGGTGGGCTTATAAAGTCCAATAACACTAGTAAAAGCCCAAGTAGGTATGTAATTAACAAGTTAATCCAATTAAAAGCCCAAGTAATTAACTAATAGCTTTAGTTAATTAAAATGATTAATAAACTTAATCATGAATGTAAATAATACTCAAAAATATTATTCGTGAAAGTCTCGGGTGTCACAAAGACGTTTCGTGCAATTAAAGTCAAGTACGTGCATTCATGGCAACATGTAAATGTAATAACATACATTTGTTTTATCACAAGTATTAATAATAACAATTATTAATAAATAAACGTTGAAAAATCCAGGGTCGTTACATTACCCACCTGTTAAAGAAAATTTCGTCCCGAAATTTAAGCTGAGGTAGATGGAGGAGTCGGGAAAAGGTGAGGATACTTCCGCATCATTTGATCCTCTCGCTCCCAAGTAAACTCAGGTCCTCGTTTGGCATTCCATCGTACTCGGACGATCGGAATCTTGTTGCGTTTCAAAGTTTTGATCTCACGATCTATAATTTCATCAGGTTCTTCCACAAAGTGGAGTTTGTCGTCAATCGTAAGTTCTTCCAATGGTATGATAAGTTCAGGTGCAGCAAGACACTTCTTCAAGTTCGACACATGGAAGGTAGGATGAACTGAGCTCAATTGTGCTGGTAGATCCAAACGGTAAGCAACGGGTCCAACACGTTCTAAGATTTCAAAAGGACCAATGTATCGTGGGTTTAACTTTCCACGTTTTCCAAAACAGACCACACCTTTCCAAGGTGCAACCTTTAACATTACACGATCAACAACGTTGAATTCAAAGTCTTTACATTTAAGATCAGCATAACTCTTTTGGCGATCACGGGCAGTCTTAAGTCTAGCTTAAATCTGTGCAATCTTCTCCGTGGTTTCATGGACTACCTCAGGTCCGGTGATTTGCTTTTCGCCTACTTCAGCCCAACAAATAGGAGATCGGCACTTGCGGCCATACAATGCTTCAAAAGGTGCAACATTAATGCTCGAGTGATAACTGTTGTTGTACGAGAATTCGGCTAGTGGCAAATGCCTTTCCCAGGCCTTTCCAAAATCAATGACACATGCATGCAACATGTCTTCCAACGTCTGAATCGTTCGTTCACTTTGCCCGTTGGTCTGAGGCTGATAAGCAGTACTCATGTCGAGACGGGTTCCCATGGCTTCTTGCAAAGAACGCCAAAATCTAGAGGCAAAACGGGGATCGCGATCGGAGATGATCGATAAAGGTACACCATGATGAGATACAACCTCTTTGATGTATAATTGAGCAAGTCTTTCCATTGTATCTGTTTCCTTCATCGCTAGGAAGTGTGCAGATTTGGTAAGGCGGTCGACAATAACCCAAATGGTATCGCACCCGCCCACTGTCTTTGGCAGCTTGGTGATAAAATCCATTGTGATCCTTTCCCACTTCCATTGTGGGATCTCCGGCTGTTGAAGTAAACCAGAAGGTCTCTGATGCTCGGCTTTAACCTTCGAGCATGTCAAACACTTACCAACATAAGTCGCAACGTCCTTCTTAAGATTCGGCCACCAATACTGTTCTTTAAGGTCGTGGTACATTTTACCCGCTCCAGGATGAATCGAATATCTCGATTTGTGTGCTTCATCAAGTATCAAGTTTCGTAGATCTCCATAAAGAGGTACCCAAATTCTTCCGGCATAACATCGGAGTCCAGACTCCCTAACCTCGAATCGAGAGACAAGTATGTTCAAATGTCCGTGAGATATATTCTCCTCCTTGAGAGCCTCATCTTGGGCTACTCTGATCTGGCTGTTGAGGTTCGAATGGATGGTGATGTTCAGAGCCCTAACACGAAGAGGTGCCGTCCTCTCCTTTCGGCTTAAAGCGTCAGCTACAACATTGGCCTTGCCAGGGTGATAACAGAGTTCACGATCGTAGTCGTTGAGCGTCTCGATCCATCGACGCTGCCTCATATTCAGTTGCTTCTGATCGAAGATGTGCTGGAGACTCTTGTGATCGGTGAAGATAGTGCTCTTAGTTCCATACAAATAATGTCTCCACAATTTGAGCGCAAAGACAACAGCTCCAAGTTCAAGATCGTGAGTAGTGTAGTTCCGTTCGTGAATCTTCAATTGTCGAGAAGCATAGGCAATAACCTTTGATCGTTGCATCAGTACACAACCAAAACCACTCTTCGATGCATCACAATAAACAACAAAGTCGTCACTGCCTTCGGGAAGTGATAAGATAGGTGCGGAGGTTAACTTCTTCTTCAAAGTTTGAAATGCTGATTCGTGTGCGGGTTCCCAAATGAACTTCTTGCCCTTGTGAGTCAGCGCGGTCAAAGGACGCGCAATCAGAGAAAATCCTTCGATGAATCTTCGGTAGTAACCGGCGAGACCTAGGAATTGGCGAATATGCTTCGAAGTAGTGGGGGTCTCCCACTTGCTGATGGCTTCAATCTTGGTGGGATCTACTATGATACCCTGGTCGCTCACAATATGACCCAGAAATTGAACTTCCTTCAACCAAAATTCACACTTGGAGAATTTGACGTAAAGTTGCTCTTGTCTCAAGAGTTCAAGTACTAGTCGGAGGTGTTGCTCATGTTCTCCTTCGCTCTTAGAGTAGATGAGGATATCATCTATGAAGACGATAACAAACTTATCCAAGTACGACTTGCAGACACGATTCATGAGGTCCATGAACACGGCAGGTGCATTTGTCAAACTTAATGGCATCACGAGAAACTCATAATGACCATAACGGGTCCTGAATGCAGTTTTCATCACGTCACTTTCTTTCACCCTCAACTGGTGATAACCGGATCGCAAATCGATCTTTGAGTATACACTCGATCCTTGTAGTTGATCAAAAAGATCGTCAATTCGTGGAAGAGGATACCGATTCTTGATTGTCAATTTGTTGAGTTCACGGTAGTCGACACACATACGGAAGGATCCATCCTTCTTCTTTACAAACAGCATGGGTGCGCCCCAAGGCGAGAAACTTGGTTGGATAAACCCTCGGTCAAGTAGTTCTTGTAGTTGGCTTTGTAATTCTTGCATCTCGAAAGGTGCGAGTCTATAAGGTGCGCGAGCTACAGGTGCAGCTCCTGGCACTAAATCAATCTGAAACTCTACTGCTCTCTGCAGCGGCAATTCCGGCAATTCCTCAGGGAAGACATCAGAAAATTCGTTCACAATTCGAACGTCGTTCACGCTCTTCACCTCAGTTTCTACCGCTTTCACATGTGCTAGGACAGCAAAACGTCCCTTCTTCATAATCTTTTGTGCTTTCACGCAACTAATGAGGTTCAACTTCGAGGTACATCTCTATCCATAGATAACCAGTGGTTCGCCATCTCCTTGTGGTATGCGAAGTGCTTTATCTCCACAAATAATATCGGCCCTTAACTTGCTCAACCAATCCATACCGACGATCACGTCAAAACTTTCCAATTTGATAGGTATCAAGTCAATTTCGAAATCTGCTCCAGCTATGTTGATAATAGCTCCACGACTAATATGGTCAACCTTTTCAAGTTTTCCATTGGCGACCTCGACAAGCATACTCTCTTTTAACGGGACTAATGACCAATTAATCTTATCGCAAAAATGTCTACATACATAACTTCTATCCGCACCAGTATCAAACAAGACAGAAGCTAAAAGATTGTTGATTTTGAATATACCTGTCACCAAGTCGAGGTTATCGCGTGCATCCCTTGCATTAACATTAAAAGCTCTACCACGGGGTGGCCAGCCATCTTTTCGCTTATTTGAGCACGCATTTCTGAAATGGCCCGTCTACCCGCATTCGTAGCACTTTTTAGGTCCATTGGTGTTTGGCTTCCCATTCAAAGTGGTGATCTTGCAATCCTTTCCGATATGCCCAGACCGTTGACACTTCTCGCAGACAACATTGCAATACCCAGTGTGGTGTTTGTAACACCTCTTGCATTGTGGTAAGGTTCCCTTGTAGTTCGGGTTGGTGTTGGTGTTGTTGTTGGGATTAGGGTTTTCACCATTGTTGTGCCTCTTGGCGGGGGTTTGATCGTAGTTTCTCCCCCTGTTGTTGTTGTTGTTGTTGTTGTTGTTGTTGTTGTTGTGGTTGTTGTCCCATTTCCTCTTTTCGCTACTACCAACCTCAAACTTAGCCTTCTCCGGCTCATCAATAAGAATCTGATTCATCAAAGTAGGCGCCATGCGCATCGCTTCGGGAACATTTGGGGGTTTGGATGAGGTGACGTTTCCTTTGATGCTCTTAGGGAGTCCCCAGAAGTATCTCTCCATTCGTTTGAATTCTGGGGTGACCATTGTCGGACACATAAGAGCTAGTTCCAAAAATCTCCTGTTGTAACCATCAAGGTCGTTCCCAACGGCCTTTAGCTGCATGAATTCCATCTCCATCTTTTGTATTTTGGTTCTCGGACAATACTCATCAATCATTGCCGCTTTGAATTCCTCCCATGGCGTAGCATACGCCTCATCAATGCCTTTCGCTTGAGCTAACATGTTCCACCACGTTAGCGCGCCGTCAGATAGCATGCACGAAGCAAACTTGGTCTTGTTGTCCTCCGAACAGTTGCTAACTCAGAATACTAATTCAAGTTTCTCGAACCATCTGGTGAGACCAACCGGTCCCTCGGTTCCCCTGAAGTTATGCGGTTTGCAGCTCTGGAATTCCTTGTAAGTGTGACGACCCGGAAATTTTTGACTAATTTTAAACCAAACTCTTGATATGATATCATATTTCTGGCACGATATGAAAAGTCTGTTAGGTTGAACCTCAAAATTTTTGAACTGTTTCAGATGTCTATTTGACTTTCGACGATTCACGAACCACTATCTGTAATTATATATATATATATATATATATATATATATATATATATATATATATATATATATATATATATATATATATATATATATATATATTAATTTGAAATAGAAACTTATATGAGTTAGTTTATTTATGTAAATAAAATAATACATGACATTACTATAAATATATCTATATATGAAAAATACATTGAATATACATAATTTAGGATTTATTCAATAAACGCTCGTAGTACTCATTTATCATCTAGATGGTTATTAATCAAGTTAAAAACGAACTTATATGATTTTAAAATAAAAGGTGATCCGAAAATGAATTATATAAGTTATAGTCTTATTAAAAATATATTTAGGATCTAATTATTTAATTTTAACATTTTTATATTTCACCCATAAATGAGAGGGACAGTTAATGTAATTTTTATTTAATAGTTAATGATTGAATTTTATATCATAATGACCAAAATAAATAAATATAGTTAATTTAAAAATATAGGGTTTTTCTGAATACTTTTATCTGCCACTAATTAACAATGGAATACGATATAATATTCAAAATAAAACTGTCGGTGTCATTATAACAAGAAATATTCACGAGATGCATTGAACCAATAAAGGTGTTTACACGTTTAAAAATCTTAAATATTTAATTAATATAATTCAATAATATTTTCTCAATCTAATCAATGTTATCTACCAGTCAATTACTGTTACTATCTTTATATATATGGACGTACTTGAGAAGTTTTGAGACCACCTTTCATCATTCTAAACTCACATACAGAGATAAATTAAACCATCCTCCCTTTTTATCTTTTTAATATCTCTATTTACAAACATATATATATATATATATATATATATATATATATATATATATATATATATATATATATATATATATATATATATATATATATATATATATATATATATGAATATGTATATATATGAGATATAGGTTTTATACAAACTACCACCTTCATTATTCCTACTTGATCTCCACCCCATCTATCACCACCCAATCTCGATCACCTTTTATAACCACACCCACCACCATCATATCCAATAAACCACCACCATGTCACCTTTGAAAACCCATGTCACCCTCATCCATGATCAACTCAACCATCACCATATTCAGACCGACACCCACAACCTCTTCTCTCTTTTTATATCTCTCTTCTCTCCCCCTCCCTTGCTTCTATTCTGAAAAACCCAACAAGAACTTAAAACAGATATTGCGTACATTTTTTGTGGCCGACATCTAATGATGCATGAGACCCTTATCAAAGTAGTTAATATAATAAAGTCTCATATTGACTAATGCAAATAAAATTGTTGCTTTTGTCCCATATTCCTTTATCATTAATGGCTGACATTTAAAAGAATAAAGTGGGACAATACAAGATTCGTTGGCAGACAAATGGGAAAACAAAGTCTCGGATGAGATGTGATATTTGTTTTCTTTTCCTTGTTCGATTTCTATTTGAAAAGTACCAGACAACCACAAATTGTGTATATTGGACTTTGTTAATTATTTCTTGGGTCAACTTGTTTTGGACTGCAAAATGTGATCGGGTTTCGATTAAACTATTTTGTATTGTGGGCCGAGGCCTGTTGAATCTTTTTCTGATTGGTCTGTTCTATTTTTGGAACCGAGTCATTTAACAAATGATTTGGAACGTGTTCTATTTTTTTTTAAAAAAAAAAACGAAGGAAAGTGATAATCAAGATGATGACTAGCATGATGTGGTGAACAAGGATGTTGACACGAAGTAGAATGATGATGATTGCCTATTTTTTTTTTTACACTTCTATTGCGGTTCGAATTCAGTTAGGCCACAAAAGCTATTGGGTTTAATGAATTGATAAATGGGTTCCCATATAAATAAACAAGTTGGGCTTATGAAATTGTTGCGTTTATGAAACTGTTTTGGGCCTGGTTCCTTTCTTGTTTCTGCTGGGCCGAGATTTTTTTTCCTGGTGGGCCGTACTTGTAACAAAACTATCGAATATGTCTGGTTCTCGTTCTTTTGCAAAACTAACATACACATTAGAAGGTTCATGAATCCGAGGCCAACCCTATACTTGTTCAATGTCGTCCTATGTATTTTTACTACAAAATACAGTATGGTGAGTTTCATTTGCTCCCTTTTTAATTGCTTTTGCAATACACTTTTGGGCTGAGAATACATGCGCTGTTTTATAAATGTTTTACGAAATAGGCACAAGTACTAAAACTAATTCTATGTGGGTTTAAACCAGAAATATACCCTTAGCTTGGTAACATTAAACTACTTGTCTATGTACGGTAGGCGCGAATCCTAAAGATAGATCTATTGGGCCTGACAAACCCCATCCTGACTATGGGATGCTTTAGTACTTCGAGGTTATTTTAAACACACCTGATCTGGTGTACTTCAGAGGGTAAAACATGAACGTTAAGGCTTGTTACCGGGTGCCTACAACTTATAGAATACTTTTATACACTTGCGAGTGTACATATATTTATAAACGGAAATCTTGTGGTTTATTAATATATTGAAACGATTGTTATGATAAATCTATGAACTCACCAACCTTTTGGTTGACACTTTTAATCATGTTTATTCTCATGTACGAATTAAGTCTTCCGCTGTGCATTAGCTCATTTTAAGGACAGTACTTGGAGTCGATCATCGCAATGGGACCAAATGTTGATGACTTCGTCCAGGTGGATAAGGACGGGGTATTACATATGGTATCAGAGCGTTGGTCCTAGCAAACCAGGTCTTGCATTAATGTGTCTAACTGATAGTTGTTAGGATGCATTAGTGGGTCTGGACTTCTACCTTAGCTGCATATTATAAGTTTTGTTTATCATTCCTTGTGGAAAACTTCCTGCTTAGCATTCCTAAGTCTAGACACATCTTACTGCCTTTATTGCATAGATAATGTATAGACAGATTCATATCTTAGCATATCTGTTACTATAAACTTTGCCTGACAGCTTCCGAAGATTCCTCCGTGACTTATGGGATTCTGGTATTGTATATACATATGTAAGTTATGTATTGAAGCATACCAAACTAAATTCTATAATCTATTACCTATCGAAAATACTTTATCTGACCGTGCAAGATGAAACCCGCAACTAGTTCAAATTCCTCAAATTCCGACAGCTATTCCGACATGGATGTTCACCTAAGCTCCGAAAGCAGCGTCACCAGAATGAGTCAACCAATCAGCCATCCCCAACTCATCTGATAGGTTCGTAGTCGACTTAATCAATGGAGATGAGAAGAAGACGATCCTCTCTACCCACTATATTGCCCTATTGGCGAAGAACCTGAAGCCCTTACCAGTGAACCTATCCGAAACACCATTTTTAGCCTCATCTCCAGGGTAGCTCGTCACAATTATCTTCTATCTAAAATTTTAAACTTTATTCATCCGCTCATTCCAACCGACAACCATCCCGGAATAATAGAAGAAGTCAACGAACTTCGCGCTCGAGAAATCAATTTGGAGAATATGGTGCAAAATTTACCAGCTTCAGCAACATCACCGACACCAACATTACCATCAATAACAACACCAGTACCACCAACAACCCAAGTTTCAACATCACATGCCTCAACATCTCATTCCGTACCTCGAGCATAATCATCGTTCTACGTATCGTTCTATCTATACTTTATCTTCGTTCTACATATCATTCTACATCGATTATCTTCGCTCGACATGTCGATTATGTAATTTCTAAAGTTTTAGAGATTATGTAATCTAGTACTAACGATAATTCAAATGAGTTTAATATCTTATTGACTCATTAAATCCATGATTATATCTGAAGAAAATATATATGTATGTATATTTTCATAAATATTGTAATTGGAAATTCTTTCGTACAAATTGTTAATGGTGAAAATATTTTAACGGGTAGGTAATACCCGAGGAATATTTAGATTTTACATTAATGAGTTACACTGTACATTCTTCAATTCAGATTCAGCAGTCATTAACAATACTGCTCAAATCTACATATATACGTATCCGTTCACCAAAGAACAACTATTTCCATTCAAATTCAATTTCATATTTGGATTTTGACCTATCAAAATTCAACAAGTGGCATAATGAAGAAAACATTGAACAAATAAAAATTTATTAGAAACAAACAAATTAACTACGAGAAAAATATTGTTAAGAATCCACGCTAACTGTTCCTAGCTAATTGTTCCTAGCTAACTGATTACATTTTATTTACCGCAATTTATTTATCGCAATTTACATTCTCGCAATTTTATTTATCATCATTTAATTTCTGTTATTTACTTTACGCACTTTATTTATCATCATTTAATTTCTGTTATTTACTCTACGCACTTTATTTATCGTCATTTAATTTCTGTTATTTATTTTTACGCACTTTAAATATCGGGACACGTATACAAGGTTTCGACATATCATATCGACGCATCTATATATATTATTTGGAATAACCATAGACACTCTATATGCAGTAATGCGGGAGTTAGCTATACAGGGTTGATAATGCTAAAAACGAACATATATTTCATAGCATTATTCCCCAAGAAAGACAAGATTTTAGTTGGTATTGTTCGATTTACAAGCAATATTCGTTTAAATATTAAAAAAGTGTAGACAAAAGGCAGATTCGACAAATTGAAGACAAAAAGGTCCAAAGAGCTAAAAAGTACAAGATACAACTAAAAAGGTTCAAAATATTGATGAGGAACGTCTCAAAATGACAAGAGTACAAGTTACAAGACGCAAAGTACGCGATTTAAAATAATACGCGAGGACGTCCGAAAATTCGGAACCGGGACCTGAGCCAAGAAGAAACGCCCGACGCAACGGACCAAAAATATCTAGTCTACTATGCACAAGAATATAATATAATATATATATAATTATATATAATTATATATTATTTTATATATTATTATTATATTACGTCGGCAAGAAGAAAACAAACCAATTTGGCTGGATCCAGGGTGGCCATGCGACTCGCATGGCCAAAGGCACAAATCCATGCGAGTCGCATGGAGTGAGATTGCTGGTCAGGTCCTATATAAAGCCAGTTTTGTGCCGAGTTTTATATCTATCTTTTTTTTCTTCCTCTTCATACGTAAATATATTTATATTTATAATTTATATTTTAATTTTAATTATAATTCTAATAATAAGGGTATGTTAGCGAATGTTGTAAGGGTGTAAGTCGAAATTCTGTCCGTGTAACGCTACGCTATTTTTAATCATTGTAAGTTATGTTCAACCTTTTTATATTAATGTCTCGTAGCTAAGTTATTATTATGCTTATTTAAAACGAAGTAATCATGATGTTGGGCTAATTACTAAAATTGGGTAATTGGGCTTTGTACCATAATTGGGGTTTGGACAAAAGAACGACACTTGTGGAAACTAGACTATGGGCTATTAATGGGCTTTATATTTGTTTAACTAAATGAAAGTTTGTTAATGTTAATATAAAGATTTACAATTGGGCGTCCCTATAAATTACCATATACACTCGATCGGACACGATGGGCGGAGTATTTATATGTACGAATAATCGTTCATTTAACCGGACACGGGAATGGATTAATAGCCACTAGAATAATTAAAACAGGGGTGAAATTACATTCAAGGGTAATTGGTGTAATTGTTAACAAAGTAGTAAAACCTTGGTTTACACGCAGTCGATAACCTGGTGTATTCATTAAACAAAGTATTAAAACCTTGTTACAATTCGAATCCCCAATTAGTTGGAATATTTATCTTCGGGTATAATAATAATTTGACAAGGACACTTGCAATTTATATTTATGACTGATGGACTGTTATGGACAAAAACCAGACGGACATATTGAATAATCCAGGACAAAGGACAATTAACCCATGGGCATAAAACTAAAATTAACACGTCAAACATCATGATTACGGAAGTTTAAATAAGCATAATTCTTTTATATCATATTTAATTTCCTTTATTTTATATTTAATTGCACTTCTAATTATCGCACTTTTATTTATTTTATTTTATCGCACTTTTAATTATCGTACTTTTTAATTATCGCAATTTATTATTCGCAATTTCATTATTGTTATTTACTTTACGCTTTAATTTAAGTCTTGTATTTATTTTATATTTTACATTAGGTTTTAACTGCGACTAAAGTTTTAAAATCGACAAACCGGTCATTAAACGGTAAAAACCCCCCTTTATAATAATAATATTACTTATATATATATTTGTATTTTTATAAAAGTAAACTAATATAGCGTTGAGCTTTGTTTAAAGATTTCCCTGTGGAACGAACCGGACTTACTAAAAACTACACTACTGTACGATTAGGTACACTTCCTATAAGTGTTGTAGCAAGGTTTAAGTATATCCATTCTATAAATAAATAAATATCTTGTGTAAAATTGTATCGTATTTAATAGTGTTTTCCTAGTAAAATAATAACTATTTTATATTCACCTCGCTTCGCATCAAGTATATTTTTGGCGCCGCTGCCGGGGAACGCCGAAGCGAAACGCCATATTTTTAATTTTTAAGTTATAATTAGTTTTTGTAAAATTTATATTTTTGTTTAAAAATTAAAAAATTAAAAAAAAAAAAAAAAGCTTTTAAAATTGAAAAAAAAAAGAGTATTTTAAATATATTTTTAAGTTTTTCTTTTATTTTTACAAAATTATAAAGTATTTTAAGTACATTTTTAGTTTTTAAAATTAAGATTTATTTTAATTATATATATATTTATCTTTTAAATATAAAACAGAAAAATATAAATAAATAATAAATATTACGTGACCTGTCATTTGAACCAGTCCAATTGAACCAGTTCAGGGTGTCCATGCGAGTCGCATGACCCACCCCCTTAAACCATGCGACTCGCATGAGGGGTCTGACAGGGCCACAACCAAACCCTAATCACGCATTTATTACGGATAATTTATTATTATTATTATTATTAAACCCTAATGTTTTTATTATTATTATAATTAAGTTTTTACTTTATTTTATTTATATTACTTTTAAACTAGTTTTATATATTATAAACTTAATACTTTTATTATAAAATATAAAAATAATATTTTTATAAAAATTATATTTTTACAACTTTTTGTATATTTTTATATTTTGTCCCTTTTTAATCGTTGTAGCGTAATATTTGTATTTTTTAGCTCATAATTAATTTTAAACTTAGTTTTTGCTATAGTTATTTTTACTCCTAGATTTTTAGGCTTTGCCGTAGAATTCCTTAAGTGCTTTTTCTTTAGACTAAGATTTAGGTGCTTTAGAATTTTGCGACGCCTTTTTAAGTTTTAGTTTCTTTTTAAGTTATTTCCATTTGGGATTTAGTTTTTCCTGTAAGCTTTAATATTTTTAGACACCTTTTACTATGTATCTATTATCATTTCAATTAGTAATATCAATTTGCGATTATAATTTTAAGTTAGTTGTAGTAATAAGGTTAGGTTAGTAAAGTATTTTTAAGTTTTTATAAGTTTCTTTTATTTTTCCGTCACCTTTTATTTTTCAACCATTTTTTCTTTTTCGACCTTTTTTGACGAACTCTTTTTCTCTCTTATTTCTCGCCATTCTAGTTTTTAGGACTTAGAATTTTTTTTTCTACTTCTTATCTAAATTTCTTAAAATTACGAAAATTTATTTTAAGTGGTTAAATTAATAGACATCAAAATTTTCTGGTTCGTAGTAATAGTTGGATTTGTACGTGGACCGGGTTATTGGAGCCAAACAGTCCTCAATTATATTGAGACCAAACGAATCCTGCCCCTCTGCTGCATCTTTTGGCTATTCGAAACGTGGGCAAAATCAGAAAAGTCTATTGATTGGATAACTTATTATAATTTTTCTTTCCTTTTAAAAACTAATAGGATATTCAGTGAATGCACCGAGCAAGACGTTCATCACCTTTTGTACGTTCACCACCTGTAACTCGATCAAGACATCGTTTAACAAATATAACCGCCGTTGATTTTTCTTTAGAATCGTCATCCAGTCAACCAAGTACTTCAGTTCAAATTTCCGATAATCCATTTTTTGAACCCGACCTCACAATTGAGAATCCGGAAAATATTCAGGAACGGTTCGTAGATCCTGAACCATTAAACTTTCCTCCGGAACCACCAATCATTCAAACAGAGATTGTTGAGGAACGAACCATTAAATCAGAATCATCTAGTGATTCCGATTCAACAAATTCAATTATGGAGAATCTGGAACCTTTAAGTATGGAAGACCGAATGAGAGCTAAACGCACTGGCCAAGGTCACGCAATTACTCATCCAGACATTAATGCGCCAGATTATGAAATCAAAGGACAAATTCTACACATGGTGACTAATCAATGCCAATTTAGTGGTGCGCCGAAGGAAGATCCAAATGAACATCTACGTACCTTTAATAGGATCTGCACACTATTTAAAATACGAGAAGTGGAGGATGAACAGATATATCTCATGTTATTTCCCTGGACTTTAAAGGGAGAAGCCAAAGATTGGTTGGAATCGTTACCTGAAGGGGCGATCGATACATGGGATGTTTTAGTTGACAAATTTCTTAAACAATTTTTTCCTGCATCTAAAGCCGTAAGACTTCAAGCAGAAATTGTTACGTTCACACAAAAACCAAATGAAACTCTATATGAGGCGTGGACAAGATATGGAAAGTTGTTAAGAGGATGTCCGCAACATGGTTTAGACACCTGTCAAATAGTACAAATATTCTACCAAGGATGCGACATCACTACAAGGAAAGACATAGATATAGCAGCTGGTGGTTCTATTATGAAGAAAACCGAAACTGATGCTTACAAAATTATTGATAACACTGCTTCCCACTCACATGAGTGGCACCAAGAAAAAGATATCATTAGATCATCTAAAGCAGCTAGAGCCGATTCTAGCCATGACTTAGATTCCATTTCGGCAAAGATAGATGCTTTCGAGAGACGAATGGAAAAGATGACTAAGGATATTCATGCTATACGAATTAGTTGTGAGCAGTGTGGAGGACCACATTTGACAAAAGATTGTCTCAGTATTGAATTAACAATGGAACAAAGAGAGAATATTTCATACATAAACCAAAGGCCTGGAAATAATTATCAGAATAATTATCAACCGCCAAGACCGATTTACAATCAAAATCAGAACTATAACCGAAATATTCCATACAATAACCAACAAGGTCCTAGCAATCAACAAGTATCCAATAATACTTACAATCAGCAAAGACCTAATTTTCAAAACAAACCACCACAACAAACCGATGATAAAAAGCCGAATTTAGAAGATATGATGACGAAGCTAGTTGAAACTCAAACGCAGTTTTTCACATCTCAAAAACAAACCAATGAACAAAATGCTCAAGCATTTAGAAATCAACAAGCTTCTATTCAAAATCTGGAACAAGAAGTAAGTAACCTAGCAAGGTTAATAGGTGAAAGAAAACCGGGAAGTCTACCAAGCGATACTAATGCTAACCCCCGGAATGAAACAGCTAAAGATATTACCACAAGAAGTGGTACAACACTTAAACCACCGGAAATACCTGTAACTTCTGATGAAACCATTCCTACTCCACAAGAACCACAACCTGATCAAGATAAGGAAAAAGAACCGGTAGTTGAAAAGGTTAATGAAGATAACACAGTTAAGGATAAACCTTATGTTAAACCATACCAACCACCACTTCCTTACCCGAGTAAAATGAAGAAAGAAAAACTTGAAGCCGAGCAATCCAAATTCTTGGATATGTTTAAACAAATAAATGTAAATCTTCCTTTCATTGATGTAATTTCAGGAATGCCTAGATATGCTAAATTCTTGAAAGATCTAATCACGAATAGAAAGAAAATGGAAGAACTCTCGGCTGTTACTATGAATGCTAATTGTTCAGCAGTGCTGTTGAATAAGATACCAGAAAAATTATCTGATCCAGGAAGTTTCACAATTCCATGTTTTCTGGGTAGTCTTAGTTCAATAGAAGCATTGGCAGACTTAGGTGCTAGTATAAATCTAATGCCGTATTCACTATACGCTAAACTAGACCTTGGAGAATTAAAACCAACCAGAATAAGCATACAACTAGCCGATAGATCAATAAAATATCCTAGAGGGATAATGGAGAACATGCTAGTTAAAGTTGGTACTTTAGTATTTCCAGTAGATTTTGTTGTTTTGGACATGGAAGAAGATTCTCAAGTTCCTCTCATATTAGGAAGACCATTCTTAAACACGGCTAAAGCAATGATAGACGTGTTCGGTAAGAAACTGACCCTAAGTATAGAGGATGAGAGTGTTACCTTTTCAGTTGATAGAGCCATGCAACAACCACAATCTGCAGATGATACATGTTATTATATTCAAACTATAGATGCACATGCAGAATTATTAGAAGAATTTCCAGAATTACAAGGAACGGGAGAATGTTCTTTAGGAGAAGGTAATGAACCAATTGATGAAGCTGAAATGTTAGCTACACTTATAGCTAATGGATATGAACCAACAACAGAAGAAATTCAAATGCTAAAAGAAGAAGACAGATATCGATATAAATCATCGATAGAAGAACCTCCAAAATTAGAGTTAAAGCCACTTCCAAACCATTTGGAATACGCTTATTTACATGGTGAATCTGAATTACCTGTAATAATATCGTCTTCTCTTACTGAAAATGAGAAATCACAACTCATTTCTGTGTTGAAAGCTCATAAACCAGCCATTGCATGGAAGATTCATGATATTAAAGGAATAAGTCCTTCGTATTGCACACATAAAATCCTTATGGAAGAAGGTCATAAAACGTATGTGCAACGTTAACGAAGACTAAATCCTAATATGCAAGATGTAGTTAAGAAAGAGATTATTAAACTGCTAGATGCAGGTTTGATATATCCAATTTCTGATAGTCCATGGGTAAGCCCAGTTCAATGCGTGCCTAAGAAGGGTGGCATGACTGTCATTACAAATGAGAAAAATGAGCTTATTCCTACTAGGACTGTAACAGGATGGCGTGTATGTATTGATTATAGAAAATTAAATGACGCCACCAGAAAAGATCACTTTCCCTTACCTTTCATAGATCAAATGTTGGAAAGATTAGCCGGAAATAGTTACTATTGTTTTCTAGATGGATTTTCCGGATATTTTCAAATTCCAATAGCACCCGAAGACCAAGAGAAAACCACATTCACGTGCCCTTATGGTACTTTTGCTTACAAACGCATGCCATTTGGACTTTGCAACGCCCCTGCAACCTTTCAAAGGTGTATGATGGCGATTTTTCACGACATGATAGAAGAATGCATGGAAGTATTCATGGATGACTTTTCAGTCTTCGGTGATACATTTAAATCATGTCTAGTTAATCTGGAACGAATGCTAATTAGATGCGAAAAATCAAATCTAGTACTTAATTGGGAGAAATGCCATTTCATGGTTAAAGAAGGCATCGTTCTTGGACATAAAATTTCAAAAGAAGGAATTGAAGTGGATAGAGCTAAAGTAGATGTAATTACTAAACTTCCACATCCCACCAATGTTAGAGGAGTTAGGAGTTTTCTAGGGCATGCCGGTTTTTACCGACGTTTCATAAAAGATTTTTCTAAAATTGCCACTCCTATGAATAAACTCCTAGAAAAGGATGCGCCATTCATCTTTTCAGATGAGTGTATCAAATCTTTTAATATTCTTAAAGAGAAACTCACTAATGCACCGATCATGATAACACCAAATTGGAATCTACCATTTGAACTAATGTGCGATGCAAGTGATTTTGCAATGGGAGCCGTTTTAGGACAAAGGATTGAAAAACGATTTCAACCTATATATTATGCTAGTAAGACATTACAAGGAGCACAAACGAACTATACAACTACTGAAAAAGAACTCCTTGCTATTGTCTTTGCTTTTGACAAATTTCGATCATATCTCGTTCTAGCAAAAACGGTGGTCTATACCGACCATTCTGCTCTTAGATACCTATTTTCAAAACAAGATGCTAAACCAAGATTAATCCGTTGGATCTTACTCTTACAAGAGTTTGATATTGAAATCCGAGATAAAAAAGGAGCAGAAAATCTCGCCGCTGATCATCTTTCTCGTCTTGAAAATCCCGAATTAGAAGTTCTGAATGAATCGGCCATACAAGACAACTTTCCTGATGAATATCTATTGAAGATAGATTATAAAGAAATCCCATGGTTTGCAGACTATGCAAACTACTTAGTTTGTGGATTCCTTGAAAAAGGATTATCGTACCAAAGACGAAAGAAATTCTTCAGTGATATAAAACACTATTTCTGGGAAGATCCACATCTGTTTAAAAGTTGTCCCGATGGAATAATACGCCGATGTGTATTTGGAGATGAAGCTAGTAAAATTTTAAACCATTGTCACACAGGACCAACAGGAGGGCATTATGGGCCTCAACTAACAGCAAGAAAAGTTTATGAAGCTGGATTCTATTGGCCTACAATTTACAAAGACGCACACCTTCTTTGCAAATCCTGTGATGCATGTCAAAGGGCCGGAAAAATAAGTCAACGTGATGAAATGCCACAAAATGTCATCCAAGTATGTGAAGTATTTGACATTTGGGGTATTGACTTTATGGGTCCATTTCCAAAATCTCATAATAATCTATATATACTCGTAGCCATTGATTATGTATCTAAATGGGCGGAAGCACAAGCTCTCCCAACTAACGATGCACGAGTTGTAGTCAACTTTTTAAAACGTCTTTTTGCAAGGTTTGGAACACCGAAAGCTTTAATAAGTGATCGGGGTACTCATTTCTGTAATAATCAACTTGAGAAAGTTCTTAAAAGATATGGAGTAACTCATAAAATCTCCACCGCATATCATCCACAAACAAGTGGACAAGTTGAAAATACCAACCGAGCTTTAAAACGTATTCTAGAGAAAACCGTAGGATCAAATTCGAAGGAATGGTCCATTAAATTGGAGGATGCACTCTGGGCTTTTAGAACAGCCTACAAAACTCCAATTGGAACCACACCTTTTAGACTTGTGTATGGAAAAGCATGTCATCTTCCAGTAGAAATTGAACACAAAGCATTTTGGGCTTTGAAAACATGTAATCTTGATTTACATGAAGCCGGACGTCTACGATTAAGTCAACTAAACGAATTAGAAGAATTAAGACATGAAGCATACGAAAATTCGTTAATCTATAAAGAAAGAACGAAGAAATGGCATGATAAAAGAATCAGAAGTTCAAAAGAATTTAAAGAAGGAGACAGAGTTCTTCTTTTCAATTCACGATTCAAGCTATTTCCTGGAAAATTGAAATCAAGATGGTCTGGACCATTCATAGTCAAAAGAGTTTTCCCATACGGAACAATAGAATTGATAAATTCAAATGGGATTGAATTTAAAGTTAATGGTCACAGAGTTAAACATTACATACATGGTCCGATGGAAGTCGACAACGAAGTTAATCACAATTTCGACACCACAGCTAACTAAGTGTGGGGAGAATCAAGTCTTTAAAGGATAATATATATTTCTGTTAGAGTTAAATTGTCTGTTTTCATGTAGTTCTCGAAAATGGAACACGTATGGTCTTTCCCTAGCAGACCCTAAAGAACTAGTCTTCTCCCCCCATTCTGAATTTTTATTTTTTTTAGGTTTTTACGTAATGAAGACTGCCTGTGAACTAAACCATGGTCTAATGCTACACGCTTTGATCACTAAAAGAAATAATGACATACTACCGAGTGAATTAGTATCAGTAATCAGAGAAAGAATGGACGGAGTTAGAAAAGGATCCAGATGCGAAGATAATAAGTTACAATTTGGTAAAGGAAAATCAAAATCCGCAGCGAAAATAAGAGCACGACACCTAGAACGATGTCACAAATGCGGAAAATGGTCACATGGAGGTAAATGTTCAAATAATCAAACCTATTCAAATACCGAATTTGTTACTTTATGCAGAGACGGACCGTTCATATGTTTAGAAGAAAAGACAATGAATGCTCGAGGTTACGCCTATGCAGCCATGGAAAACCAATTAAACCGACTATCTTATGAATATAATAGATCATATAACTAAGAAATCTATTTCACAGGTATGTCTGTACAGTTTTTATTTTTATTTTTATTTTTAACCTTTTGATAATAAACGCTAATTTGTTCGCTAAAAAGTATTAAATTGGTATTAAATAAAATTAGGTTTGGCGACCGAAATTATTGATATCATTCAAAAATTTATTACATCACTGCGAAATTTAACGTTTATTCTTAAGGTATAAATATCTTTAATCAATCAACCCAAAATATTTCAAAAATTCGTCATGAGTTAAATTAGGTCTTGGAACCGAAATTACTTTACCGAAAAGAGGGGCGCATATTTTTGATAATATTTGATTGATTAAAGTGGGATAAAAAGACAAAAAGATTTTTAATTTTATTTTTACCATATTTTTAAAATTAATATTTAAATCTTAAATTAATATTGTAAATTTTGTAAAAATAATATATTTAAAATTGTAAATATTTGAAAAATTAATATAAGTTTGGTATGAATTTATAATATGAATTTTTAAATTAAGTTTGGTGTGAATTTTTAATTTTTAAAATATGAAATTTTAATTTTATGCATTTCAAATTTTTAAGTTTGGTGTGATTTTTTTTTAGTATTAATTTTGAATTTTATAATTGTATGAATTTAAAAACAAAAATTTACTTTATCTCATTAAGTTAAAAATATGATTTTTAAAATTCGTCGTAAGTTGAAGACTAGGTCTTTGAACCGAAATTACTTTACCCGAGGGAGGGACGAGAACTTTTATTATCATTATTTTTAATCTTATTGATTTAAAGTATGCCAAAAACATTGAAAAAATCCAAAAATCTAAGCTTTTAAAACAATCGCTTGAAAATGACAAAATTTTAAAATTTTGTCGAGGGACGGACTAGGGCATCGTCCCGAAACGACCTCGTCCTAAAAAGAAACAAAATTTTTAAAATTTTATTTAATTCTATGTTTTAAAAGTATAAGGTTTTTATAAAAAAAAAAAAAAAAAAAAAAAAAAAAACCCTGGAAAATACCCCCATGCGAGTCGCATGGGGATGGGCACAAAACCATGCGACTCGCATGGATCAAAAAAACTGGACAGGATCAAATTTCCAGTCGACCTGCTTCTTTCTCACAATACACATACACAAACACGAAAACCTCCCAAACTCTCTCAATTTTTCACCAATTTTCACCAAATTTCTTGCAAAAATTTCACAATAATCATGCCTAGATTCAGTAGTCTCAACCCCTTCAGGAGAAAGGTAAAGATTTCACCCATAATCTCTTTAAATTCGAATTTTTGTGTTCTTGAGCTAGAAATTTTATATTTTGATTTTGTTAAATTTAGGTGTAATTAGAGCTAAATTGTTGTTATATTATGCATGTATATCCTAGAAAGAAGCTATTTAACATGAATTGAAGCTAAAAACTTCAAATTTTTAAGAATCTAGGGTTTGTGTTCTTGAGCAATTTGGGGCTTTTTGATATAAACAGGTTATGGCCGATTTTTGTCATGAATTATTGCTAAATTGAGTAGTGTAACATGTCTAGGTAGTTAATTGATCCAAACTTTGAGCCTAAACATGTTTTTGAGAATTAAAGTGGACTTTTTAAGTCCAAAAATTCATGAACTTGGATAAATTGATATAAAGGCCATTTGAAACTTGTTTCATTGCTAGTAGTGATTATTTTGGCATGTTATTTGAGATAAATGCTTATGAACCTGATGTACATTTTTCGTATATGCTTATTTGATAAAGTGTAGACTTGACAAAAATATGAAAATGAGCACTAGTTTGATTTGAATGCCATGTAACAAGTGTTTAATTGCTATAATGATTATTGTTGACATGTTTAAGAGTTTAAATGTGATAAAACATTGTATACATTTTCGTATGTAAAAATGTAGAATTGTTATTGTTAAGAAAATGTGTATAAAATGTGTTATGAATTGAACATGTCATCATAATTGTTTCAAGTTATTATTTTGCTAACACTAATGCATATTTGGATGCACAATTTTTGTGTTTAATGTGTTTTACAGAAAGCCGATACTGGAGGTTCAGGAGCATCATCGTCCAGACAACCAGAGCCCGAACCGGAAATGTTTCATGAACAAGAACAACATATGCAACAAGAAGAAGAAGAACATGAGGAGCAACATATTCCTTATCACGATCAAGATCAATTATTCGTGAATCAGTTTCGTCAATTCGCTCCACATCAAAGGATTCTGAGCTTAGACATTAATGAAGATCAGTTACACCCAAATCTGAGATTTGATCGATGTTGGATAGAGTATCCAGATTATCAAAAGAACATGCACATTCTCTACTTTAAGGTTGTTGAAATGCCAAGGGCAATTGACTGGGTACCTTTGGAAACAGTTGACCTTGCCGAACCGATTCGGGAATTATTGGTGCAAAGGTATGGTAATTCTCAGTTTAACGATTGGATGCGCCTATTTTCCATTCGTAGAACCATATATAGGGAATGGTGTATAGAATTACTTAGTACTATTAAGTTAAACAGTGATGTTAGGAGGATAGATGATAGAAGCTTTATTAGATTTCTGTTAGGTGGACGCATGTACAGAATGTCCATGATAGATTTAGCTAGGGCCTTACAGATTTACACCCCTGCTGAACTTTTGAGCCCCGACTGTAATAGCCTGATTGCCCAAGGAGAAAGGGTAGATAGGGAATTTGATATTAACGCTGTCTGGAGGCGTATGTCCCACTTTAATGAATTTCACGCCAGTGGAAATCATACATACTTAGATATAGACAGAGCTGAACTCCGGGTGATTCATAGATTCTTAGCAAACACAATTACACAAAGGGGAAGAAATAAGGAGAAATTGACCGTAAACGATTTGTTCTACCTCAAGTGTATTAGAGACCCGAGGAGTTTCGTTAACATTCCCTATTGTGTTGGTTATTATCTCGCTAATGTAGTTTCGGGGATGAAATCGGGGAGTATTATAGGTGGTGGTATTTTCATTACTCTCATTGGAGAGTATTTAGGTGTAGATAAGCACCAAGGGGGTCCAATGAACGAAATAGAGGACGGAGGTGAAACTATAAGTTCAAACCTTTATCACGGTGCAAGGGTATTATTAATGAGACGTGGTCGGGTATATCGATACGAGGGACCTCAGCGACAGGTAGAAAGAGGTTCGGATGACGAGATGGAGGATGCGAACAACATTATAGGAGTTGTTCGGGAGACTGCTCTTGATTTAGGCGTTCGTATGGAGGATGAATACATGACGAACTATGATAGGCATATGCAGTACGAGGCATGGCAACGTCGGAATGACTACGAGCATTCCCGGCAACGAGAGCATGGCCGATGGGATTATCATCAGCGCCAAATTATAAGCCAGTTGCAGCCTGGCGAGATGTATTATCCGACCCGACCCGCATACTATCCCGCACATCAGCCAGAAATGAGACCACCCTATGATTCATATGATTATGACGCAGCATACCAGTTCACCTATAATCAGCCATGGAACCCGGACGCGAACATGAATTGGGATCCCTATCCTAATTATCCTCCTAACCCACCTCCTGATCAGTAGAGATAAGTTGGTAATTTTTATTTTTATTTTAAACGCTTAACATTTTATTACGTTTATGTAATGTTTGATATTCTTATTATTATTGTGTACTAATATTTTTCTTATAGTTTGAAAGTGGGATGCCAAAGTTCCATTTCAAATTGCATGTATGATTATATTTGTATTGTATGTATTCTATTTTATGCACAAAACAGGGTAAAACAACGCATTTTCAAAGACTGGCATTAAGTTCAGCAAAAGCAAGTAATTTTGACGACAATGATGCAAAATGTATGTGAAATAACAACAAGACGGAATGAACAAATGACGTGCACCATTTATCATTCAGCAAACAAACGCCAATATATTTGGAAACTTTGGTAAAAATTTAATCATTTTCACACTAATCACCCTCAATAAATTAAATTGTTACTGATTTCTTGCAAATGAGGGCATTGCAAGATCTTAAGTGTGGGAAGGGGTTAAATTCTTTCGGATTTTAAAATTTTTATATTAAACACTTGGTTACTATTAAAAATACTAGTAAAGCAGTAGTTGTATTAGAATCTAGTGCTCTCTGATAAAAAAGAACAGCCCTAGTCTTATATACTGACTACCCAATTCTAGTAAAATTTTTCAAAATTTTTAATTAAATGAATTCAAATCATGTTTATACATATTTATGAACGATAAAACTAGGTTTTAACACCGAAATTATTGTTACCTCGGAAAGGACATAAATTGAGAAACAAACGAAAATGTTAAAATTCATTTAAAAAGGAATAGAGGACGATAAAAAGGAAAATAAAAGCCAAGTGTGGGAAAATTTACCAAGTTATTTTAAACATATGTCACATATATCTGTAACAAATAACTAAAAATACTTTTGCTTTGGACTAAACTAAACTGTTTTACCCGATGAAAGAAAAGAAGAGATGGATCTACACGATGAATCAATTCCATCACTAAAAGGAAGTAAAGTCTTCCGAAAAAGACACGCGCTTCTTGATTTAGGTCATGAAGTTGTCGTCCAGACCAGCTGTAGGTTGACGAAAAATCTAGAAAAGTCATCACTAAAATCAGCAGGAAATCCACGGACCTCAGCATTAAACAGGGTCGCCAAGTGGTCAGATTTATCCTAACCATGAGAAGGATTTATCTCGTACAATGGGGGGGCACCATGCAAATTAGCTGGATAAGACTAATGAATCAGATCCCCAGAAAGGATAATCTCCTTAAAGATTAAAAATCAGCTTTTAAGACTGATATTACTCAATCCTAGAGATTGACCTTAAAGATTGAGAATTACAAACTCATGGAATTCAATGATATCTAAACTCGAGCTTGAACGAGAAAATATTTTGATCAAAAATACAAACCGATTTGTTTTCTGAAAACCCTATTTTCAATGCGTTCATTACCATTGAACGTAAAATCCTAGGAATTCACCTAGAATTCATTAGGTCACCTGAACTAAATCGGGTGTCAACCGTAAGAACGGTGGTTGCATAACATGGTCAAAGACAGGACCTTGTGCCAGACCGAAAAATTATAAGGGTGAGCTTTACTATTGCTCCTACCAAGGATAGTAATTGCGTCCGACACGTTATAGACCATAATCAAAAGCATGTCACGGGACATTGCCTTAACAGTTGCTTGTTCAACGCTTTCCTTTACAACCGGACGGTAGTTTGCCGAAAGGTAATATACGGAACAAGTAAACTGGACGTGTTGCTTTCCTAATACAAGGTTAGCAAGTGGGTGACACAAAACCGCAAGTTTTGAGCTAAAATTTTCAAATTTGAAACCCACCAAACCCACAAAAATATTTTGCAAACACCGGTAAAGGGTTATTCCGGAAAACTTATCTAGGGTAAAAACTAGATTTAATTTTCAAAAAGATCAAATGTTTTCATAAAGATCCAATTTCCTTAATGGATCTAAATTTTTATAGTCATGTGGAACTGTAAACCATATCGTTACTACCATTGTTTATACTGCCGTATAGAAATCACTGATGTACAAAGTGTGAAGAATAAAGAAGTGATTCTAGTATTTCAAGACAATATTGCTTGAGGACAAGCAACGCTCAAGTGTGGGAATATTTGATAATGCTAAAAACGAACATATATTTCATAGCATTATTCCCCAAGAAAGACAAGATTTTAGTTGGTATTGTTCGATTTACAAGCAATATTCGTTTAAATATTAAAAAGTGTAGACAAAAGGCAGATTCGACAAATTGAAGACAAAAAGGTCCAAAGAGCTAAAAAGTACAAGATACAACTAAAAAGGTTCAAAATATTGATGAGGAACGTCTCAAAATGACAAGAGTACAAGTTACAAGACGCAAAGTACGCGATTTAAAATAATACGCGAGGACGTCCGAAAATCCGGAACCGGGACCTGAGCCAAGAAGAAACGCCCGACGCAACGGACCAAAAATATCTAGTCTACTATGCACAAGAATATAATATAATATATATATAATTATATATAATTATATATTATTTTATATATTATTATTATATTACGTCGGCAAGAAGAAAACAAACCAATTTGGCTGGATCCAGGGTGGCCATGCGACTCGCATGGCCAAAGGCACAAATCCATGCGAGTCGCATGGAGTGAGATTGCTGGTCAGGTCCTATATAAAGCCAGTTTTGTGCCGAGTTTTATATCTATCTTTTTTTTCTTCCTCTTCATACGTAAATATATTTATATTTATAATTTATATTTTAATTTTAATTATAATTCTAATAATAAGGGTATGTTAGCGAATGTTGTAAGGGTGTAAGTCGAAATTCTGTCCGTGTAACGCTACGCTATTTTTAATCATTGTAAGTTATGTTCAACCTTTTTATATTAATGTCTCGTAGCTAAGTTATTATTATGCTTATTTAAAACGAAGTAATCATGATGTTGGGCTAATTACTAAAATTGGGTAATTGGGCTTTGTACCATAATTGGGGTTTGGACAAAAGAACGACACTTGTGGAAACTAGACTATGGGCTATTAATGGGCTTTATATTTGTTTAACTAAATGAAAGTTTGTTAATGTTAATATAAAGATTTACAATTAGGCGTCCCTATAAATTACCATATACACTCGATCGGACACGATGGGCGGAGTATTTATATGTACGAATAATCGATCATTTAACCGGACACGGGAATGGATTAATAGCCACTAGAATAATTAAAACAGGGGTGAAATTACATTCAAGGGTAATTGGTGTAATTGTTAACAAAGTAGTAAAACCTTGGTTTACACGCAGTCGATAACCTGGTGTATTCATTAAACAAAGTATTAAAACCTTGTTACAATTCGAATCCCCAATTAGTTGGAATATTTATCTTCGGGTATAATAATAATTTGACAAGGACACTTGCAATTTATATTTATGACTGATGGACTGTTATGGACAAAAACCAGACGGACATATTGAATAATCCAGGACAAAGGACAATTAACCCATGGGCATAAAACTAAAATTAACACGTCAAACATCATGATTACGGAAGTTTAAATAAGCATAATTCTTTTATATCATATTTAATTTCCTTTATTTTATATTTAATTGCACTTCTAATTATCGCACTTTTATTTATTTTATTTTATCGCACTTTTAATTATCGTACTTTTTAATTATCGCAATTTTATTATTCGCAATTTCATTATTGTTATTTACTTTACGCTTTAATTTAAGTCTTGTATTTATTTTATATTTTACATTAGGTTTTAACTGCGACTAAAGTTTTAAAATCGACAAACCGGTCATTAAACGGTAAAAACCCCCCTTTATAATAATAATATTACTTATATATATATTTGTATTTTTATAAAAGTAAACTAATATAGCGTTGAGCTTTGTTTAAAGATTTCCCTGTGGAACGAACCGGACTTACTAAAAACTACACTACTGTACGATTAGGTACACTGCCTATAAGTGTTGTAGCAAGGTTTAAGTATATCCATTCTATAAATAAATAAATATCTTGTGTAAAATTGTATCGTATTTAATAGTGTTTTCCTAGTAAAATAATAACTATTTTATATACACCTCGCTTCGCATCAAGGGTTGAGGTTGATTCTACAATCATATATATAGTTTGAGTTGTGATCGAGTCTGAGACGTATACGGGTCACGAAACGTATTAATTAATTCGAATATTATAAATTAAACTATATATGAATTATTGGACTATTAACTGTGGACTATCGACTGTGGACTATCAAGATTGGACAATTAAAAATGAATTAAAATATTGATTATAACATATGAAACTAAACAATTCTTCAAGTTTGCCACTTGATTTCTTCTTAAACCTCATCTGAATCTTGACGATTCCAATCCATGTTCAAATCTTTCATGATTCTTAAAAACACCTCAATTAATAGGATGAACCAACTGCACTTCATCTACGAAAGAAAAGGTTGATACATATAGTATTGCACCTGGAAAACTCTCAAAAACTGAGTAAACGTTTAACACATAGCTGTGCTAATTCCTTAGTGTTATTATTAACCAAAATAACATTTCCATTTTTTTTTTTCAAATTAGACAATTTTGTCACAGCTCCAGCAAGTCAATTTCGACTTTTCATTCGAAACAACCTTATTATAACCTTGATGTATATGCGTGCTCTTTTATTGCTATTGGAGAACCTTTTATATTCCACCATACTACCATCAGCATTTAATCATCTAAAAAAAAAAAATACAATTCTCCTGAAAATACCTCGATTTGATAATCAATGATCCAGATCCGTTAACTTTGAAAATGCTAACGAAGCAACATGTAGTAAATGGTCTTAATGGCCAAGAGTTGATGATCAAGAATGGAGTGTTGGAAACACTCAATAGGAAATTTAGTACCGAAAAATGGATTATGCAAAACTATGAAGGAAGCCATGGACAAATCACAAAGAATAAGTTGGACTTCAAAGAATCCAGGTAATTGATCTGATGAAATCTTTAGAAAATACCTTGCTCCGAAGTCATGTTAAAATCTTGCGAAAAATTTTTCCTCATCAACTTTCGAACTTAGAAACTCCAAAATATCATCATAAATATCTTCGATATTTCTGAGGATATTTAATAGATATTCTTGTCCGAAATTTTCTACCTCTTCGTGCTTTCTGTATTCCATTATATTGGAAACTTCTGTAAAATCTAAGTATAAATTATGAATGAATTGTGGATAAGTGTTGGGAATTGAAGCATGGGTTAGTATAATATAATGACGCCCGACCAACGTGATTATATTACAGTAAGTCATGCTGAGTTTCTAATGAAACGTGATGATGGTTCACAGTAGATCATACCATTATCATGTGCTATGTTACATAACTCTTTCATTCTACTTAACTTCTGAACATATCAAGGAAGTATAATTTTGATAGTTCTATCCTCAGTGATTCTGGTATTTTGACAAATCAAATCGTGCTATTACGTTCTTTCTTGCTTAGAACATTAAGTTCATTCGAAACTCCATAGTTACAAATTATGGACCATTATTCGCTTGACTTGAAGTCGGGAAGAGAAAACAAGAGCTTGGATCTCCGAAATATAAGGGAGAATATAAAGCCCGACAACAACACCGAAATTACAAACCTTGTGTATCAATGTTTATCGCAACATAAAGACACGGGAGAATTAAAAACATGATAACCCCAAGGGCGAAGTAGAAGAAAACAGATTCCTCCGGTGGTAATTGGAAAACGAGAATGATTGTTGCGATAGTCAGAATGAGAACAAGGATTAGAACTAGATTAAGTATTTTCAAAATCTTTTAGAAGTATGAACTAAGAAAGAAAGTATAGGAATGGTGAGAATAATGAAACGGAAAAGTTTAATTTATAATGGAAATACCAGACAGAGCAATCAAGGCAGATCTCCGCATTTAATTAGAGAGATCCTGATTTCCTTATTCATCGAAGAATCAGATCTTATAAATTTTCAAAGATTTTCTTCAAATCCCTTAAATTTCGGAATTCAACCAAGACAACGTCAAGAGTTAAGACGCATCTTATTTTCTAAATTCAAACGTGACTACGTCAAAAACTAAGGCGAATCTTTATTTTCTCATTTCACTCTTTTGTGACAGCTTCACTCTTATGCTTCACAAAAATCGAATCGTTATATATAGATATTACTCAATAATGATGAAATTCTATTCATCAACTCATATTTGTCATGAAAACATTTTTATTGTTAGCCATGACGACCTCGATCAAATTTCGGGACGAAATTTCTTTAACGGGTGGGTACTGTGACGACCCAGAAATTTTCGACTAATTTTAAACCAAACTCTCGATATGATATCATATTTCTGGCACGATATGAAAAGTCTGTTAGGTTGAACCTCAAAATTTTTGAACTGTTTCAGATGTCTATTTGACTTTCGACGATTCACGAACCACTATCTGTAAATATATATATATATATATATATATATATATATATATATATATATATATATATATATATATATATATATATATATATATTAATTTGAAATAGAAACTTATATGAGTTAGTTTATTTATGTAAATAAAATAATACATGACATTACTATAAATATATCTATATATGAAAAATACATTGAATATATATAATTTAGGATTTATTCAATAAACGCTCGTAGTACTCATTTATCATCTTGATGGTTATTAATCAAGTTAAAAACGAACTTATATGATTTTAAAATAAAAGGTGATCCGAAAATGAATTATATAAGTTATAGGCTTATTAAAAATATATTTAGGATCTAATTATTTAATTTTAACATTTTTATATTTCACCCATAAATGAGAAGGACAGTTAATGTAATTTTTATTTAATAGTTAATGATTGAATTTTATATCATAATGACCAAAATAAATAAATATAGTTAATTTAAAAATATAGGGTTTTTCTGAATACTTTTATCTGCCACTAATTAACAATGGAATACGATATAATATTCAAAATAAAACTGTCGGTGTCATTATAACAAGAAATGTTCACGAGATGCATTGAACCAATAAAGGTGTTTACACGTTTAAAAATCTTAAATATTTAATTAATATAATTCAATGATATTTTCTCAATCTAATCAATGTTATCTACCAGTCAATTACTGTTACTATCTTTATATATATGGACGTACTTGAGAAGTTTTGAGACCACCTTTCATCATTCTAAACTCACATACAGAGATAAATTAAACCATCCTCCCTTTTTATCTTTTTAATATCTCTATTTACAAACATATATATATATATATATATATATATATATATATATATATATATATATATATATATATATATATATATATATATATATATATATGAATATGTATATATATGAGATATAGGTTTTATACAAACTACCACCGTCATTATTCCTACTTGATCTCCACCCCATCTATCACCACCCAATCCCGATCACCTTTTATAACCACACCCGCCACCATCATATCCAATAAACCACCACCATGTCACCTTTGAAAACCCATGTCACCCTCATCCATGATCAACTCAACCATCACCATATTCAGACCGACACCCACAACCTCTTCTCTCTTTTTATATCTCTCTTCTCTCCCCCTCCCTTGCTTCTATTCAGAAAAACCCAACAAGAACTTAAAACAGATATTGCGTACATTTTTTGTGGCCGACATCTAACGATGCATGAGACCCTTATCAAAGTAGTTAATATAATAAAGTCTCATATTGACTAATGCAAATAAAATTGTTGCTTTTGTCCCATATTCCTTTATCATTAATGGCCGACATTTAAAAGAATAAAGTGGGACAATACAAGATTCGTTGGCAGACAAATGGGAAAACAAAGTCTTGGATGAG
Organism: Rutidosis leptorrhynchoides; assembly: GCF_046630445.1. Taxonomy (NCBI): domain Eukaryota; kingdom Viridiplantae; phylum Streptophyta; class Magnoliopsida; order Asterales; family Asteraceae; genus Rutidosis; species Rutidosis leptorrhynchoides. Next base: position 19,280,951 of record NC_092333.1, on the reverse strand, counting down.
ATGTGATATTTGTTTTCTTTTCCTTGTTCGATTTCTATTTGAAAAGTACCAGACAACCACAAATTGTGTATATTGGACTTTGTTAATTATTTCTTGGGTCAACTTGTTTTGGACTGCAAAATGTGATCGGGTTTCGATTAAACTATTTTGTATTGTGGGCCGAGGCCTGTTGAATCTTTTTCTGATTGGTCTGTTCTATTTTTGGAACCGAGTCATTTAACAAATGATTTGGAACGTGTTCTATTTTTTTTTTAAAAAAAAAACGAAGGAAAGTGATAATCAAGATGATGACTAGCGTGATGTGGTGAACAAGGATGTTGACACGAAGTAGAATGATGATGATCACCTATTTTTTTTTTTACACTTCTATTGCGGTTCGAATTCAGTTAGGCCACAAAAGCTATTGGGTTTAATGAATTGATAAATGGGTTCCCATATAAATAAACAAGTTGGGCTTATGAAATTGTTGCGTTTATGAAACTGTTTTGGGCCTGGTTCCTTTCTTGTTTCTGCTGGGCCGAGATTTTTTTTCCTGGTGGGCCGTACTTGCAACAAAACTATCGAATATGTCTGGTTCTCGTTCTTTTACAAAACTAACATACACATTAGAAGGTTCATGAATCCGAGGCCAACCCTATTGTTCAATGTCGTCCTATGTATTTTTACTACAAAATACAGTATGGTGAGTTTCATTTACTCCCTTTTTAATTGCTTTTGCAATATACTTTTGGGCTGAGAATACATGCGCTGTTTTATAAATGTTTTACGAAATAGGCACAAGTACTAAAACTAATTCTATGTGGGTTTAAACCAGAAATATACCCTTAGCTTGGTAACATTAAACTACTTGTCTATGTACGGTAGGCGCAAATCCTAAAGATAGATCTATTGGGCCTGACAAACCCCATCCTGACTATGGGATGCTTTAGTACTTCGAGGTTATTTTAAACACACCTGATCTGGTGTACTTCAGAGGGTAAAACATGAAGGTTAAGGCTTCTTACCGGGTGCCTACAACTTATAGAATACTTTTATACACTTGCGAGTGTACATATATTTATAAACGGAAATCTTGTGGTCTATTAATATATTGAAACGATTGTTATGATAAATCTATGAACTCACCAACCTTTTGGTTGACACTTTTAAGCATGTTTATTCTCATGTACGAATTAAGTCTTCCGCTGTGCATTAGCTCATTTTAAGGACATTACTTGGAGTCGATCATCGCAATGGGACCAAATGTTGATGACTTCGTCCAGGTGGATAAGGACGGGGTATTACAGTAAGTACACCCATTTCGAACGGGTGGGATAACTGGTGGTGGTGGCGGTGGAGCTTGGTGATTTCTTTATGCTAGGGCTGCAGCGACACGTTCTTGGATCATCTCTTCAATTTGAGCAGCAGTAGGTGTAGATCGACCGTTAGCCATGATGTTCTATACAAACATTTTGACTCAAGTCAAAATCCAGCATTCAATATAGTAATAATATAGTATATAGTAACCAACATGGAATCAAAACATCACATGCTATTAAATAACGCATCTAGGTACAAATACCACAGAATCATCGTACAGTAATGTAAATAGAACATCGTGCAAGAATTAAATAACGCAAAGTTCCATTCATTAATAATAAGTTTCATACATCTGAATAAGTTCGTACAATACATAAGTAATACAAGAAGCTACAACTAGATTACATCATGAAATCTAATACAAAAGTCCTACGGTGAAGGTGGGTGTAGGATGTCCAAAACCTGAGCTAACTGCTCCTCGAGCTCAGTAACCTGAGCTCGGAGGATTCCCACCTCCCTTGTCAATTCCTCGACAGTAGGAGTTGGTGGGGCAGGCGGTGCTGGTGGTGCTGGCGGTGCAGGTGGTGCCGGTGGAGCGGGTGGTGCTGGTGGAGCGGGTGGTGCTGGTGGAGCGGGTGGTGCAGACCGCACGAAGCGGGGTGCAGATGTCCCGGCTCCAGAAATAGTCAGCACGTAACGAGGTGCCTTACGTATGAGTGGGTCGGCAGGGTACGGCACAAGCCGCTTACGGGCAGTAACCCTTCGACGCCGACCAAAAGCGTCAGTGAAAGCACGACCTCCATTCACCCCTGGAATGACGGTGCCATCAGGACGGTACCGCTTCTTCGGTGGGGTGGAGGGTGCCTGTATAGGTATATCAGCAGGCTCCTCGTCGTCACTGGAGTCTGATGAAGAATCGACGGATGATGAGTCATTCGAATCATGTGGTGGTGACACGGGTGGCTGAACTGGTAGTCCGAAGGCGGCCAACATCTGTCTGTGTCTGCCTGGCGGAATCGGCACTAAACGTCCGTCGGGAGTTCGTCGGCAAGGCGTGCACATATGGTTACGAAATGGCCCTTCCCCGAACTCCGCGGGAATCTCAATCCCACCGATGCGGGGCTGTGACCCCGAGGGTCCGGGAGCAGATGGAGCTGGAATCTCCGTAGGGTCCACGTGTCCATCAGAAGTAGCCACTGGTGCAGGAGGCTGGCTCCTAGTCCCGGAAGATGAAGCGCTGGGGTCACTCGTGCGTATCGGGATCGGTGGATCGGCAACGGTGGTAGGTGGTGTAGCTGAAGAGTCTAAATTGCCCAAAACGCTAGCAGGTGGTACATCCGACATCTGAACAAGGAAAATAAATTTTCCATGTCAGTAAGTCATAAAGCAAGCACGTATTAGGCCAACAGTTTAAATCATGTATAATAATAAGTAGCATGGCAATAATAACGAATCGTACGGAAGTATCATGCAATCGAAAGCAAGTAATATCATACGGTAGTGAAATCATGTAGTAGCATACGGCATATAGCAGTAACAGTAAGCAGCAGCATGCAGTAAGTTCAGCGGAAACACGTAAACTAGCAAGTTGTAGATTAGTCCTATTAGTGAATCCTACTCGGGTCGGTCTTAGACTCACTAATGCAACCTAATTCCCTACAACCAACGCTCTGATACCAAATGTGATGCCCCATACAAAACCATCGTGTACGAATCATCAACAACAGGATCATTACAAGGTTAAGTACTATATGCGTTTTCAAAAGAGTTTGCATTCATAATAAAGTGATGTCTAAACCAACATCGAATGTTTTACAATCCAAAAGCATGCTTCACTAAGTAGAAGCAAATAATAAGTGTATATGACCACAATGGTCGTTACAAGTCATAGTTCAAAAGTACTAAAGTTTGAATGCAAGGTAAAGTAGCTCATGCGATGACAACTCTAAGCAGCGGGTGTCTACAGCACGACTAGTACACAGCGGAAGCTAACCTCAAGCACCTGAGAAAAACATGCTTAAAACGTCAACACAAAGGTTGGTGAGCTATAGTTTAAGTATAACAGTAAGTAAGGTAGGCCACGAGATTTCAGTGCTACAAAGAGCGTTTCAAAATAGTATGATAAAGTATATGTTAACCGTGGGCACTTGGTAACTAACTTAACGTTTATACCCCCTGAAAGTACACTTGGAAAGTGCGTATGTTTACGAAGTATTAAACACTCGTTAAATGCTAGCGCTACTAGCCCGAGTGGGGATGTCAAACCCTATGGATCCATATCTAAGATTCGCGTTCATGGTTCAAAAACCAATGATTAAACGTTACCGAGCTAAAGGGAATGTTTATGCCGTTGTATAATCCACACATATATAAGTTTAAGTACTCGTGCCTAGTATGTAAAACATAAAATCCGCATGTATTCTCAGTTCCCAAAATAAGTTAAAGTAAAAAGGGAATGCTATAACTCACAATGATAATGTAGTCGTAAAGTCGGTTCGGAAAAGGTGTGCAAGTAATCGGTCCGAAGGTCCTCAACCTAAGGCAAATAGTACTAAGTCAGTAAATCGTCTTAATAGGTTTAAAAGTATGTAAATAAGGTCTTAAGGGTCATCATCATTCATCATCAAACAAAAGGCGTAAAGTAAGTTTCGTTTATGAAAGTAGTTTAAAACAAAGGCTGACTTCAGTCAGTCACCACGGCCTCTACCCTTACTGAATTAAGGTGAGACCAGTGGCCATGGCTCCGTATATGAGTCCTTTAAGTGTGGTAAAATTTAAAGAATCAAACTCGTCTTCGTTTGACCATGGCGACAGTCTAAGTGCGAGTAGGTCAGAAATTTCTGCACAACGTTGAAGGACATAGTGACGATCGGAGGGCCATAAATCCTAAACCGTAACTCGGATTAAGACGAGTCCTATATGAAAAGTTATCTACCCGAAAAGATCTATTTGAAAATCATAATCACAACAGCCCAGGTCTACTGGTCTATTACAGAAACAGCAGAACAGTAGGTAGAAGATAGAAAGCAGTAAAATAATGGGTTCCGGTGAGTTTGATGCTTGATGCTTATCACGGTTCTCATCCTAGATGCTTATAGCTTCAAGTGTACAAATCGTTGATGTGTTTGCATCATCTTGACCAAGATTTGACCATCATAACCCAAGTGCAAGTCTAAGACATGAAGCACAACTCACTTAAGTGTTGCAAGTGTTTTGATGAACCAAAGTTACATCAAAGTCTTAGATCTAACACATACATGAACTTTAAAACTAATAATAAGTTACAAACTTGAAAATGAACTTATGAAATCAAGATCTTAAGATGTAGAACATAGTTCTTAGTTAGATCTTGAAGATCCAAGACTCAAAAGTCTAGATCAAGCATAAGTATACAAAGTTATATTTAAAGAAAACTTATTTACATGTTCTTGAACTTTTAAGTTAACTTTTAGTTCCAAGAAATATGAGATCAAGACTAACTTGTAGTACTTGACCAACAACAACCAAAATCATAAAATTAAAGTGCAAGTAACACTAAATAAACAAGTAAATGATTTCATGGGTTTCATATTTTAAAGATTCAAACCAAAGTTTGATCTTTAAGAAAGTAAACTTTAAAGTTTACTAACATGACTTACAAGTATGTTTTCACAACACATGAACTTAAGTCTTTGAAACTTTAAAAGTAGAACATAAACTAGTAAGTTTATGTTCTTAAATGTTCTTGTAAATACAAGATGAATGAAGAATCAAACTAGTAAGTTTAATCTTGTAACTAGTAAAGAACAACAACAACAAAGTAAGCAACTACAACTAACAATTATAAGTAAGTAAACAATAATCAAGTAACAAAAGATGATGATGATAAAGAGGTGTTGGATTTTGGTTTAGGGACAAAGAAAGAAGAGAGAAAACTTCAAGTTACTTACAACTTGAGAGAGAAATGAGAGAAGGAGTTTGAGAGCAAATGAGTGTGTGTGAGAAATGAGAGAAATGTGAGTGAAGTAGTAAACAAAAAATGAAACAAAACACTCCTAAAGGGAGCTTAGGGCTACGGTTTTTGCAGCAGAAAATGGGGGGAAGGGTAAGGTTTAAAGGTCACTAGAATGTAAAGCTTCAAAAGTGTGGTTAATGGGTGTGTTTACATGGGAATGGCAAGTAACTAGATTCCAATCTTCCTTAATCAAACTAGTTCATTCTTAAAATGATACTTACATGTATGTATGGGCTAACTAGTCCACTTAAAATGTAGGGTGGGCTTATAAAGTCCAATAACACTAGTAAAAGCCCAAGTTCAAATAAAAGCCCAAGTAGGTATGTAATTAACAAGTTAATCCAATTAAAAGCCCAAGTAATTAACTAATAGCTTTAGTTAATTAAAATGATTAATAAACTTAATCATGAATGTAAATAATACTCAAAAATATTATTCGTGAAAGTCTCGGGTGTTACAAAGATGTTTCGGGCAATTAAAGTCAAGTACGTGCATTCATGGCAACATGTAACTGTAATAACATACATTTGTTTTATCACAAGTATTAATAATAACAATTATTAATAAATAAACGTTGAAAAATCCAGGGTCGTTACACAACATGTCTACTATATCAACATGTACGGCGAGTCCTACAATTTCATCATCATTCAATCAGCTTTATTTTAAATGTATTTGGTGTAAATTAGCAACAAACTTGGTGTATAATTTTGTTATGAGTCAAAGCTAATAAAAGTATCCATGAAGAGTGATAGAGTGCTTATTAGAGGTGTTTCATTTATTCAGATTGAGTGTTGTTATGATGCATAAAAGGTGTTTGATGAAATGTCCAAGAGAAATAAAGTTACTTGGTATGATTTATGTTACACAGTTCGCTTAGTTTAAGATTTATGAACTTTTTTGTTAAATAATCCCATGTGGGTATACACCTTATTTCTTAAATGAAGTTTATGTGGATTTGTTGTTGCGGGCTATTCATTTGCTGGCTTTTATTTTGATTCATATCACATGCCTACCTTATTCTTTACAGCACCTCAATCCTCTATATTTCAAATTTCAGGTAATTTTAGTTTCTAGGGTTCTTTTTTTCATAACTTTATATAAGTTTTGAATTGATATTCTTTATTTTCTTGTGTTTTTCTGTCATTAATTTTATGGTTGTAGTTTACGATTGAATACAAATCAAGGGTCTGTAGCTTTTGGAGATTCCAAATTTTTATTGTTATATTTGTATTAGGTGACAACATATCCATTTAGAAGAGGATAATGAGAATTTTGATAAGATCTTGACAGTAAGTATCTATCTTAGTTATGTTAATGTATGCTATTATGTTTTTATCTAGAGTTGCCTTGATCAAACCTTTAATTTCATTATTACAGTGTAACTTAAATTATTATCTCTTACGTTGAGTACATGATTCACATCTTCGAGTTTGTTACTACATATCTTTTAACTCAAATATATGGTTGAATTGTTTCTGCTTTGAGTCAATTCTTAGTACATATCTTATAGTGTTGGTTAGACCTCTTTTTGTATCAAGATACTTATTGACATATTTACTCCTTGTCATACCATCTGGCTAACTTTATATTCAAAATAGAACCTGAATACTAATAAGGATATTATAACTCAAACCGGTAAAGGAGTATAATGAAAGAAGCTCATTAGATAGCTACATTATTAGGAAAAATTGTTCTTTTTTTATTGTTCATAGTATCATATTAAATCAGTTATATATTAATGCTACATTGTGTTGTTAGGTCCATGTTGGAGGTGCAAATCAAAGTCCCACATCGGTCATGGGACAAAACAATGTATGTATATAAGTCTAAGGGGAAGTTCCTCTATCACCAATTGGTTTTAGAAAAGGATGAACTCTTGAACTTATATTGCAGGACATTGTGTTTGGGCTATACGATCCTTACAAGTGGTATCAGAGCTAGGCTATAGCCCCGATGTGGTGGACAGCGCAGTGGGCGCACCCCTTAGCGCACGCAGCGACGTGGCGCGACCCTAGCACGATGAGTTGATCCTGGAAGCCTTGTATCGAAATCTCCTTGCCCTCCCACCAGGTTGAGAGTTCCGAGTTGGCGGCGGTAATGGTTGGATCCGCACTATCGTTGGAGGGGAGGCCCAGGTGGACTTGGGTTTGAGGGGAGGTTTGTTGGAGGTGCAAACCAAAGTCCCACATCGGTCATGGGACAAAACAAATGTATGTATATAAGTCTAAGGGAAAGTCCCTCTATCACCAATTGGTTTTAGAAAAGGATGGACTCTTGGATTTATATTGCAGGATATTGTGTTTGGGCTATACGATCCTTACAGTCCATTAGTTAATATTATTCTAAAAAAGGTCCATTGGTAAATGTTATACGGAGTAAGTAGCAATACGGGTGGATCATAAGGACTAATTAATTGTTCAAAGCATTGGTATTGGTTATGTGACGTGTGGTTCTGTGTTTAACTGTATTTTTAACCTTAGCTTTATTTAAGTTCTTAAGGGTCCAATGGGTTAAGAAACCGTGAAGGAGGCGTGATCTCTATCCAAGTAAGTATTCAAATTAAATTTGGTTCAAGGCTTGATAAATATGAACACACTACACATGAAGATGGTCAAAATAACTTTTTTCTCAACGTGATTTAAATCCGGTTTAAATTTGATCTACTGTTTTTCTTGCTTTATGTTTTTATGTTGATTTGTACGTTGGATTTGGTTTTAAAAATTTAATTCGTATTTGTGTGTTTCCTTTAAAGTTAGCCACTTATTTATCTACTTCGAGTTTGATAAGTTCCTACATTTTAGTGATCAACATGGCAAATACTCCGTGGTAGTTTTAGTTCTTTTTTACCCATTTGACCTTAATGTAAAAATGATATATTCTGTTTGGAACTAGGTTAGGTGGTTTATACCGTATATGTATTAATGTTGCTATGACTTATATAACGTTTTTGCTGTTTTAAGATTTTGTTTTTATATAGTTTATTTATCTAATGTCTCTTTTGGTATAGTTGCATGTATGGTTTGTGGTACATGTCTTCAAATGTTTGCTTTTATACTTGAGTGAGTGACTCAGTGCCACTAGTATTTAATTTGTAGTGTTGGTAGTTCGTCATTATTAAATCTCAACTTCTTTTTCTTATCAAATTTTGTGGTGGCATTTTATGAATTGATGTATTAATATTATGAATTGATGTATTAATCGTTGAGCATTACTTTGGTGTATAATTTAAGCTTGTAGTTATAAATGACCCTAGATTTGTAAAATTATTTGAAAATTATATTAGCAATATGTGTTTCTTTGACAAGTTTCATAGGACCATAAATCTTTTTTCTAATGGGCAAAGAAATTTTCTTTGTTGAAATATGTTCCCTGAAGTCATTGTAAGTGCACCATATACTCTTTATGCATGTCTTTTGATTTATGACTTTATGTTGACTTTTTGTTTTTCATTTGTTGTCAACTCTTTGACCCATGATAATTTCTATCTTATGTGTCTTTAATGTGATCCTCTATGTTATGGGTAGTTTATGCTCCAATAGTCACCACACATTTTTGAATCACTTGGGTTATTTGTTGACAGATTAATACTTGCAATGGTTTTTACTATGGCTATTTCTATCCCAATTCTCAACGGAACTTTCAAACTAAAAATGTGGACGGAAGCATGGACAAAATGGCAACTTCTTCATCAACATGATACCTTCTGTTATATTCTATCGGTTGAAGACTTGATATATTTAGTGTCTAACTTTATGCTCTTCATAAATCGTACTATATGTATTTTCATGATGTGGTAATGGACTACACGTATCTTCTTTCTCTTGGACACCATAAAGAGTGCACGACATACCTATCTAATTTTTGTTTATCACTTCATTGGAATACACATTAATATTTATTCTTTATAGAGTACTAATGAAATCTGTTTTTTGATTAACTTTTTTAAGAAATTAAATCATAATTTGTTTCATTGACAAAACCGTTGAATTTTGCATTAGCTCGACTATATGTTTTACATGAGATCAAATACAACACACAGGAGGTTGCACAAGAGGATGTTTGATTGATGATTCTATTTCAACTTGTAGTATTGATTGAAACTTGCTACGAATGATGACACCGTAGATGAACTACCATTCTTGCTAACAAGAGAATCAAATGTAAAAATATACAAGAAAAGGGCATTATCAAAACATACTTTCTAATATCTATCTATTACACATAATTACATTAATTTAGATTTTTACAAACCAGTGATTTCACGGGTCAATAGTCCAATAATATAAACCCAATTATAACATAACGTGTGTATATGTGTATCTATATCTATATTTATATGCATGTATGATTTTGCCTTTTGGGTTGAGAGTTACACGTGGTTGAAGAAATGAACTCTATTCTAGATAGAGGAAGAATTGTCTACATTTCAACTCTTTCGTACCTAAATGTCTGTATAATAATTAGGACTGTTTAACCTATCTTAGAATAATGATAGGTTAGTTAACCCCAAGTTATATCAACATAACCCGACAAGTTCCTCTTGTTTATGGCTATGTTCATTCAATAAGACATGTCGTTATTCAATCGAAAGATCGATAACGAGGGTTAGGACTAGAATATAACCGTTAACTCGAACTAGTGGCCTTACTTAGGAAAACCTTCTAGGTTTAGTTACACTTCAAATATACGATCCTAGTGACATATCTGTCTTTTTTTTTCTTTTTTTTTTGGTAAGCGAGGAAAACCTCCTATAAACGAGCACATTGGCTCCCCCATAGAAGGTAAAACCTCGGGTAATCAAACCCCCTGAGCGCGAGATCTGGTACCGGGTGAATTGCGCATTATGCGCACCCTCTAGTCACACTCCCTTTTTGTACAATTTGGCATAGCCAGGAATTGAACCCAGGTGGTGTACTTCATTGAACAACTCGGTGTGGTTAGTTTTTGTTATATGAATTTGCCTTTTGAACTATAATTATTTTTCATTATATATATCTATATATATACACATGTGCTTTTTGGACATTTCTTTTTCATATCTTTAATCATAACCTAAACCACAAGTTTCTGCATGAAATATATATATAAAAAGCAAAAGCAAACATGACTTCCCACATAAAGAAAGATGACTCGATCACATTGCATGAAACACTGGACATTAATCAGATGTTCCTAAAAATCTATCTTTTTAAACAAAATTACATCTTTAATACTATATAACATTTTAATCCATATAACTTACACCATGAAACAATCATTTTTATTCTCGATGTCTAATTATATAAAAAAATTTCATTTTTATATACGCATAAGTCCTAAAATACAAGTATTTTTTTTTTTTTTTTTCCCAACACGCCCAATCATACATTTTCCAACATATATACTCAAATCATCAAACTTTATGTACATCAGGAATGTTCCAATCATGATTTATATAATTTCACTAACAATATAATTTAATATCTGGGTGAAAATGGCTTGCTAGAAACGTTTGTCCAAGAATCTAATAAAGTAAAAAAAGATAAAGAGAGACTATTCAAAGATATGCAACTTTGAATCTATACAGACTCATAACACATATAGAAAACCTGTATATAAGTGTGATCAAATCATTACTTGTTTTGCCTGATCAAATTAAATAATAAAAATGGCGCCAGTTGGATTACCTCCAGGTTTCCGATTTCATCCGACCGATCAAGAGCTTGTAAACTATTATCTTAAAAGAAAAATACATGGCCAAGAAATTGAACTTGATATCATCCCTGAAGTTGATCTGTATAAATGTGAGCCATGGGAGTTAGCAGGTTAATTTGCTTTCTTAATTCTCTTATATATCATATACGCATTAAGATTAGTGTGTGTTTAGATCATCATATCAATGTATATGCTATCAAAGTATTGATTATGTGCTTCATCGAGTTGTTACATACTTACATACGTTACTGATTTTGGAAACCATATAACAAAGTAGTTCTTATACTCTCTTTACTTTAATGATGTGGTGTCATTTTGTAAACCGATCTTTACAAATGTTGAAATTTTCGTGATAGAATTATCATAAATTAGAACTTATTGTGTCCTAGTCCGACCAAGGCTACATTGGTGCATACCTCGTATCAAAACCTAGCTAGGTTAGCCAGCTTTTTGTTCCTTGAACTTAAAATTTTTGGTATAATCAAGACATCCTATTCAGGCTTGCTGGAGATTATCATGTTACCGTTTTCAACCATATATCCTGACCACCTATAAGATATGTTGTTAATAATGTTCAAATCTCAAACCACTAGTGCGGATATTAAGACCCAATCGTATGGTTATTTTGGGATGAAAGAAATAAAACCCGATTTATTGGGACATATCATAAGTAAACCAGACGTCCCGGTAATCACAAATCAGGTTGTGTTCCTTTCATCAGATAGAATTTGTATAACTTCTAATAATCAATATATATATAAATTTACTGATGAGCAGAAAAGTCATTTTTGCCAAGTCGAGATCCGGAATGGTACTTTTTCGGACCACGAGACCGTAAATATCCAAATGGGTTCAGAACAAATCGAGCAACAAGGGCTGGATACTGGAAATCAACAGGTAAAGATCGAAAAGTTACAAGCCAAGGTCAAAACAATGCGATTGGAATGAAGAAAACATTAGTGTATTATCGCGGACGTGCACCTCAAGGAGTTAGAACCGATTGGGTAATGCATGAGTATCGTCTAGATGATAAAGATTTTCATGACACATATGGTGTTCAGGTATCGTTTCATCACCATATCATATTCAACTAATTTACTGTACGTGAACTGGCTAGGGAATGTAGAATATTATTAGTACGTTTTAAAAGAGTATAAAGTATAAAAATAATAATAAAAAGCAATCATATAAATAGTCACTACATGTCTACATAATGATTAACCATCAAAGTTGGAGATCATTAGATCATTTTGCGTTTATGCTTAAAAATTTTTGTTGTAGACTTGTAGTAGTAACTTCGGTTTTCTAAAGTTGTCTTTGGCTTCACCCAAAAATTAAAATCAGAACTAAACTTTGTCAAAAATGGTACTCCATAACATAAAACTTGTCATGTTTGCAACATGGTAAAAGCTTACATGTCGTCATCATTATCATCTTAATCATGAATACAAGGGTCTTAAAAGACTTTAGTCAGGGTAGTCGGTCAATACCTAACTAATCGGTCAAGTCAAAGACTAGTTGTGTACTAGTCGAACGTTGATCAACTTTGAGTGTATTTGGCCTACTTTATCGATATTAACCAAATAAATACGACTTTAAACTAATAAATTCGACTTTGACTGGTCAAACTACATTGAACTTTTGACAACTTTGACCAAGTTAATCGGTCAAGTTGAAAACTAGTCAGGGGCCACTAATAGATCCCGACTAGTCGGCTTAGTCGGGGAACTTCTAAAATCATGAATCATGGTTTGGGATCAGGATCATGAGAATATAGATATGCTAAGTTCAAAACTTTATAGTTGTGAACAAAAAGTAGTGTTGTATTGATGCGTAGTGTGATATTCTTTACTTGTGATGATGATGAATCATAGATCTCCTCGGTCACCAAGCAAAGGGCCTTGACTTACCTTTTGTCATTTACTCTAATCGCACAAAAGTATCATCATCCATCCCCATTATAAAGGGACCACATCTACTTACCCCTTTTACTTTTTTACCCGAATACTTTATACATATGCAACATAGTAACTATATGTGCTACCATCTCCAATGATATTTATATCCAACCTATATATGACATGTATGATCCTAATTATAAAAGAATTTGTTGTGTATATTAGCAGGATTCTTACGCATTATGCCGTGTTTTCAAGAAAAACGGTGTATGTGTTGAACTTGAAGATAATGGACATACAAGCATGCTAGTTTCACAATACTCTCCAACGGTTAATAATGACTACGAAACTATGTCACCGGATGTTCCTGTGGCATCATCGTCATCGTGCTTAGAAGAAGAGGATAAAGATGATTCTTGGATGCAGTTCATCACTGATGATCCTTGGTGTTCTCCAAATAGTCCACAAGCAACATTGACAAATTAAAACATTTTTAACAAATAAAATTATTAAAAAATATTGTTCGACTCGTATACTATTGATTGTTGATAAAAGTAAGATTTGGTCACTAAGTTATAAACCAAACTTACTTTATACTGCAACTACTTTCACTCAAATTAATTGTTTGAGAAATTTGACCTTATGTAACTTGTAAACCATATTTTGTCAATGCATTGAATTATTGAAGGCAAAATAACTAGACTATTTGCCAGCGAATAGAACAATCTCAGCCACAAAAGCTTTAATAACTGTTAAGTTTCTGCGCCAAAGTTACTAGAAGAGTAATGTGAGCAAACTAGACGATCACATATGCGTATAACATCTTGCAGCTTTGTGCAATTCTAAATTCGTCAAGAAAAAGCCAGATAATCACTCGTCTGGAATAGCTACAAGTATCAAGCAAATGACGTATCTTCCTTGGTAAGAAAGAAAAACGACATAAAGTAACAACTACAAAATATAGTTGCCAAAATTGTAACTTAAATAACCGACTTTTCTACTCCGTTGGTCCCTGTATTATACCCCATTTTGCTAACAACGTTCCTTGGTTATTAATTTGGCATTTAGAATCCTTTGTATATCCAAAACAAGGGACGCTGTTAGCAAAATGGAGTATAATACAGGGACCAACGAAGCAAAAAAGTCTAAATAACCTGCAAAAACCAAAAATTTGAAGTTGAAACCTAGGTAGCTTTAAGGTACTCATAGCTGCACCTGTCTGTATATCCAAAACAAGCATTTTAGTAACGCCCAACTCCCCAAATGCTCACAACTCCATCCGTATATCCACTGAATAGCGTGCTTCCATCAGCACTCCAGCATAAGCTTGTGCAATAGATGACCTGCACAATCATTGTACACCAAAAACACCAATTACACCCATGTATACATCAGAGATATCAGTAAGCTCTCAACTTACAACTCATAAAAAAGCAGTTACTTTATTAATAAACTTAGGTTACTTTCATGTACTACAATCACTTCGATAAACAAATAAGTAGCAAAATTAGGATCAACAATCTTATTTTTGTTAGTTTCAGTAGCAGTTCCATCAGCGGCCATTTCAGATTCTTGTTTCAAATCAACCTTCAAATCCACAACAGCACTCTTACTCTCCAAATCCCGCACCTTGATACTACTCTCAGTAGCCGCACACAACCAATACCTACTCGGACTAAAACACAAAGCGTTCACAATCGAACCACCATCATAAGAATACAACTTCTTCCCTTCACTTAAATCCCACAACTGGCACACAATGATCGATCCATCAGGTGAAACCGCAAGCGTATTCACATATCCATTATGTCCACTCAAGCTAGCCCTAAGTTTACAATTACTCAAATTCCAAATCTTCACACTTTTATCCCATGATCCGGATACAATAATCGGTTCAGTCACATTTGGGCTAAACCTAACACAACTCACCCAATCATCATGTCCATTTTCAATAGTGTACTTACATTCACCCAATGTATTCCACAATTTGATAGTTTTATCACGAGAAGCAGAAACAATCTGACGATTATCAATAGAAAATGCAACGGAGAGTACATCGTTACCGTGACCGACGAATCGGCGAACAGTCGAACCGGTGTTGAGGTCCCAGAGACGGAGCTCGCTGTCCCATGAACCGGATAAAGCGAATTGGCTGTCGGAGGAAAGAACGACGTCTTGAATGAAATATGAGTGGCCGGTGAGCAACGCCGGAAATTTCGTCGGAGTTTTTGAGGTGCCAAACGATGAGGGATTTATCGCGGGAGGATGTTACGACTGTTTCGGAGTTGTCTATTGGGCAAGCGATTGCTGTAACCCAATCGGTGTGGGATCGTAATGTGCCGCGAAGGATTAAGGTGTCCGCCATTTTTAGGGTTTGGAAATGGATGTCAGATTTGGAGAGAAAGGCCGAGTAAGTGATGAAGTTAGGAGTTTGTAACGTGGGTTTAGGGTTTTATTTCATGAAAATGGAACTTGTCGCTTTAAAAAAATAAATATTTATATTCATGATTAACATTCATTTGCATCACTAAATTAAGTTGAGATCTAATGGATTAATCCTACCCTTAGATCAATTGCAGATGATTTCTTCTTAATTTAAGAATAAGTTCATCGTGAATAAGTTCAAGTTCATCTGTTCATTCGTCATTTAATTTTGCCAAAACTTTAATTTAAATCATGATGAATTGAAGCTTGAAATCGACTGAAATAGCTTACTAGAGCAACGATTAAGGTGTTTTGAGAGGAAATTCGATCAAAAACATCATCAAATTTCTAAAAAGTCGATGAACAGGGCTGTTGTTTATGAAGAACACTTTGAAAATCAAACTTGAGATTGAGAGCGTTTTGTGTATCAATTCTTTCATGAAAAGTACACCAAATCACTCACAATGACCGAATTTGTACCACCTTTGACATTACGAATTGAAGCTCAAATTGAAGTGTATGAATATGAGAATCTGCACAGAGATCCACGACTGCTCTTAAAGTTATATGTACATTTTAATAACCGCAATCGAAAATTCAAGATGATCGTTACGTACAAGCTTTTAAAGTACTTTCACGACAGCCTTAAAGACTGTTGTTAGAAAATTCTTAATGTTAATAATTTAAATTCCATAAAAAAATTTATTTTTTTAACAGCGATATTGGAATCACTTACGGAGATCATCAAAGAAGTTCCCACCACCCGATTATATTTGTTTCACGTGTCAACGGCCATTAGGAAACACCCCCTGAACAACTGCCATAGAACATGTTCAGATAGCGATGGTCCGGAAACACCCCTGAATTCAGAGGACTCCATGCCAATTGCATTATAAAATTCCCAAACGAAACTCGAACTCGAGACCTCACGGAGGGCGGTAACCACTCAACATTAAGCTAAATGGATATGGATGAGAAAAAAAAAATCATTTTGAAGAATAAAATGAGTATGACCCGTTTAATTTCGACTTACTGAACTTAATAATTCGAAGCTTAAAACAGTCATTGTGTTAGTTTTGAAGTTGTTAAATAAGATACATCGCAATCAAATAAATCACACTCCTCAACGCGATCCGATCATAAATAGAACCATTTCGATGTCTCATTTCATCTTTAGCAATGTTTCATGACTCCTTATTCACCATCGTTTATTTTGTGCCACCTTTGATAGGAATGTTAGAACAAACAATAAAACATGTACTAACAATGTACATCAATGGAAGCAAGAGTAAAATGTCTTAACAAAATCGTTGTTTTCATCACCTTCCAGATTCCAACATACCAACACACTTCGAGTATAAGACTGTTTATGAACAAGTAAATTATGACCATGATACAACACAAATTTACAAAACATACAAGTGGAAAATTGAGATGGCCACATGACCAGGCCTAAAAATACATAAAAATGACCATATATTGGAACAAAAGAATTGGCATCGTTTAAACAGGGTGTGTGCGTGTATGGTGTATTCATAGCCATATCATCCAATACAACCTTCTCACATATTGAATTGAACGGCTACATTATTCTTCAGATTATGAACACAAACCTTTTGTCCAATTTGCCTACTCTTGATTTGTTTTAGAATTTGAATTTGCATTTGATTTCAGAAGTGGCTTCAAGGCAGCCATGATTTCAGCAAACGTTGGCCGTAGCTTTGGATCCCTACAACATAAAAAGATAAATTACAATGAGATTCTTATCATCATAAACTCACCTTGAGAGAGGTTGCAATAAGAACATAAATAACTGTAAGATCATTTCAAAATTAGAATATAGATGCATATGCATCTATTTTAGATGCATTGCATTTAAATTTCACACTTCCATCTAATAATGGTTAGTCAAATTTAGTCCGTATGGTTATATCACGTAAGTCGCATATGTTTAAACGGGAAAAGCATATTATAAGGTTTTCCTATCCAAATTAATTTATTAAAATTTAAGAAATTAATTTATTATAAATTCTAAGATTTGGCAAGTAAAGAAGAACTAACGTTTGCCAACATCTTGTAATGATGTCAGCAATCACGGGATCCAAGTCGGTTGGAATATCAAGACGACGATGTTGAAAGCCAACAGCACCAACAACTTGCATTGCATTCATTCCACACCATGGCTGTTGCATTGTGCAAAGCTCCCATAATATCACACCAAAGCTATATACATCACACCTGCATTGTATCGTTTAAGGAAACGGGTCAATTTCACAAATGGGCAAACAATTTCCCAGAGTTGTACATCCATAAAATTCCAAATCATTTTATTTTATTCAGATCATTATAATAGACTAATAGTATAGAAATTGTTTATTTTCAGTAATCATATTTCCCACATTACTTATTATATACACACAGTTAAAATATTTGGAAAAATATAGTTAACGTTAACCCAAACTGCCCAGGCCATTTCAAACAGCAACAAAAATTACCCATTTTATCCCGTTACCCCCACTCATCCGATATTTAATTACTTCATAAAACAGCAGTTGTGAAAAAAATGAAGAAGAAAAGAAACTAACTTTTCATCTGAAGGCTCGTTTGTTAGGACTTCGGGAGCCATCCACTCTGCCTGAAACATAAGCATACCACATAAGACCTTATTTAGTGGTGATGGGCGTGATGGAGGGTGATGGGGTTTTTTGAGGTTTTTGTGGGGTATAGTGTTGATGTGGCAAATGTGATGGGGTGATGGCGTGATGGAGTTTGTAGTGGGATGGGGTGATGGTTATGTGATGGGGTATTTGGTCCCACTTTTGTATAATAAATGGGGTATTTATAAAATAAAAAGAAAAAAAAAAACCTGATTGGTGGAGAGCCCCATCACCCCCATGTGATGGACTCATCACGACTAGCTTTTTTTCCCTCCATCACGCCCGATAGTGGCTTGATGGGAGCGTGATGGGGGGGTTTTTTTTTGTTGATCACGCCCACTAATAAGGGTCTAAGTTGGTCAACTGACATCATTCAGCATTACACGTATATCAGCAAAGGGATGTATATATTTGGTAACGACAGAAGTTCAGACCCATTCGATAAAATTCACCAGTTTCATGTTTGATAAATTCTAGTAAGTATATTTTACCCAGTTTAACTTGTTAGGATTAACGCATACCTATTGATACATAAATGGGTCGAATTTTCCACATTTAGACACACTAGATAATACATACCGTTCCTGCAGTGGATCTTGAAGAAAGGAACGTGCTGTTCTTCATTCTCGATAACCCAAAATCACAAACCTGAATTTTAAAATGTTAGCCCCATTATATAATATATGAACTTAGTGCCATTATCGTTGTACCATTTTTCTTAAACTCGGTATAATACCTTGACGACCCAATTCTTATCAACAAGAAGATTCGGAGACTTCAAATCACGGTGAACTATAACAGGCGAGCAGTTGTGCAGATAATTCATACCACGAGCCTGAAATTTCAATTCGAAAAAAGATTAAGATACTGTAATTATATAATGTTTGAATCCTTCAAAGAATAGGCTAACTGTCTGATAATGTATCGAACTTAATCCAACATTTGATTGTACGTATCTAACTTTACAAGATGCTACTTTATGTATCCAACTTTCAATTACTGTTATTGTATGTACGCGCGGACTTATTCATCGGTAGCCTTTTGTTGATGTGGCAGTCATATAAATTGCCATGTCACCAAGTAACAAGAGGTCAGATACATACAATAGCAACAACTGAAATTTGGTACATAACATAGAAATCTTTATAATAGGATATATACAATGGAATATTGGATAAAGTTCGTAACGTTTTCCGACACTTAATCCTTTCAGAAAAAGCATCAAATTTCTATTGAGATAAAAAAGATTAATTAGGGGGCGCATGGATGTGCGGTTCCGAAGTGCTTATTCGAAATAGAACCAAATAACAGAGAACCGGATTATCGATTGCATATCACAAGGGGCAGTTAGGTAATTTTACATTTTTCGTACAGCAACTTCTTACCTGATTATCCGAATGTGATAATCAGAAAACCAGAATCACAACCGGTTTACCCAAACACTCAAAACTGATTATTGTATTACAATAAGCAGTCTTAAGTGCACATCCAAACACCCCCTAAAAGAGTGCATACAGTATCAAGTGCCATCCTCAAACGCCGACGATAATCGAGTTGGTTGTTGGGCCGACGTAGTAATTTATATAAACTACCTCTGCAAAAGAGAAAATATATACGATTACTCCATAAAAATAAAGAAGATAATAATAGGAGGTTTGTATATACTCCACAATAGTCATAAAACATACGGGATAATAAATATGTTAGTTAACATATGGGATGCAATTTCGGCCCATTTACTTTGGACATACCTAGGAAGAAATTCGGTAACGATTGAAAGATGTGGTGCACGTGTTACAGCCCCCATGAAGAGTACAACGTTTGGATGCCTAACTCTTTTCATGATCCTGACCTTTTAACCCAACAAATTATCAAGAAATTAGTAAGAATAATCATTTGAAATAGTAGTCAGATAAAAGGTGGTCAAATACTAATAAGTTTTGATCGCAAAAAAGTAAAGCATACCTCACTTCTGAATTCCTCAAGGGACTCTGGTGTTATTTCTTGGTTAAGGAACTTTTTAACAGCAACATCCTGAAAATTTTATACTAATAATTAAAAATATACAATAATATTTATGTTCAGTCACTGAATAATGGTTATACATAATAGCATTTATAAGCACAACAAAATGAACTTACAGTTCCATGCCAGTCACCTCGGTATACCTCCCCATAAGATCCTGAAACAAAGAGATGTTACAAATTAAGTACATTTGTTAATACGAATAATAGATTACTTTATATGTTGAAAAAAATAGAACAAAAAGATGTCAGTAGTATTTAAGAATTTTATATATCCGTACTTCTGTCACATACTTCGGTCATTTTTTTGTTTTGTTTTGAACAGCGCATATTTCGGTCATCTAAGATAGAGAATTTGATTTAATATAGACGATAATGTTGCAACTCATATGTTTGTAACATCCCGCGTTTTTCCGTTAAATTTATTTTTAACACCGTCTTTTTTTTTTTTAATAATATCTTTCGCTATTTAAATTCCCAATTTCCGTTGACTAACGTTTATAATATTCTCGTTATTTAATTATAACATCTCTCGTTAACTTGCGCT
Organism: Rutidosis leptorrhynchoides; assembly: GCF_046630445.1. Classification (NCBI taxonomy): domain Eukaryota; kingdom Viridiplantae; phylum Streptophyta; class Magnoliopsida; order Asterales; family Asteraceae; genus Rutidosis; species Rutidosis leptorrhynchoides. The sequence goes on along the minus strand of NC_092333.1, from coordinate 19,260,411 downwards.
TTCAAAATTATTCGATCGGTTAAATCCCGCACCCGCTTCTAAACTCGAGGGACTAAAATTGACACGGGGCAAACTAGTTGACTAGGTCAACTAGTCCACCCCAATCACCACCATTCAATCCCTCCATCTCTCTCTCTTTCTCTCTAGCAAGAACACACACACACAACACCCAATTCAATCATTCATCATCTAAATTCGATCTAGGAGGCTTACAACAAAACAAATTACATATTTGGAATCCTCTCTTCATCCTCTACAATTTGATACCAACTTCATCTCGTTTGGGTAACATTTCTAAAACTCTAGATTTCTCTAAATTCGTGTTTTTGATTTGAAATGGTGTTAGTTAGTGTCTATGGCTCGAGTCTAACATGAATATATGTTTGGTTTGCTCGATTTGTTGTTTTTGGAGTAACTAGCATGAACTTGAAATGGGTGTGCTTAATCTTTGATTTTGGATGAGTTAATGTTGTTAAATTGTTAAAGTTCATGTTTTAATTGTGTTACTAGTATCACTAGCTTCGTTTTGATGCGTAGGTTGATTAAGAAAACTTCAAAAACATGAATATTGATTTTTGCGGATTTTGGTTAGGGTTTGATAGACTTTGAAATGAACTTTTGATGCGTTGAATGCTTGTTAATGTTGTTAGTAAGTGTTTAGATGCAATGTATGCTTAATTACCTTCGAAACGGCATATCGTATGTGTAAATTGGATTCCCGAATCATGAAATACGTTTTACGAACTTGAAACTTTGAAAATAAACCTTTCTTGATCAATTGACGAGAAATCGGTTATGGAAAATGTTGTTTTTGTTTGATGAAACATGTTTAGTTGTGTTCCTTGTCAAAAGAGCTTTCCAACGGTATAAGATACGCTTTCTAATTGTTTACGGTTTGAGTTTTGCGTTTGTTTGAAATTTTACCAAGCCTTGAACAAGTGAAACAGGCCTGGGACCAGGCCACGGCCATTGTCGCGGCGCGACAGGCCTGGCCGCGGCGCGACATAAGCCGCGTCCAGATTCTGTTTCCCTTGACTTTTTTACTAAAAATGTTTGACATGTTCTAGACCTCCAATTTACATGCAACTTGTTTTAACATGCTTATATATGAATAACTAGCATAGAAAAATAGTTCGGGACCCGACCCGAACGTGTTGACTTTTTCGTTGACTTTGACCAAGTTTGACTTTTAGTCAAACTTAACCAAACTTTTATACAATCGTTCTAACATGCTTTTATACTTGTTTCTTGTATGAAACTTGACAACGTGATTCACATGCTATACTTAATCGAGTCGTAACGAGCCATAGGACTAATTGAACACATTTCACCCGACCTTGTGTCGTAACCGGTTAATTGATATAACTTACTTGTTTAGGTCAAGGCTAAGCAACTTTCATGCACACGTTTACTTGTTGAAGTACCTTTATACTCGTGCACTCGAGGTGAGATCATAGTCCCACCTTTGCAAATACTTTTATACTTTAAAATCGTGGGCTGAGAAACATATACTTTATATACATTTATACGGTTTATACTTTCATACTTTGGATACAAATGCGAATACAAGAGCAAAGATACAGACGAGTTAGAACAAAAGTCCTCAATCCAATTATCATTAGTTCCACTTGCAGGGTGTAAGTGTAAGCGAGTGATTATGTTGTGTGGCCATACGGGTTTAACGAACCCTCATTCAGACGGTTCGCTACCGTTAGTGGATGAAATATAATTTCAACGTGCATAGTGTATGTTCTAACACTATATTCAAAATTCAGAGGGAAGATTCAGTTAAGTTTTGGTAATTGGGTGCTCGTGATACAGACAACATCTTTTGGGATGTATACGCTTGATATTCACTTTATACTAAATCTTATGGTTTACAAACACATCTTTAGAGATGTATACGCCTTGATACTAAACCTTGTGATTCAAAAACATACTTTCACAAATACATTTATGATCTCACCAACGTTTTTCGTTGACAGTTTTCTACATGTTTTCTCAGGTTCATACTTGGCTACTTGATACATGCTTCCGCACTCTTGATTACTTGATTGGAGTCAACCATGCATGCATACGCTAGGGATAGCACTTTTGGATTCAAACTTTTGTTTACATACTTACGCTATTTATAGCAACTGTGTTTTTAAACTAATTATGTCGCAAGTTATTTCATTTATACTTTATGACTTTTGTAAACTTAGACTTGCTGTCGAACGGTTTTGTAAACTAAACTTGCAAGTCTTGTACCTTTTAAATGAATGCGACATAATTTTGGTCAAACGAGTCTCATATAGGGACTACGACCACGCAACGGGACCTAAGTTAACGGCGCCGTCAATAACGGCTTTGGTCGGGTCGTTACAGATGGTATCAGAGCGTTGGTTGTAGGGAACTAGGACGTGCATTAGTGTGTCTAACAGAGTCGTTAGGACGCATTAGTGAGTCTAGACTACAACCGGATAGTTAGCCATTGCATTCTGACATACATTTGCTATAGATAGCACTTACTTGACTACTTGTGCATTATACTTGAATCATTCTTAATCAAACTTTTTAATGGTACCCAACCTTCATCATACGAACTCGTATTCCGCCACTTTTTGGTAACACACGTAAATTCATGATTCATACCCGTATGGATGACGACGACTTCATTAGTCACACTTGTTCGGGAACTCTGTCTCCCGGATTGTTATTTGCCACCGTTTCAACTTACTGTCGGTTTCCCACTGGTGTTTCTTACTATCTACTTTTTGGTGTTACTACCATCACTACTCTAGATGAGTATCGTCATCACTATTTATCGCTACGGTTGCGTACTACTCGCTATCATGACTCGTTACTCTTTTCATACCTAACTACGTTATTGTCTGATTCGAACCGCATTGACGTGAACAATCACTTATACACTTCCCTCTGGGAACGCATCTTTAGAGTTGCACTAATTCTTTCGATTCAATACGAATCATGTTTGAGACGTCGTTACATTTTGTTCATTTTAGATTTTCGCGATTACACGAACTTGAATCTATAGAGTGATGTGGGAATGGAAGTATGAGTTAGCGTAATATAACGACACTCGATCAACGTGGTTATATTACGGTAAGACATACCAAAGTTCTAGTGACGCGTGATGGTGGTTAGACTCGATCAACCTAAACACCACCATGTGCCATGTACATGACTTCATCTTTTCAGGTTTGGACATCCGAAAACTCCGAGAATATTTATAACAACCATACCGGGGACACACCTTCAATTATTGTCAAATTATATTTATGCTTCCGAATGAATTGCCGATTCCATTCGATTTCAACCGTATGTCACACGGGTATACTAGCTCGTCCTCGCACAGTCTTATTGACTAACTACAACTTACTCGTTATGCTCACATCGGGGCGGAAACTTCTTTTGCATCACCCTCGTACTTCCGGTTCAGGAGGTCCTTATTCTAAATTCCCAATGGAGAGAGACTCTCCACGTTATACTAGTATTCACCTCGAGGGTGAATAGTTCCGACGAACGTTTTTCTTTCAGAAACCGAGGAGAACTTGCCCCGACGAACGTTTTTGGAAACCGATAAATCTTCCGCGACGCGAATTTTCTTGAGAAACTTGTCCTAGCTAACATTTTCAATTCCTAGCAAACTTGTTCAATATGCCTTAGGGAAATGTACCCCGTTTCGGATCGAGATCCTCGTTTCACTTCTAGATTTTGGAGTACCTTACAAAAAGCCTCGGGACCGCGTTTAGACATGAGTACCGCGTACCATCCACAACCCGACGGACCAAACAAACATGCGATTTAAACCTTGGAAACCATAATACAAGTTTGTATTACCAACTTCAAATTTACTTGAGAAAAGTATTTTCCTTTAGCTTAATCCTCGTACTACAATGATTTTCATTCGATTTTTAACGTCACTCCTTTTGAAACCACATGTGACCGGAAACGTCATTCTCCTTTGTCGAACCAAGTAAACGATGATCAATTCACCGGGGCCGAGGTTATTCATGAGCAACCGAGAAAATTTATTCATATTCAGGTAAAACCCTACGCGACTCGTAATCACCAAGAGCTACGCCAATGTTAGACGTAAACATTTCAAATTCCACGTGGGAAACCGCGTCACGTTAAGAGTCGCACCTTGGGAAGGTGCAATCCGTTTCGGGAAAACGTAGGAAGCTAAATCCGCGATATTTTGATCCTTTAAATTCTTGGGGTGTTTTGGACCCGTCGCTAGCCGTTTAGACTTTTCCGACTCATTTTGGGTCTCCGTTTATCCTACATTCGATGTATCAACTCAAAGACGTGTTTTGCGAAACGAGAACTTGTTATCTCCTTTGATGAACTCACTATCGACGATAAACCTCACTTCTTAGGAGGACCGGTTGAAACCATGAATCATGGAAGCCAAACCTTAAAACAACATATGATCCCGACCGTCAAAATTCGTGGAAATACTCAAGGACGTACCTTCACTTATTCGTAGAATTTACAACGCAAAGTCTCGAGTAAGATTCAACAACTACTACTTCCAACTAAATTTCGGGACGAAATTTCTTTTGAGGTGTGGATAATGTAACATCCCGCGTTTTTCCGTTAAATTTATTTTTAACACCGTCTTTTTTTTTTTAATAATATCTTTCGCTATTTAAATTCCCAATTTCCGTTGACTAACGTTTATAATATTCTCGTTATTTAATTATAACATCTCTCGTTAACTTGCGCTTTCAAAATTATTCGATCGGTTAAATCCCGCACCCGCTTCTAAACTCGAGGGACTAAAATTGACACGGGGCAAACTAGTTGACTAGGTCAACTAGTCCACCCCAATCACCACCATTCAATCCCTCCATCTCTCTCTCTTTCTCTCTAGCAAGAACACACACACACAACACCCAATTCAATCATTCATCATCTAAATTCGATCTAGGAGGCTTACAACAAAACAAATTACATATTTGGAATCCTCTCTTCATCCTCTACAATTTGATACCAACTTCATCTCGTTTGGGTAACATTTCTAAAACTCTAGATTTCTCTAAATTCGTGTTTTTGATTTGAAATGGTGTTAGTTAGTGTCTATGGCTCGAGTCTAACATGAATATATGTTTGGTTTGCTCGATTTGTTGTTTTTGGAGTAACTAGCATGAACTTGAAATGGGTGTGCTTAATCTTTGATTTTGGATGAGTTAATGTTGTTAAATTGTTAAAGTTCATGTTTTAATTGTGTTACTAGTATCACTAGCTTCGTTTTGATGCGTAGGTTGATTAAGAAAACTTCAAAAACATGAATATTGATTTTTGCGGATTTTGGTTAGGGTTTGATAGACTTTGAAATGAACTTTTGATGCGTTGAATGCTTGTTAATGTTGTTAGTAAGTGTTTAGATGCAATGTATGCTTAATTACCTTCGAAACGGCATATCGTATGTGTAAATTGGATTCCCGAATCATGAAATACGTTTTACGAACTTGAAACTTTGAAAATAAACCTTTCTTGATCAATTGACGAGAAATCGGTTATGGAAAATGTTGTTTTTGTTTGATGAAACATGTTTAGTTGTGTTCCTTGTCAAAAGAGCTTTCCAACGGTATAAGATACGCTTTCTAATTGTTTACGGTTTGAGTTTTGCGTTTGTTTGAAATTTTACCAAGCCTTGAACAAGTGAAACAGGCCTGGGACCAGGCCACGGCCATTGTCGCGGCGCGACAGGCCTGGCCGCGGCGCGACATAAGCCGCGTCCAGATTCTGTTTCCCTTGACCTTTTTACTAAAAATGTTTGACATGTTCTAGACCTCCAATTTACATGCAACTTGTTTTAACATGCTTATATATGAATAACTAGCATAGAAAAATAGTTCGGGACCCGACCCGAACGTGTTGACTTTTTCGTTGACTTTGACCAAGTTTGACTTTTAGTCAAACTTAACCAAACTTTTATACAATCGTTCTAACATGCTTTTATACTTGTTTCTTGTATGAAACTTGACAACGTGATTCACATGCTATACTTAATCGAGTCGTAACGAGCCATAGGACTAATTGAACACATTTCACCCGACCTTGTGTCGTAACCGGTTAATTGATATAACTTACTTGTTTAGGTCAAGGCTAAGCAACTTTCATGCACACGTTTACTTGTTGAAGTACCTTTATACTCGTGCACTCGAGGTGAGATCATAGTCCCACCTTTGCAAATACTTTTATACTTTAAAATCGTGGGCTGAGAAACATATACTTTATATACATTTATACGGTTTATACTTTCATACTTTGGATACAAATGCGAATACAAGAGCAAAGATACAGACGAGTTAGAACAAAAGTCCTCAATCCAATTATCATTAGTTCCACTTGCAGGGTGTAAGTGTAAGCGAGTGATTATGTTGTGTGGCCATACGGGTTTAACGAACCCTCATTCAGACGGTTCGCTACCGTTAGTGGATGAAATATAATTTCAACGTGCATAGTGTATGTTCTAACACTATATTCAAAATTCAGAGGGAAGATTCAGTTAAGTTTTGGTAATTGGGTGCTCGTGATACAGACAACATCTTTTGGGATGTATACGCTTGATATTCACTTTATACTAAATCTTATGGTTTACAAACACATCTTTAGAGATGTATACGCCTTGATACTAAACCTTGTGATTCAAAAACATACTTTCACAAATACATTTATGATCTCACCAACGTTTTTCGTTGACAGTTTTCTACATGTTTTCTCAGGTTCATACTTGGCTACTTGATACATGCTTCCGCACTCTTGATTACTTGATTGGAGTCAACCATGCATGCATACGCTAGGGATAGCACTTTTGGATTCAAACTTTTGTTTACATACTTACGCTATTTATAGCAACTGTGTTTTTAAACTAATTATGTCGCAAGTTATTTCATTTATACTTTATGACTTTTGTAAACTTAGACTTGCTGTCGAACGGTTTTGTAAACTAAACTTGCAAGTCTTGTACCTTTTAAATGAATGCGACATAATTTTGGTCAAACGAGTCTCATATAGGGACTACGACCACGCAACGGGACCTAAGTTAACGGCGCCGTCAATAACGGCTTTGGTCGGGTCGTTACAATGTTCATGTAAGGGATATTAACTTTAGTACTTTACATTGAAAGCTCGGCGACCACATTTATCTACTTTGCCTAAAAATACTAAAGGTAGCAGTTTTGACCCATTTACTTTTAATATGAATTAGTTTTCGTTGTGTTTATCTCTAAAGGTAGCTTGAACAATAACATATAAAATGGGCCGTAAATGTTCCAAAGTGTATTTTCAAGCATCAAAACTTCTAATTCATTTCATTCACTAATATATCGAAATGATGTCACTACTTTTCAAAAACACATTTTTGGTCCAAAATTTACCCAATCCGGTCACCAAACCCGCTTGATCAGCCAATTCAACACAGCTAAAAAACACTTGGCTTGTGAAATTATGATAGAAAAAAAGCTGAGTACCCAATCCGATACGTTCACCCAATGTGATATCCTCCCAAGCTATTTCACAATCCGCCACATCATCAAGGGATACTTCTGATAACGTGCTTTCGTTACCCGTTGACCTATCCGATATCCTCTCCCCTTCTTGAAATATCCCATATTGTTCTTCACTATCAACCTCCCTTTTCGGGGAATCCAAATTATTATTAGATGTATTTTCATTATGTAAAACACCCGACATTTCGTATTGCTTTGCAACAGTAGCAGTGGTTGTTGCCACAACAACTGCCGCCGTCACAGTAGCCGCCGCCGCCACCGGTAGTTGTATATCTTGGTCCTTCATCGTTCTGGTGGCAGCCACCACCATCGATGACGCAACTGCAGCGGCGGCGGCAGCTGCCGCCGCCGCAGCCGGAACATTTCCTATGTATTGCACCGGATTTGGTTCATGTCTTTGCGGGTAGGGCAGTGGTGGTAAGAAACGAGGTTGACTTAATTGACTTTGACTTTGACCATCACTAGTCTTGGTTGGCAATTCTTCCTCATATACTTCGGTAAAAAGGTCCGGGGGAGCATGAACGCCACTTTCGAGTAGTACATCGTGTAATTTTTGTGCTAATTGTGGATTCTCTTTTGCAGCTTCCATCATGTATTGTGAAACATCTTTAACTTTCATTTTACGTACTGCGGGTGAACTTATACCTTCGGTCCATGAAGGTGATCTTGCATGAGTGTAATGTGAATTTACCTTTTTATCCTTGGGTACTTTTTGATGAGGTAAGGGTAACGAGTTCTTCGGTTCTAGTTCATCTTTCATAGGTTGTGATAAGCTCGATGAATGTGTATATTGTGCGGTTTCATTGTTGTTGTCTTCCATGTAATCGACAGACGAACTAGTGTGACCACTCATCAAGGAAGATAAACGAGACGAATCTTCGTCACGGGACCACGGGCTCGATGAAAAAGATTCATCATAAGTTGCGCTTGATCCTATGTCAGATGGAATGAGTGTTCCGGGATCAGCCATTAAGTCAACAATATATTCCCTGTTAGTCACATTAACAAATATATTATATTATAGTTATATAATAAACCCTAAATTATGAAGTTGAAAATGATAATATCCCAAGCAAAAGGTCGAACCTTCCATCACCAAGTTTTATATAGCTCATCGCAACATTGTTGGAACCCGTGTATTGCTTTCCTTTAACTAAGCGACAAGGAATGCCCAAACTATCCGCCAAAACCTACGAAGACATTATCGTGTTACATATATACTCATCACAATTCAGAATATACATATACATATACATACAAAATTCAAACAAAGTGTTTTCTGATAATTTACTCACTAATGGATAAGATTACAAAAGTTTCAATCTTTTTAAAGTATAGTTGCAGATCCTTGTAGAGTTATTTGGATCTATTTATTATCATATCATGCTCTAATAATTCCCATGCTAAAATTATGCTCATAATACTCAGCAGAAGTACTTTGACTATGATTATTACAACTAATTACCTGATTATGATTATTCAAAAGCACATAATCACTTGAAAAGCTAGGCTTAATGACACGCAGATGAAATTATTACCTTGAAAAGCAAAGCTCGATGACAAGCTAATCCAACTTTTAAAGAGCCAAGGGGCATAACTATATTTCCGAAAGTTTCCTTTAACCGTGAGCTAAAATCTCTCCAAACTAACAACATCTTGTCTGGGTCACCAACCGGGCCCCCCATATAATCGGAAACCATAACTGCAAGTCTCTGCACCAAATATTGATCTGCAGAACTAACAGATTCCGATATCGACTTAACAGCCATCTCTAAGGCCGTATTTTCAAGTACAAAAAGGTTAGAATCTGCAGCTTTATTAACAAGAATGGCTTCCCATGTAACATTATCTGACACGGGTGTTTCTTGTAATTCCAAAAGGGTGGGCATCTTTGGTGATTCGGGTCGGGTCAGAATCCCGTAAAGATCGTAGAACCCGTCAAGAATCTTGTCATCGTAGCTAAGAGCGCTGTAATTCTGTGAAGTATGAACGAGTCTAGGGCATGAGAAAAGTTAAAACCCAATAAGCACATTTTTGTTCAAAACATGCTTATTATAAGACCTGTAATCATGTTAGACTCATTATTCACAGTTAACTACTAGAAACAAAGACCATTACCTAGGTAATTATACAAATAGATACATGAGATATCACTAAATTCTTTTGACGTGTACACCAAATTATCATTTTCTTAATTCACATGGTACAACCTAAATGATCAAAAGTTCAAAACTTTGGTGCATATTTGACCTTCGTTTAGTATCTGCATTTGGCATACAATTTGCATTCAGTTTATGCACCGTGATATTATAATTAAACTATCATCCTATCAATTTCATATGTTCTAACACTTATACACACAATATAGTTATATAAAGTCTGTAAAGAATTTTAAAATTTTCCCTCTTGCTTCATTAACAGAAATATACTCTTCACTTTTACCATATTATTACTTGCAAATTTAGACAAATATGGAAACATTCTCAATGGTTTCCATGATAGAGACATCTTTCACTTCTGTCTTACTGACTAAAATAAATATACAAACAGTACAAATGGTTTCCATAATTAGTATCTCCTCACCCTGTACCCTAAACAGTAAAATAATAGACCACCATAACCATAGTCCATAAGTGTCTTACAAAGTAGGTTCATAACTAGCTATTGTAGTTAATATGAAGTCCAAATATGTATAACTTTCAAGATTCTAATTTGATGTAGCAAACTGAAATAAGAAGACAACTTACCCAATATCTGTACGAAACAATTTCAGCAGGAGTATTAACAGGATCACAAGAGCCTAAACTGATCTGTTTAACAGCTTCAATCTGAACAGCTTCTGGATCTTCTCTTGCACTTAAGTCTAAAGCTAATTGAATTTGATACTCTTCTTCAACTTCTGGATCCCTTGAATTACCAGACCCTGTATCATAAACCCTAATTTCATCCATAACAGCATCAAGTTGACTACTTGTAACTGAATCAAACCCTTCAAGTGACTTCAAATTTGAAGAAGATGCAGGGCTTATACTTTTCTTATTAGTTACTGAATTTAACCATCCTGTAATCCCAGATTGTGAATTTGAATCTGATGTTGATGATGATTGACTTGAATTAGGCTTAATGTGTAGTTTCTTTAAAAGACTTTTCATACTATTTAATAAATCATGTAACTTATTAGATCCAATAAAGCTACAAACTTTGATCCAAATTAGTAATACCCAGATGGTGAAATTTATAAGATTGAAACTTTTATTCTATTTTACTCTCTTATTTTATTCAAGAAAATTAAAGCTACGAACTTTGATCCAAACAAATAATAATATTAGTACCCAGATGGAGAATTAAACAAAGATCGAAAGCTTCCTGTTTTATTGGTGAAATGATGATTATAATATACAAAAAAAATATGTATTTATTTTAATTAATTGCGCGGACAAAGAGACGATAGAAATATTATAATCAGTTAATATTAAATAATGAAAAAATGGTAATGGGAAAGAAGAAATAGTGGAAGTAGGACACCAACAAAATATGAAGACCCACTCCTGGAATTAAGGGGATGATTCTCACACACTGTTTTTTGATCCTCACACACCAATTTACTTGAACTCCTCCCTAATAATAGGGTAAAAGGGTGTGTGAGGATCAAAAAACAGTGTGTGAGAATCACCTCCCTGGAATTAAAGGAGGACAATTTGGGTTTTTTTATATAAATTTATTTTTTATTTTTTAAGGGAAATCAAAGTGGAAATGATAGTAAAATTATTTTTTATTTTTTAGATATAGCAGCAAGCATGGGGTATCGGCTGGCGAGCTGTTGTGAACTACAAGGAGCTATTGCTGTACACAAATAGGAAGGGTTGACCGTTTTCTATATAAACATGACATGTCATCATTTTAAATGACACGTATCTTGTTAATCAATAAAAACTTTACTTTATTAAAAATTTCAATACATTAAAAAACTTTTAGTACTTATAAATTATTTTTCTGTTACTATTACAATTGCTTCTGAGTTCATGTAACTACAATAAAAGAAAAATTAGAAAAATTGATTGATTCATAAACTCGTATGTGATCACTGAACGGCACTGCTTATACAGTATTTACTGCTTAAGATGTCTCTTTGATATCTTCTTGTCTTGACTTAGCATAAGCACGTCATACGCATATATATAACAAAAATTTTAATTTTAATATTTAGTTTATTATGATGGAATTCAATGAGTTCATAAAACATGTCAATAAGTTTAACATAGTTACAAAACCAACTTGTAATTGTTAAGAAAGCGGAAGCAAGATTATCAATAAAACAAGTTTATATAATTAACCATTTATAATGAATTCCATATAGTTTAAGTATTATTTTTAATTTAACAATCAATACCCTTTAAATCCAATTGATATTTATTAAATTTTAGAATCCAACGGTAAATCAAATTTCGGTTAGGTGACCTTTATCTCGTCATTTGATTTAGCTAGGTAGTCATTATATGACAATTGCAATCCTTTTGCAACTTCTAAGTTATGGAATCATGCAATCCTTTTGCATGGCATATTTATTCCATCAACGCCTATTTGTTCCTCATGCTTCGGTGACCCTAAGTTCATGATTCCCAAATCAAGTCGTCCTACTTGTGTAAACGTGTAAATTTAACATACAAGTGGTTAGGTGACCTTTATCCCACAAGTGTGCGAAATTCACCTTAATCATATTAGTTTGCTCATAACGGTTAGGTGACCTTTATCCCATTATGAGTTCCCTAATAATTTTAAGTGTTGCACAAAAGGATGGCGTTAAACTTGTTTACCTTGTTAATAGAAGGGATTTTAAGTTTCCATTAATTCTAGTTTAAGAAAACTTTTATGTCATACACCAACATGCATTTAGTGTATGGTTTATTTGAAATCCATTTTCAAGTCTTGTAATTTTAGCCAATTACTTGATATAAACCATTTTATGTATGATCCTTATCATGTTCTTATTGCCATTTCAATTTAACCGATTAAATTGTGGTTTGGTAAATTTCATGTTGTTAATAATTTAAACAATTAAATTTTAGTTTTGCTTGTTGTTAACTTGTGTGATAACTTGTTGTAGTAACATGCACAATCCACAATCATACAAGAAATTAAAACAACCATGCATGCAAAACAAATGTTCACAATCAAGCCTTTTAGTAGACATTTTGTTTAGTCGAAAACAAAATGTCACCGGTCAATGGGTAAAACACAAAGTAAGAGGTTTTAACCTCCCACTTAACCTTGCATCCACATGCTTCTTGTGTTCTTCCTTGTGATCTTAATGCATCTTCATCTTGTTACAAAATATATCCTAATACATTTTGTTTAGAAAATGAAAATACATCCTAATCTATTTTACATGTCAAATATAAAATAAATTACATAACCAAAATTAATATTACATACCAAATGAATAATTAATTTTACAAACCACATTGAATGAATATTACAACCATTCAACCAAATAAATATCCATTCAAGCATACATGCATACATCATAAGGTCAAGGCATTGATTGTGAACTACGATATACAACAAATATGACCAATTTGCAAGTTCTAAACCCACTTTTGAAACCCTTAAAATTCGGCCAAAATCATGAACCCACCCAAACCCGAATATTTTTACATTCTACTTTCATGCATGTACATAGAATGCAAAGTTGGTGGGTTTTAAAGACCATATATAAGAAGCATATTTCATAGACTTCGGCTCTGATACCATTGATGGAATTCAATGAGTTCATAAAACATGTAAATAAGTTTAACATAGTTACAAAACCAACTTGTAATTGTTAAGAAAGCGGAAGCAAGATTATCAATAAAACAAGTTTATATGATTAACCATTTATAATGAATTCCATATAGTTATCAAGTCATGAAATAATGCTTATATATAATAGCAAGGAAGTAAATTGTACCTCCTATAAGTTGAGTTGGAAGCTGAATTTTGGACAACAAATTGATGATGAAAAAGATGGAACCTAGCCTCTAACTTGAAGCCTCAGCCCTCAAGAGAGTGTTATACCCACAAGCCATTTATGCACCAACACCACCTTTGTTTTAGTTAGGATTTAGACACCAAATGAACTAGTTTATCAAGCTCAAAACACCCTCTTTTTCTGTCCTATATTTCGGCCAGCGGCTATCAAAGAGAGGGAGAGAGTATTTTGAAACTTATCACTTGAATTCCTTAGTCCATTACTTGGTTAAAGAGAAGCATGCATATTGAATTCCTTAGTCCATTACTTGGTTAAAGAGAAGCATGCATGTACATAAGGAGTGTGCACATAGAAAGCAACAAAACAAAAGCATGGGTGGTCTTTCTTGATCATATAAAACCGCCACAACCCCATTATTTTATACAAAATCAGTTTTTTTAAAACTTGTAACAAAATATCATGCTTATATTATGTTACTTGCATTTTATTTTGTTTTATAAACCAATTTATAAAACATAACACATCTTAATTATTTATACCTATAAATAATTAAACCCTTTGTAAATTTAAATTATCCAAATAATTTATCTCAAGTGATAATATTTTAGAAAACCGATTTTCTAAAGTTCAAGTGTCGCGTATTTACTTAATGATCCAATCGTTAAGATTAAATACATATAAAGTGTCGGTAAGCTTGTTATTGGGTATGACCCGACTTGGATCATAACACATTAGCCACATTAATTTAATATGTCTCTCGGGCATACGAAATACCTTCATATTAATATTGTATTATTTATATTTGTATTTATTTTAATTTTAATATACTTATAAAAGAAACCTCATAACATCTTAAAAATGATATACACTTGAAATGTTAGATAGATAAAACCATAAACAGAAAAATTCCTACAACGAAAATGAAATGTTAAAAAAAACATAAATCGTATGGCTACTATGAATTCTTATATGCACTTTTACACCTATGTCTTGAGCCCTTTAGTCATCAGTATCAATCAGTTATAGTTGATGTTGGAAGGTCAAATATATAATATTTATATTACTTATAATATTGATACTGATTTTTTGATATATTAATAATTATTGGACGGTAATACTCTCTAGAATATACGTATTTTTTAAATGGTCATACAAGTCAAGACTACTTTGAAAACCATAGATATGAACTGATTGATGGTATTATGAAGATTTGGTCATGATTTACGATGGAACTTAAGCATCGTCAACGGAGTGTAACCATCACTAATTAATTAACTCAAGTTTTTGATTAAGTAAACCAATAAATAAATGTTGATTTCGTATTTGTTAAGTTAGGATTAAAAACTACGATCACCACTTCTATCTTTTTTATTATTATTAATTATTATATTTCGTAAACAAAAGTTGTAGTAAAGTAAAAGAGACGTATGGGTACGAATTTCGGTTCGATGTTAGCAAAAGCATGTAGAGTTCATTTTTTCTTCATCGTTTTAATTATTTTATATTGGTTCTCATTCAATGACCCCAATGGCCAATGCAATCATTTTTTCTAGCGGCACGTGTAGTCATCTTGAAGTATTATATAATATTATTACTTGTAGTTGCAGATTTTGAATTTGATCCGTATATGAAGAAAATGATCTAGTAGTTTTAATTTTCAGTAATAACAACAACAATAAAATTCAATTCTATGTAGGTGGAGTATGCAGAAAGTGATGTATAAACAATCAGTTTTAGCTTTCAAGTTCATTGTAATTGTAACAAGCAATCAAACATAAAACATGACCCAATGTCATGATCTAATCTATATTCTATATATGGTATGATATAAACTAAAAGTCAACGATTGAAAAATATACATCTAATCAGATTGAAAATATATTATTGAAGTAATACTAAAATGACAAGGGTATCGTGGTCAGGGGCGAATTTAGAGGGGGGGCAGGGGCCCTCAGTCGATTTCGAAATTTTAGTGTAAAAATTTGGATTTTTTTCATTTTGCCCCAAACTCAAAAGCCATTTGCTCCAAAACCTACATATTTTGCCTCAAAAACCTTCAAATTTTGCCCACAATTCTCTAAATTTTGCCCCAAAACTTTCAAATTTTGCTCACAAACCTTCAAATTTTATCCAAAAACCTCAAAATTTTGCTTAAAAACCTCCACTTTTTGTCCCAAAAACTCCGTATTTTGCCCAAAAAGTTGCTACGGTTTTAAAAAAAAAAATTCGCCCCCGGTGAAGAAAAATCCTGCTTCCGCCACTGATCGTGGTTGGCGATGAATATGAAAAACTTGGATAAACTCGATCACCCAAATAATTTTTTAATCGATTGAACAATTATGTTGACATAGTTGTTAGTTATGATTTTGATAATATGTTAATAAAATATTATAAAAAATATATAAATTATATTAATGCTACTTAATTGAATTTTTTAACTATGTATTTAATTCAGCTAAGCATTCCATGACAACTCAACAAATTTATGACCACAACAACAACAAAATCCAATAACACATGAGCGGTATATGGAGGAGGTGAGATGTAGACAATCTTTCTCCTATCCGAGAATAAAAACTAGTTATTTCTCCACCCAGAGTGAAAACACTCTCAAAAGTAAAGAAACTCATACCTCTCTCTATTCGACGGATAAAGAGATTGCTTCCGAATGGATCTCCGGCCAATAAGTAGAATTTTTTAAAAAAAAAATAGTAAAATAAAAATAAAATTGAGACGACATGAAAATGGTAGAATCAAATTTCCATGGGTTTTAAATCCTGCATATAATTTAATGATACCGCAACCCGCATGCGCACCTCATATGCATGCGGGCGCTTAATAGTGTGCGTATGCGTGTGCTTGTGTGCGCTATGCGGATTGTATCTGATTCCTTTGTTCCCGGTACGGCGGTTGCTTAGCTGTCAAGTAAATATCTTTTCCATAATTATATTCGTGATTCGGGAGAGTCAGTTATGGATGAGATTAACGTGATCTGGGACGGTTCTAGAATTAGGGTTTGCCTATAAATACAACCCTAATCATCATTTACCAGACACGGCATATTACGTAACTATCACACACGAGATACATTACGCAAAACAGCATCATTCAGCATCTCTTCAAGGTAACAGGTTAGTCTTTCGTAAGCTAATACCTACGACCTTATTTGGGACCTCTTGATCGACGACCGTTATCAGAGGTGGACTTAATCACTTGGCCACCCCGCCGACATCATCATGTCGGCCAGGGTTATTCACGGTAGCCGGACCGGAGAGCCACGTTCTAAGATCCTTAAACCCCTCCTTATGTATTGAGCAGGCATAGTTGTCTTGAAAAATTGCACCGCGAGAGCAAGATTAAAGAAACTACCTATGTGAACATGAGGTTAAGTCGCCTCAAGAAAGCTTGGGACTTAGCTTTTGATATGTTCATGAGAGGATTGGAACACATGGCTTATAATAGTGTCGGGTTAATTGTAGAAAGCATGGAGCTAGTGTGTATATTATCGACAGGTTTTCAAATGAATTGATGGGTTCAAACTATTAGAGCACCCTGATTTTCGAATTCTTGCACGTGTAATATACTATGTGTAAATTCAATCCATGTGACATTTACACTTATGCACTAGTTATCTGTTAGTTGGTATTTTAGTAATCAAGGATCATACTAAAATGGGGGGAAATTGTTGGTGATTTTAGCATGATCCAACGTCATTTTAGTTGATTGGATTGCTAAGTTGAAAGTGATCGAACCATTGAAACGCTACACGGATTTGGGGAGTGTGGAGTACACGTTCGTAAAGCGTAAAATGGTTTGAGGTTATGTTAGTGAGCTTGGAAATAACATTTGGAACATAAAGAATGCGAAACGAGACTTAAAAAGGCCATACGCGCGAAAATCCTTAAACTGGAAATTTGATTTGCTGGGTAGTGTTAGGCCGCGGCGCGGCCTCATCCCCCGCGGCGCGGCTTAAAGCTTGGTTTTGAGGTCGAGCTTTTTGGCCTGTTTTCAAGTGTGATTCTTTGTTAGCCCGCGGCGCGGCTCTCAGGCCCGCGGCGCGGCTTAACACTGGTTCGCTGAAAAGGTGTCTTTTCAATCCAAAAGGCACATTTGAACCCCAAATGTTATGGGGTTGTTCCAGGGCATTTAAGGACGGTGTTTATATGTATTTGGACTTGTTTAAGCACAAATACATGGGTATTATCTTCCAAACATTGTATGGGTTCATATGAAAAGGTGTGACTTTTCAAAGACACCTTTTGACCCATTATAAATATATGGATTCATTTCCATATGAAGGGTTAGACTTTTTTCACAATGTTCCAGATTTTTGGACATGTCTAACACACTTTCAACACAAAACTTACAGATTTATGCAATCTACAATTGCAAGGAACAATTATCTTTTGGTCAAGACGATTGTTCATACTAGTCTTATCCTAATAGTGATTTCGTGTAACCCGTGACCAAGTGGGTCGAAATACTCTATTAAGAAAGTGTTTCACGATTCTAGTATCAATCCGGTTGTTGATTCTTTACCCACTAATTCAATATTTCCCCAACATATATTGGTAAAAGTAATATTCTTTTTATTGGGAAGTTTGATATTATGTTATCTTTCTAAGAAATTTATACTTGTAAACACAGGATAACAATAATTTTAAAATACACTATATAAACATTTAAATTTAAAATTAAATAATACTCCTATAAATTCTAGATCATAAAAACCATGAAAAATCTAATAGCTCATCTACATCTCATTATCGAAGAAGACGAAGATAGTTAATATCTTTGCTTGAAGATGGGACGACACTGATAAATGTGAAGCAACTCATTACTCGTAGCACATTTTTACAGAGTCCTCAATAATGCAACACAAAGCATTCGACCAGAGAAATGGAAGAAAAAAAATGAACGAGAGTAGGTACATGATAAATATTGCAAATGCTAAACGAAGACGAAATGTCGAAATTTACAGTTATTTTCCTCCAATAATAAGAATGTCGAAGTGACATTATGTAGCATGATATTTAGTTATTTACTTTCTTTTATCGCCCTAAAAAAGTGCGTAACAAAATACATTTGTTATGCCTTTGCACCTCGGAACAAAAGAACTTGTCTCTTACCAACTTTTGGCATTCGCGTATAAACGTTAACAGTTTCTCTACACTCATTATTAGTAGCATTAGCTCGTAACATCTAGTTCCATATAATCGTATGGTAAATATTTTCTGTAACGACCCAACTTGTTATCTAACCGAAAACACGCTTATTTTTTTTTTTTTTTTTTTTTTTCAAAAATATGATCTTAGCCAAATGGAGCGCCGCTCCAATACGGGGCGCGCCGCTCCAAAGCCTACTGTCCAAAATGTCATTTTCACGCAAAAAGATCTCCCGCTTTCCGACACTTTTAGACGAAACGATTTTCACCACGCATTATAGTAAGTAAAACTAACATGTTTTCATAATAAAACAAGTTTTACAACACCGGGCCCACATCGACCCAAATTACGACAAAGTGACCAATTCGACCCATTTTAGTTTAATACAAACATAGACCGAGAATGGTGATTGGGGATACGCTACCCAATCCTAATCAAATCCAACAGCACGCCTTCTAAAGCAAACTACGCAAGTCCACTAGTCCCCACACTTACCCGAGCCATCACCTCCACGCAAATCTATAAAAATGTAAACAACGAGAGGGTAAGCAAAACGCTTAGTGAATGCAATAATTATACATATACATATATAATTGTGACGATCGCTCCAAATCCATATGGACGAACACGTCATTCATTGATTTCATTGCGAGGTATTTGACCTCTATATGATACGTTTTGTAAATATTGCATTCTTTTGAAAAGGCACACCATAAATGAATATTTAAATCAAAGGTTTTCGACATCTGATGATTTCTACATATAGTCAATCACCATAAATAATAGTTTACAACAGCATTTCTGTTGACAATGCAGTCAAAATAAGATACATGGTGATGATTTGGTAAATGCAACGTCTCCTTGAAAAATATGTCATGTAAGACTCCATGCACATAGCTTGTTTAACATCTAAGCAAACAGCGGAAGACTTCTAGGAAACCTGAGAATAAACATGCTAACAAGTGTCAACACAAAGGTTGGTGAGTTCATAGTTTTAATGTTGCGCATAATCTGTATATAAAGGTGGATCACAAGATTTCAGTTGTTTCATCCGAAACGTTTATCAAAATATTCTACAAAACAGAGCACCCTGATAACTAAACTTAACGTATATATAATTTGTACCCTTTGTATAATCATCTTAATATTACACGCAAACCAACGTGTACGCTTCTCAAATAGCATACGTCCGTTAAAAGGCTAGTGCTCTAGCTCGGACGGGGATATCAAGCCCTATGGATCCATATACTACTACTCGCGCCCACCAGTTCTTATAACTGGCAGTTAACAGTTACCAAAGCTAAGGGATTTTCGGTTCAAACTCAGTGTAGAATTTAGTATGTACTTGTATCCATTGCGTTTAAAATAAAGTGCATGTATTTTCAGCCCAAAAATATAGATTGCAAAAGCAATTAAAAAGGGAGCATATGAAACTCACGCATATAAATATTGTAAATCAGTTAATAAAGCATTTGCATGTATTCTCAGCCCAAAAATGTAAAGGGTAAAAGGGATCATATGAAACTCACGCATATAAATATTGTAAATCAGTTTATAAAGCATTTGCATGTATTCTCAGCCCAAAAATGTAGAGAGTAAAAGGGATCTTATGAAACTCACCTTAGCAGCATATAAAGTTGTTCACCAAAATGTGACCAAAACTCGGATTACCAATTAATCGTAGATCTCAACGTATCAGTATTGAGATTCAATATTGTAGGAAAGTACGTAGACGTAACGGAGATGATAAACACTAGGTTTGATTCATAAATATACCCCCGAACATTACCCATAACCTCCTTGGTAATAACCCATAATTTCCTTAGCTCTATCCCGCTTGAAAACCATTTTGAAAATAACCCACTCATGACCTCGTCGTAGTATTTTATGTATAATACATAATTAATAATACTAATAATAATAAGATTAATAATAATATTAATCTTAATAATATAAATAATAATAATAAAATAAATTAAATAAATATTACGGAGTAATAATACTAGAGAAAGAGATATATATTCAATTAAGCCAAAAACTGCGCAATTTATAGAACTTTTTCTGAAAAAGTACCCCATGCGATCGCATGGGATTTGTGCTTCAAGGCCATGCGATCGCATGGAACCCTGGGACAGCTCACAAATTTTTAACTTCTTGTTTGTCGACATAATTTTATATTATATATAATATATTTAATTTATATAATTAATTATATATTATATTAAATTCACATGCATAGTTGACTTGTAATTTTTGTTCTGATAAGTCGTATGTCATCACTCGACTTATGTCCCGGTTCCAGTTTTTCGAACGCCCTTTCGTACGCTGAGAAAACTAGTACTTTTCGTTTCGTGACTCGTACCTTTGTCAAAATATAAACTTAAATTATCCCTAAATTATATCACTCAAAGTGTATCTTAAACTTTCGAGTGTTTTGGTCATTTACTTTTATAAATTATCGTCTCGTTATTTGTCAAAATACATTTTAAAATAGTGTTACTGTAGCAAAGTTACTGTAGCAAAGTTACTGTAGCAAGTCATTTTTTACTGTAGCAATTTACTGTAGCAAAGTCAATTTCACTGTAGCAAATAGTGATTTTCGCAAACACTGTAGCATTTTGGGTACTGTAGCAATTTGAAAATACTGTAGTAAATTAGTGTTTTACTAGTTCATCTTAAACGCTTTAGTTAACTTATCTGAATATCAATTGAATCAATAAACGAATGTTACTATCGTTTACTAAATAACTTTAAATCATATATATTCAATTAGATATATAAACCAATAAGTTTAATGTACGGTATCATGCAATTAAAACATTGTTACCTTTTCAAGTTATAGTATATATGTATCTATTTACATATAATTGTTCGCGAATCGTCGAAAACAATTGAAGGGTTTTTAAATATATAAAAGTAGTTCAAAAATTTTGAGATTCAGTTTTACAGACTTTGCTTATCGTGTCGGAAATGTTAATCATACAAAGATTAAGTTTAAATTTGGTCAGAAATTTCCGGGTCATCACAATAATGTACCTATTTGCATACACTTACTCACATACCGCATACATGCTAGCAACATAATTAGCAAACCATCACAAGTATCAAGCTAATAACTTCCAATATCGCAAGCTAGCATAACCAATAGCATATACTCAAACAATATAACATGCTACACTACAACACATACACAAACCATATGGTTAACCATAAACGCTATGGTGCTACCGGCTCGTGGTTCACACCATACGTAATGCTATGACGCTACCGGCTCCTTGGTTCACGCCACTACGCATTTGAGTCATAATCTTTTATAGTGCTACCGGCTCCTTGGTTCACACTTTGGCGCTACCGGCTCGTGGTTCACACCTCATTTTATAGTGCTACCGGCTCGTGGTTCACACTTTGATGCTACCGGCTCGTGGTTCACATCCCATTTTATAGTGCTACCGGCTCGTGGTTCACACTTTGATGCTACCGGCTCGTGGTTCACATCATGACACTCGTCACATACATGTTATGGTACTCGGCTCGTTGGTTCATACCATAGCATTCACAAATAAATACACTATATACATACATGCATAATTATTCCACTCACCTAGAAATGCCCGCACAAGTAGTGTATTATGATCTCCGTCCTCATATCCGAGTAAGCAACCACCTATATCACACATAGGCACAATATTGAAACAACCCAACCCGTATTACATACGATAAATTTTTTTTTTTTAAATGATAAGCCATTAGCGCCAAATTAAACGTTTAAATATAACCCATTAAACAACATCACAAGTTAAATGTTTACAAAAAGGCACAAAGGCCATTAACCAAATGTATTACAAGTTCGACCCACTAAAATGAAAAGTTTTAATCCAAACTACACCCGAGCATGGTTTGGGGCTAAACTACCCAAAACGCTAGGTCGACTTCAAAAGCTTCAACAACCATCCAACTGTAGTGACCCGAACTTTTCCATGTTTATATATATTAATTGAGATTGATATTTACATGATTAAATGTTTCCAACATGTTAAGCAATCAAACTTGTTAAGACTTGATTAATTGAAATATGTTTCATATAGACAATTGACCACCCAAGTTGATCGGTGATTCACGAACGTTAAAACTTGTAAAAACTATATGATGACATATATATGGATATATATATATATATATAGTTAACATGATACTATGATAAGAAAACATATCATAAAGTATATTAACAATGAACTACATATGTAAAAACAAGACTACTAACTTAATGATTTTTAAACGAGACATATATGTAACGATTATCGTTGTAAAGACATTTAATGTATATATATCATATTAAGAGATATTCATACATGATAATATCATGATAATATAATAATTTAAAATCTCATTTGATATTATAAACATTGGGTTAACAACATTTAACAAGATCGTTAACCTAAAGGTTTCAAAACAACACTTACATGTAACGACTAACGATGACTTAACGACTCAGTTAAAATGTATATACATGTAGTGTTTTAATATGTATTTATAAACTTTTGAAAGACTTCAATACACTTATCAAAATACTTCTACTTAACAAAAATGCTTACAATTACATCCTCGTTCAGTTTCATCAACAATTCTACTCGTATGCACCCGTATTCGTACTCGTACAATACACAGCTTTTAGATGTATGTACTATTGGTATATACACTTCAATGATCAGCTCTTAGCAGCCCATGTGAGTCACCTAACACATGTGGGAACCATCATTTGGCAACTAGCATGAAATATCTCATAAAATTACAAAAATATGAGTAAACATTCATGACTTATTTACATGAAAACAAAATTACATATCCTTTATATCTAATCCATACACCAACGACCAAAAACACCTACAAACACTTTCATTCTTCAATTTTCTTCATCTAATTGATCTCTCTCAAGTTCTATCTTCAAGTTCTAAGTGTTCTTCATAAATTCCAAAAGTTCTAGTTTCATAAAATCAAGAATACTTTCAAGTTTGCTAGCTCACTTCCAATCTTGTAAGGTGATCATCCAACCTCAAGAAATCTTTGTTTCTTACAGTAGGTTATCATTCTAATACAAGGTAATAATCATATTCAAACTTTGGTTCAATTTCTATAACTATAACAATCTTATTTCAAGTGATGATCTTACTTGAACTTGTTTTGTTTGTCAAGAAGAAAGATGGTACATTCAGGTTGTGTATCGACTACCGAGAGTTGAACAAACTTACCATCAAGAACCGCTACCCACTACCGAGAATCGACGACTTATTTGATCAACTACAAGGCTCGTCTGTTTATTCAAAGATTGACTTACGTTCCGGGTATCATCAAATGCGGGTGAAAGAAGATGATATTCCAAAGACTGCTTTCAGAACACGTTACGGTCATTACGAGTTTATGGTCATGCCGTTTGGTTTAACTAATGCACCAGCTGTGTTCATGGACCTTATGAACCGAGTGTGTGGACCATACCTTGACAAGTTTGTCATTGTTTTCATTGATGACATACTTATTTACTCAAAGAATGACCAAGAACACGGTGAACATTTGAGAAAGGTGTTAGAAGTATTGAGGAAGGAAGAATTGTACGCTAAGTTTTCAAAGTGTGCATTTTGGTTGGAAGAAGTTCAATTCCTCGGTCACATAGTGAACAAAGAAGGTATTAAGGTGGATCCGGCAAAGATAGAAACTGTTGAAAAGTGGGAAACCCCGAAAACTCCGAAACACATACGCCAGTTTTTAGGACTAGCTGGTTACTACAGAAGGTTCATCCAAGACTTTTCCAGAATAGCAAAACCCTTGACTGCATTAACGCATAAAGGGAAGAAATTTGAATGGAATGATGAACAAGAGAAAGCGTTTCAGTTATTGAAGAAAAAGCTAACTACGGCACCTATATTGTCATTGCCTGAAGGGAATGATGATTTTGTGATTTATTGTGATGCATCAAAGCAAGGTCTCGGTTGTGTATTAATGCAACGAACGAAGGTGATTGCTTATGCGTCTAGACAATTGAAGATTCACGAACAAAATTATACGACGCATGATTTGGAATTAGGCGCGGTTGTTTTTGCATTAAAGACTTGGAGGCACTACTTATATGGGGTCAAAAGTATTATATATACCGACCACAAAAGTCTTCAACACATATTTAATCAGAAACAACTGAATATGAGGCAGCGTAGGTGGATTGAATTATTGAATGATTACGACTTTGAGATTCGTTACCACCCGGGGAAGGCAAATGTGGTAGCCGATGCCTTGAGCAGGAAGGACAGAGAACCCATTCGAGTAAAATCTATGAATATAATGATTCATAATAACATTACTACTCAAATAAAGGAGGCGCAACAAGGAGTTTTAAAAGAGGGAAATTTAAAGGATGAAATACCCAAAGGATCGGAGAAGCATCTTAATATTCGGGAAGACGGAACCCGGTATAGGGCTGAAAGAATTTGGGTACCAAAATTTGGAGATATGAGAGAAATGGTACTTAGAGAAGCTCATAAAACCAGATACTCAATACATCCTGGAACGGGGAAGATGTACAAGGATCTCAAGAAACATTTTTGGTGGCCGGGTATGAAAGCCGATGTTGCTAAATACGTAGGAGAATGTTTGACGTGTTCTAAGGTCAAAGCTGAGCATCAGAAACCATCAGGTCTACTTCAACAACCCGAAATCCCGGAATGGAAATGGGAAAACATTACCATGGATTTCATCACTAAATTGCCAAGGACTGCAAGTGGTTTTGATACTATTTGGGTAATAGTTGATCGTCTCACCAAATCAGCACACTTCCTACCAATAAGAGAAGATGACAAGATGGAGAAGTTAGCACGACTGTATTTGAAGGAAGTCGTCTCCAGACATGGAATACCAATCTCTATTATCTCTGATAGGGATGGCAGATTTATTTCAAGATTCTGGCAGACATTACAGCAAGCATTAGGAACTCGTCTAGACATGAGTACTGCCTATCATCCACAAACTGATGGGCAGAGCGAAAGGACGATACAAACGCTTGAAGACATGCTACGAGCATGTGTTATTGATTTCGGAAACAGTTGGGATCGACATCTACCGTTAGCAGAATTTTCCTACAACAACAGCTACCATTCAAGCATTGAGATGGCGCCGTTTGAAGCACTTTATGGTAGAAAGTGCAGGTCTCCGATTTGTTGGAGTGAAGTGGGGGATAGACAGATTACAGGTCCGGAGATTATACAAGAAACTACCGAGAAGATCATCCAAATTCAACAACGGTTGAAAACCGCCCAAAGTCGACAAAAGAGCTACGCTGACATTAAAAGAAAAGATATAGAATTTGAAATTGGAGAGATGGTCATGCTTAAAGTTGCACCTTGGAAAGGCGTTGTTCGATTTGGTAAACGAGGGAAATTAAATCCAAGGTATATTGGACCATTCAAGATTATTGATCGTGTCGGACCAGTAGCTTACCGACTAGAGTTACCTCAACAACTCGTGGCTGTACATAACACTTTCCACGTCTCGAATTTAAAGAAATGTTTTGCTAAAGAAGATCTCACTATTCCGTTAGATGAAATCCAAATCAACGAAAAACTTCAATTCATCGAAGAACCCGTCGAAATAATGGATCGTGAGGTTAAAAGACTTAAGCAAAACAAGATACCAATTGTTAAGGTTCGATGGAATGCTCGTAGAGGACCCGAGTTCACCTGGGAGCGTGAAGATCAGATGAAGAAGAAATACCCGCATCTATTTCCAGAAGATTCGTCAACACCTTCAACAGCTTAAAATTTCGGGACGAAATTTATTTAACGGGTAGGTACTGTAGTGACCCGAACTTTTCCATGTTTATATATATTAATTGAGATTGATATTTACATGATTAAATGTTTCCAACATGTTAAGCAATCAAACTTGTTAAGACTTGATTAATTGAAATATGTTTCATATAGACAATTGACCACCCAAGTTGATCGGTGATTCACGAACGTTAAAACTTGTAAAAACTATATGATGACATATATATGGATATATATATATATATAGTTAACATGATACTATGATAAGAAAACATATCATAAAGTATATTAACAATGAACTACATATGTAAAAACAAGACTACTAACTTAATGATTTTTAAACGAGACATATATGTAACGATTATCGTTGTAAAGACATTTAATGTATATATATATCATATTAAGAGATATTCATACATGATAATATCATGATAATATAATAATTTAAAATCTCATTTGATATTATAAACATTGGGTTAACAACATTTAACAAGATCGTTAACCTAAAGGTTTCAAAACAACACTTACATGTAACGACTAACGATGACTTAACGACTCAGTTAAAATGTATATACATGTAGTGTTTTAATATGTATTTATACACTTTTGAAAGACTTCAATACACTTATCAAAATACTTCTACTTAACAAAAATGCTTACAATTACATCCTCGTTCAGTTTCATCAACAATTCTACTCGTATGCACCCGTATTCGTACTCGTACAATACACAGCTTTTAGATGTATGTACTATTGGTATATACACTTCAATGATCAGCTCTTAGCAGCCCATGTGAGTCACCTAACACATGTGGGAACCATCATTTGGCAACTAGCATGAAATATCTCATAAAATTACAAAAATATGAGTAAACATTCATGACTTATTTACATGAAAACAAAATTACATATCCTTTATATCTAATCCATACACCAACGACCAAAAACACCTACAAACACTTTCATTCTTCAATTTTCTTCATCTAATTGATCTCTCTCAAGTTCTATCTTCAAGTTCTAAGTGTTCTTCATAAATTCCAAAAGTTCTAGTTTCATAAAATCAAGAATACTTTCAAGTTTGCTAGCTCACTTCCAATCTTGTAAGGTGATCATCCAACCTCAAGAAATCTTTGTTTCTTACAGTAGGTTATCATTCTAATACAAGGTAATAATCATATTCAAACTTTGGTTCAATTTCTATAACTATAACAATCTTATTTCAAGTGATGATCTTACTTGAACTTGTTTTCGTGTCATGATTCTGCTTCAAGAACTTCGAGCCATCCAAGGATCCATTGAAGCTAGATCCAATTTTCTCTTTTCCAGTAGGTTTATCCAAGGAAATTAAGGTAGTAATGATGTTCATAACATCATTCGATTCATACATATAAAGCTATCTTATTCGAAGGTTTAAACTTGTAATCACTAGAACATAGTTTAGTTAATTCTAAACTTGTTCGCAAACAAAAGTTAATCCTTCTAACTTGACTTTTAAAATCAACTAAACACATGTTCTATATCTATATGATATGCTAACTTAATGATTTAAAACCTGGAAACACGAAAAACACCGTAAAACCGGATTTACGCCGTCGTAGTAACACCGCGGGCTGTTTTGGGTTAGTTAATTAAAAACTATGATAAACTTTGATTTAAAATTTGTTATTCTGAGAAAATGATTTTTATTATGAACATGAAACTATATCCAAAAATTATGGTTAAACTCAAAGTGGAAGTATGTTTTCTAAAATGGTCATCTAGACGTCGTTCTTTCGACTGAAATGACTACCTTTACAAAAACGACTTGTAACTTATTTTTCCGACTATAAACCTATACTTTTTCTGTTTAGATTCATAAAATAGAGTTCAATATGAAATCATAGCAATTTGATTCACTCAAAACGGATTTAAAATGAAGAAGTTATGGGTAAAACAAGATTGGATAATTTTTCTCATTTTAGCTACGTGAAAATTGGTAACAAATCTATTCCAACCATAACTTAATCAACTTGTATTGTATATTATGTAATCTTGAGATACCATAGACACGTATACAATGTTTCGACCTATCATGTCGACACATCTATATATATTTCGGAACAACCATAGACACTCTATATGTGAATGTTGGAGTTAGCTATACAGGGTTGAGGTTGATTCCAAAATATATATAGTTTGAGTTGTGATCAATACTGAGATACGTATACACTGGGTCGTGGATTGATTCAAGATAATATTTATCGATTTATTTCTGTACATCTAACTGTGGACAACTAGTTATAGGTTACTAACGAGGACAGCTGACTTAATAAACTTAAAACATCAAAATATATTAAAAGTGTTGTAAATATATTTTGAACATACTTTAATATATATGTATATATTGTTATAGGTTCGTGAATCAACAGTGGCCAAGTCTTACTTCCCGACGAAGTAAAAATCTGTGAAAGTGAGTTATAGTCCCACTTTAAAATCTAATATTTTTGGGATGAGAATACATGCAGGTTTTATAAATGATTTACAAAATAGACACAAGTACGTGAAACTACATTCTATGGTTGAATTATCGAAATCGAATATGCCCCTTTTTATTAAGTCTGGTAATCTAAGAATTAGGGAACAGACACCCTAATTGACGCGAATCCTAAAGATAGATCTATTGGGCCTAACAAACCCCATCCAAAGTACCGGATGCTTTAGTACTTCGAAATTTATATCATATCCGAAGGGTGTCCCGGAATGATGGGGATATTCTTACATATGCATCTTGTTATTGTCGGTTACCAGGTGTTCACCATATGAATGATTTTTATCTCTATGTATGGGATGTGTATTGAAATATGAAATCCTGTGGTCTATTGTTACGATTTGATATATAGGTTAAACCTATAACTCACCAACATTTTTGTTGACGTTTAAAGCATGTTTATTCTCAAGTGAATATTAAGAGCTTCCGCTGTTGCATACTAAAATAAGGACAAGATTTGGAGTCCATGTTTGTATGATATTGTGTAAAAACTGCATTCAAGAAACTGATTTCGATGTAACATATTTGTATTGTAAACCATTATGTAATGGTCGTGTGTAAACAGGATATTTTAGATTATCATTATTTGATAATCTACGTAAAGCTTTTTAAACCTTTATTTATGAAATAAAGGTTATGGTTTGTTTTAAAAATGAATGCAGTCTTTGAAAAACGTCTCATATAGAGGTCAAAACCTCGCAACGAAATCAATTAATATGGAACGTTTTTAATCAATAAGAACGGGACATTTCAGTTGGTATCCGAGCGTTGGTCTTAGAGAACCAGAAAATTTGCATTAGTGTGTCTTATCGAGTTTGTTAGGATGCATTAGTGAGTCTGGACTTCGACCGTGTTTTCTTTAAAAATGATTGCTTAACATTTTTGTTGGAAACTATATATTTTTAACATATGAATATTATGTGATATATTAATCTCTTAACGTGTTTGATATTATGTGATAGATGTCTACCTCTAGAACAAGTCCCATTGACTCACCTAATAATAATGAAGAGTCAAATGTAAATTGGAATGATTTGTGGACTGATTCACAAGTTCCCGAAGAGGAACCGGAAGAAGAGTCGGAACCGGAAGAAGAATCGGAACCGGAAGAAGAATCGGAACCGGATGAAGAAATAGAACCGGTGGGGGAAATAATAAAACGGTTAAGTAAAAGAAAATCCTCAACCAACCGACCAAAGTTAATTATGGTCAATGGTGTTTCCGCCAAGGAAGCAAAATATTGGGAGGATTACCAATTCTCCGATGAATCGGATTCCGACGAGAATTCCGATGATGTTATAGAAATTACCCCAACTGAATTTAAAAAGGCAAAAGAAAATAATAAGGGAAAGGGCATAAAAATAGAGAAATCTAATTCCAACCCCGATGAACTTTATATGTATCGTCAACCCCCGAAGTCCTTAAGTTGTAACAATGACCCGGGAACCTCTAAACCACCAGGTTTTTCTAAACCAATGTGGACAACGACGGCTCGTATTAGGGGAACATCATATATCCTTAGAAACTTGGCAAAACGAACCAAAACCGAAGAAGAAGAAACGAGCGAGTCGGAATAAGATAGTTGTATTCGTGTGGTGTAATATATGTAATATAGTGTTCTTATGCTTTATGATATATGTAAAAATTGCTTGTATTAATAAGTATTTTTTTATGAAACTAACTCTTGTCTATTTTACAGTTTAAAAACACAAAATGGATAGACAACCCAATATTTTAAGAGACCTACCCGGAGACATGATTGATGAAATCTTGTCTAGAGTCGGCCAGAATTCTTCGGCACAACTATTTAAGGCGAGATCAGTTTGTAAGACATTCGAAGAACGTTCCAAGAATGTCTTGGTTTATAAGAGACTTTCGTTTGAAAGATGGGGGATATCACATTGGGAAACCCATAAGTTACGATGTGTTTACTTTGACGCATATATTGCGGGGAACCCAAATGCTATTTTACGCAACGGGTTAAGAAATTATTTTGACTCAATATATCCGAATATTGGACTTCGTGATTTAGAAAAAGCGGCTAACATGCAACATAAAGAAGCATGTTATGCTTACGGATTAGTAATGTTCGCTTCTCACCAAAGTGAGAACAAGAACATCGGGCTACAACTATTAAACAAAACGTTTCCACAAGTGACGGAGTCGGTAATTGGGGTAAGAAATGAGGTTTTTAGATTATTACGGGACTGTTGGACATTACGTAACCCTCGTCCTTTTGATGACGTTACAACACGCTGTCTTATCAACGGCCATAACGGTTATGTTGCACAAGACCAAGGATGGGAAGTAGTCCTAGTAAAACCAGAATGCATGACTTGTTTCTGGACGTATGAATTACGTGTCTTTATTGCCTTTGCTGAACGACTTGTGTACTAGCTAGAATTGTCTTCACAACTATCTTGTATCAAAGTTATTGTGTGCTATATTTCATGCTTTATGTAAAATAAGCGGTATTGTAAGTTTGTAAAATATTGTATAAAAGTTTGAACGCGAAATATTATTACAATCAGTTTTTCATATAGAATTGTAGTAGTTGAATTGTATATTAGCTACTAAGTATGAACTTAACGGGTAGGTACTACCCGAATTTAAACTTATAAAACGCTAATATGAAGAAAAAGCTTTTATAAATGAGTTCATATTATGCTACGAAATACTATTAACTACTTTTAATATTCTGTATGATTAACTTGTTCCATTTAACTATTTTGAAGGAAATGGCACCGACTACTCGACACACCGTGAATATGAATGAAGAGGAATTCCGTACTTTTCTAGCTTCAAACATAGCCGCAATACAGGCTGCGCTACATACCAACAATAACCTTGGATCTAGCAGTACAGGAAATCGTGTAGGATGCACCTACAAAGAATTCACTGCCTGCAAACCTTTGGAATTTGATGGAACCGAAGGACCGATCGGATTGAAACGGTGGACCGAGAAGGTTGAATCGGTGTTTGCCATAAGTAAGTGTACTGAAGAGGACAAAGTGAAGTACGCTACGCATACCTTCACAGGTTCTGCGTTAACATGGTGGAATACCTATCTAGAGCAAGTGGGACAAGATG
Source organism: Rutidosis leptorrhynchoides (assembly GCF_046630445.1). NCBI lineage: Eukaryota > Viridiplantae > Streptophyta > Magnoliopsida > Asterales > Asteraceae > Rutidosis > Rutidosis leptorrhynchoides. The sequence goes on along the minus strand of NC_092333.1, from coordinate 19,228,328 downwards.
ATGCGTACGCACTACCGTGGTCAGCATTCAAGCACTTGATGAACGAGAAGTACCGTCCCAGAACCGAGGTCAATAAGCTCAAGACAGAACTTAGAGGGTTACGAACCCAAGGATTTGATATTACCACGTACGAAAGACGATTCACAGAATTGTGCCTATTGTGTCCGGGAGCATTCGAAGATGAGGAAGAGAAGATCGACGCATTTGTGAAAGGATTACCGGAAAGAATCCAAGAAGATATAAGTTCACACGAGCCCTCCTCCATACAACAGGCATGTAGAATGGCTCACAAACTAGTGAACCAGATTGAAGAAAGAATTAAAGAACAGACTGCTGAAGAGGCCAATGTGAAGCAAGTCAAAAGAAAGTGGGAGGAAAACGGTGATAAGAATCACCAATACAACAACAACAGCAATTACAACAATAATCGCAACAATTATCCCAACAATCGCAACATCAATCGCAACTACAACAAACGGCCCAACAACAACAACAACAACAACAACAACAACAGCAACTACAACAATCATCCCAACAACAATAATAACCGCAACAACAACAACAATCAGAAGCAGCTATGCCAAAGGTGTGAAAAGAATCACTCGGGGTTCTGCACCAAATTTTGCAACAAGTGTAAAAGAAATGGTCATAGCGCGGCGAAGTGTGAGGTCTACGGACCAGGGGTTAATAGAACGAAAGGAACAAATGGTGTCGGAACGAGTAATGGCGGAGCAAGTAGTGTCGGAGCAAGTTATGCCAATGTAGTTTGTTATAAATGTGGAAAACCAGGCCACATTATTAGAAATTGCCCGAACCAGGAGAACACGAATGGACAAGGCCGTGGAAGAGTTTTCAATATTAATGCGGTAGAGGCACAGGAAGACCCGGAGCTTGTTACGGGTACGTTTCTTATTGACAATAAATCTGCTTACGTTTTATTTGATTCGGGTGCGGATAGAAGCTATATGAGTAGAGATTTTTGTGCTAAATTAAGTTGTCCATTGACGCCTTTGGATAGTAAATTTTTACTCGAATTAGCAAATGGTAAATTAATTTCAGCAGATAATATATGTCGAAATCGAGAAATTAAACTGGTTAGCGAAACATTTAAGATTGATTTGATACCAGTAGAGTTAGGGAGTTTTGATGTGATAATCGGTATGGACTGGTTGAAAGAAGTGAAAGCGGAGATCGTTTGTTACAAAAATGCAATTCGCATTATACGAGAAAAAGGAAAACCCTTAATGGTGTACGGAGAAAAGGGCAACACGAAGCTACATCTTATTAGTAATTTGAAGGCACAAAAACTAATAAGAAAAGGTTGCTATGCTGTTCTAGCACACGTCGAGAAAGTACAAACTGAAGAAAAGAGCATCAATGATGTTCCCATTGCAAAAGAATTTCCCGATGTATTTCCGAAAGAATTACCGGGATTACCCCCACATCGATCTGTTGAATTTCAAATAGATCTTGTACCAGGAGCTGCACCAATAGCTCGTGCTCCTTACAGACTCGCACCCAGCGAGATGAAAGAACTGCAAAGCCAATTACAAGAACTTTTAGAGCGTGGTTTCATTCGACCAAGCACATCACCGTGGGGAGCTCCTGTTTTGTTTGTCAAGAAGAAAGATGGTACATTCAGGTTGTGTATCGACTACCGAGAGTTGAACAAACTTACCATCAAGAACCGCTACCCACTACCGAGAATCGATGACTTATTTGATCAACTACAAGGCTCGTCTGTTTATTCAAAGATTGACTTACGTTCCGGGTATCATCAAATGCGGGTGAAAGAAGATGATATTCCAAAGACTGCTTTCAGAACACGTTACGGTCATTACGAGTTTATGGTCATGCCGTTTGGTTTAACTAATGCACCAGCTGTGTTCATGGACCTTATGAACCGAGTGTGTGGACCATACCTTGACAAGTTTGTCATTGTTTTCATTGATGACATACTTATTTACTCAAAGAATGACCAAGAACACGGTGAACATTTGAGAAAGGTGTTAGAAGTATTGAGGAAGGAAGAATTGTACGCTAAGTTTTCAAAGTGTGCATTTTGGTTGGAAGAAGTTCAATTCCTCGGTCACATAGTGAACAAAGAAGGTATTAAGGTGGATCCGGCAAAGATAGAAACTGTTGAAAAGTGGGAAACCCCGAAAACTCCGAAACACATACGCCAGTTTTTAGGACTAGCTGGTTACTACAGAAGGTTCATCCAAGACTTTTCCAGAATAGCAAAACCCTTGACTGCATTAACGCATAAAGGGAAGAAATTTGAATGGAATGATGAACAAGAGAAAGCGTTTCAGTTATTGAAGAAAAAGCTAACTACGGCACCTATATTGTCATTGCCTAAAGGGAATGATGATTTTGTGATTTATTGTGATGCATCAAAGCAAGGTCTCGGTTGTGTATTAATGCAACGAACGAAGGTGATTGCTTATGCGTCTAGACAATTGAAGATTCACGAACAAAATTATACGACGCATGATTTGGAATTAGGCGCGGTTGTTTTTGCATTAAAGACTTGGAGGCACTACTTATATGGGGTCAAAAGTATTATATATACCGACCACAAAAGTCTTCAACACATATTTAATCAGAAACAACTGAATATGAGGCAGCGTAGGTGGATTGAATTATTGAATGATTACGACTTTGAGATTCGTTACCACCCGGGGAAGGCAAATGTGGTAGCCGATGCCTTGAGCAGGAAGGACAGAGAACCCATTCGAGTAAAATCTATGAATATAATGATTCATAATAACATTACTACTCAAATAAAGGAGGCGCAACAAGGAGTTTTAAAAGAGGGAAATTTAAAGGATGAAATACCCAAAGGATCGGAGAAGCATCTTAATATTCGGGAAGACGGAACCCGGTATAGGGCTGAAAGAATTTGGGTACCAAAATTTGGAGATATGAGAGAAATGGTACTTAGAGAAGCTCATAAAACCAGATACTCAATACATCCTGGAACGGGGAAGATGTACAAGGATCTCAAGAAACATTTTTGGTGGCCGGGTATGAAAGCCGATGTTGCTAAATACGTAGGAGAATGTTTGACGTGTTCTAAGGTCAAAGCTGAGCATCAGAAACCATCAGGTCTACTTCAACAACCCGAAATCCCGGAATGGAAATGGGAAAACATTACCATGGATTTCATCACTAAATTGCCAAGGACTGCAAGTGGTTTTGATACTATTTGGGTAATAGTTGATCGTCTCACCAAATCAGCACACTTCCTACCAATAAGAGAAGATGACAAGATGGAGAAGTTAGCACGACTGTATTTGAAGGAAGTCGTCTCCAGACATGGAATACCAATCTCTATTATCTCTGATAGGGATGGCAGATTTATTTCAAGATTCTGGCAGACATTACAGCAAGCATTAGGAACTCGTCTAGACATGAGTACTGCCTATCATCCACAAACTGATGGGCAGAGCGAAAGGACGATACAAACGCTTGAAGACATGCTACGAGCATGTGTTATTGATTTCGGAAACAGTTGGGATCGACATCTACCGTTAGCAGAATTTTCCTACAACAACAGCTACCATTCAAGCATTAAGATGGCGCCGTTTGAAGCACTTTATGGTAGAAAGTGCAGGTCTCCGATTTGTTGGAGTGAAGTGGGGGATAGACAGATTACAGGTCCGGAGATTATACAAGAAACTACCGAGAAGATCATCCAAATTCAACAACGGTTGAAAACCGCCCAAAGTCGACAAAAGAGCTACGCTGACATTAAAAGAAAAGATATAGAATTTGAAATTGGAGAGATGGTCATGCTTAAAGTTGCACCTTGGAAAGGCGTTGTTCGATTTGGTAAACGAGGGAAATTAAATCCAAGGTATATTGGACCATTCAAGATTATTGATCGTGTCGGACCAGTAGCTTACCGACTAGAGTTACCTCAACAACTCGCGGCTGTACATAACACTTTCCACGTCTCGAATTTAAAGAAATGTTTTGCTAAAGAAGATCTCACTATTCCGTTAGATGAAATCCAAATCAACGAAAAACTTCAATTCATCGAAGAACCCGTCGAAATAATGGATCGTGAGGTTAAAAGACTTAAGCAAAACAAGATACCAATTGTTAAGGTTCGATGGAATGCTCGTAGAGGACCCGAGTTCACCTGGGAGCGTGAAGATCAGATGAAGAAGAAATACCCGCATCTATTTCCAGAAGATTCGTCAACACCTTCAACAGCTTAAAATTTCGGGACGAAATTTATTTAACGGGTAGGTACTGTAGTGACCCGAACTTTTCCATGTTTATATATATTAATTGAGATTGATATTTACATGATTAAATGTTTCCAACATGTTAAGCAATCAAACTTGTTAAGACTTGATTAATTGAAATATGTTTCATATAGACAATTGACCACCCAAGTTGATCGGTGATTCACGAACGTTAAAACTTGTAAAAACTATATGATGACATATATATGGATATATATATATATATAGTTAACATGATACTATGATAAGAAAACATATCATAAAGTATATTAACAATGAACTACATATGTAAAAACAAGACTACTAACTTAATGATTTTTAAACGAGACATATATGTAACGATTATCGTTGTAAAGACATTTAATGTATATATATATCATATTAAGAGATATTCATACATGATAATATCATGATAATATAATAATTTAAAATCTCATTTGATATTATAAACATTGGGTTAACAACATTTAACAAGATCGTTAACCTAAAGGTTTCAAAACAACACTTACATGTAACGACTAACGATGACTTAACGACTCAGTTAAAATGTATATACATGTAGTGTTTTAATATGTATTTATACACTTTTGAAAGACTTCAATACACTTATCAAAATACTTCTACTTAACAAAAATGCTTACAATTACATCCTCGTTCAGTTTCATCAACAATTCTACTCGTATGCACCCGTATTCGTACTCGTACAATACACAGCTTTTAGATGTATGTACTATTGGTATATACACTTCAATGATCAGCTCTTAGCAGCCCATGTGAGTCACCTAACACATGTGGGAACCATCATTTGGCAACTAGCATGAAATATCTCATAAAATTACAAAAATATGAGTAAACATTCATGACTTATTTACATGAAAACAAAATTACATATCCTTTATATCTAATCCATACACCAACGACCAAAAACACCTACAAACACTTTCATTCTTCAATTTTCTTCATCTAATTGATCTCTCTCAAGTTCTATCTTCAAGTTCTAAGTGTTCTTCATAAATTCCAAAAGTTCTAGTTTCATAAAATCAAGAATACTTTCAAGTTTGCTAGCTCACTTCCAATCTTGTAAGGTGATCATCCAACCTCAAGAAATCTTTGTTTCTTACAGTAGGTTATCATTCTAATACAAGGTAATAATCATATTCAAACTTTGGTTCAATTTCTATAACTATAACAATCTTATTTCAAGTGATGATCTTACTTGAACTTGTTTTCGTGTCATGATTCTGCTTCAAGAACTTCGAGCCATCCAAGGATCCATTGAAGCTAGATCCAATTTTCTCTTTTCCAGTAGGTTTATCCAAGGAAATTAAGGTAGTAATGATGTTCATAACATCATTCGATTCATACATATAAAGCTATCTTATTCGAAGGTTTAAACTTGTAATCACTAGAACATAGTTTAGTTAATTCTAAACTTGTTCGCAAACAAAAGTTAATCCTTCTAACTTGACTTTTAAAATCAACTAAACACATGTTCTATATCTATATGATATGCTAACTTAATGATTTAAAACCTGGAAACACGAAAAACACCGTAAAACCGGATTTACGCCGTCGTAGTAACACCGCGGGCTGTTTTGGGTTAGTTAATTAAAGAACTATGATAAACTTTGATTTAAAATTTGTTATTCTGAGAAAATGATTTTTATTATGAACATGAAACTATATCCAAAAATTATGGTTAAACTCAAAGTGGAAGTATGTTTTCTAAAATGGTCATCTAGACGTCGTTCTTTCGACTGAAATGACTACCTTTACAAAAACGACTTGTAACTTATTTTTCCGACTATAAACCTATACTTTTTCTGTTTAGATTCATAAAATAGAGTTCAATATGAAATCATAGCAATTTGATTCACTCAAAACGGATTTAAAATGAAGAAGTTATGGGTAAAACAAGATTGGATAATTTTTCTCATTTTAGCTACGTGAAAATTGGTAACAAATCTATTCCAACCATAACTTAATCAACTTGTATTGTATATTATGTAATCTTGAGATACCATAGACACGTATACAATGTTTCGACCTATCATGTCGACACATCTATATATATTTCGGAACAACCATAGACACTCTATATGTGAATGTTGGAGTTAGCTATACAGGGTTGAGGTTGATTCCAAAATATATATAGTTTGAGTTGTGATCAATACTGAGATACGTATACACTGGGTCGTGGATTGATTCAATATAATATTTATCGATTTATTTCTGTACATCTAACTGTGGACAACTAGTTATAGGTTACTAACGAGGACAGCTGACTTAATAAACTTAAAACATCAAAATATATTAAAAGTGTTGTAAATATATTTTGAACATACTTTAATATATATGTATATATTGTTATAGGTTCGTGAATCAACAGTGGCCAAGTCTTACTTCCCGACGAAGTAAAAATCTGTGAAAGTGAGTTATAGTCCCACTTTTAAAATCTAATATTTTTGGGATGAGAATACATGCAGGTTTTATAAATGATTTACAAAATAGACACAAGTACGTGAAACTACATTCTATGGTTGAATTATCGAAATCGAATATGCCCCTTTTTATTAAGTCTGGTAATCTAAGAATTAGGGAACAGACACCCTAATTGACGCGAATCCTAAAGATAGATCTATTGGGCCTAACAAACCCCATCCAAAGTACCGGATGCTTTAGTACTTCGAAATTTATATCATATCCGAAGGGTGTCCCGGAATGATGGGGATATTCTTACATATGCATCTTGTTATTGTCGGTTACCAGGTGTTCACCATATGAATGATTTTTATCTCTATGTATGGGATGTGTATTGAAATATGAAATCTTGTGGTCTATTGTTACGATTTGATATATATAGGTTAAACCTATAACTCACCAACATTTTTGTTGACGTTTAAAGCATGTTTATTCTCAGGTGAATATTAAGAGCTTCCGCTGTTGCATACTAAAATAAGGACAAGATTTGGAGTCCATGTTTGTATGATATTGTGTAAAAACTGCATTCAAGAAACTGATTTCGATGTAACATATTTGTATTGTAAACCATTATGTAATGGTCGTGTGTAAACAGGATATTTTAGATTATCATTATTTGATAATCTACGTAAAGCTTTTTAAACCTTTATTTATGAAATAAAGGTTATGGTTTGTTTTAAAAATGAATGCAGTCTTTGAAAAACGTCTCATATAGAGGTCAAAACCTCGCAACGAAATCAATTAATATGGAACGTTTTTAATCAATAAGAACGGGACATTTCACCAACATAGGGATCTAGTATCCAACAACCCCCTTCCCTTTATCCGCACCTGCATCTAAAAAGATAAACAACGAGAGGGGTAAGCTAATGCTTAGTGAGTGCAATAATTACACATACATATATATAACCCATCTAATTGCAATCACACCCACAAAATACCTCATACAAACTTGTGATTTATAAAGCATGTCATCGTACCCATAATATTAACAAGTTGTACACTATCACAATACCGCATTAGCATATACTCTACGCAATATATATAATATGCTAAACAATCACAAACACATTATGGTTAACCATAAAAGCTATGGTGCTACCGGCTCGTGATTCACACCATACGCATTTGAGTCACACTCTTTTATAGTGCTACTGGCTCGTAGTTCACACTTTGTTTATAGTGCTACCGGCTCGTGGTTCACACTTTGTTTTATAGTGCTACCGGCTCGTGGTTCACACTTTGTTTTATAGTGCTACCGGCTCGTGGTTCACACTCTATTTTATAGTGCTACCGGCTCGTGGTTCACACTTGATGCTACCGGCTCGTGGTTCACATCACGACACTCGTCACATACATGTTATGGCACTACCGGCTCAATGGTTCATACCATAACATTCACAAATAAATACGCCATATACACATACGTATAATTACTCCACTCACCTTAACGCCAAGATGATGATTTAAAACTCCCAAAAGCTTCAAAGCAAGGTACCTAATACAATAAGTACTCGATCAACACACAAATTAGTTGGTGAACACCAACACTTAACTCATGTGCATTTAATGGCTTAAATGCACCAAATGCCCCAAATACATCAAAACCGTCCATTTAAGGTCAAGACCGCCATTCATCACTAAAAGCTAGTGATTTAGGTCTATAAACACCAACTAACACAATTTAGGGTCTTTTCATACTCATCATGCCCAAACTAGGTCAACATTACCCATTTTGATCCATTTTAACACTTTGACTCATAATCTAGTCAAACTTAGCCCATTAACAATTTTCTCATCATTAACAAGTGTATTAGTGATTTAGCAAAACACAAATAACACTTACAACACCAAACCCATGACAAAACCCTAGATTAAAAGCCTTATGGTTTCCACACACCCATTTAACCCCATTTCACCCATTCCACCCCAAATCGGTCTCTAAAGCCTCAAATGAACAAAAACCTAGCCATCATACAATTAAAACTCAAGACATAGAGTTAGGACTTACCAAGACTATCAAAATGTAGCTAGAGACACAAGGAACAACTTTAAAGCTTGGGTTCGGGTGAGATTTGGTCTCCTTCTTCTCCAAATGGGCTCTCTCTCTCTAAAACTCACTCTCTCTCACTAAAATTGAATATGGTAGATGGAGATGTGATAAATGAGGTTGGGGATAAGATTGCACCAGTTTTAGGCTCCCCAAAACCGGCCTCATTGTGAAAAGACTCAAACACCCCCAAAAGATACCATTTAAAATGGTCAATTTTGTCAATCAGCGACAACTGTCGCGATACGCGACCCTATGTCGCGATACGCGACCCTATGTCGCGATCCGCGACGCCTGCAACGCGATAGGTATTTTTGTAACGCGATACGGTAACAGAAGTCCAGGTTTTTGAACTATCGCGTTTGAACCTCATCTGTCGCGATCCGCGACGACTCAGGTCGCGATACACTAAACCAAAACGCGACATACCTACTGTGGATTGGTGCTCAGAATACCATCGCGTTTCAACCCACTTTGTCGCGATACGCGACAATTGGCCTGATCAAGCACTTTCCCACATTTTAATTATCTAAACTATACACAAACGATCCTAGATGCAATATTAAACGTTTACGAAGTTAAATACGCACCTTAAGTCATATTCGAGGAAAACGGGATGTTACAAATATGCACATAAATAGCAATTCTCTAAAAGAGAACCCGACACTCACATCCCTTAGTCGAGGGATCTCACCTTGCTCGCCAAAACCCGCCCATTTAACACCTAATGGACACAAACCATTTACCACTTAGGGTGGTAATTCAAATCAACACCACAAAGTACAATTTAATCCAAATCATACTTTACGCCAATTAGACCAAACCTAGGTCTTAACGCTAAATTACTACTTAGGTAGTAATCATTTCAAACGTCATTTACACCAAAACCCCAACACGTGCAATATTGACCTATATTGCATTTGACCACGTTTGACTTATTGTTAAAATACCATTTTAACCCAAAATCACTTCCCCGATTACATTCATTCAAAAACGCATTTAACACTTTAACAAAAGTGTTTAACATCCATTTAACCAAAACTAGTGTCATTACCAAATTCGACCTAAATCAAAGTCAACCCATTTTGACATAAGTCCCAAAACGCCCAAAATCACTAACGACTAGTGGATATATTTTCAAAACATCAATTAACACCTAAATCAGGTATTTACATACTTGATTCACCAAAACTTAACTCGAATCTTAGTTTGACACATAAACCCTAATTTTTACCCATTTCAAAATTAGTCAACCCAAATACACCCAAAAGGGTTCCAACACTTCCAAAATCACTAAACTAAGTGATTACACCCAAAACCGAAGCCTAATCATGGCCAAAACGTCAATCAACCCAAAACCCGCCATGCATCAAAAATAACTAGTTTCCATAAACCCACTTCATCATCTAAATGGGTTTTACAACTAACAAGCTCATAACCCTAACTTGAATATCAAATCATAAAGATGAAATTCGGAGTTGAGACACACCAATACCGCCAAAATGATGCCGTTGACGAGTAGAACAACTTTAACACTTGAGCTTTTGATCGATTCAAGCTTCTTCTTCTCCGATTGAAGCTCTCTCTCTCTAAAGTGACTTCCTCTCTCTAGGGTTTGATGAGAGAGTGAAAGAGACAAGGTTGTGATGAAAATGGAGCCAAGAATCTGCTCCCATTCATTTATCCCATCCATATGTGAAACGACCATAATACCCCTCATTTAGACCCTTTAAAAATGCTGAAAAACGCATCAGACGCAATCGGAGCGCCGCTCCAACCTACATGTACTGGCAACTGAGAAAAACAGTTTTCAGTACCTTGTTTTGGCCATAACTTTTCGACCGTAACTCCTTTTTCGATGAATCAAATATCGTTGGAAACGTAATAAGATATTCTTTTCAATGGTAAGGCTTTGAAACATCAACTCAAACTTTATTCGGGGTTGAAAAATTACGTTACCCACCTTGTAACTCAAACAACATCCCGAATAACGTGTAACAGAAAAACGGGGTGTTACATTTTCATTTGGAACGGATTTGAAAACCTATTTGGCTTCAGTAATAAGATTAATTTTACTGTACATAGATATAAGTCTAGAAGGTAAGAAGATAGTTGATAAACCACCAAAATGTAAATTTGGGCGTGTATTTGTTTTGATTGTTTGTGGTTTGAACAATTTCGTTTAAAGTGATCGAAGTGATCAAAAACGTCGTTGAATTTAATTTGGGAGTAAGAAATCAGTGCCGGAAAAGTAATGCATTTGGGATGTGAAGGAGGTGCTTTGATTTTTATAAGTTTTGTTTCCTGAGATTTGTGAGGATATCACAAATCATAACTCAATCACATGCTATTTTGCGACGATTTTTCATTTATTAATATGATAGTGTATAGATTTGGACAAAAGGACACACACCTTTTTTTTAGAAACCCACCAAACTCACCCATAAAGATCGGATGTCTGGACTCTGGAAACTATTTTCATCAAGTACAGTCATGTACTCCGTAACAACTATTATCACACTTTGTCAAGGGTTGTAAATCCTTGCCAAGAGTAGGACTCGAACTTGCGCCCATTTTAGCAAAGGTGAAACTAACGAGCTTCAACTCCTAAGGTAACGAATATCGTTGAGCTATTGGCTCATTGGTATACAATATACTGTATATATCAATTGGTATACTGTATATATTTTGATAACGTGATATATGCTAGAAAATAATGATTTTTCACTCTATCAAATCCTCCTATCAATCCCAACTACATAAATTTATGACTGACATGTACGTATTTTCTCCCTTTAATGATATCTTTAGTAAAGACAGGGATGACTTTCTCTACTTTTCTGGGTGGTGAAATGACCTGTTTTTATTCTCGGGTAGGGGAAGGATTGTCTACATCTCACCTCCCCATACACCACTCAGGTGGTATTGGGTTTTGTTGTTGTTGTTGTTGTAATGATATCTTTAGTGATATGTTGGTCAAATCAGATGCCAAGTCAATGATTAATTGGATAGAATGAATGATAATGATAATTAGGTTAAATAGTTAGAGCGATGTATCCTTACTCTTTACTAAAGCCATGATACTCTTGCCTGTCGAGGGTACTAAGTAACACAAAAAACATCTAAATACGTAAACAAATAAAGTTTTTCTTGTTCATGTTACATGTGAGGTAAGAGAATTATTTTACTCAAAATATACATTATAAACATGTTATTCGGTAATCGAATCTGATCCTTACCCTTGGAATATAAGTTGATAGTTGGGTTTAAACCTGATACCAGACCTCGAAGAGTGGACATTTTTATGATGATATAAGACCAAATACATCTCTTTAGTTTTATCTGATCTATTAGCATGCTTCAACTTCAAATATCAATTGTTCATTTCCTGTGCTAAGGAGGTTTGAACTAAGAACAAACTCACGACCCGATCGATACATTGTCTTTGGAAGATTTAACACCAAATACATCTCTTTACTTTTATCTAACAGCATGCTTCAACTTCAAATATCAATTGTTTTACTTGTTATGACCAAGCAGCATAAACAGGCATACAACAAAGAACAAGCCTAAGAACCAGTTGTTTAGGTTTTGGTTAGGAGTGATGCTTACTTTTAGATCCTGAACTTTTTGCTCAATTGCAACCAGACTCAATTTTGAGATGATACATATTTTGTTATATTTATCTCTGCAGATATGGTTGCCCAGACAAACAGAGACAACAAAAAATTGTGCAAAAACTGATTCAATATTATGCTCCATATAAAACATTTTACCAAATTGGATGCACAAGTTACTTTAAGTCAAAAGAGAGAGCATGCTATTCATTCCTCTGAGTAAAAGTTCTACAAAAGAAACCCTGACTTCCTAATTGATCAAATTCTACTTCTAACAGATAGAGAGCTGGATGTGCGGTAATTACACTTCTCACAGTGAAATTATATGCTTAAATCCATTGATTAAGTTTCAACATCTCAATGTAAGGAAAAGTTTATATGTCCACATTCCAAAATAATCACTAAACATCAGTCTTTGAAATTTCATCAACAGAGTTTTACTTTGCAATCAGGTCCCTACAGTTACAAAGCAACACATTAGTAAATTAATCTTCTATTACATCACGTAAGATATTCTATACATTGCACGCACACCCCGTACGTTCTTTGATTTAGCATTTGTTCAGCTTCTTCAACTTTGTGCTTGTCCCTCCACCATCTATCAACAATCCCCAAGGAAAAAATTATAAATCTTTCAACAAAATTGGCCACACAAGTGATGGATGTGTACTCAGAATGTTTCGAATAGCATCAAATCGAATTAGTAGCCTTTTGTCTCATATTTGTACCAATTTAATTGTAAGACGATAGTAATAATGTAGAATCAAATAGTTCGCTTAAAATCGTCCTAATCACTTATGCATCTTGAGAAAGAAGAGAGATTAGAAGAGGTCTTCACTCTGTCTCATACGTGAGACACATAATAAAGACAAATATACCAATGTAGCTAACGTGTGTCCATTAGCTAACTTGTGTTTGTTCAACTTCAGTAAATCTAAATGTGCATACAACAGACAGAACAAGCAACCAGTAAAATTGTAAGTTATGTACACACAACAGACATACCGCAACTTTTGAGTCAATAGATCCTTGAACAGTGTTCGAGAGCTGCTGGCTTTTGTCAAAGAAGCTGCTCAATTCAGTAACCTTCAAAATATTCATACATATTTAAATGCATACCCATTCCCTTAAATCACCAAAATTTATAAAATAGAAACAGATAAGGATATTTTTGAAAATATATAGTTACTAATTAAGTTATTAAAACATTCAAAATCCGTACGTCATCGTCGTCTTCTTCTTCTGTACTATCAACCTCATCCTCCTTAACATCCCCACCCGTGAACCAGAAAATTGCATACGGGATAATATCGTCTCGTATGGTTAAACTGCATAGTAGGTAAAATCATCATATCAGGTGTGAGGATTCAAACGCATATGCAAGTTTATGGTGTCATAAGAGCCAGTTTCTGGCTTTCGTATTCTCTTAGTAAATAATTCTTACTGATTTTTGTTAAAAGTTAGAATAAAAGGCTCTCATGTTCTCTAAGTAAACAATATAAAAGGCTCTCATGTTCTCTAAGTAAACAATATAAATGACGATGTATTACTCACCCAATGTCATAGTGATCCTGCAGTTGTTCATGAAGTGTTGCAGCCTGGAAATTAATATATACGTGTAAGGTGTATATAACAGTAATGTTTAGCATACATGAATCCATCAATAATAGGCGTGATTGGGTCACGAGTCAAAGCAAACTATTCTTTTCTATAAATTGCAGACAGACAGGGTCCATATAAACTTTGAGCACCTTTTGCCTTAATTTTAATGAACAAATACCATGTTTATATACAAATAGAAGAAAAAAGAAGTACACTATTAAAAGGAGTAATGATTTTTTAAATAAATTTGATTTATAAGGTTTTATGCTTTAACAATACACTTTAAGCATCTTTCGACCCGTTGAAGTGCCCTCTTTCAACCTACTAGCACGGAATATGGTACTTATTGACCCATCAATAAGGAGCTTTTATTGACCGAGGACATGACTTCTGATAGAAATTTGTGGAGGAGTAGAATTAGGATTGATGACTAGGTTGTATATATATTTTATTTTATATTCTTTTTTAATTTTCTATTTAGTTTTATATATTTTTATCGTATGCCTTTTGCCTACTTGCTTTTTTGCTTCATATATGTTTTTGCTTTTTTGCTTCATATATGTTTTTTTTTTTTTTTTCCATATACTAATACTTATTGTAGCATATCCCAACATGTTGTGTGCATTACATTATACTTATTTACTTGCCTTATAGCACTATACCGTTACATGTCGCATTACATTATATCGCATTAAATTACACGTATTTACATTTACATGCTACATGTCTTTATGCTTACATTGTATACTTATATGTTTTATACTGCATTGTATAACTACATGCTCTATACCTACATGCTTACATACACATTTTATACTTACATTGCTTGTTATACTTGCATACTTGACACTTACTTTTTTCACTTATATGTTCTTTTACTTTACTTTGTTACATGCCATATTTACCTTTACATTTTCCACGGTAAGGTTCCTTTTATCTACTTTACTTGCATTTAGTTACTTCACTTAACGGATTTCATGGTTCTGCTGGCCGGAGGTCCTTGGGAAGCAGCCTCTCTGCCCTATAGTATAGGGAGGGACGACTTCTTTTACCCGCGGACCGATAGGTATCCGTGGGGGAGGAATGACTTCCCTTTTACTCTAGGGTAGAGGAAAGACTGTCTACATCTAACCTCCCCCATACTCCACTTTAGTGGAATTGGGTATTGTTGTTGTTGTTGTTGTTGTCGACATTTCATCAAAAGCTAAGAAATGAGCATTTAAAAAAAAAAATATCTTACCTCCAATGGATCAATACTATCATAATCTTCAGCGAAATGTGGAGGGTTAAAGAAATGAAAGAAACTTCTTTGCCTTCCCCTTGATCCCTTTTTTGAAATCTTGTATGTTAAGCATTTTCCCGGTAGCCATTCAATGTGTGTCCTGCAACGTACCATCATAACATATAGTGAATACAAAAGAAGTCTATAATAGTAAGACTGTAAAACAAAATATGATTACAATTCAAAGGATTACCCTATTGCATTATTGGGAAGAAAATCATAGTCATCATAAAAGGTAGCATATACTAGTGTCAAAACCGAGTTTTTAAAATATGGATTGGCATCAAAAAAGAACTCGAGCTTAAAACTGACGGGGTCGTTAATTCTGCACCACTTGATATCCTTAAGATATTTGAGAGCATCTTCATCTTGTTCATGGATCTGATGATAGTGCCAACATTGATTTCAGTGTAATTCATTAACAAACACCAAAGATATGAAATATAATATAGCAAAGAGTAATGTTTAGTAACAAGTCCCTACCATCAGTGACAATAATTTATTGTTCTTCATTGCCGTTAGCCAAAACTCATCCACACCCTTTTCTGAAATACGTTAAGATTAACAAAGAAGGTTCTTAAAAGAAGGTAACAAACGAGAGGGGGTCAAAATGCATATTTAAAAAGCCAGGTCAGATTATAAATGAGGTATGTTACCTTCTTTGTCATCTGCCTGGTCATTTGCAGCTACCAGGTCATTTGCAGCATTATTATTTACTCCATCAACTTCAACAACACCATTCACCAGATCATATCTCTGCATTTTGAACATAATTATTTAGTGTACATAACCTACAGATCTAAACATGCCCAAATAGTGAAGAAGTTTTTGCCTAAAATATAAAACACGAAATTCAAGGTTGTTACAAACTTACAACCATCATGTTTAGTAATGATATAGTATAGGGACCTGTATTATAAATCTCCACTGACCTCTCTTGATCTTACTGTATTTAATTAATACTTGTTAGTTTGAATTGGTGACCAAATTTTAAGAAGTAATAGGTCAACAGTTGACTAATTTAGTTGCTATTTTGTTGCACACGTTTTGTACTTCTAAAACACTACACATAGCCTATATTTTTATATGGATAACAACAGCGAAAGAGAGTTAGCAATGTAGTCACTATGGTTCCCCGTATTTATGCCACATATTAAAATTGTTTACTGTGGAAACATTCAACACGATTTATATCCATACCTTTTGAGTATAGTGTCTCGTACTGTTTCTGATACTTCAACTCCAATGCTGCTATCTCTTCAAAAAACTTTGCATCCATCTCATAATGTTCTATCTGAAAGCCAAACAAAAACGGTTACCATTAAACAAAGTTTTTTGTGCTGGTTCATCAATTTGAGATCCTGATGCATGATATGTACACTAAATGCAGTATAAGTACATGTATATTAAAAGTCGTATATAACTATACAAGATTCAAAATTTATTAATAACAATAATAATAATAATAGTACATTAACCTCTGTAACTATATTATAGTAATAAGCAATTAGTCTCCTATTACCTGAATGTCTCTTAAAAGCTCAATTCTTTTCCCAACTGTTGGAGTCAAATTCTCAGGTACATCCAAGTGTCGTTCAGATAAGTTTCGAAGTTTATTCTGTTAAAAACCATTCATGCATAATATAAATATATAAAAAAATCAGTAAATTATCATCGATCAACATCGTCAATAAAAAACACCGTATGTAACGAATGATTAAAACCTTTAGAGCGATTACGAGACAAGCAAGATCCTCTTCAGTATGTGCTACAAAAATGGAAAAATAATACAGTTAGTGTTACTATAATAAGATTCTTTTATTTATAAATTAGCGAAGGTGATTTAATGATGGAAAGTGAACGTACCGGCGGCGGCGGCCGGTAAGGTTACGCCGAGATCAGACACGTCTTTCTGCTCTTTCTTATTGCTTCCCATGGCGAGAATTTGAAAGGGAGGTTGAGTACTAATTACTAATCTACATATAATAAGACATTAAAAAAAATCATATATTATGTGAAGGAATCTGAAGATAGAGATACTATACATAACTTAAATTACATATACGTAATTACATACATTGAACAATTTGTGTTGCTACCAAATTTGCCTTCAATCTTCAGTCATTCATGAGATCACAAATCAATAAACAAATAAGGACATCACACGCAAGTAACGTAATAAACATGAATATAAATTGAGTACCAATAAAATGTAAACGAAAAATCATTTTTGGTGGAAATGAATCTACGTAGACAAATTAGTATATAATCAAGTTAAATGCAAGAACACAAATTAGTTTATATGATTCAAAATTCAACAGTAGTTCCAGAATGGATAATATACAATACCTGACGCTAATAATATCCTTGTTGTTGTCCGACGCGCTTTGATTTTACTTTGTATGAATTAAGGCTGTTTTTATCTGCAAGATGGGTGTTTGTGATTTTATTTAGTAGGCGATAAAGAGTGAAGGAAATAATCAAATATTGGTCAAGGATTTTATTATTATCTCGCTAAATAAAACGTTAAGGGTATGATAGTCTTTTTGACAAATAAGTAGTAGTAAGACTAAGAGAGACAGTTATGAATGTTGCATACATGCTGACCGTTAGATCTTTTGAAAATACATAATCCAGGGTTGAGGTTGTTTTTTTTTCCTTCCAAAAAACGATTACTTTATAAATAATTCGGGAACATTCACAAAAAAAATGAAGCCACGAAACAATTATAATCGACAGGCTTCAAAGGCCAATCAAAATATAACGAACTAAGGGAGACACATACAAATTAAGAAAGAGCCGCCAATACGACAAACAACAATCAAAACGAATGAGCAAAACCAAAAGAGAACCCAGGCCACAACCGAAAGCTCACGCCAACATCAAATCCCTTCGGCATTAAAATTGCTTAACTCCTCCCATGAACCTTGTGAGCCTTAGGTTTTTTCTTTTGTTTTGGAACTGGAACCGCACCGGAACCAATCCGCTTCCTTCCAACCCAACAATCTTTGAATCTACTGTAGCCCCAAAAAGCCGGCATTTTTGTTAGACAAATAAGATTTGATATTACCATCTTTGCAACCCATCGAAGAAACGACCAAACGAGAACCTGACGCACTAGCACAACCGACGAAGAGCCACCAATGCAAATACCCTTATCGTTTTCGACTAAAATAGCCGATGATGGAGGGATAACACCCATGTTCACGAGATCTTCATCGGGCCCATTCTTATTTGCAACGATCTTCCTCCCATTATCCAAAGATGCACAATCCGCAACAACCCCTTTACCTCTGTTATAAACATTAACACCCGCATCTTTAGACATCACATTTACAACGTTAACTGATTTTGGAGCACCCAAATGTGGAATAGTACAATGAGCAGCCATATCAGGGAAGCCAATAACATCACAAGTCTTATTAGCGACCTCATCATGAGGAACATAAGCATCACTTGTTGACTGGACCAATGGGGTTTAATAACTATACCTGAACAATACCCTTGCACTTTCGAAACTTTAACATATGAAGGAACGCCAATACTGATGGAAAACCGTGTATACTTTTCATTCAGATTAACGCAGCGGATAGTTAAAATAAACTTATTATTACAAAACATGCACACGATTGACGGTTCCAACAAGATCCAATTACACCACTAATAATTGTCAAAATATATAATTTCACAAAGTGAGTAAACGATATACCTTTTCTGAAGAAATGAATTGATGGAGAGAAACCTATGATCAAAGGATATGACCATCTCTTTGGATAGTCCACACTACACTTCAAACGATCGTCAATGGATGCTAGTCCAAAACCCGAGTAACGTATTATAATAATAATCAAATTATTATAATAAGAGTATGAACAAATAAAAATACTCAATATGTGAATTCCTTTTCTATTCAAAAGGAACCAAAATTAAAGCGTAATGTATCTCAGTAGCTTGAAAGAAATATGAAGAGAATTAAAGTGTGAAGATTTTAATTTTCAGAAAAACGAGTCTTGCTAGTTCTCTCACCTTTGTCTTTTTTTATATCATACTTCAAAAATAAAAAGAATAGCTATATCTATATTAAATTAGAAATCACAACCGACACATGTATTGGTTATGATTACTCTTTATCTTTTTTTTTTTTTTTTAATCTTGCCATTTTCTTTTGTCTTGTAAGTGAACACCAACTAATCCACATGTATTTGGCAACAAGCATTTAATTTAATATACTAGTAGATCAACTTATTAAAGTTATAATCATATGTAAATTAATTAATCACACTTAATTAATTTAATTCAAAACAAACATTTTAATTTGTTCTATTAGTCGAGTAGTAAATATACATCATATGTATATATATTTAATTTGAAGTCTAAGTGTATATGTGTGTGACCCCGAACGCTAAAAAGAAATTCCCGGGTCGTCACAAGGAATGTCATTTTCAATAAGTAGTATGTCATCAACATACAAGATCAAGAAGACAACTTTGTTCCCACTAGCTCTAATGTAAACACAAGGCTCATCTTGGTTTTGAGAAAAACCAAACTCTTTGATTTTCTGATCAAACTTAAGATTCCAGCTCCTGGATGCTTGCTTTAATCCATAAATGGATTTTAGAAGCTTGCATAATTTAGTAGGATGTTTAGGATTCACAAACCCTTCCGGCTGAACCATATATACGTCCTCGCTTAGGTCGACATTTAGGAAAGCAGTTTTGACATCTATTTGCCATATTTCATAATCATGAAAAGCAGCTATGGCAATAAGTATCCTAATTGATTTAATGCTCGCGACTGGTGAAAAAGTTTCCTCATAATCAATTCCTTGAGTTTGAGTATAACCTTTGCCACCAATCGAGCCTTAAAAGTGTTTACATTACCATCCATGTCAGTCTTCTTCTTAAAGACCCATTTACACCCCACTGGTTTACAATTGGGTGGAAGATCAATCAAGTCCCATACTTGATTATCTTTCATGGACTGCATCTCTGTATTCATAGCATCTCGCCATTTGTCAGATTCTGGATCTGATATAGCCTCACGGTAGCTAGAGGGTTCATCATAGTCCCCTATATGAGGTTCATCAGATTTAATCAGAAGATTTAACTTCTCCGGTCGATGAGGAGTTCTACTAGATCTACGAATTATAGGTGCAACACGTTCTGGCTTATCAACAATGTGCTCAGCTTCAATGTGTGGATGACTAGTGCCTTCAGAAGGTATCTTACCTTGTGATTCTTGAATTTCTTCAAGATCTACTTTACTCCAACTAACTTCTTGTAAGAGGAGATCTCTTTCCAAGAATTCAGCAAATCGAGCAATAAACACTTTGTTTTCAGCTTGGTAGTATAAGTAGTAACCCATTATTTCCTATGGGTATCCCACAAAGTGACATTTGATACTAATGGGTTCTAATTTGTTTGAAGTGTCATGTTTCACATACGCTTCACAACCCCAGACTTTCAAATAAGACAACTTGGGAGTCTTCCCATGCCATAGCTCATATGGTGTCTTTTCTACCTTCTTGGTTGGAACCATATTGAGTATGCGTGCAGCAAACTCTAATGCATATCCCCAAAAAGACGGTGGTAGAGTAGTCAGACTCATCATAGATCGAACCATATCAAGTAAAGTTCGATTCCTCCGCTCAGACACGTCATTGTGTTGTCGTGTGTAGGGTGGAGTGAACTGTGAGACAATCCCACGATTCTTCAAGTGGTCCAAAAACTCTTGACTCATATACTCCCCTCCTCGATCAGAGTGAAGGGCTTTAATGGTCTTTCCAAGTTGATTCTCTACTTCATTTTGAAAGATTTTGAATAATTCAAAAACTTCATGTTTATGTTTCAGCAAGTAAACATAACCATATCTACTATAATCATCAGTAAATGTAACGAAGTATGATTCACCATTTTTAGACATAGTTCTAAAAGGGCCACATACATCAGTATGTATTAGTACTAAAAGATCTTCAGCTTTCTTACCTAAACTGGAGAAAGGAGCCTTTGTCATCTTTCCACATAAACATGACTCGTATAAATCAAATGACTCAGAGCCAGTTGATTCCAAAAGCCCATCCGATTGGAGTTTTGAAATTCGTTGTTTATTTATATGACCAAGATGACAATGCCATAGATAGGTCTTGTTCAAGTCTTGCTTGAATCGTTTGGCAGTACAGGTATATATAGAATTATTATTTGAAATCACACCATGCATATCAATTTCAAAAATACCATTGATGTTTCGCGAGGTGTATATAAAATACTATTAAATTTTACAAGAAAATACTATTAAATACGATACAATTTTACACAAGATATTTATTTATTTATAGAATGGATATACTTAAATCTTGCTACAACACTTATAGGCAGTGTACCTAATCGTACAGTAGTGTAGTTTTTAGTAAGTCCGGTTCGTTCCACAGGGAATCTTTTTAAACAAAGCTTAATGCTATATTAGTTTACTTTTATAAAAATACAAATATATATATATAAGTAATATTATTATTATAAAGGGGGGTTTTTACCGTTTAATGACCGGTTTGTCGATTTTAAAACTTTAGTCGCAGTTAAAACCAAATGTAAAATAATAAATATAAATACAAGACTTAAATTAAAGCGTAAAGTAAATAACGATAATGAAATTGCGAATAATAAAAGTGCGATAAAATAAACTTGCGATAATTAAAAAGTACGATAATTAAAAGTGCAATTAAATACAATAACAATAAAAATGCGATAATTAGAAGTGCAATTAAATATAAAATAAAGGAAATTAAATATGAAATAAAAGAATTATGCTTATTTAAACTTCCGTAATCATGATGTTTGACGTGTTGATTTTAGTTTTATGCCCATGGGTTAATTGTCCTTTGTCCTGGATTATTTAATATGTCCGTCTGGTTTTTGTCCATAACAGTCCATCAGTCATAAATATAAAGTGCGAGTGTCCTCGTCAAATTATCCTTATACCCGAAGTTAAATATTCCAACTAATTGGGGACTTAAACTGTAACAAGATTTTAATACTTTGTTTAATAATTACACCAGGATGTCGACTGAGTGTAACCCAAGGTTTTAATATTTTGTTATCAATTATACCAAGTGTCCTTGTACATAATTTCACCCCTGTTTTAATTATTTTAGTGGCTATTAATCCATTCCCGTGTCCGGTTAAATGAACGATTATTCGTACATATAAATACCCCGCCCATCGTGTCCGATCGAGTGTATATGGTAATTTATAGGGACGCCCAATTGTAAATCTTTATATTAACATTAACAAACTATCATTTAGTTAAACAAATATAAAGCCCATTAATAGCTCATAGTCTAATTTCCACAAGTGTCGTTCTTTTGTCCAAACCCCAATTATGGTATAAAGCCCAATTACCCAATTTTAGTAATTAGCCCAACATCATGATTACTTCATTTTAAATAAGCATAATAATAACTTAGCTACGAGACATTAATGTAAAAAGGTTGAACATAACTTACAATGATTAAAAATAGCGTAGCGTTACACGGACAGAATTTCGACTTACACCCTTATAATATTCTGATGATGTAGCGTGAGGGTACGAAATAGTATTATTTTTAATACAAAATACTACAAAATATGACACAAGTTTTATTAATTTACGGATGGGATATACCTAAACCTTGCTACAACACTATAGGCAGTGTACCTAATCGTAGAGTAGTGTAGTTTTTAGTAAGTCCGGTTCGTTCCACAGGGAGCTGGTGATACTTACTATATTTTTAACTATATTTATATAAAATATATATAATTATATAAGTAGTAATATTATTATAAAAGGGGGGTTTTACCATTTAATGACCGGTTTGTCGATTCTATATTTTAAGCGTAAAGATAAATGACGATAATTAAAGTGCGTAAAATAATGACAATAAATAAAATGACAGTAAATAAAATTGCGAGTAATAAAATGACAGTAAATAAAGATACGATGAGAAATATAATAAAAGAATTATGCTTATTTAAACTTCCGTAATCATGATGTTTGACGTGTTGATTTTAATTTATTACCATGGGTTAATTGTCCTTTGTCCTGGTTTATTTGATACGTCTATCTGGTTTTTGTCCATAATAGTCCATCGGTCATAAAAATAAAGTGCGAGTATCCTCGTCAAATTACCCTTATACCCGAAGTCAAATATTCCAACTGATTAAGGATTTAAACTGTGACGCAGTTATCACTTCTGTCAACAATTACACCAGTTATCACTGTATGTAATCCACCCCTGTTTTAATTAGTTTATGAATATTAATTCATCCACTTGATCAGAATGAATAATCAATTACCCAACCCAATTGATTAATTAAATGATTATAACAGATTCCATATGAACATCACTAAATAGGACAACCATAATCATTATTAATTATTAGGTTAATTAATTTGAAGATAGGTTCGACAGACTCCAATGAGTTGTCACTCAATTAGACAATACCCCCCATCTATTAATAGTCAATAGTTCAATTTCCACAAGTGTCGGTCTTTTGCCCAAACCTTAATTATGGTCCAAAGTTCAATAACCCCTTCTTAATATTTTAGCCCAACATCACGATTACTTCGGCTCAAATAAGCATAATAATAACTTAGTTACGATACATTAATGTAAAAAGGTTGAACATAACTTACAATGATTAAAAATAGCGTAGCGTTACACGGACAGAATTTCGACTTACACACTCAAACGATCTCTATCATAAATCTTATTATTATC
This sequence comes from Rutidosis leptorrhynchoides, assembly GCF_046630445.1. NCBI lineage: Eukaryota > Viridiplantae > Streptophyta > Magnoliopsida > Asterales > Asteraceae > Rutidosis > Rutidosis leptorrhynchoides. The sequence continues at coordinate 19,204,285 of NC_092333.1, read as the reverse complement.
ATAATTTAAAATTAAAATTAAGATTATTGTTATATCTTATTAAGTTAACATTATGATAGAGATATAGAATATAGATATTGATAATTGATATTGATAAATAAGAAAAAGATAGAAAAATGTGTGTTTTTACATTACGATTACAAAGCCTTTTATAGGCGAATTTAGAAATTGAATTTTCACTTATGACCCCTGAACTATGCTCAATTAACAACTTTTTATTATTTAATATTATTCTTATTATGAATTATTTAAATATTATATTTTATTCTTGTGCATAGTTGACTCGTAATTTTTACACCGTTGCGTCGAGCGTTGAGAGTTGACTCTGGTCCCGGTTCCGGATTTTCGAACGTCCTTGCGTACAATTTTATATTTTGTACTTTGCGTTTTGTAACTTGTACTCTTGTCATTTTTAGACGTTCTTCATCAATAATTTGAACCTTTTTAATTGTATCTTGTACATTTGAGCTTTTTGGACGTTTTGGTCTTTCAAATCTTCGTTTTTGTCTTTAAATCTTCATTTTCGAGCGATTTGCGTCTTTCGTCTTCGCACTTATTTATTTAACTATTACAACTAAAAATAAGGAAATTACATTTAAAAACTTTACATATTGGAACGATATTGCTACTAAATATATGTTCATTTGGAACACTATCAAATATCCCCACACTTGAGCGTTGCTTGTCCTCAAGCAATACAGAACTTGAAATAAAAACATACATGAATCACTTTTTTATTCATCACATTTTGTACATCAGTGATTTTGATATAGCGGTATAAACAATGACAGTAATGATGGTTAAAGTTGGGTGTGTCATCCACAGTTGCCTTGGGTTTAGGTCAACGACACTTGCAATCAAATAGCCGATTTACTTTCGGTTTCCAAAGCAAAGTGCACATTTGAAAGGTGGTTTACAGTCCCACATGACTATGAAAATGTAGATCCTTAAGGAAATTGGATCTTTATGAAAACATTTGATCTTTTTGAAAATTTAATCTAGCTTTTACCCTAGATAAGTTTTCCGGAATAACCCTTCACCGGTGTTTGCAAAATATTTTTTTGTGGGTTGTGTGGGTTTCAGATTTGAAAATTTTAGCTCAACACTTGTGGTTTTGTGTTACCCACTTGCTAACCTTGTATTAGGAAAGCAACACGTCCAGTTTACTTGTCCCGTATATTACCTTTCGGCAAACTACCGTCCGGTTGTAAAGGAAAGCGATGAACAAGAAACTGTTAAGGCAATGTCCCGTGACAGGCTTTTAATTATGGTCCAAAAACGTGTCGGATGCTTTTACTATCCTTTGTAGGAGCAATAGTAAAGCTCATCCTTTGATTTTTCGGTCTGGCACAAGGTCCTGTCTCCGACCATGCTATGCAACCACCGTTCTTACGGTTGACACCCGATTTGGTTCAGGTGACCTAATGAATTCCAATGAATTCTCAGGATTTTACGTTCAATGGTAATGAACGCATTGAAAATAGGTTTTCAGAAAACAAATCGGTTTTATTTTTGATCAAAATATTTTCTCGTTCAAGCTCGAGTTTAGATATCATTGAATTCCATGAGTTTGTAATTCTCAATCTTTAAGGTCAATCTCTAGGATTGAGTAATATCAGTCTTAAAAGCTGATTTTTAATCTTTAAGGAGATTATCCTTTCTGGGGATCTGATTCATTAGTCTTATCAAGCTAATTTGCACGGTGCCCCCCCATTGTACGAGATAAATCCTTCTCATGGTTAGGATAAATCTGACCACATGGCGACCCTGTTTGATGCTGAGGTCCGTGGATTTCCTGCTGATTTTAGTGATGACTTTTCTACATTTTTCGTCAACCTACAGCTGGTCTGGACGACAACTTCATGACCTAAATCAAGAAGCGCGTGTCTTTTTCGGAAGACTTTACTTCCTTTTAATGATGGAATTGATTCATCGTGTAGATCCATCTTTCTTTCAAATGTATTACAGTAAACCGGGTAAAACTGATTAGTATCGTCCAAAGCAAAAGTACCTGCAATAATCTTGTACAAAAATATGTGATATATAATTTTTAATTGAATAACTTGGTACATTCTCCCCACACTTAGTTTCTTTCTTTGCCTTTTTATTCTCCTTTATTCCATTTTAAATGAATTCAAGCATTTTAGGTTGTTTCTCAATTTATGTCCTTTCCGAGGTAACGATAATTTCGGTATTAACACCTAGTTTTCATCGTTCATAAATATGTATAAACATGATTTTGAGTTCATTTAGTTGAAAATTTTTCAAATTTTCACAAAATTTGGCAAATAAACCAAGTATAAACCTGAGAGAATTTATAACCCTTCCCCACACTTAAGATCATGCAATGCCCTCATTTGCATGAAATCAGACTATAATTTAAATTCATGAGGGTGATTAGCGTAGAAAAGTGATTAAAAATACCGAGTTTGCAAACATATTGTTATTTCACATTTGATTTTTTGCGTCTTGTCAAAATCAGTAGCTTTTGCTGAACTTCATGACAGTCTTTGAAAGTGCGCTGTTTTACCCTGTTTTGTACATAAGATAAAATACAAACATATATATATATATATATATTTTTGAAGTTTGGTTTATAACCCCACTTTTCAAAAATTTATAAAGTATAATATTTTTGGCATACTTTAAATCAATAAAATTAAAAATAATGATAACAAAATTTGTCGCCCCGCCCTCGGGTAAAGTAATTTCGGCTCAACGACCTAGTCTTCAACTCACGACGAATTTTAAAAATCATATTTTTAACTTAATGAAATAAAGTAAATTTTGTTTTTTAAAATCACAATAAAACATAAATTAAAATGCATATTAATTTCAAATAAAACCTAAAAAAAATAAAAATTCAGAATGGAGGGAGAAAACTAGTTCTTTAGTGTCTGCTAGCGGAAAAGACCAATCGGATTCCATTCTCGGAACTACACGAGAACAGAACAAATAACTTTAGACAGCATTATCTTTTTAGAACATTCGAATCTCCCCACACTTAGGTAGCTGTGGTGTTGAAATTGTGATTAACTTCATTGTCAATTTCTCTTGGTCCATAATCAACTTGCCTATCTGTGACTTTTTCTTTAAGCCAGTGCCCGGCTTCTTCCGTAATATCCCATAATTCAACTAGCTTCGCCCTTTCTTTAGGCGACAGATTGGATACTAACCGGTTACATAACTTAAAGTTCCCCTTACTTCTAGCATCAATAGCCCGTTTAAAAAGTTTCTTCATTGAACTGTTAATAACGGGGTCATCTAATTTCGTATCAACAACGGGGTCCTTTGTTATTGGGTTATCATTAGGTGTTACTTCATTTTTCCCACACTTAGGCGTTTCATTATTGCTAAGCACTGCCGTTGGAGTTGGTAAAACAACATGGTTATTACCAATCGTTTTTATTGGTTCAATGGTTTTGGTTGGTGGAGGTTTAGATTTTCGAATCATAAAGGTGATCAATTTGTCACCACTTTTAAGTGTCATTCTTCCATTTCCTACATCAAATAACGCCCCGGTGAACGCAAAGAATGGCCGACCTAAAATTAGAGGAATGTTTGGGTCCTCTTCTATGTCAATGACAATAAATTCGACTAGAAAGGTTAAATTGCCTACTTGAACGGGTAGGTTGTCAGCAATTCCAACTGGGTGCTTAATGGTTTGATCAAAGAGTCGAACACTCATATCCGTTGGACTTAACTTACCTACACCTAATCTCTTATATAAGGAAAGAGGCATAACACTTACACTTGCACCTAAATCTGCTAGTGCATCATACATGACACAATCACTAAGTAGACAAGGAACAATAAATTCACCCGGATCACCTACCCTAGGTGGAGGTTTTGGTGGAACTGTCTTCACCGGGTTTACTTCTACGGCTTTTGTTTCTTGTACTTTCTTATTCTTTTTCTTCTTCTTCTTTCCAGAAGTATCACAATCTTTATTACTTATTACTTGCTCATACTCAACTCCTTTTCTTGGAAACGGGATGGGTGGTTTGTATGGTGTCACCACTGGCTTTACATACTCGGATGGTGGTGGTGGTGTAACTTCTTCATTGTTACTCACATCTAAAACCTTCCCATCTTCTGGAGCTGGTTTTTCAGAATTTGTTGACACCATATTAACATTCTCTTTCCGAGGATTTACTTCAGTATTACTCGGTAGCTTTCCTTGTTCCCTCTCACTCATCATGCTAGCAAGAGTACCTACGTGTTTTTCTAGATTCAAAATGGAAGCTTGTTGAGTTCTTAATGACTGATCAGTCTCTTACTTCTTCTCATTCCCTGCATATTGTTACAGATGTGAGTACCACAACCAGTATCAAAAATCCAGGAATTACTAGAAAAAGTGTATAACTGTATATGAAATATACCTGATTTGCTGGTCTCACCAGCTTTGCCTTTTCTCAACTCAGATAGGTAGGAAGGACAGTTCCTCCTCCAGTGGCCAACCTTTCCATAGTGGAAACATTCGGCGTCTTTAGCTGAGTTTTCTTTCTTGGGAGGTGGTGGAATTTTCTTCTTAGCAATTGACTTGCCTTTTCCCTTTTCCCAAGTTTTTGACTTATTCTTTTTCACCCTACCTTCCCTAATCATAAGGACACCTAGATTGGAAACCGTGGATGGAATATTTTGTTCAGCAGTTTTAAGCATCAAGTGCAACTCTGCCAGAGATTTCTCCCAACCTTGCATATTGTAATTCATCACAAATTGGTGATACGATTTTGGTAGTGATGCCAAAACCGTGTTCACGGCCAAGTTAGGTGGCAAGGTAGTTCCAAGTTTTTCCAAACGGTCAATGTAACTTTTCATTTTCAAGACATGAGAGCTCACTGATTGACCCTCCTCCATTTTGCATGTTTGAAGAAGCTTATAAGTTTCATATAACTCTTGACTAGCATGTTTCTGAAACATATTTTTCAGCTCAGTCATCATATCATATGCTGTACGATCTTCCATTTCCTTTTGGAGGTCAGAAGTCATACTAGCAAGCATGATTAAAGTTATCTTCTCTTGCTCATCAAATAACTTCTGATAAGCATTCTTTTGAGCAGCGGTAGCTGTCTCAGGAGGAGCTTCGGGTAAGGGTTCTTCAATTTTGTTCAACTTCCCTTCAAATTTGAGAACAATTCTCAGGTTGCGGTACCAATCGAGGAAGTTTAAACCATTGAGTTTCTCCTTCTCCAACAAAGAACATAGGTCGTTTTGGTTTACGTTTTGATTGTTTGACATCTACAAAAGAACAAGATTCAATTTTAGTATTTTCGATATTGTACTTTAATAAATTAGCTACCCAAGTTTTAATATATTTAAAAACAATTAATTTATGAAAGCCTAAGATCCACATAGAGGTTCCATAACTACATCTGTTGATCAGCTAGCAGTTATAGAGTCTATTGGTAGGTAGTGGTTACCAATTGCATCACAAGTGCAACTCTTAGATCTTTATGGAACCTATAAATATGTGTAGTTCAACAAACCACTATTATCTACTGGCATGTTTGTCCCATCCTTGCCTCGAATTCGGGTCTCACAGTGAATATGATTAAGTCGTCCAATTTGAAAACAGTGGAAATTCAGCCTAGTCTCACTCGTAACTGAAAATTCACCTCGTGGCTATAATTCAATTAGGTCTCACCGTAACCAAAAAATAACGAGGAGTATTTGCAAGCTCATTGGATGGCATGACTTAAATTTGACGGGTATTTTAAAAATGTTTGTGTTAACGAATAATGCATGCACACAAGATTCGCTACACTATTTGTTAAAAATTATTTTAACCAATTGTGTATATGTCGATCGTGTTTATGTGTCTAGTTTGTTATTTTATTTTATATATAAAAATAACAAATACACAAAATTGTATCGTTTAAAAATAATTTTAAAAGATTTCGGTCATATATAATTTGTGTTTCAAAAATCATTTAACTTTAAACTCGTTAGAGTTTAACTTTTAAAATCATCAATTTTAATCTTTGAAATTGTTACCGGTTTTATTTGATGTTTTCATCAAAAACATTTAGCATATGTTCTAATCAACAATTATGTATAATGCAAAAATATAACACAACCATATCATGCATCACACACACACATAGCCTAGCCCGAAAATCCTATTCTCGATCCCATGAGCCGACATGAGATCAAGAGGTCAAACTAAGGGTAATATCGTAGCTCCCACTTGATTCAAGAATCAAGTGAAAACTTGACAAACGCTATCATTGTCAACTTGACCTGTTCGCCATCTTCTAATCCAAAAGCATGTTTTTTTTATCTTCAATCTTCATCTTGTTACATTTATTTAAATTTGAAAATACAACTAAACTAGTACTTTTACAAATTGAAATAAACTTAAATACAATACTATGAAAATAAAACATAAATATAATACAACTTTGGCTTGAAAAATGGCCTTTCTAATAATACAAATAATCGATCATGACATAATATTGCCGTAATCAACAATCACAGCAATCATACATAGGTCGGGGCATTATGGGCTATGTGTGCAATCACAATTCTAATAACTACATTATTAAAAACTACATATGATTTGTCCATAGTTACAATGCATGTGTACAATCATGGAATGAAATAAGCAACAATTATTCAAGCCATAATAAATTTAAAATTTATACCAGTGATATTTTTTAGATCTTATTTGTGCCTCACGAGGTTTAATTTAAAACAAACATGTTGAAATTATAAAAAAAAAGTTTTTACTTTTTACCAATTCACCACAAAACTAGATCTGAGAAAATCACGTGACAATTAAAATGGTGTAAAAGCGGCTCTGATACCACTGATGGAAAACCGTGTATACTTTTCATTCAGATTAACGCAGCGGATAGTTAAAATAAACTTATTATTACAAAACATGCACACGATTGACGGTTCCAACAAGATCCAATTACACCACTACTAATTGTCAAAATATATAATTTCATAAAGTGAGTAAACGATATACCTTTCCTGAAAAAATGAATTGATGGAGAGAAACCTACGATCAAAGGATATGACCGTCTCTTTGGATAGTCAACACTACACTTCAAACGATCGTCAATGGATGCTAGTCTAAAACCCGAGTAATGTATTATAATAATCAAATTATTATAATAAGAGTATGAACAAATAAAAATACTCAATATGTGAATTCCTTTTCTATTCAAAAGGAACCAAAATTAAAGCGTAATGTATCTCAGTAGCTTGAAAGAAATATGAAGAGAATTAAAGTGTGAAGATTTTAATTTTCAGAAAAACGAGTCTTGCTAGTTCTCTCACCTTTGTCTTCTTTTATATCATACTTCAAAAATAAAAAGAATAGCTATATCTATATTAAATTAGAAATCACAACCGACACATGTATTGGTTATGATTACTCTTTATCTTTTTTTTTTATTTTAATCTTGCCATTTTCTTTTGTCTTGTAAGTGAACACCAACTAATCCACATGTATTTGGCAACAAGCATTTAATTTAATGTACTAGTTGATCAACTTGTTAAAGTTATAATCATCTGTAAATTAATTAATCACACTTTAATTAATTTAATTCAAAACAAACATTTTAATTTGTTCCATTAGTCAGGTAGTAAATATACATCATATGTATATATATTTAATTTGATGTCTAGGTGTATATGTGTGTGACCCCGAAGGCTCAAAAGAATTTAGCCGTATAATTTTATTTGTACCTTGCACATTAATCTTACAAATACTACTACCAACATTATCAACGATAACCGAACCAAACTGAATGCTACTAACAAGAGAAAACTCATCCAACCACGGTCGAATTCCGTATAGTTTTTACGGTGTGTTTTCAAATGTTAATAAGGTTGATAAGTGTGACGACCTGGAAATTTCCGATCAAATTTAAACTTAATCTTTATATGGTTTCGACACGATAAGAAAAGTCTGTTATCCCGAGTCTCAAAATTTTTGAACTATTTTCATGAACGCATTTGACCTTCGAATGTTCCCGACGATTCACGAGCAACTATTTGTAAATAGATACATATATATATTTAAATGTATGAATGTATATATTAAATTGAAATAAAATTTATAATATAATATGAGTTAATTAATTATGTAAAGAAAATAATATATGATATTAGTAAAATAAATCTATATATATGTAAGATATATATTGAATGTTTATTTATATGGTTTCGAATTTATTTTGTAAACAATAATAGCACGCGTTGTCAGTCGATTGATATTAGACATGTTAAATACGAACTTATGGGATTTTAAAATAAACGGTGATCCGAAATTGAGTTAAATAAATTATAGGCTTAGTAAAAATGTATTTAGGAGTTATTTCTTAAATTTTAAAACTTTTTGTATTTTACTTGGGATTGGGAGTGCATAATTAATGTAATTTTTATTTAATAATTAATGAATAAATTTTATACCATAATGACCAAAATAAATAAATATTGTTAATTTAAAAATATGGAATTTTTCTGAATACTTTATTCCGCCACTAATCATCAACGGAGCACGATATACTACCCAAATTAAAAGTGTCATTAAAAGTGTCGGTGGATACACTATATTTCTGCTTTCCTGTTAATAATGCAAGTTGTGAAATAATTGTAGATTTATGTTTTCCTTTTTCATTAGTCAAACATTATGACATCTATCTTTATTCTATATAGTATTACTCCGTATTTCTTTCTCAATCTCACTAATTCTTGTTGGTTTTACTTGAGCCAAGAGATCACCTGAATTAACATCTATCATTCTCTCTTCCTCTATTTATTATTTCTTTCTTGTTTCTTTTGAGAACCCCAAAAACCGTACACCTTATCACCACCCAATAACTCCACAAAACACCTACGATCACCATGCTAGATCACCACTCTACAACCCCCTTCAACCCACCACCAAACCTCACCATAATCTGCTGTTTTGTCGCGAGGAAAACGCCATCAAAACACCACCTTTAATCACATCCATGAACCATCTTGTTTACTACTACCATAACCAACATAGTAAACTATATCATTCTTTCTAAATCTCCTTCATGTGAACCGCCAACACCATGAGCACCACTACCGCCGACTACCACCCCAAAACCACCACCATGAATCTTAGTTCCACCCTCTCTCTTTTTCTCTCTCTCTCCTCTCTCTTTCTCTTCTTCTTAATTGTGAACCCAAACCAACATTACAATCTGCTATTTGTTTTCGTTATTCTGTCTAAACCGCCCAACCCAAACCCACCTCAGAATACCGTCACAACTACCTGATTGTTCGAATTCTGCTGTTGTTAACAACGAAAAAGTTGATGAATTTTACGTGTTACGCGTAATCTTAAAACACCTCCTTCGTTACTGTTTTACCACTTGTTGTACGTTTCCATTTTTATTCAAACCACACCAAACCAGCTTGATTAGCTGATATCTTACTTTGTTTCCTGTTACAAGCGATAACTGTGATGATGGAAGTTGGATGACTATGTAATGAACGATGATTGTGTATGAAGATGATGATGAGGTTAAACACGATAATGATGATAGAGAGGTGATGAAGATGAAAAATTAACGGAATGATGATGATGGATGAAAGTGACGATGAATAGTTACGACACATGATGAGGATCGTGACATTTTTGCTACGTTTTTTTTTTAAGGTATGATGATGGTTCTATGATAATGATGATGATCAAGGAAGATAATAATGATATGATGATGATGATGAAGGATTAGTGATGATGATGATTATGTTTAAATAACGATGATCGGATGATGTTGATAATAATAATACATGATGAATCGATGAAGATGGGAATGAGATAATGATTTTGATGTTAATAAAGATGATAATCTGGATTTTAAGTTCAAGCTAGAAGAGAAACAAACAGTTCAATACATGTTATATCATTTAAACCGTGAGATATTTCAAGAAAGTATCAAGCGGTTCAAAGGTTTACAATGTTTGTGATAGTTAAGAGGTCCTAAGTTCGAAACCAGGCCACGGCGTTTTATTTTTTTAACAAAAGAAACTGTTGGGCCAGAATACTTGCTGATGGGCCGTGCAATGGACTGTTCTTGGGAAAGCTTGAGCCAAGGTTTAATTCAACTGTTGGGCCGTGTGGTTTAGTATAGTTGGGCCGTGAACTTTGATTTGGTATTGGGCCGTAGGTTTTGCTGTTGGACCAAAATAATAAGAGTTATATATAATGGATACCAATACAAATCAGAAAAGTAGAAATGGACGTATGGTTTAGAAGGTGTTTCGGGTGAGCGAGAGGTCGAGGGTTTGAATCTTGTCTGGAGCACTTCTTTTTAGAAAAAGCTTGGAGAGTGTATACACTTTTATTTTATTTCTATCCTTATCATTATTAGTAACTATTAATTATTATTATTATTATTATTATTATTATTATTATTATTATTATTATTATTATTATTATTATTATTATTATTATTATTATTATTATTATTATTATTATGTTTATTGATATCATGATTTTTATTATTATCATCAATATAGTTACATTATTATCATTGGTATAAGTATTATAAGTAGTATCATTATTATTAACATTATAATTAGTATTAAATTATCATGTTGTATAAAACTTATCATTTCTAGTGTTATTATAATTATTATTACTATTATTATTATAAGTATTAATATTATCAATATTATTAACATTATTAAGTAAAAGTATTATTAATATAGATATTATAGTCATTATTATTATTATCATGCTTATTGTTAAAAGTATTAAAATTATCATTTGTAATAAGATTGCCGTTATTATTAAAACTATCATTTTTATTATCATTAAGAGAATCATTAATATTTTTATCATTATTATTATAAGTATTATTAACATATCACATAAAAATCTTTTATACAAAAATATATTTATAACATAAAACATAACTGTAGCAATATTTTTGTAATAAATATTAATTTTCTATTTAAAGTATATAAAAATAATTATATCTAATTAAGTTATTAATGAAATATATAATTAAAATAACAATTAAATCGCTAATAATAATATATATAATTATTCGATTACGCGTATATGTATTAATACATATATGAATGATATAGGTTCGTGAATCCGAGGCCAACCTTACACTTGTTCAATGTCGTCATATGTATTTTTACTACAAAATACAGTATGGTGAGTTTCATTTGCCTTTTTACCCTTTATATTTTTGGGCTGAGAATACATGCGTAACTTTTATAAATGTTTTACGAAATAGACACAAGTGATCGAAACTACATTCTATGGTTGGATTATCGAATTGAATATGCCCCTTTTTAGCTTGGTAGCCTAAGAATTAGGGAAATGGCCCCTAATTGACGCGAATCCTAAAGATAGATCTATGGACTTTGACACGTCCCATTCGGGTTACGAATGCTTTAGTACTTCGATTATCATGTCCGATGAGAGTCCCGGAATGATGGGGATATTCTATATGCATCCTGTTAGTTCGGTTATCAAGCGTTCACCATATGAATGATTTTTATCTATATGCAGTTTGCGAAATGCCTGATATGAGATGATGTTTATGAAAAATGAAATGAAAATCTTGTGGTCTATTAAATTAATGGAAATGATTGTTATGATAAACTAATGAACTCACCAACCTTTTGGTTGACACTTGAAAGCATGTTTATTCTCAGGTACGAAAGAAATCTTCCGCTGTGCATTTGCTCATTTTAGAGATATTACTTGGAGTCATTCATGACATATTTCAAAAGACGTTGCATTCGAGTCGTTGAGTTCAACAAGATTATTATTAAGTTATTGATAGTTTGGATATATTATGAAATGGTATGCATGCATGTCAAATTTTGATGTAATGAAAGTTTGTCTTTTAAAAACGAATGCAATGTTTGTAAAATGTATCATTTAGAGGTTAAATACCTCGCGATGTAACCAAATGTAATGTATTCGTCCAGATGGATTAGGACGGGGCATCACAGGTGGTATCAGAGTGGTGGTCTTAGCGAACCAGGTCTTGCATTAGTGTGTCTAACTGATAGTTGTTTAGATGCATTAGTGAGTCTGGACTTCGACCGTGTCTGCATGTCAAAAGTTTTACTTATCATTTCGTGTTGAAAATCATCTACTTATCATCCTTAGGAAATTACCTGCTTATCATTCCTAGTCTAGACACATCTTACTGCATCGATTTCCTGAATAGTGGATAGACAAATCCATATCTTAGCGTATCTGTTACTATAGACTTTATCTGACACTTTTCCTTAATTTTCTCCGTAATCTACGGGATCTTCTGTACTATATTAGATATTCTATATAATTAGAATATTATCTGATAACCGAAAATCATTTCATATCGAAAATCCTCTAACTGATCATAAGAGATGGATCCTACACCTAGCTTGGATTCCATTAGTTCCGGAAGCAATTTCGAGATGTGTATTGAAGTAGACTCTGAAGTCAATGAACCCGAAGTGTCTCCACCGTTTAGCTATTTTTCTTTCTAGGGGAGATGGGGGTGGGTCCGAGATTTACTCACTCGATGGAGAAATGAAGAAGGCGAGCCCTACCGCGAACCAAACTTACCTCCTAACATCGGAGAAAACGATGTACTCACCGGTGAACCTATGCGCAACACTGTATTCACCCTTCTTGCTAAAGTTTTCCACCTCGAAGGTCGCATTACTGCAATCTCAGAAAATATTCAACCTCTACTTCCGAATACCAATCGAAGGGGAATATTAGAAGAAGTTAGGGAACTTCGAATTGATAATCAAGATCTATCGAATCAGATGAGTGGATGGATAGAAATGATAGAGGGTAGGATAGAAACCCTGACAAGAATGGTGCGTGATTTACAAGCTATACTTACTACACCAACATCATCACCAACCTCAGCACCAACAACACTTGTAGCACCAACAACAACAGTACCACCATCAGCAGCACCAGCAGCATAACCAGTACCAACAACAACAACATCATCACACGTCTCAACCTCGCAATCTATACCTCAAGCATAATCATCGTTCTACGAATCGTTCTACATAAACTATCTTCGTCCTTCATGGCGATTATGAAATCTCTAATGTTTTAGAGATTATGTACTCTAGTTCTAGCCGTAAATCTGATGAGTTTAATATCACATTGACTCATTAAATCCATGATTACATCGAAAGAAAATGTATATGTATATATATTTTCATAAAGATTGTAATTAAAAATTCTTTTGTACAAACTATTAATGGTGAAAATATTTTAACGGGTAGGTAATACCCGAAGAATATTCAGATTTCACATTAATAAGTTACACTGTACATCCTTCGAATCTGATTCAACGGTCATTTACTATCCTACTTACAACCACCGATATACGTATCCGTTCACCGCAGAGTAACCATTTTCATTCAATTTTGGATTTTGACCTATCAGAATTCAACAAGTGGCATAATGAAGAAAACATTGGACAAAAATAAAATTTGTTAGAAACAAACAAATTAACTATGAGAAATTTTGTTAAGAATCCACGCTAACAAAATCCTAGCTAACTGTTCCTAGCTAACTGTTAATTCCTTATTACATTTATTTATCGCAATTTAATTATCGCAATTTTAATTCTCGCAATTCTATTTATCGTCATTTAATTTATGTTATTTAATTTACGCACTTTAAATATCGGGACACGTATACAAGGTTTTGACATATCATATCGACGCATCTATATATATTATTTGGAATAACCATAGACACTCTATATGCAGTAATGATAGAGTTATCTATATAGGGTTGAGGTTGATTCTTAAATAATATATATACTTTGAGTTGTGATCGAGTCTGAGACATGTACACGGGTCACGATACGTATTAATTAATTCAAATATTATATATTAAACTATATATGAATTATTGGACTGTTAACTGTGGACTATTGACTGTGGACTAATAACATTGGACAATTAAAATGAATTAAAATATTGAATATAACATATGAAACTAAACATTTCTTCAAGTTTGCCACTTGATTTCATCTTAAACTTCATTTGTATTTTGACGATTACAATCTGCGTTCCAATCTTTCATGATTCTTGAAAACACCTCAATCGAGAGGATAAACCAACCGCACTTCATCTACGGAAGAAAAGATTTATGCATATAGTTATGCACCTGAAAACACTCGGAACCTGAGTAAACGTTTAACATGTATCTGTGCTAGCTCCTTTGGCGTTGTTATTACCGAAAATAACTCTGCAATCCCTTTCTAAATTAGACAATTTTGTCACAACTCCAGCAAGTCAACTTCGACTTTTCAATCGTACCAGTCTTATTATAACCCTGATGTATATGCGTTCTCTTTAATTGTTACCGGAAAACCTTTTATATTCCACCATATTACCATCAGCGTTTAATCATTTAAAAACATAATTCTCTTGAAAGCACCTCAGATTGATAACCAATAATTCAGGTATGGTAGCATTAAATGCAGAGGAAACAGAAAAATTGTAGATGGTCTAAACGGCCAAAAGTTTGATGATAAAGAAGGGAGTGTTTGGAACGCTCGATAGAAAATTTGGTACTGAAAAACAGATTGGGCAAACCATAAAGGAGACCAAGGCCAAATACAAGGACCATACCATATATTCAAAGAATCCAGGTAATTCTGGATCCGATGAAACCTTCAACGAATATCTTGCTCCGTACTCATGTTAAAATCTTGCGGAAAATCTTTCTTCATTAACCATCGAACTTAGAAATTCCAAAATATCATCATAAATATCTTCGATATTTCTGAAGATATTTTCATAAATATTTTCGTCCGAAATTATTTATCTCTTCGTGCTATCTATATTACATCATAAAGGAAACTACTTTAGTTTCTAAATTTCTTTAAAATTCGAGTTTGAATTATGAATGATTTTGAAGTAGTGTTGGAAATTGATGCATGAGTTAGTATATTTAACAACCCGTCTTAATCCATCCGGACGATGTCATCAACAGTTGGTCCCATTGTGATGATCGATTCCAAGTAATATCTTTAACATGAGCAAACGCACAGCGGAAGACTTAATTCGTACCTGAGAATAACATGCTTTAAAATGTCAACATAAAGTTGGTGAGATATATAGGTTTGATGCTAGCAGCGTTATAACAATGGACCACAAGATTTCATATTTATACATAATACACTCCTCGTGTATGGAAAAGACGTTGAGCACTTGGTAACCATACTTAACTATAAGTCACAGCAGCATACTCTTAAATAAACCCTACACCGTACCAAAGTGTAGTAACGAAACGAAGTACTGTGCAACCGTTAAATGCTGGTCGTCCAGCCCGGTTGGGGATGTCAGCCCGATAGATCTATCAACAGGATTCGCGTTTACGCTCCTCACGTAATTAGCAGTTACCAAGTATAAAGAGATATGCCATGGTACAACTCAACGTAGAATTTAGTTTTATCACTTGTGTCCATAACGTAAATCATTTATAAAAACAGCGCATGTATTCTCAGCCCAAAAAATATTTAGAGTTTAAAAGGGACTATATACTCACCTAATGTATTTTGTAGTAAAAATACATATAACATCATTGATCAAGTATAAGGTTGGCCCTGGATTCACGAACCTATATTAATTATATATATAAATAATATTAACACATATAATAATAATGAACAGTATATTTTTTTATAATGTATTAAGATTTATATTTTTATAGTATATTTATAATAATATTTTTCATATATATAGTATATATATATATATATATATATATATATATATATATATATATATATTGTACGTACAGTGATAGAGTTAATAATAATAAAAGAGTCATATTTTATAATGGTAATGACAATAATAATACTTATAGTATAATAATCTTAATAACAATAAAATTGATCAAAGTGATAATATTATTAATGATAATTATAGTTTTCAACATTAATTAAAATATTAATTAATAATAATGAAAATTTTTATTAATTTTAGTAATGATAATAATATAATAATAATGATATTAATATTAATAATAATAACATTAAGTAATAGAAAAACTACCTTTGATGGAAAGTATCAAGAAAACAATTAGACTGCCCCTCACAGGGTTCGACCCTGTGACCTCCAGTTACCCAACCAAACACCCAACCAACTGCTCTGATTCTCATTTCTGTTTTAATTTACAGTTTAAATGCATATAGCCATTACATGTCTGTTTATCATTTTCATCCATCATCACCATCTTATTATCTTTACGGCCCATTGAAATCTCGGCCCAATATGAACTGAAATGTTGAAGTCCATTTTCTAGTCCGTTAATGACCCGCTTGTTATTGTTTTTAAAAGGCCCGATTATTAGTAAACCTAGAAAATCATTCTAGTTTATAGTTTATATATCCTTTCCTTGTCGGTTAGATCAAAAAGAAAAGAAACAAAAAAAAAAAAAAAAAATTGTCCTCCACTATGTAACCGACACACACCATCATTCTTCATTCTTCATCATTATAGCAGTATCATAAATAGATTAGAAAAAGAAATAACGAGGTAGCAGTATCTTTCTCATCCTTTTGGGATCTCTTCATCTTAGCATCACGTCATCTTTATTAATCTCCTGGGTTCTTCGAACGATGACAGAAACAGTAACAAGCGAATAGCAGTGGGGGTTTGTTTGGACTGAAACAAAAATCAAGTTACGCAGCGGTAGCAGGTAACAATTGGAAATTGGTTTTGGTTTAGTTTATTGAGTCAAACAGCCATAGTTGTAGCAGTTAACAGGAATAGGAGGGCTTGTAGCAGGAGATCGATTTAAACAATAATATATGGTTGTAGCTTTAGTAGACTGTATCAGTTAATTAAGGGTATTAAGGTGACGGTTTTGTGGCTGTAAAACAGAAAGGAAATAGTAGTAATATGTTGAGCATGATTATTTGGTAGCAGAAAAATGAAACAAATGTTTAAGCAGGTCACGAGGGTTTATAGTCTATATCGAAGAGAGAGATAGACGAGAAAGAAAGGAAGAGAGAGATGATGGTTGTCGGGTGGCGAATGGTGGTGTATGGTAATGGTTTAATATGGTTGCCGATGGTGTTTAAGAGAAAGAAGGAAGGTGGGTTGCAACGTGAGAAAGATAAAATAGAAAGGTGGTGCGATGGTGGCTAGGGTGGCGGACATGGTGACTCGTTGGTGGTAGCCGAAAGTGTACGGTTGAGGAGGTGAGCGTGGCGTGTGGTAGTCTCGTGGTGGATCGTTATGAAATCATGGTGTGTTTCGTTGAATGATTGGAGGAAGATGACAATGATGATGATCATCGATGATGATGAAGATGGTGTTGTGTTCATGGTGGTTTGAAGTATTGTTATTGATACATAAAGATGATATGGTTGAATAAAGAAAAGGGAAAAAAAAAAATATAAATGAAAATGGTTACAGGTTATGGGTGAAAGATTATATCTATGTACATATATATATTTATAGACAGATTGACATAGATATATTCGATCCATATACGTTATTCCAAACACAGTATTTGATAGTAATAATTAAAGAATAATAAAGTAATCAATCCTAAACGTGAAAGTACTATATAGAATTGAAAAATCCGCCGACAGTCAGATATTTTATCTTCGCGGAGTGATATATCGTGTCCATTGCTAAACAGTTAACGTCTAAAAGTGTTCCTAAAAATCCCAGATTTTTAGATTAATTATATTTAATAATTTCACTCATAAATTGTTTGAAACCTGATCCAAAAAGGTTCAAAAATGTTCATTATACATATATTTATATATACACATATTTATATATATCCACACATTTACAAGCAATGGTTCGTGAATCATCGGGGACAGTCAAAGGGTAATTGATTACCTAAATATAGATTTCAGACTTTCTAGACTCAATATTACAAGTTTTTGCTTATCATGTCAGAAACATATAGAGTTTAAGGTTTAAATTTGGTCGGAAATTTCCGGGTCGTTACAGTACCCACCCGTTAAAGAAATTTCGTCCCCGAAATTTGGTAGAGGTTGTCATAAATAACAATAGGAATGTTTTCATGACGAATATGAGATAATAACGAAGTTTTATCATTATTGATAGATATAGATAAAACATTTCGATCATGTGAAGGGTACGAGTGAAGCTATCACAAAAGAGTGAAATGAGTAATATGGTATCGTTTTAACTGATGACGTGGTTATGATTGATTTCCGGAATTCACGAGATTTAAAGAAAATCTTTCGTAATAAGATTTGGTTCTTTCGGCGATTTAGGAAACATGATCTCCTTTGATTTAATGCGGCAAATCTGTTGTGATTTCTTTGTCGGATATTTTACTTATAAAACTACCCCCTTCGTCTCCTTATTTCCATATTCCACATCTTCTACTCTTTCTCCTTACTTAAAGATATTTGTCAATATGCTCCATCCTATTCTAATCCTTGATATGTTCTTAATTTTCACATTTGTCATCCTTCTCTTTCATCTACCACCAGAAGAATCTATTTACTTCTACTATACTCTTGTGTTTATAGTGTTTCTAATTCTCCCGTGTTTTTATATTGCTATTTGTATTGATATACATGGTTTGAAATTTCTGGGTGGTTATTGAGTTTTATATCTTCCCTTATACTTCGATGTCCATACTCCTTTCTTCTATAATCATTGTCATCCACAGTTAATGCTTTCTCCTATTTGCTGCGATTTATACTTCCAATTTCTATTTTGGGGCTTTGTCCATTCGTTTCTTCTTCCCGTCCTCAAGCCAAGCGAGCAATGGTTCGGAAATTCGTAGGTATTAGATTTGGAATGAACATAGCTAATGTTCTCAAAAAGGAATGGTAATGGCACGATTTGATTTGTCAAATTACCAGAATATCCAGGAAGATAGAACTATCAAGATGATTTATTCTTAATACGTTTCGGAATTGGATAGAATGTAAGAGCCATGTAACATGGCACATGATGACGGTACTGTGAATAATCACATTCCATTAGAAACTTAACATGACTTACTGTAATATAAGGAAGTTGATCAAGTTTCATTATATTATACTAATTCATGCATCAGTTCCCAACACTACTTCAAAACATTCATATTTTAAACTTGGAGGTTTCAAAATTTAGAAACTGACACAGTTTCTTTTATGTTGTAACGTAGATGTTACAGAGTGATAAATGATTTCAGATAAGGATAGTTGTGAAAATATCTCCAAAAATATGGAGAATATGTATAACGGAAGATATGAAGATATCTTATAATATCTAAGATAAGATGATGATGAAGAATAACATCTGGAAAGATTTAGAATAAGGAGTAGGGTTCTTACTAACGGTTTCTGCAAGCACTGAATCGTTTGGATTCTTTGAAAGAAGATTCAGTTCTTGTATTTGTTCTTTGTTTCTTTCACGGTTAGCTCAATCCGTTTTTCATTACCAAATTTGCTATCGAGTGTTTCTAACACTTCATTCTTTATCATCAACTTTTAACCATTAAGACCATCTACAACATGCTGCTTCGTCAGCATTTTCGAAGTTAACAGATCCGAGTCATCGGTTATCAAACCGAGGTGATTTCAGGAGCATTGTGTTTTTAGATGATTAAACGCTGATGGTAGTATGGTGGATTATAAAAGGTTCTCTGGTAACAATAAATAAACACGTATATATTCCGAGGTTATAACAAGGTTGTTTTGAACGAAAAATCGAAATCAACTTGCTGGAGCTGTGACAAAATTTGGCTAATTTGAAAAGGAATTGCAAAGTTATTTTGGGTAATAATAACACTAAAGGAATTAACACTGCTACGTGTTAAGCGTTGACTCAGATTCCGAGAGTTTTTCAGGTGCATAACTATATGCAAGAATCTTTTCTTCCATAGATGAGGTGCAGTTGGTTCAACTTCTCGATCGAGGTGTTTTCAAGAATCATGAAAAGTTGTGAATGCGAATTGTAATCATCAAAATACGAATGAGTTTTAAAATAGAATCAAGTGGCAAACTTGAAGAATTGTTTAGTTTCATATATGATAATCGATATTTTACTTCATTTTAATTGTCCAAAATTAGCAGTCCAATAGTTCAATTGTCTAATAGTCCGATAGTTCAATAATATATGTATATATATATATATAATATTCGAATTAATTAATACGTATCGTGACCCGTGTACCGGTCTCGGTGTCGATCACAACTCAAAGTATATATATATTTTGGAATCAACTCCGACCCTGTATAGCCAACTCCCACATTCACATATAGAGTGTCTACGGTTGTTCCGAAATATATATATATAGATGGGTCAATATGATAAGTCGAAACCTTGTATACGTGTCCCGTTATTTAAAGTGCGTAAAATAAATAAATATATATCATGACCCATTATACAACGTGTTGTCTTAGAATTAATCCGACGTATTGTTGTACATGTGTCCCGACAGTATGTACAGTGCAGAAATTGAAATTGCGAGAATGTAAATTGCGATAAATTAAATGTTAATCAGTTAGCTGGGAACAGTTAGCCGGAACAGTTAGCGTGGAATCTTAATAATATTCATCATAGTTAATTCGTGTGTTTCTAACCAATTTTTTTTATTTGTCCAATGTTTCTTCTTTATGCCACTTGTTGGATTCGGATAGGTAAAAATCCAAATATGAAATTGAATGAAATTGGTTATTCAGTGGTGAACGGATTTGTATCTCTGGGGATGTAAATAGGATAGTAAATGACTTGTTGAGTCAGATTTGAAAGATGTACAGTGTAACTTATTAATGTGAAATCTAAATATTCCTCGAATACTACCTACCCGTTAAAATATTTTTTCATCATTAACAGTTTGTACAAAAGAATTTTTAATTACAATCTTTATGAAAATATACTTGCATATATATTTTCTTCGGATGTAATCATGGATCAAACGAGTCAATAAGATATTAAACTCATTCGATTTATCGTTAATACTAGATTACATAATCTTTAAAACATTAGAGATTACATAATCACCATGTCGAACGGAGATATATGAGGTAGAACGTTACGTAAAGCGAAGGTAATAGATGTAGAACGATATATAGAACGAAGATTATACTTGAAGTACAGATGATGATATTGAGGCGCGTGATATTGATATTCAAGGTACAGATCGTGATGTTGAGATTTACGACGTGATTGTGGTTGGGGTGATAAGAGTATTGTCGGCGTTGATGATGGTGGTACGAATTATACTGTTGGTGCTGCTGCTGATGTTTGTAACCTCCGCACCAGATTCTCCAAAGCCATTACTCGTGCACGTAGTTCGTTAACTTCTTTTATTATGTCGGGATGATTGACGATTGGAACGAGCGGGTGAGTAAGATTCGAAATATAGGATAATATATAATCGTGACGAGATACTCTAGAAATGAGTGGGTAAATAGTTTCTCGAACAGGTTCGCCGGTAAGTGCTTTCAGGTTCATTGCTAAGAGGGCAATTTGGTGAATGAGAAGGATCTTCGATGTGAAATAATGTTCGAATATAGGATGATATTCTAACTTCATAGAATATCTATATATAATGCTAAAGATTTCATAGCCTACAGAGGAACCTACGGCATATGACAAGCAAGTCTACATATGCGCTAAGATATGAATTTTTGTCTATACACTATCGATGCACTAAATGCAGTAAGACGTGTCTAGACTAAAGAATGATAAGCAGGCAATTCCATAAGGATGATAAGCAGATGGTTTCCGACTAGAAATGATAAGCAAAACTTTTTGACAGGTACACACGGTCAAAGTCCAGACTCACTAATGTATCCTAACAACTACCAGTTAGACACACTAATGCAAGGCCTGGTTCGCTAAGACCAACGCTCTGATACCAACTTTAACAACCCATCTTAATCCATCCGGACGATGTCATCAACAGTTGGTCCCATTGCGATGATCGATTCCAAGTAATATCTTTAACATGAGCAAACGCACAGCGGAAGACTTAATTCGTACCTGAGAATAACATGCTTTAAAATGTCAACATAAAGTTGGTGAGATATATAGGTTTGATGCTAGCAGCGTTATAACAATGGACCACAAGATTTCATATTTATACATAATACACTCCTCGTGTATGGAAAAGACGTTGAGCACTTGGTAACCATACTTAACTATAAGTCACAGCAGCATACTCTTAAATAAACCCTACACCGTACCAAAGTGTAGTAACGAAACGAAGTACTGTGCAACCGTTAAATGCTGGTCGTCCAGCCCGGTTGGGGATGTCAGCCCGATAGATCTATCAACAGGATTCGCGTTTACGCTCCTCACGTAATTAGCAGTTACCAAGTATAAAGAGATATGCCATGGTACAACTCAACGTAGAATTTAGTTTTATCACTTGTGTCCATAACGTAAATCATTTATAAAAACAGCGCATGTATTCTCAGCCCAAAAATATTTAGAGTTTAAAAGGGACTATATACTCACCTAATGTATTTTGTAGTAAAAATACATATAACATCATTGATTAAGTATAAGGTTGGCCCTGGATTCACGAACCTATATTAATTATATATATAAATAATATTAACACATATAATAATAATGAACAGTATATTTTTTTATAATGTATTAAGATTTATATTTTTATAGTATATTTATAATAATATTTTTCATATATATAGTATATATATATATATATATATATATATATATATATATTGTACGTACAGTGATAGAGTTAATAATAATAAAAGAGTCATATTTTATAATGGTAATGACAATAATAATACTTATAGTATAATAATCTTAATAACAATAAAATTGATCAAAGTGATAATATTATTAATGATAATTATAGTTTTCAACATTAATTAAAATATTAATTAATAATAATGAAAATTTTTATTAATTTTAGTAATGATAATAATATAATAATAATGATATTAATATTAATAATAATAACATTAAGTAATAGAAAAACTACCTTTGATGGAAAGTATCAAGAAAACAATTAGACTGCCCCTCACAGGGTTCGACCCTGTGACCTCCAGTTACCCAACCAAACACCCAACCAACTGCTCCGATTCTCATTTCTGTTTTAATTTACAGTTTAAATGCATATAGCCATTACATGTCTGTTTATCATTTTCATCCATCATCACCATCTTATTATCTTTACGGCCCATTGAAATCTCGGCCCAATATGAACTGAAATGTTGAAGTCCATTTTCTAGTCCGTTAATGACCCGCTTGTTATTGTTTTTAAAAGTCCCGATTATTAGTAAACCTAGAAAATCATTCCAGTTTATAGTTTATATATCCTTTCCTTGTCGGTTAGATCAAAAAGAAAAGAAACAAAACAAAAAAAAAAAATTGTCCTCCACTATGTAACCGACACACACCATCATTCTTCATTCTTCATCATTATAGCAGTATCATAAATAGATTAGAAAAAGAAATAACGAGGTAGCAGTATCTTTCTCATCCTTTTGGGATCTCTTCATCTTAGCATCACGTCATCTTTATTAATCTCCTGGGTTCTTCGAACGATGACAGAAACAGTAACAAGCGAATAGCAGTGGGGGTTTGTTTGGACTGAAACAGAAATCAAGTTACGCAGCGGTAGCAGGTAACAATTGGAAATTGGTTTTGGTTTAGTTTATTGAGTCAAACAGCCATAGTTGTAGCAGTTAACAGGAATAGGAGGGCTTGTAGCAGGAGATCGATTTAAACAATAATATATGGTTGTAGCTTTAGTAGACTGTATCAGTTAATTAAGGGTATTAAGGTGACAGTTTTGTGGCTGTAAAACAGAAAGGAAATAGTAGTAATATGTTGAGCATGATTATTTGGTAGCAGAAAAACGAAACAAATGTTTAAGCAGGTCACGAGGGTTTATAGTCTATATCGAAGAGAGAGATAGACGAGAGAGAAAGGAAGAGAGAGATGATGGTTGTCGGGTGGCGAATGGTGGTGTATGGTAATGGTTTAATATGGTTGCCGATGGTGTTTAAGAGAAAGAAGGAAGGTGGGTTGCAACGTGAGAAAGATAAAATAGAAAGGTGGTGCGATGGTGGCTAGGGTGGCGGACATGGTGACTCGTTGGTGGTAGCCGAAAGTGTACGGTTGAGGAGGTGAGCGTGGCGTGTGGTAGTCTCGTGGTGGATCGTTATGAAATCATGGTGTGTTTCGTTGAATGATTGGAGGAAGATGACAATGATGATGATCATCGATGATGATGAAGATGGTGTTGTGTTCATGGTGGTTTGAAGTATTGTTATTGATACATAAAGATGATATGGTTGAATAAAGAAAAGGGAAAAAAAAAATATAAATGAAAATGGTTACAGGTTATGGGTGAAAGATTATATCTATGTACATATATATATTTATAGACAGATTGACATAGATATATTCGATCCATATACGTTATTCCAAACACAGTATTTGATAGTAATAATTAAAGAATAATAAAGTAATCAATCCTAAACGTGAAAGTACTATATAGAATTGAAAAATCCGCCGACAGTCAGATATTTTATCTTCGCGAAGTGATATATCGTGTCCATTGCTAAACAGTTAAATTCTAAAAGTGTTCCTAAAAATCCCAGATTTTTAGATTAATTATATTTAATAATTTCACTCATAAATTGTTTGAAACCTGATCCAAAAAGGTTCAAAAATGTTCATTATACATATATTTATATATACACATATTTATATATATCCACACATTTACAAGCAATGGTTCGTGAATCATCGGGGACAGTCAAAGGGTAATTGATTACCAAAATATAGATTTCAGACTTTCTAGACTCAATATTACAAGTTTTTGCTTATCATGTCAGAAACATATAGAGTTTAAGGTTTAAATTTGGTCGGAAATTTCCGGGTCGTTACAGTATAATATAATGACACTTGATCAACATGATTATATTACAGTAAGTCATGCTGAGTTTCTAATGAAACATGATGATTCACAGACCATACCGTTATTATGTGCCATGTTACACGACTCTTACATTCTATCTAATCTAAAAACATATCAAGAAAATATATTTTTGATGGTTCTATCTTCTGTAATTCTGGTAATTTGACAAATCAAATCGTGCTATTACGTTCTTTCTTGTTTAGAACATTAAGTTCATTCAAAACTCCACACTTACGAATTCTGGACCGTTACTCGTTTTACTAGAGATCGAGAGGAGAATAAAAAGGCAAAGAGCTCCGAAACATAAGGGAAGATATAAAACTCGACAACAACACAGAAATTACAAACCGTGAATATTAATACGAATAGCAATATAAAGACAAGGTAGAATTAAGAATAGTATCACCCCAAGGTAATAGTAGAAGTAAACAGATTCTTCTGGTGAAAGATTTAAAAGAAGGATGACAGAAATGATAATTAGGAAAATATCAAGGATTAGAACGGGATTAAAGCATTTTCACAATCTTTTGGATGTATGAACTAAGAAAGAAAGTATAGGAATGGTGAGAATAATGGAACGGAAGAGCTTAATTTATAATGGAAATATCAGACAGAGTAATCGAGGTGGATCACCGTATTTAATTATAGAGATTTTAATTTCCTTACTCACCGAAGAAACAAATCTTTTAGATTTCGAAGATTTTCCTTAAATCCCTTGAATTTCGAAATTCAACCCTAGCTATTCAAAAGCTAAGACGAATCTCCATTTCTTCATTTCACTCTTTTGTGATAAATTCATTCTTAAGCTTCAAATAATTGAATTGTTTTATCCATATTATTCAATGATGATAAAACTCTATTTATCAACTCATATTCGTCATGAAAACATTTTTATTGTTAGTCATGACCACCTCACTCAAATTTCAGGACGAAATTTCTTTAACGGGTAGGTACTGTGACGACCTGGAAATTTCCGATCAAATTTAAACTTAATCTTTATATGGTTTCGACACGATAAGAAAAGTCTGTTATCCCGAGTCTCAAAATTTTTGAACTATTTTCATGAACGCATTTGACCTTCGAATGTTCCCGACGATTCACGAGCAACTATTTGTAAATAGATACATATATATATTTAAATGTATGAATGTATATATTAAATTGAAATAAAATTTATAATATAATATGAGTTAATTAATTATGTAAAGAAAATAATATATGATATTAGTAAAATAAATCTATATATATGTAAGATATATATTGAATGTTTATTTATATGGTTTCGAATTTATTTTGTAAACAATAATAGCACGCGTTGTCAGTCGATTGATATTAGACATGTTAAATACGAACTTATGGGATTTTAAAATAAACGGTGATCCGAAATTGAGTTAAATAAATTATAGGCTTAGTAAAAATGTATTTAGGAGCTATTTCTTAAATTTTAAAACTTTTTGTATTTTACTTGGGATTGGGAGTGCATAATTAATGTAATTTTTATTTAATAATTAATGAATAAATTTTATACCATAATGACCAAAATAAATAAATATTGTTAATTTAAAAATATGGAATTTTTCTGAATACTTTATTCCGCCACTAATCATCAACGGAGCACGATATACTACCCAAATTAAAAGTGTCATTAAAAGTGTCGGTGGATACACTATATTTCTGCTTTCCTGTTAATAATGCAAGTTGTGAAATAATTGTAGATTTATGTTTTCCTTTTTCATTAGTCAAACATTATGACATCTATCTTTATTCTATATAGTATTACTCCGTATTTCTTTCTCAATCTCACTAATTCTTGTTGGTTTTACTTGAGCCAAGAGATCACCTGAATTAACATCTATCATTCTCTCTTCCTCTATTTATTATTTCTTTCTTGTTTCTTTTGAGAACCCCAAAAACCGTACACCTTATCACTGAAATGTCCCGTTCTTATTGATTAAAAACGTTCCATATTAATTGATTTCGTTGCGAGGTTTTGACCTCTATATGAGACGTTTTTCAAAGACTGCATTCATTTTTAAACAAACCATAACCTTTATTTCATCAATAAAGGTTTAAAAAGCTTTACGTAGATTATCAAATAATGATAATCTAAAATATCCTGTTTACACACGACCATTACATAATGGTTTACAATACAAATATGTTACAACAAAATAAGTTTCTTGAATGCAGATTTTACACAATATCATACAAGCATGGACTCCAAATCTTGTCCTTATTTAAGTATGCTACAGCGGAAGCTCTTAATAATCACCTGAGAATAAACATGCTTAAAACGTCAACAAAAATGTTGGTGAGTTATAGGTTTAACCTATATATATCAAATCGTAACAATAGACCACAAGATTTCATATTTCAATACACATCCCATACATAGAGATAAAAATCATTCATATGGTGAACACCTGGTAACCGACAATAACAAGATGCATATATAAGAATATCCCCATCATTCCGGGACACCCTTCGGATATGATATAAATTTCGAAGTACTAAAGCATCCGGTACTTTGGATGGGGTTTGTTAGGCCCAATAGATCTATCTTTAGGATTCGCGTCAATTAGGGGGTCTGTTCCCTAATTCTTAGATTACCAGACTTAATAAAAAGGGGCATATTCGATTTCGATAATTCAACCATAGAATGTAGTTTCACGTACTTGTGTCTATTTTGTAAATCATTTATAAAACCTGCATGTATTCTCATCCCAAAAATATTAGATTTTAAAAGTGGGACTATAACTCACTTTCACAGATTTTTACTTCGTCGGGAAGTAAGACTTGGCCACTGGTTGATTCACGAACCTATAACAATATATACATATATATCAAAGTATGTTCAAAATATATTTACAACACTTTTAATATATTTTGATGTTTTAAGTTTATTAAGTCAGCTGTCCTCGTTAGTAACCTACAACTAGTTGTCCACAGTTAGATGTACAGAAATAAATCGATAAATATTATCTTGAATCAATCCACGACCCAATGTATACGTATCTCAGTATTGATCACAACTCAAACTATATATATTTTGGAATCAACCTCAACCCTGTATAGCTAACTCCAACATTCACATATAGAGTGTCTATGGTTGTTCCGAAATATATATAGATGTGTCGACATGATAGGTCGAAACATTGTATACATGTCTATGGTATCTCAAGATTACATAATATATAATACAAGTTGATTAAGTTATGGTTGGAATAGATTTGTTACCAATTTTCACGTAGCTAAAATGAGAAAAATTATCCAATCTTGTTTTACCCATAACTTCTTCATTTTAAATCCGTTTTGAGTGAATCAAATTGCTATGGTTTCATATTGAACTCTATTTTATGAATCTAAACAAAAAAAGTATAGGTTTATAGTCGGAAAAATAAGTTACAAGTCGTTTTTGTAAAGGTAGTCATTTCAGTCGAAAGAACGACGTCTAGATGACCATTTTAGAAAACATACTTCCACTTTGAGTTTAACCATAATTTTTGGATATAGTTTCATGTTCATAATAAAAATCATTTTCTCAGAATAACAACTTTTAAATCAAAGTTTATCATAGTTTTTAATTAACTAACCCAAAACAGCCCGCGGTGTTACTACGACGGCGTAAATCCGGTTTTACGGTGTTTTTCGTGTTTCCAGGTTTTAAATCATTAAGTTAGCATATCATATAGATATAGAACATGTGTTTAGTTGATTTTAAAAGTCAAGTTAGAAGGATTAACTTTTGTTTGCGAACAAGTTTAGAATTAACTAAACTATGTTCTAGTGATTACAAGTTTAAACCTTCGAATAAGATAGCTTTATATGTATGAATCAAATGATGTTATGAACATCATTACTACCTTAAGTTCCTTGGATGAACCTACTGGAAAAGAGAAAAATGGATCTAGCTTCAATGGATCCTTGGATGGCTCAAAGTTCTTGAAGCAAAATCATGACACGAAAACAAGTTCAAGTAAGATCATCACTTGAAATAAGATTGTTATAGTTATAGAAATTGAACCAAAGTTTGAATATGATTATTACCTTGTATTAGAATGATAACCTACTGTAAGAAACAAAGATTTCTTGAGGTTGGATGATCACCTTACAAGATTGGAAGTGAGCTAGCAAACTTGAAAGTATTCTTGATTTTATGAAACTAGAACTTTTGGAATTTATGAAGAACACTTAGAACTTGAAGATAGAACTTGAGAGAGTTCAATTAGATGAAGAAAATTGAAGAATGAAAGTGTTTGTAGGTGTTTTTGGTCGTTGGTGTATGGATTAGATATAAAGGATATGTAATTTTGTTTTCATGTAAATAAGTCATGAATGATTACTCATATTTTTGTAATCTTATGAGATATTTCATGCTAGTTGCCAAATGATGGTTCCCACATGTGTTAGGTGACTCACATGGGCTGCTAAGAGCTGATCATTGGAGTGTATATACCAATAGTACATACATCTAAAAGCTGTGTATTGTACGAGTACGAATACGGGTGCATACGAGTAGAATTGTTGATGAAACTGAACGAGAATGTAATTGTAAGCATTTTTGTTAAGTAGAAGTATTTTGATAAGTGTATTGAAGTCTTTCAAAAGTGTATAAATACATATTAAAACACTACATGTATATACATTTTAACTGAGTCGTTAAGTCATCGTTAGTCGTTACATGTAAGTGTTGTTTTGAAACCTTTAGGTTAACGATCTTGTTAAATGTTGTTAACCCAATGTTTATAATAACAAAAGAGATTTTAAATTATTATATTATCATGATATTATGATGTACTAATATCTCTTAATATGATATATATACATTAAATGTCGTTACAACGATAAACGTTACATATATGTCTCGTTTCAAAATCATTAAGTTAGTAGTCTTGTTTTTACATATGTAGTTCATTGTTAATATAATTAATGATATGTTTACTTATCATAATATCATGTTAACTATATATATAACCATATATATGTCATCATATAGTTTTTTTACAAGTTTTAACGTTCGTGAATCACCGGTCAACTTGGGTGGTCAATTGTCTATATGAAACCTATTTCAATTAATCAAGTCTTAACAAGTTTGATTGCTTAACATGTTGGAAACATTTAATCATGTAAACATCAATCTCAATTAATATATATAAACATGGAAAAGTTCGGGTTACTACAGTACCTACCCGTTAAATAAATTTCATCCCGAAATTTTAAGCTGTTGAAGGTGTTGACGAATCTTCTGGAAATAGATGTGGGTATTTCTTCTTCATCTGATCTTCACGCTCCCAGGTGAACTCGGGTCCTCTACGAGCATTCCATCGAACCTTAACAATTGGTATCTTGTTTTGCTTAAGTCTTTTAACCTCACGATCCATTATTTCGACGGGTTCTTCGATGAATTGGAGTTTTTCGTTGATTTGGATTTCATCTAACGGAATAGTGAGATCTTCTTTAGCAAAACATTTCTTCAAATTCGAGATGTGGAAAGTGTTATGTACAGCCGCGAGTTGTTGAGGTAACTCAAGTCGGTAAGCTACTGGTCCGACACGATCAATAATCTTGAATGGTCCAATATACCTTGGATTTAATTTCCCTCGTTTACCAAATCGAACAACGCCTTTCCAAGGTGAAACTTTAAGCATGACCATCTCTCCAATTTCAAATTCTATATCTTTTCTTTTAATGTCAGCGTAGCTCTTTTGTCGACTTTGGGCGGTTTTCAACCGTTGTTGAATTTGGATGATCTTCTCGGTAGTTTCTTGTATAATCTCCGGACCCGTAATCTGTCTATCCCCCACCTCACTCCAACAAATCGGAGACCTGCACTTTCTACCATAAAGTGCTTCAAACGGCGCCATCTCAATGCTTGAATGGTAGCTGTTGTTGTAGGAAAATTCTGCTAACGGTAGATGTCGATCCCAACTGTTTCCGAAATCAATAACACATGCTCGTAGCATGTCTTCAAGCGTTTGTATCGTCCTTTCGCTCTGCCCATCAGTTTGTGGATGATAGGCAGTACTCATGTCTAGACGAGTTCCTAATGCTTGCTGTAATGTCTGCCAGAATCTTGAAATAAATCTGCCATCCCTATCAGAGATAATAGAGATTGGTATTCCATGTCTGGAGACGACTTCCTTCAAATACAGTCGTGCTAACTTCTCCATCTTGTCATCTTCTCTTATTGGTAGGAAGTGTGCTGATTTGGTGAGACGATCAACTATTACCCAAATAGTATCAAAACCACTTGCAGTCCTTGGCAATTTAGTGATGAAATCCATGGTAATGTTTTCCCATTTCCATTCCGGGATTTCGGGTTGTTGAAGTAGACCTGATGGTTTCTGATGCTCAGCTTTGACCTTAGAACACGTCAAACATTCTCCTACGTATTTAGCAACATCGGCTTTCATACCCGGCCACCAAAAATATTTCTTGAGATCCTTGTACATCTTCCCCATTCCAGGATGTATTGAGTATCTGGTTTTATGAGCTTCTCTAAGTACCATTTCTCTCATATCTCCAAATTTTGGTACCCAAATCCTTTCAGCCCTATACCGGGTTTCGTCTTCCTGAATATTAAGATGCTTCTCCGATCCTTTGGGTATTTCATCCTTTAAATTTCCCTCTTTTAAAACTCCTTGTTGCGCCTCCTTTATTTGAGTAGTAATGTTATTATGAATCATTATATTCATAGATTTTACTCGAATGGGTTCTCTATCCTTCCTGCTCAAGGCATCGGCTACCACATTTGCCTTCCCCGGGTGGTAACGAATCTCAAAATCGTAATCATTCAATAATTCAATCCACCTACGCTGCCTCATATTCAGTTGTTTCTGATTAAATATGTGTTGAAGACTTTTGTGGTCGGTATATATAATACTTTTGACCCCATATAAGTAGTGCCTCCAAGTCTTTAATGCAAAAACAACCGCGCCTAATTCCAAATCATGCGTCGTATAATTTTGTTCGTGAATCTTCAATTGTCTAGACGCATAAGCAATCACCTTCGTTCGTTGCATTAATACACAACCGAGACCTTGCTTTGATGCGTCACAATAAATCACAAAATCATCATTCCCTTCAGGCAATGACAATATAGGTGCCGTAGTTAGCTTTTTCTTCAATAACTGAAACGCTTTCTCTTGTTCATCATTCCATTCAAATTTCTTCCCTTTATGCGTTAATGCAGTCAAGGGTTTTGCTATTCTGGAAAAGTCTTGGATGAACCTTCTGTAGTAACCAGCTAGTCCTAAAAACTGGCGTATGTGTTTCGGAGTTTTCGGGGTTTCCCACTTTTCAACAGTTTCTATCTTTGCCGGATCCACCTTAATACCTTCTTTGTTCACTATGTGACCGAGGAATTGAACTTCTTCCAACCAAAATGCACACTTTGAAAACTTAGCGTACAATTCTTCCTTCCTCAATACTTCTAACACCTTTCTCAAATGTTCACCGTGTTCTTGGTCATTCTTTGAGTAAATAAGTATGTCATCAATGAAAACAATGACAAACTTGTCAAGGTATGGTCCACACACTCGGTTCATAAGGTCCATGAACACAGCTGGTGCATTAGTTAAACCAAACGGCATGACCATAAACTCGTAATGACCGTAACGTGTTCTGAAAGCAGTCTTTGGAATATCATCTTCTTTCACCCGCATTTGATGATACCCGGAACGTAAGTCAATCTTTGAATAAACAGATGAGCCTTGTAGTTGATCAAATAAGTCGTCGATTCTCGGTAGTGGGTAGCGGTTCTTGATGGTAAGTTTGTTCAACTCTCGGTAGTCGATACATAACCTGAATGTACCATCTTTCTTCTTGACAAACAAAACAGGAGCTCCCCACGGTGATGTGCTTGGTCGAATGAAACCACGCTCTAAAAGTTCTTGTAATTGGCTTTGCAGTTCTTTCATCTCGCTGGGTGCGAGTCTGTAAGGAGCACGAGCTATTGGTGCAGCTCCTGGTACAAGATCTATTTGAAATTCAACGGATCGATGTGGGGGTAATCCCGGTAATTCTTTCGGAAATACATCGGGAAATTCTTTTGCAATGGGAACATCATTGATGCTCTTTTCTTCAGTTTGTACTTTCTCGACGTGTGCTAGAACAGCATAGCAACCTTTTCTTATTAGTTTTTGTGCCTTCAAATTACTAATAAGATGTAGCTTCGTGTTGCCCTTTTCTCCGTACACCATTAAGGGTTTTCCTTTTTCTCGTATAATGCGAATTGCATTTTTGTAACAAACGATCTCCGCTTTCACTTCTTTCAACCAGTCCATACCGATTATCACATCAAAACTCCCTAACTCTACTGGTATCAAATCAATCTTAAATGTTTCGCTAACCAGTTTAATTTCTCGATTCCGACATATATTATCTGCTGAAATTAATTTACCATTTGCTAATTCGAGTAAAAATTTACTATCCAAAGGCGTCAATGGACAACTTAATTTAGCACAAAAATCTCTACTCATATAGCTTCTATCCGCACCCGAATCAAATAAAACGTAAGCAGATTTATTGTCAATAAGAAACGTACCCGTAACAAGCTCCGGGTCTTCCTGTGCCTCTACTGCATTAATATTGAAAACTCTTCCACGGCCTTGTCCATTCGTGTTCTCCTGGTTCGGGCAATTTCTAATAATGTGGCCTGGTTTTCCACATTTATAACAAACTACATTGGCATAACTTGCTCCGACACTACTTGCTCCGCCATTACTCGTTCCGACACCATTTGTTCCTTTCGTTCTATTAACCCCTGGTCCGTAGACCTCACACTTCGCCGCGCTATGACCATTTCTTTTACACTTGTTGCAAAATTTGGTGCAGAACCCCGAGTGATTCTTTTCACACCTTTGGCATAGTTGCTTCTGATTGTTGTTGTTGTTGCGGTTATTATTGTTGTTGGGATGATTGTTGTAGTTGCTGTTGTTGTTGTTGTTGTTGTTGTTGGGCCGTTTGTTGTAGTTGCGATTGATGTTGCGATTGTTGGGATAATTGTTGCGATTATTGTTGTAATTGCTGTTGTTGTTGTATTGGTGATTCTTATCACCGTTTTCCTCCCACTTTCTTTTGACTTGCTTCACATTGGCCTCTTCAGCAGTCTGTTCTTTAATTCTTTCTTCAATCTGGTTCACTAGTTTATGAGCCATTCTACATGCCTGTTGTATGGAGGCGGGCTCGTGTGAACTTATATCTTCTTGGATTCTTTCCGGTAATCCTTTCACAAACGCGTCGATCTTCTCTTCCTCATCTTCGAATGCTCCCGGACACAATAGGCACAATTCTGTGAATCGTCTTTCGTACGTGGTAATATCAAATCCTTGGGTTCGTAACCCTCTAAGTTCTGTCTTGAGCTTATTGACCTCGGTTCTGGGACGGTACTTCTCGTTCATCAAGTGCTTGAATGCTGACCACGGTAGTGCGTACGCATCATCTTGTCCCACTTGCTCTAGATAGGTATTCCACCATGTTAACGCAGAACCTGTGAAGGTATGCGTAGCGTACTTCACTTTGTCCTCTTCAGTACACTTACTTATGGCAAACACCGATTCAACCTTCTCGGTCCACCGTTTCAATCCGATCGGTCCTTCGGTTCCATCAAATTCCAAAGGTTTGCAGGCAGTGAATTCTTTGTAGGTGCATCCTACACGATTTCCTGTACTGCTAGATCCAAGGTTATTGTTGGTATGTAGCGCAGCCTGTACTGCGGCTATGTTTGAAGCTAGAAAAGTACGGAATTCCTCTTCATTCATATTCACGGTGTGTCGAGTAGTCGGTGCCATTTCCTTCAAAATAGTTAAATGGAACAAGTTAATCATACAGAATATTAAGAGTAGTTAATAGTATTTCGTAGCATAATATGAACTCATTTATAAAAGCTTTTTCTTCATATTAGCGTTTTATAAGTTTAAATTCGGGTAGTACCTACCCGTTAAGTTCATACTTAGTAGCTAATATACAATTCAACTACTACAATTCTATATGAAAAACTGATTATAATAATATTTCGCGTTCAAACTTTTATACAATATTTTACAAACTTACAATACCGCTTATTTTACATAAAGCATGAAATATAGCACACAATAACTTTGATACAAGATAGTTGTGAAGACAATTCTAGCTAGTACACAAGTCGTTCAGCAAAGGCAATAAAGACACGTAATTCATACGTCCAGAAACAAGTCATGCATTCTGGTTTTACTAGGACTACTTCCCATCCTTGGTCTTGTGCAACATAACCGTTATGGCCGTTGATAAGACAGCGTGTTGTAACGTCATCAAAGGGACGAGGGTTACGTAATGTCCAACAGTCCCGTAATAATCTAAAAACCTCATTTCTTACCCCAATTACCGACTCCGTCACTTGTGGAAACGTTTTGTTTAATAGTTGTAGCCCGATGTTCTTGTTCTCACTTTGGTGAGAAGCGAACATTACTAATCCGTAAGCATAACATGCTTCTTTATGTTGCATGTTAGCCGCTTTTTCTAAATCACGAAGTCCAATATTCGGATATATTGAGTCAAAATAATTTCTTAACCCGTTGCGTAAAATAGCATTTGGGTTCCCCGCAATATATGCGTCAAAGTAAACACATCGTAACTTATGGGTTTCCCAATGTGATATCCCCCATCTTTCAAACGAAAGTCTCTTATAAACCAAGACATTCTTGGAACGTTCTTCGAATGTCTTACAAACTGATCTCGCCTTAAATAGTTGTGCCGAAGAATTCTGGCCGACTCTAGACAAGATTTCATCAATCATGTCTCCGGGTAGGTCTCTTAAAATATTGGGTTGTCTATCCATTTTGTGTTTTTAAACTGTAAAATAGACAAGAGTTAGATTCATAAAAAAAATACTTATTAATACAAGCAATTTTTACATATATCATAAAGCATAAGAACACTATATTCCATATATTACACCACACGAATACAACTATCTTATTCCGACTCGCTCGTTTCTTCTTCTTCGGTTTTGGTTCGTTTTGCCAAGTTTCTAGGGATATATGATGTTCCCCTAATACGAGCCGTCGTTGTCCACATTGGTTTAGAAAAACCTGGTGGTTTAGAGGTTCCCGGGTCATTGTTACAACTTAAGGACTTCGGGGGTTGACGATACATATAAAGTTCATCGGGGTTGGAATTAGATTTCTCTATTTTTATGCCCTTTCCCTTATTATTTTCTTTTGCCTTTTTAAATTCAGTTGGGGTAATTTCTATAACATCATCGGAATTCTCGTCGGAATTCGATTCATCGGAGAATTGGTAATCCTCCCAATATTTTGCTTCCTTGGCGGAAACACCATTGACCATAATTAACTTTGGTCGGTTGGTTGAGGATTTTCTTTTACTTAACCGTTTTATTATTTCCCCCACCGGTTCTATTTCTTCATCCGGTTCCGATTCTTCTTCCGGTTCCGATTCTTCTTCCGGTTCCTCTTCGGGAACTTGTGAATCAGTCCACAAATCATTCCAATTTACATTTGACTCTTCATTATTATTAGGTGAGTCAATGGGACTTGTTCTAGAGGTAGACATCTATCACATAATATCAAACACGTTAAGATATTAATATATCACATAATATTCATATGTTAAAAATATATAGTTTCCAACAAAAATGTTAAGCAATCATTTTTAAAGAAAACACGGTCGAAGTCCAGACTCACTAATGCATCCTAACAAACTCGATAAGACACACTAATGCAAATTTTCTGGTTCTCTAAGACCAACGCTCGGATACCAACTGAAATGTCCCGTTCTTATTGATTAAAAACGTTCCATATTAATTGATTTCGTTGCGAGGTTTTGACCTCTATATGAGACGTTTTTCAAAGACTGCATTCATTTTTAAACAAACCATAACCTTTATTTCATCAATAAAGGTTTAAAAAGCTTTACGTAGATTATCAAATAATGATAATCTAAAATATCCTGTTTACACACGACCATTACATAATGGTTTACAATACAAATATGTTACAACAAAATAAGTTTCTTGAATGCAGATTTTACACAATATCATACAAGCATGGACTCCAAATCTTGTCCTTATTTAAGTATGCTACAGCGGAAGCTCTTAATAATCACCTGAGAATAAACATGCTTAAAACGTCAACAAAAATGTTGGTGAGTTATAGGTTTAACCTATATATATCAAATCGTAACAATAGACCACAAGATTTCATATTTCAATACACATCCCATACATAGAGATAAAAATCATTCATATGGTGAACACCTGGTAACCGACAATAACAAGATGCATATATAAGAATATCCCCATCATTCCGGGACACCCTTCGGATATGATATAAATTTCGAAGTACTAAAGCATCCGGTACTTTGGATGGGGTTTATTAGGCCCAATAGATCTATCTTTAGGATTCGCGTCAATTAGGGGGTCTGTTCCCTAATTCTTAGATTACCAGACTTAATAAAAAGGGGCATATTCGATTTCGATAATTCAACCATAGAATGTAGTTTCACGTACTTGTGTCTATTTTGTAAATCATTTATAAAACCTGCATGTATTCTCATCCCAAAAATATTAGATTTTAAAAGTGGGACTATAACTCACTTTCACAGATTTTTACTTCGTCGGGAAGTAAGACTTGGCCACTGGTTGATTCACGAACCTATAACAATATATACATATATATCAAAGTATGTTCAAAATATATTTACAACACTTTTAATATATTTTGATGTTTTAAGTTTATTAAGTCAGCTGTCCTCGTTAGTAACCTACAACTAGTTGTCCACAGTTAGATGTACAGAAATAAATCGATAAATATTATCTTGAATCAATCCACGACCCAATGTATACGTATCTCAGTATTGATCACAACTCAAACTATATATATTTTGGAATCAACCTCAACCCTGTATAGCTAACTCCAACATTCACATATAGAGTGTCTATGGTTGTTCCGAAATATATATAGATGTGTCGACATGATAGGTCGAAACATTGTATACGTGTCTATGGTATCTCAAGATTACATAATATATAATACAAGTTGATTAAGTTATGGTTGGAATAGATTTGTTACCAATTTTCACGTAGCTAAAATGAGAAAAATTATCCAATCTTGTTTTACCCATAACTTCTTCATTTTAAATCCGTTTTGAGTGAATCAAATTGCTATGGTTTCATATTGAACTCTATTTTATGAATCTAAACAAAAAAAGTATAGGTTTATAGTCGGAAAAATAAGTTACAAGTCGTTTTTGTAAAGGTAGTCATTTCAGTCGAAAGAACGATGTCTAGATGACCATTTTAGAAAACATACTTCCACTTTGAGTTTAACCATAATTTTTGGATATAGTTTCATGTTCATAATAAAAATCATTTTCTCAGAATAACAACTTTTAAATCAAAGTTTATCATAGTTTTTAATTAACTAACCCAAAACAGCCCGCGGTGTTACTACGACGGCGTAAATCCGGTTTTACGGTGTTTTTCATGTTTCCAGGTTTTAAATCATTAAGTTAGCATATCATATAGATATAGAACATGTGTTTAGTTGATTTTAAAAGTCAAGTTAGAAGGATTAACTTTTGTTTGCGAACAAGTTTAGAATTAACTAAACTATGTTCTAGTGATTACAAGTTTAAACCTTCGAATAAGATAGCTTTATATGTATGAATCAAATGATGTTATGAACATCATTACTACCTTAAGTTCCTTGGATGAACCTACTGGAAAAGAGAAAAATGGATCTAGCTTCAATGGATCCTTGGATGGCTCAAAGTTCTTGAAGCAAAATCATGACACGAAAACAAGTTCAAGTAAGATCATCACTTGAAATAAGATTGTTATAGTTATAGAAATTGAACCAAAGTTTGAATATGATTATTACCTTGTATTAGAATGATAACCTACTGTAAGAAACAAAGA
Organism: Rutidosis leptorrhynchoides; assembly: GCF_046630445.1. NCBI lineage: Eukaryota > Viridiplantae > Streptophyta > Magnoliopsida > Asterales > Asteraceae > Rutidosis > Rutidosis leptorrhynchoides. The sequence continues at coordinate 19,165,478 of NC_092333.1, read as the reverse complement.
TTTCTTGAGGTTGGATGATCACCTTACAAGATTGGAAGTGAGCTAGCAAACTTGAAAGTATTCTTGATTTTATGAAACTAGAACTTTTGGAATTTATGAAGAACACTTAGAACTTGAAGATAGAACTTGAGAGAGTTCAATTAGATGAAGAAAATTGAAGAATGAAAGTGTTTGTAGGTGTTTTTGGTCGTTGGTGTATGGATTAGATATAAAGGATATGTAATTTTGTTTTCATGTAAATAAGTCATGAATGATTACTCATATTTTTGTAATCTTATGAGATATTTCATGCTAGTTGCCAAATGATGGTTCCCACATGTGTTAGGTGACTCACATGGGCTGCTAAGAGCTGATCATTGGAGTGTATATACCAATAGTACATACATCTAAAAGCTGTGTATTGTACGAGTACGAATACGGGTGCATACGAGTAGAATTGTTGATGAAACTGAACGAGAATGTAATTGTAAGCATTTTTGTTAAGTAGAAGTATTTTGATAAGTGTATTGAAGTCTTTCAAAAGTGTATAAATACATATTAAAACACTACATGTATATACATTTTAACTGAGTCGTTAAGTCATCGTTAGTCGTTACATGTAAGTGTTGTTTTGAAACCTTTAGGTTAACGATCTTGTTAAATGTTGTTAACCCAATGTTTATAATAACAAAAGAGATTTTAAATTATTATATTATCATGATATTATGATGTACGAATATCTCTTAATATGATATATATACATTAAATGTCGTTACAACGATAAACGTTACATATATGTCTCGTTTCAAAATCATTAAGTTAGTAGTCTTGTTTTTACATATGTAGTTCATTGTTAATATAATTAATGATATGTTTACTTATCATAATATCATGTTAACTATATATATAACCATATATATGTCATCATATAGTTTTTTTACAAGTTTTAACGTTCGTGAATCACCGGTCAACTTGGGTGGTCAATTGTCTATATGAAACCTATTTCAATTAATCAAGTCTTAACAAGTTTGATTGCTTAACATGTTGGAAACATTTAATCATGTAAACATCAATCTCAATTAATATATATAAACATGGAAAAGTTCGGGTTACTACAATCACCACCCAATAACTCCACAAAACACCTACGATCACCATGCTAGATCACCACTCTACAACCCCCTTCAACCCACCACCAAACCTCACCATAATCTGCTGTTTTGTCGAGAGGAAAACGCCATCAAAACACCACTTTTAATCACATCCATGAACCATCTTGTTTACTACTACCATAACCAACATAGTAAACCATATCATTCTTTCTAAATCTCCTTCATGTGAACCGCCACCACCATGAGCACCACTACCGCCGACTACTACCCCAAAACCACCACCATGAATCTTAGTTCCACCCTCTCTCTTTTTCTCTCTCTCCTCTCTCTTTCTCTTCTTCTTAATTGTGAACCCAAACCAACATTACAATCTGCTATTTGTTTTTGTTATTCTGTCCAAACCGCCCAACCCAAACCTACCTCAGAATACCATCACAACTACCTGATTGTTCGAATTCTGCTGTTGTTAACAACGAAAAAGTTGATGAATTTTACGTGTTACACGTAATCTTAAAACACCTCATTCGTTACTATTTTACCACTTGTTGTACGTTTCCATTTTTATTCAAACCAACCAAACCAGCTTGATTAGCTACTATCTTACTTTGTTTCCTGTTACAAGCGATAACTGTGATGATGGAAGTTGGATGACTATGTAATGAACGATGATTGTGTATGAAGATGATGATGAGGTTAAACACGATAATGATGATAGAGAGGTGATGAAGATGAAAAATTAACGGAATGATGATGATGGATGAAAGTGACGATGAATGGTTACGACACATGATGAGGATCGTGACATTTTTGCTATGTTTTATTTATTTATTTTTTTAAGGTATGATGATGGTTCTATGATAATGATGATGATCAAGGAAGATAATAATGATATGATGATGATGATGAAGGATTAGTGATGATGATGATTATGTTTAAATAACGATGATCGGATGATGTTGATAATAATAATACATGATGAATCGATGAAGATGGGAATAAGATAATGATTTTGATGTTAATAAAGATGATAATCTGGGTTTTAAGTTCAATCTAGAAGAGAAACAAACAGTTCAATACATGTTATATCATTTAAACCGTGAGATATTTCAAGAAAGTATCAAGCGGTTTACAGTGTTTGTGATAGTCTAGAGGTCCTAAGTCCGAAACCAGGCCACAGCATTTTATTTTTTTAACAAAAGAAACTGTTGGGCCGGAATACTTGCTGATGGGCCATGCAATGGACTGTTCTTGGGAAAGCTTGAGCCAAGGTTTAATTCAACTGTTGGGCCGTGTGGTTTAGTATAGTTGGGCCGTGAACTTTGATTTGGTATTGGGCCGTAGGTTTTGCTGTTGGACCAAAATAATAAGAGTTATATATAATGGATACCAATACAAATCAGAAAAGTAGAAATGGACGTATGGTTTAGAAGGTGTTTCGGGTGAGCGAGAGGTCGAGGGTTCGAATCTTGTCTGGAGCACTTCTTTTTAGAAAAAGCTTGGAGAGGGTATACACTTTTATTTTATTTCTATCCTTATCATTATTAGTAACTATTAATTATTATTATTATTATTATTATTATTATTATTATTATTATTATTATTATTATTATTATTATTATTATTATGTTTATTGATATCATGATTTTTATTATTATCATCAATATAGTTACATTAGTATCATTTGTATAAGTATTATAAGTAGTATCATTATTATTAACATTATAATTAGTATTAAATTATCATGTTGTATAAAACTTATCATTTCTAGTGTTATTATAATTATTATTACTATTGTTATTATAAGTATTAATATTAATATTATCAATATTATTAACATTATTAAGTAAGTATTATTAATATAGATATTATAGTCATTATTATTATTATCATGCTTATTGTTAAAAGTAATAAAATTATCATTTGTAATAAGATTGCCGTTATTATTAAAACTATCATTTTTATTATCATTAAGAGAATCATTAATATTTTTATCAATATTATTATAAGTATTATTAACATATCAAATAAAAATCTTTTATACAAAAATATATTTATAACATAAAACATAATTATAGTAATATTTTTGTAATAAATATTAATTTTCTATTTAAAGTATATAAAAATAATTATATCTAATTAAGTTATTAATGAAACATATAATTAAAATAACAATTAAATCGCTAATAATAATATATATAATTATTCAATTACGCGTATATGTATTAATACATATATGAATGATATAGGTTCGTAAATCTGAGGCCAACCTTACACTTGTTCAATGTCGTCATATGTATTTTTTCTACAAAATACAGTATGGTGAGTTTCATTTGCCTTTTTACCCTTTATATTTTTGGGCTGAGAATACATGCGCAAATTTTATAAATGTTTTACGAAATAGACACAAGTGATCGAAACTACATTCTATGGTTGGATTATCGAATCGAATATGCCCCTTTTTAGCTTGGTAGCTTAAGAATTAGGGAAATGGCCCCTAATTGACGCGAATCCTAAAGATAGATCTATGGACCTTGACACGTCCCATTCGGGTTACGAATGCTTTAGTACTTCGATTATCATGTCCGATGAGAGTCCCGGAATGATGGGGATATTCTATATGCATCCTGTTAGTTCGGTTATCAAGCATTCACCATATGAATGATTTTTATCTCTATGCAGTTTGCGAATTGCCTGATATGAGATGATGTTTATGAAAAATGAAATTAAAATCTTGTGGTCTATTAAATTAATGGAAATGATTGTTATGATAAACTAATAAACTCACCAACCTTTTGGTTGACACTTGAAAGCATGTTTATTCTCAGGTATGAAAGAAATCTTCCGCTGTGCATTTGCTCATTTTAGAGATATTACTTGGAGTCATTCATGACATATTTCAAAAGACGTTGCATTCGAGTCGTTGAGTTCAACAAGATTATTATTAAGTTATTGATAGTTAGGATATATTATGAAATGGTATGCATGCATGTCAACTTTTGATGTAATGAAAGTTTGTCTTTTAAAAACGAATGCAATGTTTGTAAAATGTATCATTTAGAGGTCAAATTGTAGTGACCCGAACTTTTCCATGTTTATATATATTAATTGAGATTGATATTTACATGATTAAATGTTTCCAACATGTTAAGCAATCAAACTTGTTAAGACTTGATTAATTGAAATATGTTTCATATAGACAATTGACCACCCAAGTTGACCGGTGATTCACGAACGTTAAAACTTGTAAAAACTATATGATGACATATATATGGTTATATATATAGTTAACATGATATTATGATAAGTAAACATATCATTAAGTATATTAACAATGAACTACATATGTAAAAACAAGACTACTAACTTAATGATTTTGAAACGAGACATATATGTAACGATTATCGTTGTAACGACATTTAATGTATATATATCATATTAAGAGATATTCGTACATCATAATATCATGATAATATAATAATTTAAAATCTCTTTTGATATTATAAACATTGGGTTAACAACATTTAACAAGATCGTTAACCTAAAGGTTTCAAAACAACATTTACATGTAACGACTAACGATGACTTAACGACTCAGTTAAAATGTATATACATGTAATGTTTTAATATGTATTTATACACTTTTGAAAGACTTCAATACACTTATCAAAATACTTCTACTTAACAAAAATGCTTACAATTACATCCTCGTTCAGTTTCATCAACAATTCTACTCGTATGCACCCGTATTCGTACTCGTACAATACACAGCTTTTAGATGTATGTACTATTGGTATATACACTCCAATGATCAGCTCTTAGCAGCCCATGTGAGTCACCTAACACATGTGGGAACCATCATTTGGCAACTAGCATGAAATATCTCATAAAATTACAAAAATATGAGTAATCATTCATGACTTATTTACATGAAAACAAAATTACATATCCTTTATATCTAATCCATACACCAACGACCAAAAACACCTACAAACACTTTCATTCTTCAATTTTCTTCATCTAATTGATCTCTCTCAAGTTCTATCTTCAAGTTCTAAGTGTTCTTCATAAATTCCAAAAGTTCTAGTTTCATAAAATCAAGAATACTTTCAAGTTTGCTAGCTCACTTCCAATCTTGTAAGGTGATCATCCAACCTCAAGAAATCTTTGTTTCTTACAGTAGGTTATCATTCTAATACAAGGTAATAATCATATTCAAACTTTGGTTCAATTTCTATAACTATAACAATCTTATTTCAAGTGATGATCTTACTTGAACTTGTTTTCGTGTCATGATTCTGCTTCAAGAACTTCGAGCCATCTAAGGATCCATTGAAGCTAGATCCATTTTTCTCTTTTCCAGTAGGTTTATCCAAGGAACTTAAGGTAGTAATGATGTTCATAACATCATTCGATTCATACATATAAAGCTATCTTATTCGAAGGTTTAAACTTGTAATCACTAGAACATAGTTTAGTTAATTCTAAACTTGTTCGCAAACAAAATTTAATCCTTCTAACTTGACTTTTAAAATCAACTAAACACATGTTCTATATCTATATGATATGCTAACTTAATGATTTAAAACCTGGAAACACGAAAAACACCGTAAAACCGGATTTACGTCGTCGTAGTAACACCGCGGGCTGTTTTGGGTTAGTTAATTAAAAACTATGATAAACTTTGATTTAAAAGTTGTTATTCTGAGAAAATGATTTTTATTATGAACATGAAACTATATCCAAAAATTATGGTTAAACTCAAAGTGGAAGTATGTTTTCTAAAATGGTCATCTAGACGTCGTTCTTTCGACTGAAATGACTACCTTTACAAAAACGACTTGTAACTTATTTTTCCGACTATAAACCTATACTTTTTCTGTTTAGATTCATAAAATAGAGTTCAATATGAAACCATAGCAATTTGATTCACTCAAAACGGATTTAAAATGAAGAAGTTATGGGTAAAACAAGATTGGATAATTTTTCTCATTTTAGCTACGTGAAAATTGGTAACAAATCTATTCCAACCATAACTTAATCAACTTGTATTGTATATTATGTAATCTTGAGATACCATAGACACGTATACAATGTTTCGACCTATCATGTCGACACATCTATATATATTTCGGAACAACCATAGACACTCTATATGTGAATGTTGGAGTTAGCTATACAGGGTTGAGGTTGATTCCAAAATATATATAGTTTGAGTTGTGATCAATACTGAGATACGTATACACTGGGTCGTGGATTGATTCAAGATAATATTTATCGATTTATTTCTGTACATCTAACTGTGGACAACTAGTTGTAGGTTACTAACGAGGACAGCTGACTTAATAAACTTAAAACATCAAAATATATTAAAAGTGTTGTAAATATATTTTGAACATACTTTGATATATATGTATATATTGTTATAGGTTCGTGAATCAACCAGTGGCCAAGTCTTACTTCCCGACGAAGTAAAAATCTGTGAAAGTGAGTTATAGTCCCACTTTTAAAATCTAATATTTTTGGGATGAGAATACATGCAGGTTTTATAAATGATTTACAAAATAGACACAAGTACGTGAAACTACATTCTATGGTTGAATTATCGAAATCGAATATGCCCCTTTTTATTAAGTCTGGTAATCTAAGAATTAGGGAACAGACACCCTAATTGACGCGAATCCTAAAGATAGATCTATTGGGCTTAACAAACCCCATCCAAAGTACCGGATGCTTTAGTACTTCGAAATTTATATCATATCCGAAGGGTGTCCCGGAATGATGGGGATATTCTTATATATGCATCTTGTTAATGTCGGTTACCAGGTGTTCACCATATGAATGATTTTTATCTCTATGTATGGGATGTGTATTGAAATATGAAATCTTGTGGTCTATTGTTACGATTTGATATATATAGGTTAAACCTATAACTCACCAACATTTTTGTTGACGTTTAAAGCATGTTTATTCTCAGGTGAATATTAAGAGCTTCCGCTGTTGCATACTAAAATAAGGACAAGATTTGGAGTCCATGTTTGTATGATATTGTGTAAAAACTGCATTCAAGAAACTGATTTCGATGTAACATATTTGTATTGTAAACCATTATGTAATGGTCGTGTGTAAACAGGATATTTTAGATTATCATTATTTGATAATCTACGTAAAACTTTTTAAACCTTTATTTATGAAATAAAGGTTATGGTTTGTTTTAAAAATGAATGCAGTCTTTGAAAAACGTCTCATATAGAGGTCAAAACCTCGCAACGAAATCAATTAATATGGAACGTTTTTAATCAATAAGAACGGGACATTTCACAAATACCTCGCGATGTAACCAAATGTAATGTATTCATCCAGATGGATTAGGACGGGGCATCACAATAAGAGTGTTAAAGTTCAAAATAGAATTGCTACAGTTGTAAATTTGTTATTTGAAATGGCATATAACTATATAGGTCTCATGAGATGCCTAGACTTGATAGACATAACCATTTGAATACAAAGGCCAAAATGAACTTAATAACAGACATGCATAGCATTGCACATGCATTTAAAGAAGGTGAGTTAGTATGGGTAAAACTGCATCCTTACATACGAGTTTCAATGGTCAAGCGAATCAACCAAAAGTTGAGCGGTAGATATTTAGTCTCGACAAAGTAGAAAAGAATATGGGAACAGTGGCTTATATACTGGAGTTGCCGGCTTGTTCATGCATACATTCAGTTTTTCATGTGTGACGATCGCTCCAAATCCACTTGAACGAACACGTCATTCATCGATTTCATTGCGAGGTATTTGACCTCTATATGATACGTTTTGTAAACATTGCATTCTTTTAAAAAGGCACACCATAAATGAATATTTAAATCAAAGGTTTTCGACATCTGATGATTTCTACATATAGACAATCACCGTAATATAATAGTTTACAATAATACTTCTGTTGACAATGCAGTCAAAATAAGATAGATGGTGATGATTTGGAAATGCAACGTTTTCTCGAATAAACCATGTATGACTCCGTGCACATATCTTGTATAACATATAAGCAAACAGAGGAAGACTTCAAGGGAACCTGAGAATAAACATGCTAACAAGTGTCAACACAAAGGTTGGTGAGTTCATAGTTTTAATGTTTCGTATAATCTGTATATAAAGGTGGATCACAAGATTTCAGTTGTTTCATCCAGAAACGTTTATCAAAATATTCTACAAGATTGAGCACCCTGGTAACTAAACTTTAACGTTATAATAAGTACCCCTGTTTTAACATACATGCAACCAACATGTACAATACACGCAATCCAACGTGTACTAAACTCAAATAGTATACGTCTGTTTTATAGTTCAGGCTAGGGTTTCTATACTCGCGCCCACCAGTTCTTATAACTGGCAGTTACTAGTTACCAAAGCTAAGGGATTATCGGTTCAAACTCGGTGTAGAATTTAGTATGTACTTGTATCCATTATTTTTAAAATAAAGTGCATGTATTCTCGGCCCAAAAATATAGATTGCAAAAGCAATTAAAAAGGAAGCAAATGAAACTCACCTTAGCAGCACATAAAGTCGTTCACCGAAATGTGATCGAAACTCGGAATACCAAATAACCATAGATCTCAACCTAGAGAACATATGTTGGTCAATAAATGTCTATCAAGCTAGGTCAGGTCATAGTGTATCACAATCCTAATGCTCAAGACCGACATACAAAAGTTATCAAAAGTCTTTTCAAAAAGTCAATCTGACTCAATACTATAGTTGAATGATCATGGCAATCGAAACATTCTAACATTTCACACAGTTTCCCAATTCTTGTAAAATTAAACTATAGTTTTTATAAGGCTTTAAAATATGATAAACAATCAATTTTGACAATTGCTCAACAAGACGAGACGTGCCTTATATAGAAATTCATTTACTCGATTAGTAATATCTAAAAATCCACTTTATCAATCTCATAGACAAGTTGTTTAAATATTAATTTACAGTTTCAAACACAATTTCAATTAACGTCAACCGTAATTCAGTTGACCATATCTTTTAATCCGTTCATCGAAATCACGCGATTTCTAAATGAAAGTTATTAATTTTTCGACAGCTTTCCAACGACATGCATATCATATACCTTTTATCAATAACATAAGTATCAAATTCGTGATTTATCATAGACTATCTAGCGACAAAATTAAAGCATACAAGTATACATAAACATATATACTCGAGCACTAGACATGGATACACTATCAATATATAAAAGATAAGATATGAATGCTCACGTATCAATATTGTGATTCAATATTGTAGGAAAGTACGTAGACGCAACGGAGATGATAAACACTAAGTTGACCTCACGAGCATACCCCCGAACAATATCCATAACCTTCATAGCTATAACCCATAATTTCCTAAATTTTATCCCGCTCGAAAAACTAGTTTTGAAATAGCTCGAACATACCCTCGTCGTAGTATTTTATGTATAATACTAATAATATTATTCCTAATAATACTAATCCTAATAATAATAAGATTAATAATCTTAATAATAATAATAATAATATAAATATATATTTATATAATACGAGAGAGATAGAGAGATTAAGAGTGTGCAAACTGAGTAAGAGATCGAGCGTTTTATAGTACTTTTCCTGCCCCCAGCCCCCATGCGATCGCATGGGTTTCATGGGCAATGGCCATGCGATCGCATGGCTCCATTGTCCAGCTCACATTGCTTTTGTCTCTTTGTTCGTAGACATATTATTTAAATATATATATAATATATAATTTATATTAATTATATATTATATTATATTCTCGTGTATAGTTGATTTGTAATTTTTGTTCCAATGACTCGTTCGTTGTCACTCGACTTATGTCCCAGTTCCGGTTTTTCGAACGTCCTTTCGTACGTTTAGAAAACTTGCACTTTACGTTTCGTGATTCGTACCTTTGTCAAAATATAACCTTAAATTATCAATAAACTATATTACTCAAAGTATAACTTATACATTTGAGTAATTTGGTCATTTGCTTCTATAAATCAACTCCTCGTTGTTTATTTGAATATATTTAATAATATCGAAACGTTTTATATCTAATTTAATTCTAAGCATTATCACATTGTAAAATATACATATATTTTCATTTTGAAATAGTGGTTTACTATAGCAAATAGTGATTTTCGAAAACACTGTAGCTTTTCGGGTACTGTAGCAATTCGAAAATACTGTAGCAAATTAGTGTTTTACTGGTTCATCTTAAACGTTTTAGTTAACTTATCTAAATATCAATCGAATCAATAATCGAATGTTACTATCGTTTACTAAATAACTTGAAATCATATATATATATATATATATATATATATATATATATATATATATATATATATATATATATATATATATATATATATATATATATATATATATATATATATATGCACATTAAGTTATATATATATTGTTCGTGAATCTTCGAGAACAGTCAAAGAATAATTGATTACATGCATATAGTTCCAAAACTTTCGTGACTCAACATTACATACTTCGCTTATCGTGTCGAAAACATTAAATCATTTAAAGATAAAGTTTAAATTTGGTCAAAAATTTCCGGGTTGTCACATCATGTATCTTTATTGAAGCAATTCCAAGTTGACAAGCAGTTGTTAAGTCATGCTTCACCAAAAGAAAATAACTACAAGGGACGCATTTTGACCCCTCAAGATGGGTCAAAGAATGGATATTTTCAGGATTGAAGTAAGGATACCTCGAGTGTTGAATAAGGGAAATTATGTCCATATGAAGAAGTTACTAGGTTGGATGTTGATGATTTTAACCAGATTCTAGAAATTAAGAACCATGAGGACATGGTTTCTTTAAAAGGACAAGGCAATGATACGGATACAAATTATGCTGGTCCATTACAAGAATATGCTAGTTCATTACAGGAGGAGCCCACTAACAAGATCATACCCAAGATACAAACAACCAGGCCAAGTGGAATCAAACGTCACGTGAAAAATAAGAAGTCAGTTAGTATTAAGTTGTTAGGGCAAACAATTATAATAAATAGAGAGATCAGAAGCTGTAATTGGGAATCGAATACTTCTTGATTGTAATCAAATTTCTGTTTTCCCTCTCTAATTTCTAAGGTATTATAGTTGAAGATGGGTGCCAATATCCCTAATCGGGATGATGAGAGGATCTTTCGATCCAATGTTGGTCGAGGAGGTAGGAATTTTTGTGATTGCACCGACTCGGCTTGTAATGTTTTTTTTTTATGTCGTGCGTGGTCCTAATTGAATAGGAAGATGCGGAAGATCTTTAGCCGTGGGCTCTAAAGATGGTGGAGGTCATTAGTTGTTTGGTTCGACTACGGACGTAGAAGCAAGGCAGGGTCGAGCTCGTACAAGTTAATCGATCACGCAGACGATATTGATTTCGGAAATGCAGTTCAGAATCTGTTTAAAGAAGTGCCGGTTGATGGTTGAGTGGGTTGCTCATCAGGTGTAGGCAACAAGCTGGATGGCATAGATTTTTTTCCAAGGTCTCGTTTGTGACGACCCAGAAATTTTCGACCAAATTTAAACTTAATCTTTATATGTTTCCGACACGATAAGCAAAGTTTGTTAAGTTAAATCTCAAGGATTTTAAACTATGTTCATACATTCATTTAACCTCGACCAAATTCCAATGATTCACGAACTATTATATGAACGGATATGATTATGAATGTATATGTGTATTATAACCTAAAAATATTAACAAAGTATTAAACGAATAATACTTTACATGAACGTATTTGTTTCAATATATTTATCAGCAGAATTAGAAGATAATATTAAATGGATGAATTATTGGATACATTGAATTATGATTACGAATCTCTGTTGGGAGGTCCACTTTGATTTAGGAAATTTTTTCTTTTTAACGGTATTCGGAAGAAATGGTAAAGTGATCTTCGAGTAAGGACAAAGTGTCAAGTAGCGAGAGCTAGACAGATTGGTGGAAATTCCCGTTAATTTCCAATACATGCATTACAATAATTGCTTTGTGACTTTTGATAAGATAAACTATTTAACTTTCATATTATTTAATGTAAAAGTAAAAATAGGGAATATAGATAACTTAGAGAATGAATATCGATAAGTTAAGTAATCGATAGTAACACGTGTTTATTGATTCGATTGATTTATAGATATGTAATTAGAACGTTTGAGAAGTTAAATTAAACGTTGGCGCATAAATGAATCATATCAAATTACGCACTAGAGCGTAAAATGTAAGGTGATATAATAATATCTAACATTCAAACGATTTTAAATATATTAAACTTTATTAGTTTTTGAAAAACTAAATATTATATTAGCAAATAAATATTTCTAAAATATATAAGTTTATATTTTTAAATGATAATATCATTATTTTACAAAGTGATAAAATATAATATTAACTTAGTCGTAAAACGTTTTGGATTTAAAATAGTATTATTATAATATATATTGGTAAATAACGAGACGTCGATTTATAGAAGCAAATGACCAAAACACTCAAATGAATAAGTTACACTTTGAGTGGGATAATTTTTCATTGATTTGGGTTTTGTTATTGAAAAAGGTACATTACACGAAACGTAAAGTACCAGTTTTCTAAGCGTATGAAAATGCGTTCGAAAAATCGGAACTGGTACTTAAGTCGAGGGTCAACGTACAACACATCGGTGTAAAAATTACAAATCAACTATGCACGAGAATATAATATAATATTTAATTAATTCTAAAGATTTAATATATTATTTATTAAATATATGTATATAAAGGTTTCGTTAGAATATGAATTGTGAAGTGAACTGGAAAGTGTCCTCATGCAATCGCATGAGTCCACACTCACAATCTCATGCGAACGCATTAGAGGGGTAGGTGGCTAAAATCCCTTTATAAACCGAATTCGTGAATTCGTTTCACTCTAATTCATTTCATGTTTCCTTTCATATTACAGAGTATTACTTATATTATTTAAATTATTATTATTATTATTAATTAAGATTAATATTATTATTAATCTTATTATTATTATTATTATTATTATTATTATTATTATTATTATTATTAGTATATACATAAAATACTACGACGAGGTCATGAGTGCATTAATTTTATGAGCGGGATGAAGCTAAGGAAATTATGGGTTATAGCTATGGAGGTTATGGGTAATGTTCGGGGATATGCTCATGAGGTCAAACTAGTGTCTATCATCTCCGTTGCGTCTACGTACTTTCCTGCAATATTTGAATCTCAATATTGATATGTGAGCACTCATAACTTAACTTTTATATATTACTAGTGTATCACTGACTAGTGCTCGAGTATTTAGTATTATGCATGCTTGTACGTTTAATATTGTTGCTAGATAGTTTATATTGAATCATGAATTAGTTACATATGCGGTTGAGATAAGGTATATGATATGCATGTCGTTGGAAAACTATCGAAAAATTAAGAACTTTTCATTTAGATATCGAATGGTTTCGATGAACGGATTAGAAGTTATAGTCAATTGAATTTTAGTATTATTGTTAAAATTATTATTATTACTATCGTCGTTATTATCGTCGTTATTATTATTACCTAATATTATTATTATTATTAATATTAATATATGTATCATTATTTAAAAATTGGTATTGTTATTATTATTATTATTATTATTATTATTATTATTATTATTATTATTATTATTATTATTATTATTATTATCATTAAAATAGTTATTAGTATTATCATTAATATTATCATAATATTTATTATTATTGGTATTATTATAATTAAAACTAATATTAGTAACATCTAATTATTATGATTACTATTATTATCATTATTATGAACGCGATATAAAAGACGACTAAAAGCTATTAACAAATTGATTAGGAAATAATGAGTATATGTATCATAATGAAATTAAAATTTGAAAGATTTTGATTTAGATAAAAATATCGTTTTCTTTATTTTTTTTATCATTAAAAGTATTATTAATATTAAAACTATCGTTTTTACAAAAATTATTATTTTTAATAGGAATATCATTGTTAATATAAAATTTCATTATTATTATTATTATTAATAAGAATTATCATTTTATCATAATATCATTTTTAGTAAATATAAATATTGTTATTATTATTAGTAGAATAATAATAATTATTATTACAAAATAATACAACTTTTACTTACTATTATTATTATCGATATTATTTTATCAAATAAATATGTGATATAAACATATTTTACTACGTGTAACATAATTACATTAATAATACCTATCATATTATTTTTATGATATTAAATAAACTTTATAAATTTTATTACTTAAGATATATAAAAGTATATTTTTATTATATAAATTTTAATATAAAAATTTTATTAATAAATGAATTATGTTATTTACTAAGTCTGTTAAAAATATTTAAAAAGAAATATAAAACGACTATATTTAAACTAAGTAATAATCATGTTTAAATTGTGGAAATCATTTTGGTCAAGATAACTTTTGTTGACTTTTGCATATTAGTCTCGAGCATTAGGATTGTGGTACACTATGACTTGACCTAAATTGTTAGACAGATATTGACAAACATATAAATATATATATACTTAATATAGGTTCGTGAATCCGAGGCCAACCTTGCATTGTTAAATGTCGTCATATGTATTTTTACTACAAAATACAGTATTGCGAGTTTCATTTGCTCCCTTTTTAAATGCTTTTGCAATATATATTTTTGGGACTGAGAATACATGCGCTGCTTTATAAATGCTTTACGAAATAGACAAAAGTGATCGAAACTACATTCTATGGTTGGATTATCAAACCGAATATGCCCCTTTTTAGCTTGGTAGCCTAAGAATTGGTGTTTATTATAATTGCCACCAATTGACGCGAATCCTAAAGATAGATCTATGGGCACTAACAAGCCCCAGTCAGAGAATTTGAACTGCTTTAGTACTTCGATTTATCATGTCCGATGTGAGTCCCGGAATGATGGGGATATTCTATATGCATCCTGTTAAGGTCGGTTACCAGGTGTTCACCATATAAATGAATTTTACTTCGCGAGTTACGCGTGTCAATATATGAAATCTTGTGGTCTATTAAAATGATGAAAATGATCGATTATGATAAACTAATGAACTCACCAACCTTTTGATTGACACTTTAAAGCATGTTTATTCTCAGGATTGAAAGAAATCTTCCGCTGTACATTTGCTCATTTTAAAGATATTACTTGGAATCATTCATGGCATATTTCAAAAGACGTTGCATTCAAGTCGTTGAGTTCAGTAAAGATTATGATTAAGTAAATGACAGATTTGATCATTTATAGTTGGATATTATGAAGTGGTATGCATACCTGTCAACTTTCGATGAAATGAAAGTTTGTCTTTTAAAACGAATGCAATGTTTGTAAAATGTATCATATAGAGGTCAAATACCTCGCAATGTAATCATATGTTATTGTATTCGTTCTAGGACGGGTCTTTACATCGTTAACCGAGGTTTGCTTGCTCCTTGGTTGGTGACTGTCGGCTAATGTCTTAAATTAGAAATTTGATAATCGCTCGGGCAAGAAAAGTTCAACGCGACTCGGTTAACGGTAAAATGGTAAAACCGGGGCCAAACTCGTATCATAGCTGAATACTCAAAATATTTGCAAATGCAAAATGAGGATGAAATTTACAGTTACTTTCCTCAAAAGAATAAAAAATGTCGAAATGGCAAATTATGTATTATATTTACATTCTTTTATCACTATAAATTATAAAGTGTGTAACAAAATACATTTTGTGCCTTTGCATCTCGAAACAAAAGAACTTGTCTCTTACTGCTGGCCTTGTTTATCATCATCATCATCAGGAAAGTCCTACAGTAAAACGATTTTAACAACGCTTATAATACATGATTGTGAACAGTCAACCCAAGTCAAGAATCAAAAGGGACCCAAGCAGGAGTAAGCAGAGGCGTAAAATAGAACTTCTACAACCGCTAATGATGCATAAACAAGAGCAAATCTTCATTTTTTAACTCCCAGAAAAAGAAATGGTTCAGAAAACTTTAAGTGAAAGACAAACATTTGTTTGACTAAAAAGTCAAACTCAAATGCATATATCAAACTGTAAGGACGACAATATGCATGAACAAAGCTAAATCAACTTGGTAGTTACCTCTGTAGGTCGTGTTCCTTTGTTTCCTATACATTTGGAAGCACTGATACTTGCACTCTTTAACAAGCTATGAGAGCTGTTATTTCCTTTATTAGCTTCGTTTGAATTTTCGGCACCTTCATCTTGAGGTGGTTTTTCCGAGTCATCTTGAGACGTACCATCCTCCTTGGGTGCAGGAACTCGCTCTCTAGAACAACATTGATAAAATCAGAGTCCCACAAAAAAAATAAAGATACTAATCTGGGCGGGGGCGCAGGTTCAAAGGAATACGGGTCATTTGCCAATCCTTTAAATATTACTCCGTAACTTGTCATCAACTAATAAATGCTTTAGAAAAGAAGTTGTGGGCATAGCCCAATGGTTCCCCCATGTACTTTGTGTCATGATATAAGGAGAGGTCATGGAATTGATCCTTGGGGATGACATGATTTTCTTTAAACCAATTGAACACCAATAATGGTGGTATATATTGAATTATTGACCCTATAGGGAGGTTTTACCGAATTCGTTCACGGACCTCTACCCGGAACACTGCCCGAATGGATGTGTTCCCGGGTACCGTCGATCGAGTTCGGGTTTCCGCCCGAACGTGTGTGTTACGTGCAAATGATGAGGGTCGTTGAAATAAATGATCTACCGATGCCAAAAAATAATAAATGCTTTAGAAAAATTTAATTAAGTTTTCTAATAAGAAGAGAAGGTTAAGCAAAATAAAATTACGGTTTGGACAAATTTTGACCCATTTCCTTTATTAAATTATATTGTTTATGCTTTACCCGTTTGACCCGTTAATCATATAACCCAAATATGGCCCGACCTTTTCATAAGTAAATGGGTTGACCCAAAAGCACTTTCCGGTCCATCTTATATAAATAACCAAAATGATTACAAAAACTATACAATTATAGGGATAACATAATTTTAGAAATACACCTTGTTTTAACCCATATGACCCATTCCATTTAAAAAAGTAAATTGACTGAAATTGCAGACTGATGAAAAACAAATGGTAAGGAAGCGATTTCTATATATAGCAACTTGCCTAGGAAGCGAAGCATGATGCCTTAACAAGGGAGTGGTACTATTTCCGCTTTTACTAAGACCTTCCTCAAGATGTGCGAATTGCCGCTTGAACCGATCAACCCCACTATATAAAGTTACAAACTAATTCAATAAATTTTATTTTAGTAAGCTTAACAAAAAAAAGATGCAACATTTTTGGACCAAAAGTGTATGACCTCGGGTACAAGAAGCTAGTCTGTTCACCACCACGTAAATATTCCTGAAGCATCTGAGGATGATACTCCAATATCTGGTTATATACATATACATATACATATACATTATAAAAAGATATAAACACAAGCATAATAATAACACTTAGGATTAATTGCAAAACTTTGGTCGTATGGTGGCAAACAAATCGAGCTTTTATAAGAGATTTGCTTGAGCTATTATCGAATATCTAGCCTTAAGCATCTGAGGATGATACTCCAATATCTGGTTATATACATATACATATACATATACATTATAAAAAGATATTAACACAAGCATAATAATAACACTTAGGATTAATTGCAAAACTTTGGTCGTATGGTGGCAAACAAATCGAGCTTTTATAAGAGATTTGCTTGAGCTATTATCGAATATCTAGCCTTAAGTAATATGTATGTGTGTATAGTAATTGGACCAAAGTTGGTTGCCATTTTTAAGCACTGATCTTTAAGAAGTATTAAATGTTAACCAAACCTCTCGATAGATCAACTCTCTGACATCATCTTTTCCCAACTTCCTCCTCTCAAACTCGAATTCAAGTTTCGATATGGGTTGAGTGCAAGGTTCTCGTTCCACATTCGACAAGCCATTAAAGTAAGGATCTGCTAATGACTACAAAAGTAAACGAGAACATCTTCAAAACCAAAAAAAGAAGCGAACTTTAATAATACTTCTCTCCAGAGGTATCATTTTCAACCCATTTTATAATGGGTTAATTTAAGCCGTTTTGACTTTTATCTTGACTGAGTTAATAAAGAGAAACATGTTAAATGGGTTGAACACGTCAAACTTGTTCGAAGTAGTGCAAAACAATGTCCCAAATAGTTTTCGTTTTAAGAATGACTAGACATGTAATAGTATTTTTTTTCTTTTAATTTACAGAAATTTGTTTATAAATGTGAATAGCAATGCAATTGGTAGCATACCTCTTCAGCTGATGGCCGGTCATTGGGATCAAATGCGATTAGGCGTTCAAGTAGTTTAAGTGCCAAAGGATCTACATGTGGAAATTTGTGTGTGAAAGGAATTGCCTGTTTTTTCCGCATACTATTAAGATATCTTCTGGCCTTTTCATTGCGAATCTGCATGATTCGAGATCATATTTATTTCGTTTGATGTAAATCAATACAAACACTAGTTCTTGAGCAGTAAATTTGGAAGCCTAGTAACAACACTTGAATGCAATGCTCTAAAAAGCATATGTAAGACTTAAATAAAACAAAACGGATATGTACAATATAACATTTCGAAAGGAGTTGACCTTTATATTTTAAATAACGTCTAATTCTTTAGAATCATTTACCATAAAATTATAAAAATGTATGTGATACTAAGTGGGTAAAATATGACTAAAAACTATATTATTTCAATAGTAACCCGATAAAAAAACATGATTCTAGAGGTTTCAACTTTTATTCATCTACACTTGTAGTTGGATTTTGTTGAAAAACATATCGTGCACTAACCTATTCATTTGTAAACGGGTCAAATTTGCAACTCTTATTTGAGTGGGTTAATAAAAAATGAAAGAGCTAATGTACCCTTGCGATAGTTTCAGGAGGAGGAGTGCCGAGCAAATCGGTCATGAGATCCAATTGATGTACCACATTTTTTCCCGGAAACAACGGTTTTCCCGTAAGCATTTCGGCAAATATGCAGCCAATGCTCCATATATCAATCGCCGGAGTATACTGCAATATATAAAAACATCTTCGCAATTACCATCTCTAATCAACAATTCATAACAAGAAGCTAAACAAAAATGGTAACTTTAGTATTTTAATGCTCAAAAGTCTCTAAGATAGATAGCAGTATGACTTAGAGGCATGAGAACATAAAAAATACATCATAGAGTGGACAAAAACTAGACAGGTGATTAAATATTGATTAAAGGTGGCAAAATGGGTAGCTCGGTCAGTTTAACTAACAAATCAAAATGGGTTCAGCTTGAAACAAGTCACTTTTTGGTGTAATTTCATTAACAAGTTTACATATAGTCAAGGCATTAGTTAAGGTTAAGTAACATTATAACTATTACTACTATAATATACTCCAAATCATATTGTGTAAAACAATTAAAAAAAAAAAGATTTATTTTGCATAGAAAACAGATTTTGGACAACTTTAAATAAGTTCAATCCGATTGAGACATTAGACATAGTCAGAATTTGGTTGTACTTTTTATTTGAACAGTTTGAGATAAAACACAGCCAAAATCAACCCATTCTAGGTAGATGGGTCTAAGTTCAAAACTCTGATACTAATACACAAAATGCAGTAGGAATTTGTCCGGGATAGAGATCATACTTTGGAGAAAAATGATCCGCAGAGTTCGGGGGCACGATACCATCGAGTTGCAACATAATCCTGCATTAGTCCGAGAAAAAGTAAGGTAACTAAAAGTATCGGTTATCAGTTATTAATAATATATTAATGAAAAAGTACATAAGAAACACATACCGTCCAGAATATTGCTGATGGGGCATCGTTAAATGACACCCGAGCAAGCCCAAAGTCACAAATCTTCAGTTTACAGTCGGCATTAGCTAGGATGTTTTTCGGCTTTAGATCTCTATGAAATACATTTGCTGCAATTGTGACATTATAGATATATTAATATGGTAACAATAGTATCGTAATCATAAATATGGTTTGAAATAACAGGAAAAGTGCAATATATAACTATCTGTTCACCTCATTTCTAATTTGGTCAATATAACTCATAAATTGTTGATTAACCATTCAAATTTCAAGAATCGTTACAAAATCCTTGCACCTTCCAGAAAAGGGCATTGCCTTAGATTGCGCCAAATCAATCAACTTAATTTTTGGCAGCAATGGTCATATGGGTCAAACAAGACAAAAGTGATCCTAAGTGTATTTTTAACTCATACAAGTTTTGTAACCGCTTCACTCATAAATATGACAAAAAACATTTAACTCTCTATACAATCACACTTAACACATTAATTAGTTAAAAGATATTATTGGACAAAAAGTGTTTTAGGTCAACCCAACACAACCCATTTCCACCTGCATTAAAAATCATTCACTTCAACCCGAACCCGTTAAGACCCATTACTCAACCCATCAGCCAACCCATATTGTCATCTCTAGAAAATACATTTCAACTTTTGACATAACAGAAATAACCAACCTGAGTGAATATACTTCAACCCACGAAGAAGTTGGTACAAGAAAAACTGATAATGTTCGGGTGTGAGATCATCATTGGCTCTAATAACTTGATGAAGATCAGACTCCATTAATTCAAAAACGACATAAATGTCTCTAAACTCCCTTCTAGAAGGAGGAAGCATAATATGTCTAATTTCAACGATATCCGGATGCCTCAACAATCGAAGAAGTTTGATTTCTCTCAAAATTCTTGTAGCATCGGAAACATGTTCAAAAACATCATTTATTTTCTTTATTGCGACTTTTTCTCCCG
Source organism: Rutidosis leptorrhynchoides (assembly GCF_046630445.1). NCBI lineage: Eukaryota > Viridiplantae > Streptophyta > Magnoliopsida > Asterales > Asteraceae > Rutidosis > Rutidosis leptorrhynchoides. Next base: position 19,144,437 of record NC_092333.1, on the reverse strand, counting down.
TGTGTGTATCGGTAGCCGAACCTACAACACCATAACTTCCTTTACCGACAACTTCCTGAACTTGGTATCTGCTCGCCTCTCCGTACTCCGTGAAGAATTCTCGTTCGAGCTGAGTAAAAAGCAGAAAAAAACTATTCAGATACGGATATACATACATTGTATCTATCTTTACCCTTTTTGCTATTGTACTTATCAAACTAAAAGGTAAAAGTTCTACCAAATGTAGTAACTGCAACTGTATGTAACCGGTGACCTCTTACATGGGTCACAAAAGTAGTTACTAACGTAACATCCATGTACTACGCCACATCACTACAACCGGTGCTACATCATCGCTTTAAAAGTTACATAGGAGTTAAGGTGCATACAATGGCAAGTTTTCCAAATTTTAATACAGTATAAAAAAAACTGTCCCAGTTTGACTTTTGAGGTCAATCTTCATCAACTTTGACTTTCGATATTTTTGTTTATATAAAGCAATATTGTATGAAAATTGTATGAATAGATTGTGTATAAATGTATTTTTCAATGATATAATTTTTATGAAGTACTTTATAATACCAACTAAAGCATTGAGAGTCAAAGTTGTATGAGAAAGACTTTGAAAAGTCAAATGAGACAGTTTTTTTTGGGACGGTGGGAGTATATAGCAATAGAATTTTGTTTAGTTTAACACATATTTATTTTTTTCCCAAATAAAATAAGTAAATGACGATCTACTTATGATCCATAAATCCAAACCAACTCGGGATATTATCAAATCAAGCATACTACACAGTATATCAAAAAGTATCTAATCATCATCACCATCATCATAAATCTAACTGTCATGTAACTATATTGCTATAGATCAAAGCTAATGTCTTCCCATGATGTTGTTGCCATATATTATTTCTTAATTTGTTCGTGTGTACGACTTCTATAGCAAATACCGAGATAAGCAGGCAGTTAGGAAAGGCGGTTCATAAAAAAGTAGATATAACAGGGACTATATACAAGTGAACACTTCTTCATCGTTCCGATGAAGGTTCTCTTAATATATTTCTTTTTTCGCCGGAAAAAAAAAATATATATATACAAGTAAACACATGACCTAAGGATTTTACTTTTAGCCTATAATATCACTTCTATAAAGGCAAATAACCAATATTACGACAAGAATAACAACATTACCCAATCACGCCCGGTAAAGGTATGGGGAAACAACTAATATTATTATTATATTCACTAATAGAAACATGTGGTATCATACATTTTATTACGAGTACATAAAAATAGGATACTCATTATGCAAATGCAGCCAATGCAGGCCAAATAATATACTTAACTAACCCTTAGGCAAAACTACAAATATAAATTCATCTATGGTAGCAAACAATAGGATCAATTCAATCAAAACAAAACAGTAAAATGGATAGATTTTCTTTCTTAAAGTTTCATAATACAAGAAAAAAAATGATTTTTAAAAAAATTATATTTATGTTCTTTTCCAAAAAAGGAAGAAAAAGATATCTTTTCCTTCGACTTTATAGAAAATGACAACGTACCAAATAGAACTACAGATAACATATTTAATCAAGCAAATCAAAAGAAATGAAAAAAAAAAAAGAAAGAAAGAGAGAGACCCTTTTAAGAGGATCCATTCGAAAGGGAACTGCAATGTTGTTAAGCGCAGAATGATCGAAATCTTCAACAATTGTAATTTGGGTTGTTTTATTTTGATTATAAAGTTCATAATCTTCAATACTCAAATCAATTACATTTGGGTTACTGCTACAAGAAGAAGAAGAAGAAGAAGAAGAAGAAGAAGAAGAAAAAGAATGATGATGATTATTGTGACGTTGAAACCATCGACGAATTCCATCCACAAATGTTGAAGAAATCCCCATAAAATTCGTTAAAATTTTTAACACATGGTCCCCTGAATTCTCGAACCAATCAATTACGACATTCCCCAGATGGACCGATTAATTGATTTGAGTGTTGTTTGGATAATCAATTTTAAAACAGGGTGTAATCGGACTTCTTTCTACTCAAACAATTACGGTTTGTTTGGCTTTATCCGTATTTGTTTGGTTTATGAGAGTTCATAGTAGCTTGAACTTATGATTTTAATATTGAACTTATGATTTTAATAAGTTTTAAGTAATAAGCTTTGTTGGTAGACATAAAAAGTAGAGCTTATGATTTTCATAAGTTCTAGAAAAATAAGCTACTTCTAGTAGCTTATGAAAAAAAGTAGAGCTTATGAAGTAGAAAATAAGCTTCAACTAATTTACCAAACACTTATAAAAAATAATAAGCTCCAGCTATCAACTTAAAAAATAAGCTCCAGCTCTAGTACATAAGCTCCAGCTCCAGCTCCAGCTCTAGCTATAAGCTCCAGCTCCAGCTAGTTTCATCCAAACACACCCTTTATATTAAAATTATTATTATTATATTATATTCAAATTCAAAAAAAATATAAATGAAAAGGCTTTTTTGACATTTTACTTGTAACGAGTAAAATAGACTCACACATTGCACAGGAAATAATTACCAGAGTTGTTTTTTTTTTTGGTAAAATAACGCAAACCCGTGTGGACAAGAAAATGTTTTTCAAAAGGTAACGTTTTTCACTAAAAGATACAAAACGGAAGCCTAGAGGCTCGAACCTATAAAATGTAACTAACACCAAACTAAAAACTATCTATCGCTAAAAAAAAAAAAAAAAAAGCAACTAAACCTACCCAAACTTTTTACATGCGTTATGTGTTGTAAGGGTGTGTTTGGCGTGTAGCTTATTGGAGCTTATGGAAGCTTATGGGAGCTTGAGCTTATGATTTTAATAAGCTCTAAGTCATAAGCTTCGTTTGGTAGTAAAAAAAAGTAGAGCTTATGAAAATCATAAGCTCTGAAAAAAGAAGCTACTTGTAGTAGCTTATGAAAAAAGTAGAGCTCATGAACTGAAAAATAAACTCCAGCTAGTTTACCAAACATTTATAAAAAATAATAAGCTCCAGCTACCAGCTTCAAAAACAAGCTCCAGCTCCAGCTCCTACTCATAAGCTCCAGCTCCAGCTATAAGCTCCAGCTACTTCCGTCCAAACACATCCTAAGTGGACAAATAAAGACAATCTAGAAAGAAATACGGAGTACTATACCTTTTATATTCATATAACACCTTTTAAATGATAAACAAATATTTTATAAATAAAGAAAAAATATTGTCACTGAACCCTGAACAAACACCAAAGTGTTGTTAAAACAAGGTGCTTTAGAAAGGGAGATTATGAATCTTTGGTGGTTTACCTCAATAATGCTAGGTCAAAAGTGCTTTGGTGGTTTGGCTTTGACTTGACTTGGATATGGTGACACCATATTTGTTTACGTAATATAGTGTTGATAGAACAAAGTGCTCTAAAAAGGGAGATTAGGGATGGTTTAAGGGTTCGGATCCCTGTGATCGTGGTTCGGGTTTCCTGCCCGAACGTGTGTGTGTGTGCAAATGATGACTAGGCTTCGGTCCGGACTGATGCAATCTTGCCGTTAAAAAAAAAAGAGAGATTAGGAATCTTTCGACAAATTACGTGCATCAAGCACAAGTAAAGCTTTATTATAGCAAATTATCATAGTTGCGATATTGTGGATATGAACCCATTGTAGGAACCATTGGTCATAAATTGAAGAAACCATTAGAACCTATACACAAATACCGACGTGGATTTGAAAGAAAAAGATGCAAATATTTGGAGTGGTATTTGTATCCCACTAATTTTATATCCGTATACCACCAATTATGATTTGAAGTGATAAACTATACAACATCATAAAACATGAACGATGTACGGATTAAAATTTAGTGTTGTAGGGATCTTCTATGAACAACAGCCGTCATTAGGCATTGATTGGTCCTCTGGTTTTTGCATTAGTATAGTCTTCTTTACTATTGTAGACCCTTCTTCAACAAGACTAGGAACCTCCATAATCTATAATAATAATCAGAATAAAAAAAAGTTAACTGTCATAATGATCTTGTTTTCTATACCTTAAATAGGAGTATCTTAAAAAATGCAAGCTTGAATGTCATAATGCAAGCTTGAAGTTCAAAAAAAAAAAGAAAAAAAAAAAAAAAAAAAGGAGTATCTTAAAAAATGGAGAACTTGAATATCATTAACACATGTCATTAACAGATGTCAAGAATTTTATAACTCGGATGTGGTTGAATGGGTCTTAAAGGAGCTAGACAAAATTGGGCCAAACCAATGACATTTTATAAATTTGCATCATACATAATGCAAGTACAAGCAATAAGCTCAAGTCTGGTTATATCACTTTGACCCATTTATACAAGTGAAATATGACTTATCTGTAGTAGCTTAATAGTCAAATCATAAAAAATGAGATAAAAGGGTTGACAGTCGCTCAAAGTGTATTTCCATCGCTTACAACTTAAAAAATTGTTATGTATTAATAGCTTCAATTATATCGTAATAACAACAACAACAACAAAACTCAATACCACATAAGTGGTGTATGGGGAAGGTGAGATGTAGACAATCATTTCCCTATCCGAGAATAAAAACAAGTCATTTCTCCACCCAGTGAAAACACTCTCAAAAGTAGAGAAAGTCATCCCTCTCTCTATTCGACCGGATAGAGAGATTGCTTCCGAGTGGACCTCCGGCCAATAAGTAGGGATTTAAAAAAAAAAATTAAATTAAATTAAAAATAAAAATTGAGACGCCATGAAAATGGTAAAATCAGATTTCCATGGTTTTTAAATCCTGCCTGAAATTTAATTTAGGCTCTAAGAGTCAGTCAAGTCGCCAATAAATCGACGCTTGCTGTCGACTCAATAACTATATCGTAACATAGTTTCTAAAACATTTTTGCAGGATTAACTGTTTAACAGAGTGGGCTAGAAAAGCTGCGGGTCAACCAACCTAACCTGAACTGTCTCTACCAATTCTAACAGCTTGTTTTGACCCAACACCCAAATTATCATCCTCTACCATTCACTGATCATATAACGAAAATTGTGAATGATTATAACCAAATATAAGCTACACTGGACACATTTATCATGCTCGAAAGAACAAGGATATACGTTTCAAACAGGTCCTAAGAAAAACTTAGAAATAATTGCAGGATCTAGTATACCTTTGATGCAAGCTCTTCGAAACATTGGTGTACATTTTCTAGAGTTGTAGCACTGCACTCAAAAAATAAGCATCCAAGTTCATCTGCAAGAGCAATGCCTTCTTCCTTGCTTACAAACCTTTCTGAGTCCTAAAATAACATTTAGAAAATATTAAAGATCACGAGTCATCAAAAACAGCACACTTTTTTCTTACAACATTCATGAATTATAATGTAAGAAATTAAAATATAATACATACAGTATGCAAAACTTACTTTGTCGACTTTATTTCCAATGAGCATCTTGACACAGTCCTGATTGGTGGAGTAACGTTCAACTTCTTTAGCCCATATGCCTGACAAGCTTGTGAATGTATCTCTCCTTGTAACATCATATGCTGCAAGTATAAGTTAATACTAGTTACTTTGAAATGTATATTAAGTACTTAAACCTTGAATATTACAACCCTTCTAAACATTAAAATGAATACTAAGTTGTAATCGTGAAAATTTCATCTAAACGAGGATATTTGAGATATAATGGTATGATAAATGAGTCATGCTTTACCGAGAATAATTCCATGTGCACCTCTGTAGTAAGAGCATGTCAAAGTCCTGAATCTTTCCTGTCCCGCTGCATTAAACAACATTGGGGCCCATACTCTCAAATTTGGGTCAAATGGGTCAAGCTTTCGGGTCAATTGGGTCTTAAAAAATTTAGGCATGGCAATGTAAATCAAAACTTAAAAAAAGGTCCAATGAGTTTTTCTCCAACCTATTGGGTATTATACAAAATTTAAAAGAACAGGTCAAATGAGTATCAAACCCTAAAGTTCAATAGATAGAGACAGGTCTGATGGGTCTTGTGAATGCGTCAAATGGTTGAGCATAACAAGTGTCATCCGTCAATCATTTATGAAAGCATTAATGGTTATATCAATTATTATGTATATTAATATTTTCTTATTCTTAATAATAAATAAATATTATTAAATAAATAAATATTAATAATAAATATAAATATAAATAATAATAACTAAAACAATATAATAAATGTAAAAAATCAAATGTAAAAGTATATGACCCGTTGGACCTATTTGACCCATTACCCGGTTCGACATGTTACCCAAACCGACCCAACCTGACCCGTTAAAAATGTTTACCCATTTGACCCATGACCCATTTCAACCCAAAACCGTTTTGACCAATTACCCAAACCGACACAACCTGACATGTTTGTCACGTATAATATGTAAAACTAACAACTCAACTGCAGCAAGTGGAAATGTATAATATACACATGTATCAAATAGTTCAAGAAACTGAATCAAGAAGTAATGACTTCGGTTCTTGTTGCCTAAGCATATCATTTTAGACAAATTCATGCATTATTCTATACTTACCAGTGTCCCATATCGTAAGCTTTAATCTCTTTCCACCGACTGTTAGCTGCTTGATTTTGAAGTCAACACCTGGTTAATAACAGATAAGGCAACGATTTAATTTAACGGAAACCCTGCTGTTGATTTATAAACATGATTAAGGAAAATTTTAAGTAGTTCCTCTTGTTATTCTCAGCAGAAATTCGTTAATGATTGACATATTGGCAATTAAGCCATTTAAATGGCGACCAAAGTACATTAATACGCCATGAATCCTACTTAACGACACATAACACGTTCATTTAGAATACAAACATTTGAAGAATGGATCATTGATCAAGCTTTTGAGGGGAAAAAAAACATGTACCAAGCTAGTTTTCTTAAAAAAAAATTCTAGCAAAACGCGAATAAGCCTTTCTTTTTCAAACACTTTTCCTGATTATTTACGTTTTACAAACACATTAATCAAATAATTACTCAAAAACACAATTCCAAACACCCATTCAATCTATCAATTGCAGCATCAGTTTCAAAAAATTAAATGTACACACTAACACCGACACTGTAGCGTATGATGTAATTGTATATATAAACTCTATATGCATTTTTATCCTAGAACAGTATTTTTTTTTAATGTCGATATCGACATGAATGCTCTCATTTGTCACTCACACACGCGTTAGGAGGAAACCCAATTCGCGACGATGTTGGAAGTACCATCGAAGGTTGGGAAAACCCTCAAAGACCTTCCCAAATCGCATTGATGTTGACAATACCATCAAAGGTTGGAAACTCTCTGCTTGAGAATCGAACCTGAGTTGGAACATATACTGTATCTAATAAAATTTGAAATATGGTAAGTTACAAAAATACTTGAAATCCAAATGTAAAAAAAAAATAAAAAAAAAAAAAAAAAATAGTAAATACAGTAACAGTTAACAAGATAAATATAAGAAAGATGAAGTTATACCAATAGTAGGAGAAATATCCTCTGTAGAATTCGAGATGAAACTAAGCAGAAGGCTACTTTTACCCACACCTGAATCACCAATCAACAATATCTTAAATGACATATCATACTGAGTAGCCAAACTCATTTCGATAATTTCAAATTCGATCTCAACTAAATTTTCTTTTTCTCACTAAATTATTTCAATTGAGAACAACAAAAGGAACTGAGATTTATAATTACTTGCAAATTAGAGGAAATGGGAATCTAATTCCTTACAATGTTGCTGAAGAAACTCAGAAAGTAACAGTGTTTTTGTATTTGTGTGCGAATTGAGAAAGAATATAGCTAGATATACATGTTTATTTATATTTATATTGATTTAAAATGATAGTTTATAGATAAAGATTAAACGAATCTCGTTTTTGCGCGAAATGCAAGGCTTCTTTATTGCTGCCAACGAGAACTAAATATTAAGATAGATCCGTGAAATCACGGGTTTATTTAAATGAAACAGTTAAATAATATGTTTTATGTATTAAGAGAATGTAAATGTTAAAGTCATTTAGTTTAATAACCCGTAGAACAACGAATTACGACTAAGAAACTTGTCGTTGTTTTTAGAAATATATTGATGTATTTAATTTGGTTATAAATGAACTACCTTGATGTACTTAACTTTGTCATAAAAGCCTACATTACAACTTTTTTTTATTGAGATATTTATTTTGCATACATATACATATGTAACATAATTAATCTCGTAAAAACCACCCATATTTGAATAATAATAATAATAATATAATAATTATAATTATAAAAAATAATAATAAATTTTGTTTAAAATTTGAGTATTTATATTTTTAATAATAATTAACAAATGCCTCTTGATAAAATTTTAAAAATAAAAATACACTTATTATATAAAGGTTGTACAATATGCTTCAAAGTTTGTACATGTGTTTATGAGGTAATTTGTAAAAGATTATACAATTTGTTTTAAAACTTATACATATACATATGGTCATGTGAGTGTTTTATCATAAGGTTATACATAATCCTTCAAATATTGTACATACGGTCCTGAGAGTGTTTTAACATAAAGTTGTACATAATGTTTCAAATATTGTACATTTAGTCATGAGAGTGTTTTATCAGAAGGTTATTCATAATGCGTGGGTAGTGATAAATCCAACACCAAAATTGATAGATCCACCATTTTTATGCAATACTGTGTTGTACAGTACAATACAGTAATGCATGAAAATGGTGGATCTATCAATTTTAGTGTTGGATTTATCAACATTATAAAATTAACATGTTAATATTTGTACTAAATATAATGACATCATTATCATGAGGGCTTAGAATTTTTTTTCTTTATTTTTTAATTTTTTTAGCATAGAAAATTCTTATTTATGATATTACTAATTAGATTTAATTTAATTGTAAAAATAATTCTATTTATGACATCACCTACATATTTTCACATTTTTTTTTTTGATTTTTTAATATAAGTGAAAAAGGTAATTGTTGAATCATCATTTTAGCATTTTAATAGAACTTATAAATATATCATGTGAGGTTTCATGTAACTAGTGTGTTTGTGTAGCTTGCCCAATGTGCAGCAATACTTCCTGTAATATTTTGGTTTTAATATAACTATAGTGCTTTTCAAAAATAAAAAATATAATTATAATTATCATTATCCTTATATAATAATGATAATAGTAATAGTAATAGCAATAATATTTAAATTTAGATGAAACAAGTGACATAAAATGATTTACTAGTACTTCTACATGACTATATCATTTTTTGTTAACGTATGCCCTATTATATAAATTAAAGTTTATTTAACTTTATTAACATTTATCAATACAAATGAATATTGATAAAAAAAACAATTTATCAACTAATACTCATCAAACTGATACAGCCCAAACAAGATCCATAGACTGAATTACGAAAGGATGAAAAGAAACAAACATAAAACAATTTTAATTTTAATATCTATTTATTTATCAACTACTATACGACAATTTGAGGAAATGAAAGACTAAAGAATGGGTTTTATGATAATTGAGGTTGCGTGATAATTTTTAATGAGAATATTTATTACCTTAAATTAGATAATGGACCATTTAGGCTCCGTTCCAGAGTATTCAATTGAAGGAAAAGAAATGAAATGAAAGGGGGGAAAAGTGGATCGGTCCAAATTGGAAGGAATCAGTGGAAGAGAAATTAGAACAAATAACACTTCTAAATCCTTTCCTTTCTCTCCAACATAAAACTTAGGAGCACGATTTCTTTAAATTTACCTTCCCTTCATTTTATTTCTCTTCAATCTTCAACTTGGGAACAAAGCCTTACCTATGGGTTACATTCATTTCTCATTTTGATTTTCATTCCCCTTTGAAGCCGAGCACACCATTATTACTCCGTTTACATTAATACTCACCTTACTCCGTATTTAATACTTCGGTATTAAATTAATTACCATATTAACTATTAGATAAAAATGATGAATAGTAATCAAGGATAATTTCGTCATTTCACCTTTTTTTCCTTACACCTTTTTTTTTTCAAAAAAAGCCCCCCACTTTGTTCACTAATAAAATTCGACCCCACAACCAGGGATTAAAGTGTCACATTATCATTTTCATAAAAAATCTTAAATAAACTATACCCAAATATTCAACGGGTCATATCTTTTCGCTCGCAGCGAGTTAAATTTTTCCGTCACCATCGTTAAACTCGAAATAATTTTAGGAACACAATGTCACTAACTATACGTAAAACGGACGCTTTTTAAAAAACAATAAATATTTGAGGTACTTTTCATACACGTTAATTTTGCGTTAAATTTTTAAAAGTCGACAATTCCATAGCGAAACGCGGAGATGCATATATATTGTTAATTTAAAATAACATTTAAATCTTTGAAGGATTATACATTTTAGTTCGATTCTAGTTGCTCTTCAACGATATCATTGTTAGCCACGAAATAATTTTACAATCTAAAAGCAATAAAATATAGTACATTGAAAACCGAACACCCGCGTTCGAAAACTAGTTATTTCAAATTTTGAGTTTATATTCAAAAAGTTACAGTACTTTATAAGTATTAAACCTTGAGGCTGTAGACGGCGGTGGTGCTTCTCCATGCATTTCTTTCAAAGGAAGCTTGTTTTAGCGCCCTTAAACGTCGTCGGCTAACACTGGTGTGTGTCTCTTCCCCTATAACCTGCCACGATACATACATTCACACACAGACACACTCACACAGCATTCCCTTTATTTTAACCCTGCTTTAACTTTAGGCTTCTTCTTCATCTTCATCTGCATCAACCGTCTACAGGTAATATTTCTTATGTTCCATGAAATTCCAATTAATATATTTATTGTCACAAAATACACTTCTGCAACACGATTATAGCCCTAAAATGTTATTTTCTGTTGTTGTGAATGAGTTCATACCATTTAATCTGTTAGTTATGCTTAAACCCTAAGCCGTAAGTTGATCCAAAAACCATTGTGTTTACAGTTAGTTTAAGTTAAGTTGTGAACTTACAAATTGATTTGCATAATTCTTTTTTTAGGTTTTCAGTACTTTTACTTTTGCCCAATTTTCCTTTGTGTTTGCGAGTAAACTTAATTTCTAGGTTAACAAAGTTTGTTGCAAGTTACAAATATAGGTTTTCGATAAATTTGCAGTAAGCTTTTTTTTTTTTTTTTTTTTTTTTTTTTTTTTTTTTTGGTGTGACGGTAGTTTTGTCAAAAGCTAAAATATTTGTTAGCTACAAATCATCTTCTGTACATACGAACTCCTTTCACCCTTTGTAAATTAATGCATATGCTGATTTTGTAATACAGTGACTTACTTACGGATATGAAGAAATCAGCGGTTGGAGAAAAACGTCCAAGGGATACAGGAGACCAAAATAAGGGTGTTGAGTTCATTCCTGGACTAAAATTGTCCCAACACCCTCCTGAACATAGTAAGGACTTATTCTTAAAGAAACTCCACAATATTGTCAGAGCCAAGTCACTGCATCCAACAGAATTCGAAGGCTATACAATCAGAGAACGTTTTTCAAAGATGGGGTGGGAACAATTGCTTAATCTGAACTGTGAAAAGATGTATAGGCGGGTTGTCATTGAGTGGATGTCATCACTAACAAGAAACGGGGATGAATTAAAGGGCATAGTTGATGGAAGATGTTATAGTATCACACCTGCAGTCATTCGCGATGTTCTTGGAGTGGACACACGCAAAGATTTGCCATATGGCAGGTTTAGTGAAATTCCCATTGTTGAAAATGGAAGTAGATGGTTAGAAGCCTGCAACACTGTGTTTGGTCTGCATGAAAATGTTAAGGAGTATAAGATGAATTGGTATGAAAGCTCTAAGATGACTCCATTGTCCAAAATTTTATGGACAATTATGTTCTCCGAGAATCACCTAGGTTATCTAGATGCGCTTGAAGTGTGGCCACGAGAGATTTATCTTCTTCACTCTTTATTCACGGGTGATTTCTTGTATAGCTTTGCACTCTTAATGATTGATGACATGGAATATGTATGAGGATGAAAAGCAACATAGCATCCCCCATGGTTCCTACATTTCCATGATACTTGATCATCTTGGAGCTGTGTCAAAAGATGAATGTGCTGAGATAATTTCCCCCAAATACAGTGTAATATCAAGGGTATCGTGTGATGACCTCCAATTTCACAAATCATCAACAAAATACATAGTTGATGATCGTATGACTAAACGACGGATCACATTCCCATGTCAGTCTCCGCAGAAAAAGTTGTTGAACGTACACCAAAAGCTGGCCAACAAACCAAAGCAGATGAAACATCAGGTTTTAGAGGCTGAACACAAAGAACAAGAAAAAGACAAATGGGCCAGGGAGGAAAGAGAAAGGCGGGCTGAAGAAAGCGAAAAACGGGCAGAGGAAAGAGAAAGACGGGCTGAGGAAAGAGATAGGCAGGCAGAGATCAAGATTCGAGAAAGAGAAAAGCGGATAGAAGAAAGGGAAGGAAGGGCCGAAGAAAGAGAAAAATGTGTAGAAGAAAGGGAAAAACGGGCTATAGAAATAGTGAGACAAGCAGAGATTCAGGTTCAAGAAATAGAAAAACAGGCTATAGAAATAGCGAGACAAGCAGAGATTAAGGTTCAAGAAACAGATAAACGGGCTATTGAAATAGTGAGACAAGCAGAGATTAAGGTTCGGGAAAGAGAAAAACGGGTTGAAGAAAGGGAAGGAAAGGCTGAAGAAAGAGAAAGACGGGCTCAAGAAAGAGAAAAAAAGGCAGGTATCCTGATTCTAGAAAGAGAAAAATGTCTAGAAGAAAGGGAAAAACGGGCTATAGAAATAGTGAGACAAGCAGGTATTAAGGTTCAAGAAACAGAAAAACGGGCTATCGAAATAGTGAGACAAGCAGAGATTAAGGTTCAAGAAACAGATAAACGGGTTCAAGAAAGAGAAGAAAAGGCAGATATCCGGATTCAAGAAAGAGAAAAATGTCTAGAAGATAGGGAAAAACGGTCTCAAGAAACAGAAAAATGTCTAGAAGAAAGGGAAAAAAAGGCAGATATCCGTATTCAAGAAAGAGAAAAACGGGTAGAAGATGCAGAGGTACGAGCTAAGGAAAAAGAGAAACGTGTAGAAGACATTGAAAGGCAGGCGGAGATCCGGGCTCAAGAAATGGAAAGACGGGCTGAAGAAAGAGATAAAAAGGCAGAGATCCGGGTTCAAAAAAGAGAAAAACAGGCTGAAGAGGCAGAGGTACGGGCTCAGGAAAAAGAGAAACGTGCAGATGACATTGAAAGGCAGGCGGAGATCCGGGCTCAAGAAATGGAAAGACGGGCTGGAGAAAGAGATAAAAAGGCAGAGATCCGGGTTCAAATTATAGAAAAACGGGCTGAAGAGGCAGAGATACGGGCTCTGGAAAGAGAGAGACGTGCAGAAGACATAGAAAGGCTGGCGGAGATCCGGGCTCATGAAATGGAACGAAAGGCCGAAGAAAGAGATAAAAAGGCTGAGATCAGGATTCAAAAAATAGAAAAACGGGCTGAAGAGGCAGAGGTACGGGCTAAGGAAAGAGTGAGACGTGCAGAAGACATGGAAAGGCTGGTGGAGATCCGGGCTCAAGAAATTGAAAGACGGGCTGAAGAAAGAGATAAAAAGGCTGAGATCAGGGTTCAAAAAATAGAAAAACGGGCTGAAGAGGGAGAGGTACAGGCTCAGGAAAGAGTAAGACGTGCAGAAGACATGGAAAGGCAGGCGGAGATACGGGCTCAGGGAAGAGAAAAACGGGTTGAAGAAAGAGAAAAGTGTGTAGAAGAAAGGGTAAAACGGGCTCAAGAAATAGAAAAACGGGCTATAGAAATTGCAAAACAAGCAGAGATTAAGGCCCAAGAAAGAGAAGAACAGTTTGAAGAAATGAAAAGAGTGGTCGAAGAAAGATATAAAATGGCAGAGATCCAGGTTCAACAAACACTTAAATGGGCACAAGACAGGGGAAGGCAGGTGCAGATCCGGGCTCAGCATAATGGACACAACATGAACTTGGCATGAACTTTACAACCTAACGTTATTCAGTACAGCACACAAGAGATCATTAAGGTAGCGAAAACAACGTGAGTAGATTACAAGTTAACCATGAAGAAACATGTATGAAAAGATGGATAGAGCCTACATGTGTATCTCATTCCCCCCTTAGACTACTATAAATTGTATCTTGTTTTGAATCGCGATGAATTAAAAATGTAAATACTTCTATGTATATTCCAGTGACAATCTTATCTTCTAATTATAAAACATCTTTGTATAATATTTATCTGTTGCAGTGATCTGTAACACTGAACTAATGAAGGTTGATACTCTTATTATCTTCTTCAATTCAAATTGAGGATAAAAGTAAGTTCCGTTTCTCTCATTTTGTTATTATGCTTGTAGTTATGTTTATAATACTACCTTGTTTTGTTGATTATATGGGTTAAATGTTGAGCTTTAGGATCTTGATGAATTCATTTGAAATCATATAACTTACACTTGTACACAGACTTGGTGATACGGTAACCTACTGATGTAGATATCAGTTGACTAGGGTTTCTAACTGTTGATTTTTTATTCTTATTCTGTTGTTTGAACCATATTTGAAGTTGTCCCTGCTGCATCTCAAGTACTACGTACAATGACCATCTTAACCTTTCTGAAAGCCACCATTCGAGGTCGATTGATAACCCCCAACGGTGGGAGAGTACCATCATATCTGGCCATCTAAGATCAAATTAGCATATCCAAGCCTACTAAGACAAATTAGCATATCCAAGTTGAGGTTAAAAGTAAGTTCTGATTATCTTATTTTGTTCTTATGTTTTTTATTCTACCTTGTTTCATTGATTATATTGGTTAAATGCAGAGCTTTACTATCTTGATAAAGTCATTTGAACTCAGGTTTTAAAATTGTAGATTGAGGTAATCGAGTGATGTAGATATCGGTTGACTAGGGTTCATAACTGTTGATTTATTTGTCGTTGACTCGTTGTTTGAACGATAATTGAATTTGCAGTTGTCTCTGCTGCATCTCAAGTACTATGTACAATGGCCATCTTAACCTTACTGAAAGCCACCATTCGAGGTCGTTTGGTAACACGAGGTCGATTGGTGTATCCCAACGGTGCAAGAGTACCATCATATGTGGCCTATTAAGACAAATTAGCGTATCCAAGCCTATTTGATTTAGTTGATATAATATAAATATGGTGTTTGGAACTTTAAACTGTTTTTCTTGGTAAGCATGCAGGCTTATTATGTTTGTTGATATTGGCCATTGACTTTTTGTTATTGGAACTTAGATCTTTGGTTAACAAATATAAATAATGTAATCACTAAACATCCTTATTGAATGGGTAGTCTAATGATTTGAGACTTAAATCTTCTACAAAGATCAAAATTTTAGTTATGATTCACACACAACTTTGCATGGATATACCATACTTTGATATATTTGTAACTAGCGATAGCGATTGCACATATGAAGTCATGTGATAGTTCCCCAACAAATGTTTTCACATTAAAACGTGAACAATGTACTGATACGATAAGTTGTATAAATAAAAGTACGCAGTATGAGCAAAATACTACCATCTTGTTTAAAATTTACTTTCGATAAGAAATAAGAACGATGAAGGGTGTAATTGGGAGAGGATATTACATATGTGGAGTTGAGATTTTAGTTTGATAACATTTAGAATTTAACCTTTATAACCAAATGATCCCCTTTTGACAACAAAAGAAATGGAAAAGAGAAATTGGCGTCCCATTTGACAATCTTCGAATTTATCTTTTAGTCAAATAGTTCGGACACAGTAGCTTGCAGAGTAAAAACCTGGGTGACGAACCCCCAAATGACGAGACCCGTAACCGGGTGAATTACGCACATTAACACCCTCTCTAGTTAAGAGCTCAATTAATTCGATCTTGGGTGTTCCCGACCTTGCAACTTGGGCTTGCGATCATGCGAACACTAGGTAGCAAGGTTCTCTTGCGACTGGGCGCAACCGGGCATGATCGAAAATTTTCATATCACGATAATTTTTTATCCATAGCTCGTATTTAGTCGCCATGTTTTTTTAAAATGTCTATTTTGGGGAGATATATGTATATATAGGTTTGTATTAAAACCGAAGTCCCATTTTTTATTTAAAAATGGACCGCATATTGCGAGTTGCAATATATGTACAAATGTGTAATTTTCGAGTTGTGAAATGTAGTTCAAATTGATTGAGGGGATTCTTTTATTTTTAGTATACAACGGATGGAATTTAGCGGATCACAAATTAAAATGTTCTAAAGTAAGTTACGAGTGGTTAAGATGCGGTTAAAATAAAAAATCAACAAAAAATGGTAAACTTTATTACAAGGCTCCCAAACCCAAATCGCAAGGCATCTTGCGACAATATTTTGGCAATTTTTTTATTTAGGGATCGTCTTAAAAATAATCGGTCCATAATTTTTTTTCGAAAAAAATGAAATGGTAAACAAATATATCTATATTAAAAACGTTAGGAAACTAATACAGGCACACCCCTGTAAGAAAAAAGCTGACTTGTAGTTATTTCAATCATACAACTTATTTATTTATATTATTCTATCATTTTAATTAAGCATATCCTCATCCATGAATTTATATCCGGTCTTACTTTTTCGGGTACCATATCATCGACCATACTCGTCTTCCTTTTTTGTTCTTATTTAATTTTTATTTATATTTATATACTATAAAGTCTATAACTAAAAAATAATAGTTATTAGTCTTACCAAAGTACAATTTTTTTATTGATATTACACTTCTGAAATGGACACTTATTTGAGACGAATTTAAATTGTAAAGTGGACACTTAGTTTTAAGACGGGAACTATGGAATGAAAACGCCCATATAAAAGTCAAAAAGATAATCACATCCCACTTAGTCGTTTGAATTATAAATCTTCTTATGTAGATCTATGCGATTAGAGAACTAATGTAAGCACGTGCGACTTATGTTGGGGCAAGGTGGGGCGCTCGCCCCTAGTGGATTTGTAATTTTCAGTGTAAAAATTTTGGATTATTCGACTTTGCCCTCGGTGGATTTTTTTTTGCCCAAAAGCCTACATATTTTACCTCAAAATCTTCTAATTTTACCCAAAATTCTTCAAATTTTGCCCAAAACCTTCAAATTTTTTCCCAAAACCTTCAAATTTTGCCTACAAACATTCAAATTTTGCGCTAAAACCTCCATAATTTGCCAACCTTCAAATTTTACCCCCAAACCTTCAAATTTTGCTCAAAAAATTGCTACGGTTTTAACATTTTTTTTTTGCCCCCCGTGAAAAAAGTTGATCCGCATTGAATGTAAGAGTATTTGTTACTATTAATTAATTATTTAATATTATTTAATAAATAAAATTATCTATTTGTAAAATGTAAATAAAAATTTGTAATTTACAAAAGACAAAAAAACAAAAAAAAAAAAAACTAAATCATGTAATTTTAGTAAAAAGATACAAAAACATACGGAGTACTAAAAAAATAAAAATTAATATAATATACATAATTATAATTATAATTATAAATTAAATTAAATTATATGTTAAAAAGGATGTCGAAATGTCAGTATGGAACTGACAAGGGGTGTGCGTAAATTTTGTCCCAAACGTTATTCATGATCAGACATTCAGACGTATAGGCTACAGACGGCAGTGGTGCTTCCCCATGCATTTCTTCCAAAGGAAGCTTGTTTTAGCAGCTGTAAACGTCGTCGTCTAACACTGTAACCTACTACGATTCACACACTCATACACCCACACCCATTCCCTTTTAACTCTGGTTGAATTTGGGCTTCTTTTCCAATCTTTACCTTCATCAACTGTCTACAGGTAATCTCTTTTGTTCCTTGAAATAACCTATTTATATTGTCACAAAAATAGCACTTGTGCAAGGTACACACGATTATAGCCCTAAAATGTACGATTATGTTGTTGTGAATGATTTCATACCATATAATCTGATAGTTATGCTTAAACCTAAGTCTTAAGCTGTGCCAGATACCATTGTGTTTACAATTTAAGTAAATTTGTGCACTTCCGAAACTGATTTGCATAAAACAAATTCTAGGATTTCGCTAAATTTCCCCAATATTCCTTTTTGTTTGTACGTAAACATAATAATTTTTATGTTAACAAAGTTCGTTGCCTGTTACAATTAGGTTTTGTTTTGCATAATATTTTTTTTTTTTTTTTTTTTTTTTTTTACAAATAGTTAATTTTTTTCTTTCCTTACTGTGACAGTAGTTAGCTACCCTTTGTAGATTAATGTATAAAAAAATTTCTGAATTTTTTTTTTTTTTGTTAAAAATAGTTTTTTTTTTTTTTTGGGTTACAAATAGCTTTTTTTTTGTCTTTCCTTATTGTGACAGTAGTTAGCTACAAATCATCTCCTGTATGTACGTATTCCTTTCATCTTTTGTAGATTAGTGCATACTGATTTAATACAGTGTGTTGTTACAGATATGAAGAAATCAGGGGTTGGAGAAAAACGTCGAAGGAATACAAAAGACCAAAATAAGGGTGCTGAGTTCATTCCTGGACTGAAATTGTCCCAACACCCTCCTGAACAAAGAAAGGACTTGTTCTTAAAGAAATTCTCCAGTGTCGTTCGAGCCATGTCTCTGCATCCCACAGATTTCGAAGGTTATACGATCAGAGAACGTTTTTCGAAGATGGGATGGGAACAATTGCTTGATTTGAACTGTGACAAGATCTATGAACGCGTTGTCATCGAGTGGATGTCATCGCTGACAAGAAATGGGGATGAATTAACGGGCATAGTTAATGGAAAATCTTATACTATTACACCTGCAATCATTCGTGATGTTCTTGGAGTGGACACGCGCAAAGATATGCCGTATGGCCGGTTTAGTGAAGTTCCCATTGTTGAAAATGGAAGTAGATGGTTGGAAGCCTGCAACACTGTTTTTGGTCTGCACGAAAATGGTAAGCAGTATAAGACGAATTGGTATTCGAGATTGAAGATGACCCCGGTTGCCAAGATTTTGTGGGAAATTGTGTTCTCTGCGCTTCACGAAGATAGTTCTGTAGACGAACTTAAAGTGTGGCCACGAGAAATCTATCTTCTTCACGCTTTATTCACGGGTGATGTTTTATATAGCTTTGCACTCTTAATGATAGATGACATATGGAATATGTATGAGGATGAAAAGCAGCATAGCATCCCCCATGGACCCTACATTTCCATGATACTCGATCGTCTCGGAGCTGTGTCAAAACATGAAGGTGTTATGATGATATTCCCCGAATACTACGTAATATCAAGGAGATCGTTTGATGAACTAGATTTTTTAGAATCCCCAAAAGAATACATACTTGTTGATCGGCTGACTGAGCAACGAGTCACGTTCCCAAAGAAAGTTATTGATGGAGAAGCTCCATGTCAGTCTCTGCAGACAAAGTTGTTGAACAAACCCCAAAAGATGGCCAACATACCAACTCAGATGAAACATCAGGTTTTAGAGGTTGAGCGCAATGAACAAGAAAAAGGAAAATGGGCTGACAACAGAGAAAGACTGGCAGAGGTCCAATCTGAGGAAAGAGAGAAACGGGCTGAGGAAAGAGAGAAACGGGCTGAGGAAAGAGAGAAACGGGCTGAGGAAAGAGAAAGACGGGCTGAAGAAAGCGAAAAACGGGCTGGGGAAAGAGAAAGACGGGTTCAAGATAGAGAAGAAAAGGCAGATATCCGGATTCAAGAAAGGGAAAAATGTGTAGAAGAAAGGGAAAAACGGGCTCAAGAAACAGAAAAACGGGCTATAGAAAGAGAGAGACAAACAGAGATTCAGGTTCGAGAAAGAGAAAAATTTGTAGAGGAAAGGGAAAAACGGGTTGAAGAAATGGAAATAGGGGCTAAAGAAAGAGATAAAAAGGCAGAGATACGGATTCAAGAAAGAGAAAAACGTGCGGAAGATGTTGAGGTACGAGCTCAGGAAAAAGAGAGACGTTCAGAAGACATTGAAGGGCAGGCGGAGATCCGGGCTCACGAAATGGAAAGACTGGCTATAGAAAGAGATAAAAAGGCAGAGACCCGGATTCAAAAAATACAAAAACGGGCTGAAGAGGCAGAGGTACGAGCTCAGGAAAGAGAGAAACGTGCGGAAGACATGGAAAGGCAGGCGGAGATCCGGGCTCATGAAATGGAAAGACAAGCTGAAGAAAGGGATAAGAAGTCTGAGACCCGGGTTCAAAAAATACAAAAACGGGCTGAAGAGGCAGAGGTACGGGCTCAGGAAAGAGAGAAACGTGCGGAAGACATGGAAAGGCAGGCAGAGATCCGGGCTCATGAAATGGAAAGACAGGCTGAAGAAAGGGATAAAAAGTCTGAGACCCGGGTTCAAAAAATACAAAAACGGGCTGAAGAGGCAGAGGTACGGGCTCAGGAAAGAGAGAAACGTGCTGAAGACATGGAAAGGCAGGTGCATATTCGGGATCAGGAAAGAGAAAAATGTGTAGAAGAAAGGGTAAAACGGGCTCAAGAAATAGAAAAGCGGGCTATAGAAATTGCAAAACAAGCAGAGATTAAGGTTCAAGAAGCGCTAAAGCGGGCAGAAGAGGCCGAGACACGAGTTCTGGATGTAGAGAGACGTGCTCAAGACATGAAACGGCAGGTGCAGAAGGAATTTCAAAAACTACCTTTTTTTAAGTAAATCGTAACGCGTATAAGTAATATCCATCTCACATTACTAATATCCATCTCACATTACCATGAACGTGGTATGAACTTTACAACCTTTTGTTAATCAATACAGCACTAGAGCTCGCTAAGCTAGCAAAAACAACGTCAGCAGATTACAAGTTTACTGTGAAGAAAAGTATCTGTAAACACGTGTATCTCATTCCCCTTAGACTGCTATCAATGGTATCTTGTTTTGAATCAATGATGAATTAAAATTGTAAATGGTTTTATGTATATTCCAGTGACAATCCTATCTTCTAATTTAATATGTGTAGCACATAAACTGATTATAAATGTTGCATTTACTGCTTATGTAGTACATGAACAGATGTCACGTGAATTAACATCGAGGAACTTTAATAGTAAACTCATAATCTGTTTAAAGCATATAAACATAATACTATGTTGTGATTAGTATCCTGAATCGGTTCTATGTGAATGTTGTGGCCCATACTACCAAACATGCTTACCTATTCGAGTGCAAGACAGGACTGGTAGCTGTACTAGTACTAGTATTTTGTTTGATACTCAACTCGGTAATATGGTATAGAAAAGTGTATGATGATCAAATTCAAAAGCCAAAAAGGTAAGTAGTATTATATTATTCATGTATAGTCAGTCCATAATGCAATGTTGCGTATGTTTCGTTTAAGCAGATCCAGAACAACACTAACTATGCATTTATAAAATACACGACTTGCATACATGATACATGAGATATATAATCTTAATTAATGGGTTCATGGTTATAACCCAATTCTGCTTAGCCAATCACTAATTTTGGCCACTTGGGTACAAATGCGTCAAAGTTCCTGTAGCTCTATCATGTACTTGAACATCTTAACAATGTACGCATGGCTGTAAGTCTCTTTCTTTAATGTTTTGTTATTATTGTTATTGCATTTTCATATATGAAGCATTAGAGGAAATTACAGTTAATGGTACCTTAACTAAGAACCTCACATATTATACCTCAGCTTCATACATAACGTGCTATTGACAGATATTGATATTACAAGAATCGTTTGCTCATACAGGTATTCTTTTTTTGAACCTACTGTATGACTGACCAAGAATGTAGTTATAGGATGATAGCTTTACCATAACTTAAATGTGTGCTTTATATATAACTGCTACTATGGTGTAGGGTTTTTTTTTTTTTTTTTTTTTTTTTTTTTTTTTTTTTTTTTTTTTTGCATTTTAGATGAATTTTAATAAACATTAACATATAATTCGAATGCTGACTGATTGAAGGGTTGATCAGTTCAAAAAATGGTTATTAGCATGCGCACAGAGTTAGAGGATCAGTTCGAAAAATGCTGATTACTCCTATTTAGGAACCGACCGATTCCAGTTTATAAAATTCGAGTAATTAGTTGGTCAACGTAGGTCAATAGGTCAAAATCGAATTTGGTTTGTCAAAGTCGGATTTAGTCGGTCATAATTGGTCAAAGTCAATATTGGTCATAATCCTTGTGTCTGCTTATTAAACTAAACCTACTAATCATATGGAAGACAGGTAGTTTGACTAACACTTAAAACTGCGTTTTTAGTTGAAACATGTTTTTAAGTAGAGTTAATCATTTGTCAATTTCTTTTTTCAGTTAGTTATTGCAATAGATAGATGTTACATGAACAATATTATCACAGTGATGATTTCTTCTTTCAATTTAAAGATTGAAAAAGGTTGTATGTCGGAAGTATATATTTCAAAAAAAGGAATGTCAACCACTTTCACCTTTTGACCTATTGACCCGATTATGTTGAAATACAAACCAAATCAAACAAACTGTGAGTGGGCCAAAATTACCACCTGGCCAGTTTCACTCTTTGTATACTTTTCTAATTATCTTTCTCTATGTGTTCCTCATTATGTTTCTACAGTTATACTTATATGTGGTTGATGGAGCCATATGATTTTAACGAGTATAAATGGTTGAACGATCGTTATGACAACTCAGTTTCCAGTGTTTGTGTGAACAATCTGCTACCCTAAATGTTATTATTTAAGCATAATATATTGGCACCTGTTTTTACAGACATTGCCAACAGATTTTGAATTATCTGAAGGCATCTATTCCCGAGCTCGAATTCAGAATACAGAATACGCACTCCGTGTGTTTATAGTTGGAAGCAAATGTAAACAAAATCTACTCATGTGAATAGGTACATGTATATGTTGAATCTTTTTTGTCTATTAAGCTTCCGAATATGGGAAAAAACAGTGGGTTTGGAAACCTGTAAAAAATGGGTTGAGTTGGCCAGTCATGGATTGAAATAGCCACCTATGAAGGCTTATGTTTTTTTTTTAGACATTTTGGTAAAAAAAGATTCAACTATGAAAATGTGTTTTGCTAAAGCCAGTTTTGCTAAAATATAATAGTATTTTATTTTATTTTGAATTTGGGTGCTTCGTTAAAGTGTTGAGGATTCATGTCAGTGTTTGAAATGGGCAGATTGGTAACAAGTCATACAGATCTGGAGTTTGATGAGTTCAGTGTTCGTATTAATTTCATGGTTGTAAAAGTTATGTTTGGTTCATGTGTGTGTTTAGGCACTTGAAGACTGTTGCTAAATGCTAATTGCTATATGTTCTATTTATATTTGTAAAAGTTAAGTTTGCACTTGAAGGCTGTTGCTATATGTTCTATCTATATCTATATTCTATATTTCTATATTATATATAATAACAAAGTTACTTTTAGCTAAACATCCCTTAATCAAGCTTAGATGGTAAAGCAAGAACCATTAGATTAAATTTTAACTTTCAATAATAACCATTGATCATCACTCAACAATTCTCTCTCTCTTCACTTTTTATTTGTCTTTTCACTAATCTACCCATCCATCTTCCGCATTCATTCAAAAAATTGGGGATCGGTTCCTTCGATAGTGTCACGAACGAAAAAAAATAACAACAAACTCCACACGTCAAAATTCCACGCAACAACAATTAGGGTTCACAAACAACAATCAGGAACCAGACATCAACATCGATCTATTCGATCTACCCTTGGGGGCAATTGAATCTGAACACCTTCTTTTATTAGAAACGAATCGATGAACATGTTTATCAATCTTAATTCTGCGGAATTTATTAATAAAAGGTATGATTACATCTTTTTTAGCTTGCCAGTCATAAACATTCATTCATATGTTTCTAATAAAAGGTATGATTACATCTTTTTTAGGTATATAATTTGCTAAAGGAATTTATCTCTCAAAGTAATTTTTGCTGCTATGAGCCCATGGTTATTTGGATTTAATGAACTCATCATATGTGTACGTTTTACAAGTCATTTGGATCTAAAACTATTTAAGTCTTTCCATTTGTTCACTAATTCCTATTGTTGTATACTTCTAACAGGATTCCTTGGTCTTACTGAAAGTGATTTTGTTACTAACAAGTTGATGCGTAAACTCCCTTAGGGAATCATTCAACAAACTTGATATAATGAATGAGATGATTTTACTAAATGGTTGATGCGCAACTGCGTGAGGGAAGCATTCAACAAGGTAAACCTTGTTGAGCGACCTATCTTATAATCACCTTACATATGAATTCAATTAACTAAGACTGTTACGTGATCCATCTATTAAACATATTTGATATGCTTATTCAATCATATGAGGTAGTACAATGGGTTGGTTGGGGTAAAACACATGTGATTGATTTGACCCTTAAACATGTAACTTGAAATCAGTGTATCAGTGTACCTAAAGGGGTTTGTTGGTTGAACCCACATTGCTGTGATTTGTGAATGTGATACATACTAAAAAGACCTTATTTATGTTGAACCCAGTTTGACCCATGACCCAATATGTGTAGTATGCTACTTCTACTTTTTTGTGATGTATTTCAGAATAGCCAAGCAAAAATGGAACTCACACCATCATTGATTATATGCACGATTTCAGGTGGAGAAACAGTTGTTCATCCTAAATTCGTAACAAAATCAATCGAGTGTCCTTTTATGTTTTTTTATTTATCATGCCGTGTTTTTTGTTTATTCGCAGTTAAATTTGTGTTATGTTCTCTTTAAATTTAGGTTGAAAAAAGACCAATGAAAAACCATCTATATGGTGTATATTCTTTACCAGGTATTAGAAGTTCTGTTTGTAATTGATATAATTAATGGTATGGATTATTGGACCTTTCAGTTTAATATAATGTGAATTTACATGAGTACATGATATCGTTCAACTTCAACTAAGCATCACTTTAAATGTGTGTTTTTTTTAAATGATAACACTACTATTTAGTATATGTCATGTTTCAGTGCCGCAATATTGCAGGTCAATTTGACGATAAATGTTCAGTTAACACCTCTAATGAACTTCCACGCCTAATGAAGTTCCACCTCTAATTACGAATCCATCAGAGTCTCTGCTCGCTGAGCTGCAGAATGTGATGGTTAGTCCTTATGGGTTCGCTGAGCTATGGAATGTGATGGTTAGTCTTTATGGGTTCATATGGTTAATATAAAGTTATCCGATTCTTATTCATATGGGTTTTCAAAAGAGAATTCAGAAATGTAAGGAATGACTAAAGCGATTTTTAGAAACATGTTGAAGGTTAGTCTTGAAAATCAGTTACTCGATCTTCCCCCCCCCCCCCCCCCCCCCCCCCCCTCTTCTTTTAGCTCATACTTGAAACTATCTGATGTTAGTGGTTATTGTAGACAAGTGTTAAAGGCTACCACAAGTTTACTGCCAAAACAAGAACATTCTTGGATGGGCCGTTGCATAAGTGTGTATTAGATGTTTGTAATTTGAACTAATAATCGAGATTCAATAGTAAGCTGAACAACAAATATCACCTTAACTTGCCTACAATGCTTTGTTTTTCTATAGATTTGTAATTTGTATTTGTATTTATACATACACATGGGTGCATATCTTAGTTTCTTATGTTTTAGTATTGTTTGTATTGTTACTGATAGTTGTTTTCTCATGAAGCTTATAGGAATCACCCATGTAGCAGAAACTTCAATGTATTTTACCTGGACTAAAAACTACAAGGTAATTAATGAACTTAGTTAAATGCAAGGAGCTGCATGTGCATTTTGGTATTGTATTGTTTATGTTATTTACGCGTACTACAAGTGACTAGAAGTAATAAACTATGTGGGCAATCGCATCGACAAACATGAAATGTCTGCTTATGTTTCTTTACTATTCATTTTCTTTTTACACTTGCTACGAATTCATTAAACCATTGTAGTGATCTTTATATTCCACCATATTGATCTTTTATTCAATCGCCAATGATTATTTGTTTCCAATACTACCTCTCAAAATAAGTTTCATAATATCTTATTTCAAAAACCCGTGAAATCGCGGTTTATAAACTAGTTTATATTTGTAAAAGTAAAGTTTGCTTCATGTGGTTGTTTTTCGAATTTTACTAGTATATCAATTGGAATACACTTGTGCGCATAGATTGACAATACTTGGAAATATCCATATGTTTAGGTATGTAACCTTCATGTGTTATGTGTTTGTCCGGCATGTAACCAGTTTTGTAAAGTAATTTGTTACAATAGCTTTTATCTAGGATGAAGGTGTTTCCATGTGTGATGTGTTATGTGGTTCATCTTATGTTTCTTTGCTAGGTTTCGTTCTTTGTATTTTCATGTTTGATAGTGCTACAAACGAACATATATTTAGTCGCAATATCATCCCAATATGTAAAGTTTTTAGTTGTAATTTTTCTATTTTTAAATTGTAATCGTTTAAATAAATAAATGCGAAGACGAAGCACGAAGATTAAAGAATTGAAGAAAAAGCGTCCTAAAACTGGAAAAGGGTCCTTAAAGCCATAGTGCACTCAAAAGCGTCCCAAAAATTGAGTTAAAAGACTTGCGCGGATTTTGGGAGTTAAGGAAAATAATTTTTTGTGCAAATTACAAATTGCGAAACGCAAAGTACAAGATATTAAATAGTACGAAAGGACGTTCGAAAATCCGGAACCAGGACCTGAGCCAACTATCAACGCGCGACGCAACGGGCCGAAAATTATGAGTCAACTATGCACAAGAATATAATATAATATTTAAATAATTATATAAATTATTTATATATTATATATATTTAAATAATACGTCGACAAAGAAGAAAACAAAGCAATGTGGCTGGATTCAGCTGGCCATGCGATCGCTTGGTCTGGAAGAGCAAATTTCATGCGATCGCATGGGGTCAAAACTCAGGCCACATCTATAAATACCAGGCTTCTGATCGAGTAAGAAAAACAACAAAATAATAATAATATTCCCTCTGTAATATATATATATATATATATATATATATATATATATATATATATATATATATTAGTTTAGTTTTATATTAGATTAGTTTGGTTTATGTAAAGGTTATTTTACGGGTTTTAAAGTCGAAGTTCTGTCTGCGTAAAGCTACGCGATAAATACTCAATGTAAGTTATGTTCTCCTTTTTAAATTAATGTCTTGTAACTAAGTTATTATTATGCTTATTTAAGCCGAAGTAATCATGATGTTGGACTAAATATTAAAGACGGGGTAATTGGGCTTTGGACCATAATTGGGGTTTGGACAAAAGAACGACACTTGTGGAAATTAGACTATGGGCTATTAATGGGCTTTATATTAAATTAACGATACCTCTTTAATTTAATATAAAGGTTACAATTTGACGTATCTATATATAACCACATACGTTTAATCGGATACGATGGGCGGGATATTTATAAATACAAATTATTGTTCATTTGACCGGACACGGGGATGGATTAATAGTAAATGGACTCATTAAAACAGGGGTGAATTACATTCAAGGGTAATTGGTGTAATTGTTAACAAAGTATTAAAATCTTGGTTTACACACAGTCGATAACCTGGTGTATTCATTAAACAAAGTATTAAGACCTTGTTACAGTTCGAATCCCCAATTAGTTGGAATATTTGACTTCGGGTATAAGGTTAAATTTGCCGAGCATTTTATAATTATGACCGATGAACTATTATGGACAAAAACCAGATAGGTTTCAAATACATCCAGGACAAAGGACAATTAACCCAGGGTAATAAATTATAATCAAAACGTCAAACATCATGGTTACGGAAGTTTAAATAAGCATAATTATTATATTGTTATTTATTTTACGCACTTAAATTATCGTCATTTATATTTTGCATTAGGTTTTAATTGTGACTTAAAATATAAAATCGACAAACCGGTCATTAAACGGTAAAACCCCCTTTTATATATTATTATATATAATTATATATATTTTGTACAAATATAATTGTTTAAAAATATAGTGTAAAATAAGTCGTCTCCCTGTGGAACGAACCGGACTTATTAAAAACTATACTACTCTACGATTAGGTACACTGCCTATAGTGTTGTAGCAAGGTTTAGGTATATCTACTCTGTAAATAAATAAATATCTTGTGTAAAACTGTAACATATTTAATAGTATTTCCTTGTAAAATTTAATAGTATTTTATACCCCTTCGCTTTCACATCAAGTTTTTGGCGCCGCTGCTGGGGAACTCGGCGAAAACGCTATATTTTTAATATATATTTGTGTAAATATTTTTATATATAATTTTTAGAAAAAAATATAAATCTATATAAAAAAAGAAAAAAAATATAAAAACACTCGGGCTGGTTACTGTAACAGCCCAGCATTTGGCCCGAAACCCTACTCCATGCGACCGCATGGAATCATAACGGGATATCCATGCGATCGCATGGCCCTGTCTGACACGCCAGGTTTGACCATCCAACAGCAATAATTACGTAATTATTATTATTATTATATATTTAAAACCCTAATTAGGGTTATATTTAATAATAATTTGTTTTAGTTTTATTTTATTTGTATTTTTAGTTTAATTAGTTTTTATAAATATATAAAATTAATAGTTTTATAAAATAAATAATAATATTTTTATAAAAATTGTACTTTTTACAACTTTAAGTTTATTTTTATATTTTGTATCTTTTTATTCGTTTTAGCGTAATATTTGTATTTTTCGTTCGTATTTAGTTTTAAGTCATAGTTTTTGCCATAGTTATTTTTATTTCTAGATTCTTAGGCTTTGGCGTAAAATCCCTTAAGTACTTTTTCTTTATACTAAGATTTAGGTGCTTTAGAATTTTGCGACGCCATTTTAAAATTTTAGTACCTTTTTAAGTTATTGCCGTTTTGGATATAGAATTCCTTTTAAGCTTTAATACCTTTAGACGCAACTTTTAATTCTTAGTTTTTAGACTTTTAAGTTTCGACGCGCTACGTTCTTTTTATTATTTTTCGACCTTTTATTTTTCGACGTTTTTCGACGCGCTCTTTTTCTTTCTTATTTCTCGACATGCTAGTTTTTAGGACATAGATTTTCTATTTCTTCTCTGAAATTCCAAACGAAAAATTATTTTAAGCGGTTAAATTGATAGACATCCAAATTTTCTGGTTCGTAGTAATAGTTGGATTTGTTAGTGGCGAGTTGTGGGCTTCCGATTTAAAGGGTCCTGGCTACCTGCTGCATCTATTGGCTATTCGAAACGTGGGCAAAATCAGAAAAGTCTATTAATTTGATAACTTATATAATTTTTAGTTTTATAACTAATAGGATAATTAGTAAATGCACCACATTGTAGCTAAAATTTGATAATAAGCGCATTATGGAAAATCTCGAGAATATTTTGGAAACTCTTTATGACATCCGAAATCAATTTAATCAATACTCTCAAACGGGTGTTGATGACAATTCGTTCGGTCAATCTTGGATCACGAATGACGAAACAATAACTGGTTGTGAAATCTGTGGAGATTATCACTCAACATGGGAATGTTATTATTACGTTCCTATGGAAAATTATGCACCCATGGAACCTGAATGGAATGATTATGAGGAATACAATTCTAATTGGGATTATTCCCAAGAATATATCCAAACTCAACAACCAGAAGACGAGGAAAATTATGTGCCTGAAAATTCTTTAGATTATATGAAAATCAAACTCGAAGAACTTGATGCTCAAAATGAACAAATGGGAGAGTTTGTAAATCGGCAAGCTGAAACTCTATCAGATTACATACATGTTGATCTGAGGAGTATTGTGCAAGAAAATCTCATATCATCGAATTTTGATGAATTCGAGAGCTCCGAAATCACCAATTGTCCCGATGATACTTTTTATTCAGCTTTACCAATTTCACAACATATCGACACATTAGCCTCTACCGACGAAATCATCAATCCATCAATGGATGGAGAAGAAGTAAGGGTGACAAATTGGTACTCTTGGGAAAACGATAATGTGAAAATTTTACCCCCGAGACCAAAGTGGAGGAACCAATAAGGACCGTTAATGAAGAAGAATTTGCTTCAATCCAGCCACAACCTTCCAACCCAATATTCTCAATAGACGAGTCATCTACCGAAGATGAACTACGAGCTGTAATAGATAATGACACCTCGAATTTCACCCAATTAGGTAATAGAGGTGAAAACCTTGATCCCGAGAATGAACGAAAGGAAATGTTAGGAATTGTCTACCCTATAGAAATATGTATGTCGGTGTATATCGATCCATTTGACCAAGAACCAGAAAAGAGACATATCCATTTACTAAAAGCTACACTTAAAAAAGAATTAAGTAGTGACGATCGGGTGGGTCTAAACTTTAAACCCATTGATATATTTTATACCACCCGAGATGTAAATGACTGGCTCACTATTTTAATTCGTGGAACTTATTATATTCTACCGACTTCACATGTCGTCAGCCAAGTGTGGGGAAGTCTAACCCCACTTAATGTTAAATTAGGGGTTCGGGTTAGTGCATAACTCGTTAATAAAAATGCATGATGAGTTAGGGTAAAAGACGCATTTTCAAATATTAGCAAACAGTTCAGAAAAGCAACCGTTTTTGAAGAAAAACATGTGTGATAAAACAAGAAGGAATGAACGATGAGGCGCGCCATCTATCATTCGACGAGCTTTGTAATTACAAACTGGGTATTTTCAATCACTTTTCTACACTAATAACCCTCATGAATTTATAATTAGAGTCTGATTTCATGCAAATGAGGGCATTGCATGATCTCAAGTGTGGGGAAGGGTTATAAATTCTCTCGGGTTTATACTCGGCTTATTTTCTAAATATTGTGAAAATTTTAAAAATTTTCAACTAAATAAATTCAAAAGCATGTTTATACATATTTATGAACGATAAAACTAGGTGTTAATGCCGAAATTATTGTTACCTCGGAAAGGACATAAATTGAGAAACAACTAAAACGCTTGAATTTATTTATTAGGATATAAAAAGACGCATGAAAAAAGCCAAGTGTGGGGAGAATGTACCAAGTTATTCAATTAAAAACTATCTATCACATGTTTCTGTAAAGTTTATTGCAGGTGCTTTTGTTTTGGACTAAATTAACTGTTTTACCCGATTTTCTATAATATATTTGAAAGAAAAGATGGATCTACATGATGAATCAATTCCATCATTAAAAGGAAGTAAAGTCTTCCGAAAAAGAAACGCGCTTCTTGATTTAGGTCAGGAAGTTGTCGTCCAGACCAGCTGTAGGTTGACGAAAAATCTAGAAAAGTCATCTCTAAAATCAGCAGGAAATCCACGGACCTCAGCATCAAACAGGGTCGCCATGTGGTCAGACTTATCCTAACCATGAGAGGATCTGTCTCGTAAAATGGGGAGGGCGCCGTGCAAATTAGCTTGATAAGACTAATGAATCAGATCCCCAGAAAGGATAATCTCCTTAAAGATTAAAAATCAGCTTTTAAGCCTGATATTACTCAATCCTTGAGATTGACTTTAAATATTGAGAATTACAAACTCATGGAATTCAATGATATCTAAACTCGAGCTTGAACGAGAAAATATTTTGATCAAAATACAAACCGATTTGTTTTCTGAAAACCTATTTTCAATGCGTTCATTACCATTGAACGTAAAATTCTAGGAATTCACCTGGAATTCATTAGGTCACCTGAACCAAATCGGGTGTCAATCGTAAGAACGGTGGTGGCATAGCATGGTCGAAGACAGGACCTTGTGCCAGACCGAAAAACTATAGGGTGATCTTTACTATTGCTCCTACAAAGGATAGTAATTGCATCCGACACGTTGTAGACCATGAACATCTGCATGTCATTAGACATCGCCTTAACAGTTGCTTGTTCAACGCTTTCCTTTACAACCGGACGGTAGTTTACCGAAAGGTAATATACGGAGCAAGTATACTGGACGTGTTGCTTTCCTAATACAAGGTTAGCAAGTGGTTGACACAAAACCATAAGTTTTGAGCTAAAATTTTCAAATCTGAAACCCACCAAACCCACAAAAACATTTTGCAAACACCGGTGAAGGGTTATTCCGGAAAACTTATCTAGGGTAAAAGCTAGAATGAATTTTCAAAAGATCAAATGTTTTCATAAAGATCCAATTTCCTTAAGGATCTAAATTTTTATAGTCATGTGGGATTGTAAACCACACCGTTACTATCATTGTTTATACCGCCGTATCAAAATCACTAATGTATAAAGTGTGAAGAATAAAGAAGTGATTCGTGTGATTTAATTTCAAGTTCTGTATTGCTTGAGGACAAGCAACGTTCAAGTGTGGGGATATTTGATAGTGCTCCAAACGAACATATATTTAGTCGCAATATCATCCCAATATGTAAAGTTTTTAGTTGTAATTATTCTATTTTTAAGTTGTAATCGTTTAAATAAATAAATGCGAAGACGAAGCACGAAGATTAAAGAATTGAAGAAAAAGCGTCCTAAAGCTAGAAAAGGGTCCTTAAAGCCATAGTGCACTCAAAAGCGTCCCAAAAATTGAGTTAAAAGACTTGCGCGGATTTTGGGAGTTAAGGAAAATAATTTTTTGTGCAAATTACAAATTGCGAAACGCAAAGTACAAGATATTAAATAGTACGAAAGGACGTTCGAAAATCTGGAACCAGGACCTGAGCCAACTATCAACGCGCGACGCAACGGGCCGAAAATTATGAGTCAACTATGCACAAGAATATAATATAATATTTAAATAATTATATAAATTATTTATATATTATATATATTTAAATAATACGTCAACAAAGAAGAAAACAAAGCAATGTGACTGGATCCAGCTGGCCATGCGATCGCATGGCCTGGAAGAGCAAATTCCATGCGATCGCATGGGGCCAAAACTCAGGCCACATCTATAAATACCAGGCTTCTGATCGAGTAAGAAAAAAACAAAATAATAATAATATTCCCTCTGTAATATATATATATATATATATATATATATATATATATATATATATATATATATATATATATATATATATTAGATTAGTTTGATTTATGTAAAGGTTATTTTACGGGTTTTAAAGTCGAAGTTCTGTCTGCGTAAAGCTACGCGATAAATACTCAATGTAAGTTATGTTCTCCTTTTTAAATTAATGTCTTGTAACTAAGTTATTATTATGCTTATTTAAGCCGAAGTAATCATGATGTTGGACAAAATATTAAAGACGGGGTAATTGGGCTTTGGACCATAATTGGGGTTTGGACAAAAGAACGACACTTGTGGAAATTAGACTATGGGCTATTAATGGGCTTTATATTAAATTAACGATACCTCGTTAATTTAATATAAAGGTTACAACTTGACGTATCTATATATAACCACATACGCTTAATCGGATACGATGGGCGGGATATTTATAAATACAAATTATTGTTCATTTGACCGGACACGGGGATGGATTAATAGTAAATGGACTCATTAAAACAGGGGTGGATTACATTCAAGGGTAATTGGTGTAATTGTTAACAAAGTATTAAAACCTTGGTTTACACACAGTCGATAACCTGGTGTATTCATTAAACAAAGTATTAAGACCTTGTTACAGTTCGAATCCCCAATTAGTTGGAATATTTGACTTCGGGTATAAGGTTAAATTTGCCGAGCATTTTATAATTATGACCGATGAACTATTATGGACAAAAACCAGATAGGTTTCAAATACATACAGGACAAAGGACAATTAACCCAGGGTAATAAATTATAATCAAAACGTCAAACATCATGGTTACGGAAGTTTAAATAAGCATAATTATTATATTGTTATTTATTTTACACACTTAAATTATCGTCATTTATATTTTGCATTAGGTTTTAATTGTGACTTAAAATATAAAATCGACAAACCGGTCATTAAACGGTAAAACCCCCTTTTATATATTATTATATATAATTATATATATTTTGTACGAATATAATTGTTTAAAAATATAGTGTAAAATAAGTCGTCTCCCTGTGGAACGAACCGGACTTATTAAAAACTATACTACTCTACGATTAGGTACACTGCCTATAGTGTTGTAGCAAGGTTTAGGTATATCCACTTTGTAAATAAATAAATATCTTGTGTAAAACTGTAACATATTTAATAGGTACGTTTATGTTGTTGTACATGAGTTCATACCATTTAATCTGATAATTATGCTTAAACCTAGGTCTTAAGTTGTGCCAGATACCATTGTGTTTACAATTTAAGTTTAATTTGTGCACTTACGAAACTGATTTGCGTAATAAAATGTTGGGTTTTTGCTTATTTTGCCCAATTTTCGTTTTTGTTTGTACGTAAAATTAAATTAATTTCTAGGTTAACAAAGTTCGTTGCTTGTTACAATTTACAAATACATTTTTGATAAATTTGCAGTAAGGTTTTTTTTGTTGTTGACTTTCCTAATTATTGTGTGTCGGACTGACGGTAGTTTTGTCAAAATCAAAAGTATTTGTTAGCTACAAATTATCTCCTATTTACCGTGTGATGTTACAGATATGAAGAAATCAGGGGTTGGAGAAAAACGACGAAGGGATACAGGAGACCAAAATAAGGGTGTTAAGTTCATTCCTGGACTGAAATTGTCCCAACACCCTCCTCAACAAAGAAATGAATTGTTCTTAAAAAAATACCACAGTGTCGTTCGAGCAAAGTCACTGCATCCCACAGATTTTGTAGGTTATATGATAAGAGAACATTTTTCGAAGATGGGCTGGGAACAATTGCTTAATTTAAACTGATGTTGTAGCTTATGGGACTTTCGGGAAAGCCAAAGAGGGAAGTTGCACCATAAAGTTTCAGCTGGTTGTTCAACAACATGTGCCGAGGTGAAATGCTTGGAATGTGATATTCTAAGTGCTATACTCTTAATGGTGGAGTATGATAATTCTTGTTAAGAGTTATGATTGTCTGTGAAGACAATGATTGTCGGTTTAGACAATGTTCGGTAAAGATGCAAGTTTTGTCTCTTGGGAGATAATGTCATCGACATGAAGATGAGGATCTTGAAGTTGTTGGTGATTTTAGTGTTATCAACAATCATTTTAGTTAATTGGAATTTACTAGAAAGCAAATGCTTATCGCATTAAGCTCAATGACTAGTTTGGAGAGTGCGGAGTGCACGCTTGTTCAGGTTAATTCGATAAGGTCTTGGAAATTACATCATTTGATGAAAAGGTAACCATGAATGGTTACATCATTTCATGAAAAGTGATGTTATTTTCTAAAAGGTGTCAATGAAGAGTTGCACACTTTCATTGAAAGGTTGTGTCCTTTCATTGCACCTTTCCATTTTCTATATATATGGGATTTTGCTTTCATTATAAAAACAAGAAAAATCACATTCTCACTAATACTATAATTTGATCTCTTCTTGTCTAGAGACAAATTGCGTTCTTGTCTTATCCCAATTAAGATTTCGTGTAACCCGAGGCAAGTAGGATCGAAATACTTAATTAGGAAAGTGTTTCACGATTCAAGAATTAATCCGGGATTATCATTTACAACCCTTATTTCTAACAATCTAATTAAGTATTTTCGGGATAATCATGATGATGAATCGTTAGAAAGATTGTCTACTTTCTGGAAATGAAAAGGCTAATTTGTATGAAGGAGATTTAGAACGGAATGAGGGGATTTCCTTTATTCATCAACAATCAAACTTACTGCAAGTATGGTACGCATGTTTTGGATACTCTTCAAGCAATTCTTTTAAGTGATTATTGAAGTAAATATAAAATAGTTATTGTTTTATGTTTTATGTTTTATGATCACAAATTGTTGTAAGGTTTTAACGGATGGTTGCAATCATAAATTTTGTTGCAAACAAAATTGTGACAATATTTGGCAATCATAAATTTTGTTCGTTACTGCAAACAAAATTGTTGCAATAAACAAAATGGTTGAAGTAAATTTTGTTTGTTATTGCGAGTAGTTTGGCAACCGTCAAATGGTTGCTGAGATGGCAATATCTTACAACATGATTCTTTATTGCTCAGTATATGTTAAATATAATTTAAACATGATCTCTTGGATCCTTGATGCAAGGATAAATGTATTCACATGTTTGACGGGTATATTTCTTTGTATAAATACGAATTATATATTAAAATCTCAATGGATCATGGTGGCACTCTAAGTGCATTGCGACAACTGGTCATCGTTCTTTAACGATTAAAACTCCTCAAGTTCAATGAATCCGCCGTTGATAGTCGCGATATTGTTAACAATTACTGCTTTAACGCGATGGATAACCGTCGATCTTGTTTTGTAACCGATGGGGTTTGGGAAACCATTGACTACGGTTGTTACCAAAGGTACGAAAATGTATCATTCAGTTAACCTTGATATAATTCTATATCGGTGGATGATGAATTTGTGAGTCCAAATTGAAACCTTTAAAGGTGTGGTTGACGAATTTGTTTGGTTGAAACCATGTTTCCTGATGATTGGCACTAAATAATTTTGATCGACTTATGATCCTTGACTAAAATTTTGTTGGTTTATCATTTTAAAATGAGTGTGGGAACGTATGGGCAATTGTTAATCCCATTCCGTAACCGTCGCTCTTTAGGAAATGGTACGTGCAAGTAATTGTCGGGATCGGATGTG
The DNA here is from genome assembly GCF_046630445.1 of Rutidosis leptorrhynchoides. Taxonomy (NCBI): domain Eukaryota; kingdom Viridiplantae; phylum Streptophyta; class Magnoliopsida; order Asterales; family Asteraceae; genus Rutidosis; species Rutidosis leptorrhynchoides. Next base: position 19,107,709 of record NC_092333.1, on the reverse strand, counting down.
AGTGAGTCACCGTGATTGTATCCTGTAACCCAAGTTTTGGTGGTTATCTATCACTAACAATAGAAATGGATGCATGTGAGAGTTGCAACAGTAAATTCAAAAGAGATCCTTTGTTTGACCAAAACTCATATCCGTTGCTATTAAAAGTAACCATTGGCAGTAACAAAATGAATGGTGCTTCATTTCCGTTAAGATATAGTAATAGATACTTTTCATTAACATATACGGAGTATTTGTTTAAAGAGGAACCTCGGGTTTTGTGAATTAAGTAACAATGGAACACACACACATTGAGAATGAATTTTATTTCATTTGCCCTAAAAATTACCTACAATTACATCATCAATTTGCTTATATAGCTACAAGAGACTAACCGTCATTAACAATCTAACAAACTGCAAACTACTTACAAACAACCAATAAAATAATTTACATAATGATCCAATAATTTAAACTTTGGTCACTTTAGTCCCCGTCTTCATTCGTGTATTAATTCTTTTATGATATTGACACTTTGGCCCCTCTGGATTGACTGCTTGTTGACTTTGGTTGACTGCTCTTCCTGCTATAGGTTTATCCAAATGATCTAGTGAAAACCTGTTTACAAACTTATGTTTGTAAGGTTGTTTAGTTCGAGGAAACTATTAAAGACTATATGGACAAATTCTTGTTTAGTAATAAGACAATGTTTATAAATTGTCAAGGGTGTACAATTTGATTACATTGTTTATATTGGTATGTCTTGATATTTGATATGGATACTGACCGGTCAATCAATTAACTTTGAGTACGCGCGCGATTCTTACGATAGGATAAGAATATAGTAAATCATTTGATAAAAGGTTTACTATTTAAGGAAAATTGATTGAAGTCGAAAGGAATATCCATCTAGATTCCTAATTATGGGATATCCGTTGGATAAGTGTAAGACCCGAGTATTCGTAGTGTACATATGTGTATATAAGTGTATTGTGCGGTACTTGGATCGGGGTTTGGTTGTATATATTTTAAAAGGCAAAAGAAGCTGGACTGGGAGGGTTGCGCCGCGCGGCCTAGTGGCGCGCCGCGCCATCTGTCTGTGACAGAATCCTCTTTTCCTTTTAATTAGACAATTGGAGGGCATTTTGGTCAATTCACTTTGGAGCCCGAATTTTATACCTTGGATCAGTTTTGGAGCTTCATTCACTCCACTTCCAACAACCTTATCCTCTCAAATTCAATTTCTAGTGAGAGAGTGCATCCTTGAGTGAGAAAGCTTCATTAGAGCTTGAAGGAGGTTGAATCGGGTCTTGGTGCAAGTTCTAAAGTCGTTCATCTAGTCGATAGCTACGTGGTGATTGTGTTGGTAAGTTATAAAACCCAATTTCCTACTTTAATTGCATTAGGGGTTAGGGTTTGGGTTATTAAGACTCATAAAACCCATTTGCTAGTAAATTAGGGGTTTCTTGGGAAATTTGGGTCATGAAGACTCAAGGATGACCAATTAGGGTTTTCAAAGTGTTAAATTAGATTATGAACCTAAATTGGTTAGTTTATGTACTAGAACACCTTAATGATATGTGAATGGGTGTTATTTGGGTTTGGATGACCCAAATGGGTGTGTTGACCTTGAAATGGGTCAAATGGGTCTTTAATGACCTAAGTGGCCTTGCATGTATGAAAACGAGTTAACTTCGTGGTTAAAAGTGTGTTAATACCTTAATTGGCTAAAGTTAGGGTTTTTGGTGAAGTTAACCCATTATTAGGGTTAAAGGTGCAAAATGGGCCGGGATTGCACTTAGGGTCAAAAGACTCTAGATTGTTAAGTGAGTTGCTTGACCGACTTGAGTTGTGAATTGATTATGTGCTAAAATGGAATAGGTACGTTACATTGACGTTGCAAGTGCGGTTATCTTACACGAAGACTTCGAGGTGAGTGGAATAATTATATGCGTATGTATATAATGTATCTATTTGTTGTAGCGTGAAAGGTGTAGTGTCGAGGTGTTAAGACACCACGTTTCACGTGAAGAGTGTAGCATCGAGGTGTTAAGATGCCACTCGGGTGTAGCATCGAGGTGTTAAGATGCCACCTAGGAGTGTAGTGTCGAGGTGTTAAGACACCACTCCGTAAAATAATGAGTGAAGCGTCGAGGTGTTAAGATGCCACTCGGGGTGAAGTGCCGAGGTGTTAAGGTGCCACCCTAGGGGTTAGTGGTGCGAGGTGTTAAGTGCCCTAACGGATGTTGTGAACACCGATGGCGTTTTCGCGAGCGCCGTTCCCTTGTACTATTGGTTAACCATGGTTATTTGTGTTGTAAGCATATTATATTATTCGAGTTATATTTATATGCGGTTGTTATGCTAGCTTGTGGTATTGGAGATTTATAGCTTGATATTGCGACGATAAGCTAATGTTGTTTGCTAGCATGTTTGCGGTTGTGTAAGTGTATGCAAGTAGGTATAATTATATATGTATTCGTATAATTATTGCATTCACTAAGCTTTGCTTACCCTCTCGTTGATTACCATTTTATAGGTTCGGTTTTGGACAAGGGTAAGGGCATCGTTTTGGACTAGAGATCCCGCTTGATGCTAGGGGACGCTTTTGGCTTTAGTAGCTCTTGGAGTTTGACCGATAGTTGGGTAGTTTAATCCCAAACGCCATGCTCATTGTGTAGTTTGGAACTTAAACTTTTTGGTGGTCGAAACTCGTGAATTGTATTAAACTCGTAAAACGGCCTATGTGGGCCCCGCTTGTAAAACTTTAATTTTATGTTTGAAACATGTTAGTTTTACATATTTGGTAGTATGGTAAAAAGCGTTTTGTCTAAAAGTGCCGGGAACTAGTCAATCTTTTCGCGGTTAAAAAGTCCCGGGGACAGCCAGATATGGCGCGGCGCGCGGGCCATATGGCGCGGCGCGCCGATGGTCTGCAACAGAATTTTTTTTTTATTTCGTATTTTCACAGGCTTTTGTCGGGTGTTGGTTTGGGTTGTTACAAGTGGTATCAGAGCATGGTCTAAGGGATTTAGGTGACTTGAGATAGGCGCCTAGACTTAGACTTTTTGTGTGCGCGTTTATGCGGGACTTGTAGGACTTTGGGTCGGATCGGGATTGGTTTGTGCATAGGTTTATGTAAACTAATCATGTGCTATTTGTTATGTATGTTTAGCGAGCATCGAGCGAGATGGACGTTGTACTAGCAAGTTAATGCGACGTGCTCGCGTAACAATGATTAGCTACCATTGTTACGGGTTCAAATCGTGTCAAACAAGCGATGTACGACGATTGTTGAGCAAGATGGGGTAGTTTGGTGTATATGTATATACTTATGTGTTAAATCCTTTTCGTCTCGTTGTTTAATCTATTCCGTCTTATAGAATGAAGATGAGAAACGGGCATGATATCAACGGCGGAGGTACTAGTGAAGAAGTCGAGTTTACGGCCAAGGTTGAGGCCATTTTGAAAAGGCATCATGAAGCTTTTCTCGAGGACGTTAAGAAGATGTTCCTAGATACGATTGACGAGCAATTAGTCAATGTGGTAAGGGAGCAAGTTAAGGCCGTTCTTCGCGAAGATAATGTGGGAAGACGGGACTTTTTCTATAAGAATTTCAAGGACTCTCAACCTCCCTCTTTTGATGGTGAAAGAGATCCTCTTAAGAGCGCCCGTTGGATCTCCGATATGGAGGGGGCCTTCCGTACTTGTGAATGTCCTCTCGATAAGAGGACAAGGTACGGGTGTAGTATGTTGAGGGGCGATGCCAAGTTGTGGTGGGACGCAAAGCTCCAGGTTTATGGTGAAGAGCAATGCATGGAATTCACTTGGGATGAATTCAAGTCCGAATTTTTCAAGGAATACCGAACTTCGGCCGATCTTACTAGGCTTAAGGACGAGTTACGTTCCTTGAGGCAAGGGTCGATGGATTTGAACACTCTCAAATCCGTGTTTTTGTCCAAGACCCAATTTTGCCCGGAGTACGTCGGGAATGATAAAATGTTGAAGGAAGATTTCTATCGAACCTTGAACGACAACTATCAAGATAAGATTAGTGTGAACGTAGTGAAAAGCTTTGATGAGTTGTTTGACATGGCCAAAGGTTTCGAGTCGCTCATCTTAAGAAAAAGTGGTTTTACTTTTGGCAAGAGAAAAAGTGAAGGTTCGAGCTATTCAAACTTTTCGAACAAAAAGAACAAGAAAAGTTCCGAAAGTGTCAATAGCGTGAGGAAGGGAGCTTCCGGTGGTTTTACTTTTACGTGCTATAATTGTGGGCAAGCAGGTCATATGGCTCGTGATTGTCCAAAACCATCTTCCGGAAACAAGCTCACTTGTTTTAATTGCGGTAAAGAAGGGCATAAGAAGCCGGAGTGTCCCGATTTGCGCAACGATAATGTTAAGCGTTTAGAGAAGACGGCGGGTATGGCTAGGGGTCGCAACTATTTGATGACCAATGATGAAGCCAAACAATCGCGCGAAGTTGTCTCAGGTACTTACATGGTTAATTTTAATCCGGCAAGGATTCTTTTCGATAGCGGTGCAAATTTGTCGTTTGTGTCTCCTAAATTTGTACCTAAACTTAATAGACCGTTAGCTAAGTTAAGTCGTCTGATAGAAGTCGAAATAGCGGACGGCAAGACGGTGCTAGTGGTTGATGTGTGTGAAAATTGTGATGTTGTTTTTGGTGCTGAAACCTTTAAAATTGATCTTATTCCAATGACCTTTTGCGACTTTGATATTGTCATTGGTATGGATTGGCTCGATCATTATAGAGCCGATATTGCATGCCATGATAAGTTTATTCGTGTGAAGACCCTAAGTGGGGGAGAGTTAATTATTCATGGTGATAAGCGAAGGAGACCGGTGCCGATATGCACTTTTGCACGGGCACGTCGTTTTGTTGTTACCGGTGGCATGGCTTTCCTTGCTCATGTTGTTGATACTCGCAATGAGCCACCACCTATTCGTGAAATTCCGGTTGTTAGAGAATTCGAAGACGTCTTTCCGGACGAATTACCGGGTGTTCCGGCGGAAAGACAAGTTGAGTTTCGTATTGAGTTGGTTCCGGGAGCTACTCCCATTGCTAAAACTCCTTATCGTTTAGCACCAACGGAAATGCAAGAGTTGTTAAATCAAACCCAAGAGTTGCTCGAGAAGGGTTTTATTCGACCGAGTGCTTCGCCATGGGGTGCTCCGGTGTTATTTGTGAAGAAGAAAGATGGTAGTATGCGTATGTGCATTGATTACCGTGAGTTGAATAAAGTGACGATCAAGAATCGTTATCCGTTACCTAGGATCGACGATTTGTTTGATCAACTCCAAGGTGCAACGTATTTCTCTAAAATCGACCTACGGTCCGGCTATCACCAAATGCGGGTCCGTGAGGAAGATATTGAGAAAACGGCTTTTCGAACGCGTTATGGGCATTTTGAGTTTGTGGTAATGCCTTTTGGTCTTACGAATGCACCGGCGGCTTTCATGGATCTTATGAACCGAGTGTGCCAACCCATGTTGGACAAGTCGGTAATAGTGTTCATTGACGACATACTAGTCTACTCTAAAAGTATGAACGAACATGAACATCATTTGCGTGAAGTATTGAAGACGCTACGAAAGGAGAAGTTGTATGCAAAGTTCTCCAAATGTGAATTTTGGCTAAGGGAAGTTCAATTCCTTGGTCATATCGTGAACGAAAACGATATTCAAGTAGATCCGGGGAAGATCGAAACGGTGAAGAGTTGGGGACGACCGACTACGCCTACGGAAATCCGAAGTTTTCTCGGATTGGCCGGTTATTATCGTCGGTTTATCCAAGACTTTTCTAAGATTGCTTCTCCATTGACGAAGTTGACGAGAAAGAATGCTAGGTTTAATTGGGAGAACGAGCAAGAAATTGCTTTTCAATTGTTAAAAGAGAAGTTGTGTCAAGCTCTGGTGTTAGTGTTACCGGAAGGTGTTGAAGACATGGTGGTTTATTGTGATGCTTCCTTAAATGGTCTCGGGTGTGTTCTAATGCAAAGAGGTAAGGTCATCGCTTATGCCTCTCGACAATTAAAGGAACATGAAACGAGGTATCCGACTCATGATCTTGAGTTGGCAGCGGTAGTGCATGCGTTAAAAATTTGGCGCCATTACTTGTATGGTGTCAAGTGTAACATCCCGCCTTTTTCCGTTTTCTTTTCCGTTATACTAATTTGAACTCCGTTATATGTTTATAACATCTCCCGTTAATACGCGTTTTAAAATATTCCGTTTAGGTATTTTCCGCACCCGACTACAAACTCGAGGGACTAAAATTGACACGGGGCAAACTAGTTGACTAAGTCACCTAGTCTACCCCAATCACCACCATTCAACCATCTCTCACTCTCTCTCTCTTTCTCTCTAGCAAGAACACACCCAATTTCCAAATTCATTCAATCATCATCTAAATTCGATCTAGGAGGCTTACAACAAAATAAACTACATATTTGGAATCCTCTCTTCATCCTCTTCAATTTGATACCAACTTCATCTCATTTGGGTAACTTTCTAAAATCACTAGATTTTGTATTCTTGATGTTTTTAACTTATAAAAGTGTTAATTAGTGTCTATGGCTCAAGTCTAACATGAATATATGATTTATATGCTCGATCTTGTTGTTTTAGTGTAACTAGCATGAACTTGAATTTTGGTGTGTTGTTCTTGAATTTTGGATGATCATATGTTGTTAGATGTTAAAAGTTGATGTTTTAATTGTGTTACTAGCATCACTAGCTTCAATTTGATGTGTAGGTTGCCTTAGAAAACTTCATGAACTTGATTATTGATTTTGGTGAATTTGGGTTAGGGTTTGATGAACTTGAAATGGACTTTTGATGCATTGAATGCCATGGATTATTATTGGTAAGTGTTTAGTTGGATTGTATGCTTGATTACCTTCGAAACGGCATATCATTCATGTAAATTGGTTGCCCGAATCATTGAATTGCATTTATGAACTTGTATGCGGTTAATGTTAAGCATTAGATGCGGTTTTGGTTGTTGTAATAGGTAGATTGATTGATGAAATGTGTTTAGTTGTTTTCCTCGTCAAATTACCTTCCCAACGGTATAAGATACTTGTCTTGATTGTTTGCGGATCATAAATGGTGATTGTTTGAAGTTAGGTTCGTGCATAAAACTTAAAAACTGCCAGAATTCTCTGCACAGGTAATGGCGCGGCGCGCCATATACCCGCGCGGCGCGCCATTATGGTCTGTCCAACTTGGTCAATTTTCGAATAATGTTTGCTATGCTACGCACCTCCGATTCACATGTAACTTGTCCTAACATGCTCATACATGATTAAAAACCTCAGAAAAATAGTTCGGGACACGACCCGAACGTGTTGACTTTTTCGTTGACTTTGACCGACCAAAGTTTGACTTTTTGTCAAACTTAACCAAATGATTATGCAACCTTCCTAACTTGTTTATATACTTGTATCTTGCATGAAACTTGACAATTTGATTTCACATGCTAAATAATCGAGTCGTAACGAGCCATAGGACTAATTGAACATCTTTGACCTATCGTGTTTACCGTTATTGATACGACCTATTTGTTTAGGTCAAGACTAGCACTATCCTTCGCACACGTTATTTTGTGAAGTACTTTTCGTACGTGCACTCAAGGTGAGATCATAGTCCCACTTTTACTCTTTTTGAACTTACATTTGGGATGAGAAAACATAAACATTTCTTTTACTAAGTGAACACAAGTACAGGAGAACAAACATTCTACATACGAGTTTAGAACAAAATCCTCAATTCGATTATCATTAGTTACACTTGCCGGGTGTAAGCGAGAACTTATGTTGTATGGATCCATATGGGTTTGACAAACCCTCATTCAAACGGTTCGCTACCGTTTACGAATGAAATATATTTTCGAGAAACAGTGTATGTTCTAGCACTAAGTGATGGGGTTCAATGGAAGGAATGTTAAGCATTGATAATTGGGTGCTCGTGAAACAAACTTTTGGAATGTATTACTATTATTTCATTGATGCAAATCTTGTGGTTCACTTGTACTTACTTACTTAAACCTATGATTTCACCAACGTTTTCGTTGACAGATTTCTATGTTTTTCTCAGGTCCTTGAACGATACATGATACATGCTTCCGCTCATTATTTTGATACTTGCATTGGATGTCGAGTATATATGCATACATGGAGCGTCTTTTGGATACTTTTAAATTGTGTCGCATAAGTTTCATTTGTACTTAAAACTTTGTATCGTAACTTGTGGTGGAACTATTCTTGTAAACTTGAACAACCTTTACATTTGAAATGAATGCGACATATCTTTTGGTCAAACGTTGTTTTAAAGACTTATGACCACGTAACGGGACCTAAGTAGACGGCGCCGTCAATGATGATTTGGTCGGGTCGCTACAGATGGTATCAGAGCGTTGGTTGTAGGGATTTAGAGTTCATTAGTGTCAACCCCGAGTCATTGGGTACATTGGTGAGTCTAGACTACAACCGGCATATAGACTTGAAGTAGGAATTACTTGACTACTTGTGCATTTATACTCGAACGCTTCTACTCATATCTACTCTTAGTTCATCTTAATCTCACGTTGTTTAATTTGATTGACGCGCCACCTTGACTATATGAAATGATGTCGAATGCACATATGAATCAGGGTAATATAATTTCCGGGATTATATTACGGTGACTCATATGAACGTTCCGACATTATGACATAAAGAATTTAAGGCGAGTCGAGGAAAAACTTCTCTTTATCTTTATTCTATATCACGGTTAGTATTATTGAGAATACTAATCAATGATATTCTTGTGTCTTGAAGGAACAATGGCTCCTCGTCGTGTACGCCGCAATGAAACTCCCGAACAAGCTCTCGAACGGATGATAGCCACCGCCGTAGATGCGGCCATGGCCGGTCACTCATCCAACAACAATAATAATAACAACCACAACAACAACAACAACAACCAAGGAGCCGGTAACTCTAGCGAAGGGTGCTCCTACAAAGCTTTCATGGGGTGCAAACCCCACACTTATGATGGAACCGGGGGACCGGTTGTGCTTACTCGTTGGTTTGAACAAACCGAGGCCGTCTTTAGCATAAGCGGTTGCCGGGATCAAGACAAGGTCAAATACTCCACTCACACTTTCTCCGGAATTGCTCTAACATGGTGGAACACCTATGTTCAATCGGTGGGTACCGATGAAGCTCATGCCCTCTCTTGGGCCGATCTAAAGGAAAAGATGATTGTTGAATATTTTCCGCGCGAAGAAACCCGAAAGCTTGAGGAAGAACTAAGAGCTTTGAAAGCGGTCGGAAACGATCTTAAAGCTTATAATCAACGCTTCGCCGAACTATCCTTGATGTGTCCTAATCTTGTTAACCCCGAATCTCAAAGGATTGAGCTCTACATGCTCGGTCTTCCAAAAAGCATCAAACAAGGGGTGATGTCATCCAAACCCACTACTCATCAAGCCGCTATGAACATGGCTCGCCAACTAATTGAAACGGTTGACGAAATCGTAGTGCCGGCTCCTAAGGCCGAGGACAAGTCGGGTGGCAACAAAAGGAAATGGGAAGCCACTCCATCAACCAACTACAACAACAACACCTTCACCAAAAAGCCCTTCAACAACGACGGCAAGAGGGGTTATGCCGGGAACCTACCTCTTTGCAACAAATGCAACAAACATCACTTTGGTGAATGTGGCAAGTTAATTTGCCACCGGTGCCAAGGAGTTGGTCATAAGGCCAACGATTGTAAAAGTGCCACTCCCGTTGCTCGAAAGTGGCCCAATGCACCAAAGACGGGCACTTGTTACGAATGTGGTCAAACGGGTCATTATAGAAATGCATGCCCAAAGAAGAAAGACAACCCCAACAACCAAGGCCGAGCCTTTAACATCAACACCGAGGAAGCCCGAGATGACAATGAACTAGTCACGGGTACGTTTCTTCTCAACAACTCTTATGTTACTTGCTTATTCGATTCGGGTGCCGATAAATGTTTTGTGTCCAAGACTTTAGCTCCTACCCTTTGCACTCCACCACACCCTTTAGATACTACTTATTCCATCGAAGTGGCCGACGGAAAACTCTTAAGTGCCGACACATATTACCGGGGGTGTACTTTGAACATTTTGGGTAAGGAATTTGAAATTGACTTGATACCCATGGAACTAGGAAGCTTTGATGTAATAATCGGTATGAATTGGTTAGTCAAAACGAAATCTCACATTCTTTGTGATCTTAACGCAATCCGAATTCCTATCGAGAATGGTGAACCTTTGATCGTCTATGGCGATAAGAGTTGCACCGGACTCAACCTCGTTTCGTGTATTAAAGTTAGAAAACTACTCCGTAAGGGTTGTTTTGCGATCCTTGCTCACATTAAGAAAGTCGAGTCCGATGAGAAGCACATCGATGATGTGCCAATTGTTAGTGACTATTCCGATGTATTTCCCGACGAATTGCCGGGTCTTCCGCCTCATCGACCGGTTGAATTCCAAATCGATCTTATTCCGGGAGCCGCACCCGTAGCGCGTGCACCATATAGACTCGCTCCATCTGAAATGCAAGAATTGCAAAGTCAAATCCAAGAACTACTTGATCGTGGTTTTATCCAACCTAGCCATTCACCTTGGGGCGCTCCGATTTTGTTTGTTAAAAAGAAAGACGGATCCCTACGAATGTGCATTGATTATCGTGAACTAAATAAATTGACGGTTAAGAACCGATATCCTCTTCCTCGCATCGATGACCTCTTTGATCAACTACAAGGGTCTTGTGTATATTCGAAAATCGATCTCCGCTCGGGTTATCATCAATTGAGGGTTAAGGGGGAAGATGTCTCCAAAACCGCTTTCCGAACTCGTTATGGTAGTTATGAATTCCTTGTCATGCCATTTGGTCTCACTAACGCACCGGCGGTGTTCATGGATCTTATGAACCGCGTGTGCAAACCGTATCTCGATAAATTCGTTATTGTGTTCATCGATGACATATTGATCTATTCTAAAAATGAAGAAGAGCACGAACAACATCTCCGACTTGTGCTTGAACTTTTAAGACAAGAACAACTCTATGCCAAATTCTCCAAGTGTGAATTTTGGTTAAAGGAAGTTCAATTTCTTGGTCATGTTGTAAGTGACCAAGGTATTAAAGTCGATCCAACGAAAATCGAAGCCATTTGCAAATGGGAGACTCCTACTACTCCTACTCACATTCGTCAATTTTTGGGTCTCGCCGGGTACTATCGTAGATTCATCGAAAACTTCTCTTTGGTTGCACGTCCTCTAACCGCATTGACTCACAAGGGAAAGAAATTCATTTGGGCGACCGAACATGAATCCGCATTCCAAATCTTGAAAACGAAGCTAACCACCGCTCCTATCTTGTCACTTCCCGAAGGCAATGATGACTTTGTTGTATATTGCGATGCCTCAAAACATGGTTTTGGGTGTGTATTGATGCAACGAACGAAAGTCATTGCTTATGCTTCTCGACAACTCAAAATTCATGAACGAAACTATACGACACATGATCTCGAACTCGGAGCCGTTGTCTTTGCACTTAAAATGTGGAGACACTATCTTTATGGAACCAAGAGTACTATCTTCACCGATCACAAAAGCCTTCAACACATTTTCGATCAAAAGCAACTAAACATGAGACAACGAAGGTGGATTGAAACCTTAAACGATTACGATTGCGAGCTTCGTTACCATCCCGGGAAGGCAAATGTAGTAGCCGATGCCTTAAGTCGAAAAGAAAGAGCGGGGCCTCTTCGTGTCCGAGCCTTAAACATCACCATCCACACAAACCTTAATAGCCAAATTCGGGTAGCCCAAGATGAGGCTCTCAAGGATGAAAACCTTTCACACGAGCTCTTGAACATTCTCGTCTCTCGATTCGAAATTAGGGAGACCGGACTCCGATATTACGCCGGAAAGATTTGGGTGCCTAGTTATGGGGACCTACGAAGCCTTATTTTAGATGAAGCCCATAAGTCACGATACTCGATTCACCCCGGTGCCAATAAGATGTACCACGACCTTAAACAACTATATTGGTGGCCGAACATCAAAAGGGACGTAGCTACTTATGTTTCCAAGTGTTTGACATGTTCCAAAGTCAAAGCCGAACACCAAAGACCGTCCGGACTACTTCAACAACCCGAGATCCCGCAATGGAAGTGGGAAAGGATAACGATGGATTTTATCACCAAGCTACCAAAAACGACGGGCGGTTATGATACCATTTGGGTTATTGTTGACCGTCTCACCAAATCCGCACACTTCCTTGCCATGAAAGAAACGGACAAAATGGAGAAACTTGCACAACTTTACATTAAGGAGATCGTAGCCCGACACGGTGTACCTTTATCGATTATCTCCGACCGAGATGGCCGTTTCATTTCTAGATTTTGGCGTACATTGCAAGAAGCGTTGGGAACGCGTTTAGACATGAGCACCGCATATCATCCTCAAACCGATGGACAAAGCGAACGTACAATTCAAACCTTAGAGGACATGTTACGAGCTTGCGTGGTTGATTTCGGAAAAGCTTGGGACAAGCACTTACCTCTCGCCGAGTTCTCTTACAACAATAGTTATCACGCGAGTATTAAAGCCGCACCTTTTGAAGCGCTATATGGCCGCAAATGTCGTTCACCTCTTTGTTGGGCCGAGGTAGGCGACGTGCAAATCACCGGACCCGAACTCATTCACGAAACCACCGAGAAAATTGTTCAAATCCGAGATAGGCTTAGGACGGCCCGAAGTCGTCAAAAGAGCTATACCGACAAACGACGCAACGATCTTGAATTTCAAGTCGGTGACCGAGTAATGTTAAAAGTCTCACCTTGGAAGGGTGTAATCCGTTTTGGGAAACGCGGGAAGCTAAATCCGCGGTATATTGGTCCTTTCGAAATCTTGGAGCGTATTGGAACCGTTGCTTATCGTTTAGATCTTCTGCCTCAATTGAACTCCGTTCATCCTACCTTCCATGTATCTAACTTGAAAAAGTGTCTTGCCGAACCCGATATCGTCATCCCTCTCGAAGAACTTACTATTGATGACAAACTTCATTTTGTGGAAGAACCGGTTGAAATTGTGGACACCTCCGTCAAGACATTGAAACAAAGCCGAATCCCGATTGTCAAGGTTCGTTGGGATGCCAAAAGAGGACCCGAGTTTACTTGGGAAAGACAAGATCAAATGCAAAGGAAGTATCCTCATCTATTTGTGAATTCAGAAACGCAAGATCTCGAGGAAGAAACAACGACTACTACGCCTACTTAAATTTCGGGACGAAATTTCTTTTAAGGAGTAGGTAATGTAACATCCCGCCTTTTTCCGTTTTCTTTTCCGTTATACTAATTTGAACTCCGTTATATGTTTATAACATCTCCCGTTAATACGCGTTTTAAAATATTCCGTTTAGGTATTTTCCGCACCCGACTACAAACTCGAGGGACTAAAATTGACACGGGGCAAACTAGTTGACTAAGTCACCTAGTCTACCCCAATCACCACCATTCAACCATCTCTCACTCTCTCTCTCTTTCTCTCTAGCAAGAACACACCCAGTTTCCAAATTCATTCAATCATCATCTAAATTCGATCTAGGAGGCTTACAACAAAATAAACTACATATTTGGAATCCTCTCTTCATCCTCTTCAATTTGATACCAACTTCATCTCATTTGGGTAACTTTCTAAAATCACTAGATTTTGTGTTCTTGATGTTTTTAACTTATAAAAGTGTTAATTAGTGTTTATGGCTCAAGTCTAACATGAATATATGATTTATATGCTCGATCTTGTTGTTTTAGTGTAACTAGCATGAACTTGAATTTTGGTGTGTTGTTCTTGAATTTTGGATGATCATATGTTGTTAGATGTTAAAAGTTGATGTTTTAATTGTGTTACTAGCATCACTAGCTTCAATTTGATGTGTAGGTTGCCTTAGAAAACTTCATGAACTTGATTATTGATTTTGGTGAATTTGGGTTAGGGTTTGATGAACTTGAAATGGACTTTTGATGCATTGAATGCCATGGATTATTATTGGTAAGTGTTTAGTTGGATTGTATGCTTGATTACCTTCGAAACGGCATATCATTCATGTAAATTGGTTGCCCGAATCATTGAATTGCATTTATGAACTTGTATGCGGTTAATGTTAAGCATTAGATGCGGTTTTGGTTGTTGTAATAGGTAGATTGATTGATGAAATGTGTTTAGTTGTTTTCCTCGTCAAATTACCTTCCCAACGGTATAAGATACTTGTCTTGATTGTTTGCGGATCATAAATGGTGATTGTTTGAAGTTAGGTTCGTGCATAAAACTTAAAAACTGCCAGAATTCTCTGCACAGGTAATGGCGCGGCGCGCCATATACCCGCGCGGCGCGCCATTATGGTCTGTCCAACTTGGTCAATTTTCGAATAATGTTTGCTATGCTACGCACCTCCGATTCACATGTAACTTGTCCTAACATGCTCATACATGATTAAAAACCTCAGAAAAATAGTTCGGGACACGACCCGAACGTGTTGACTTTTTCGTTGACTTTGACCGACCAAAGTTTGACTTTTTGTCAAACTTAACCAAATGATTATGCAACCTTCCTAACTTGTTTATATACTTGTATCTTGCATGAAACTTGACAATTTGATTTCACATGCTAAATAATCGAGTCGTAACGAGCCATAGGACTAATTGAACATCTTTGACCTATCGTGTTTACCGTTATTGATACGACCTATTTGTTTAGGTCAAGACTAGCACTATCCTTCGCACACGTTATTTTGTGAAGTACTTTTCGTACGTGCACTCAAGGTGAGATCATAGTCCCACTTTTACTCTTTTTGAACTTACATTTGGGATGAGAAAACATAAACATTTCTTTTACTAAGTGAACACAAGTACAGGAGAACAAACATTCTACATACGAGTTTAGAACAAAATCCTCAATTCGATTATCATTAGTTACACTTGCCGGGTGTAAGCGAGAACTTATGTTGTATGGATCCATATGGGTTTGACAAACCCTCATTCAAACGGTTCGCTACCGTTTACGAATGAAATATATTTTCGAGAAACAGTGTATGTTCTAGCACTAAGTGATGGGGTTCAATGGAAGGAATGTTAAGCATTGATAATTGGGTGCTCGTGAAACAAACTTTTGGAATGTATTACTATTATTTCATTGATGCAAATCTTGTGGTTCACTTGTACTTACTTACTTAAACCTATGATTTCACCAACGTTTTCGTTGACAGATTTCTATGTTTTTCTCAGGTCCTTGAACGATACATGATACATGCTTCCTCTCATTATTTTGATACTTGCATTGGATGTCGAGTATATATGCATACATGGAGCGTCTTTTGGATACTTTTAAATTGTGTCGCATAAGTTTCATTTGTACTTAAAACTTTGTATCGTAACTTGTGGTGGAACTATTCTTGTAAACTTGAACAACCTTTACATTTGAAATGAATGCGACATATCTTTTGGTCAAACGTTGTTTTAAAGACTTATGACCACGTAACGGGACCTAAGTAGACGGCGCCGTCAATGATGATTTGGTCGGGTCGCTACATCAAGTGTACGATTTATTCGGATCATAAGAGTTTGAAACATCTCTTTAATCAACGAGATTTGAATTATCGCCAACGTAGGTGGATGGATGTGGTGAAAGACTACGATTGTGAAATACTTTATCATCCGGGTAAGGCGAATGTGGTCGCGGATGCGTTGAGTCGAAAGAGTCAACATCCGGCGATAAAAGTGGGGTCGTTACGTTTGATTATTACCAACGATTTTCTTGAAAAGCTTGGTGAGATTCAAATAGAGGCTTATGTTCACAACAAGCATACGGAGCGAATCGTGGGCCAATCGGAGTTTATTACTATGGGTTCGCGTGGGTTGTTGTCCTTTCAAGGAAGGGTGTGGGTGCCTAAGATGAGTGATTACCGACGGGTGCTACTTGATGAAGCACATAAGTCAAAATATTCCATTCATCCGGGCGCGACGAAAATGTACCTTGACTTGAAGAAAGATTATTGGTGGCCGGGCATGAAGCGTGATGTTGTGAAGTATGTTGAGCAATGCGTCACGTGTTTGCAAGTAAAAGCCGAACACCAAAAACCGTATGGTAAATTGCAACCATTAGAAATCCCGAAATGGAAATGGGAGCACATTACCATGGATTTCATTACAAAGTTACCTAAAACGGCGAGAACCCAATTCGATTCGATTTGGGTTATAGTTGACCGATTGACAAAAAGCGCTTTGTTTCTTCCCATTAAAGAAGCGATATCGTCGGAGACCTTGGCTAAGTTGTTTATCAAGGAAGTGGTCGCTCGTCATGGGGTTCCTATATCTATTATCTCGGACCGAGATACCCGTTTTACATCTCGATTTTGGGAAAAGTTTCATGAAGATATGGGTACGCAATTGAAGTTGAGCACGGCGTATCATCCTCAAACGGACGGTCAAACCGAACGTACGAACCAAACTCTAGAAGATATGTTACGGGCGTGCATTATTGATTTTGGTGGTAGTTGGGACGAGCATTTGCCTTTGGTGGAATTCTCGTACAATAATAGTTATCATACTAGTATCGGGATGCCACCGTATGAGATGCTCTATGGGCGTAGATGTCGAACTCCCGTTTGTTGGGGAGAAGTGGGTCAACGGGAGATCGGGAGTACCGATTTGGTTTTGGAGACGAACAACAAGATTGATATTATTCGGGAACATTTGAAGAAGGCTCAAGATAGGCAAAAGTCGTATGCCGACAAACGTAGGAGAACGATCGAATTTCAAGAAGGCGACATGGTGATGCTTAAAGTTTCGCCATGGAAGGGTATTATTCGATTTCGAAAATGGGGAAAGTTAGCTCCTCGGTTTATTGGGCCATTCAAGGTTTTAGCTCGTGTTGGTGAAGTTGCATATCGATTGGAATTACCCGAAGAGCTTGCGGGGATCCATAATACATTTCATGATTCCCACCTCCGTAAGTGTCTTGCGGATGATTCCTCATGGATGTCTTTAGACGAGATCGAGCTAAACAACAAGTTAGAATATGTCGAGGAACCGATTGCTATCCTTGACGAGAAGGTGAAAATGTTGAGAAATAAAGAGGTGAAAACTTTCAAGGTTCAATGGCGACGAAGTAAAGGTTCCGAGTTCACTTGGGAACCCGAAGAGTTCGTGTTGGTTTATCTTCCCTCGTGTCATGCGGCTTGGATTGCGAGGACGCAATCCGAATAAGTGGGGGAGAGTTGTAAGACCCGAGTATTCGTAGTGTACATATGTGTATATAAGTGTATTGTGCGGTACTTGGATCGGGGTTTGGTTGTATATATTTTAAAAGGCAAAAGAAGCTGGACTGGGAGGGTTGCGCGCTGCGCGGCCTAGTGGCGCGCCGCGCCATCTGTCTGTGACAGAATCCTCTTTTCCTTTTAATTAGACAATTGGAGGGCATTTTGGTTAATTCACTTTGGAGCCTGAATTTTATACCTTGGATCAGTTTTGGAGCTTCATTCACTCCACTTCCAACAACCTTATCCTCTCAAATTCAATTTCTAGTGAGAGAGTGCATCCTTGAGTGAGAAAGCTTCATTAGAGCTTGAAGGAGGTTGAATCGGGTCTTGGTGCAAGTTCTAAAGTCGTTCATCTAGTCGATAGCTACGTGGTGATTGTGTTGGTAAGTTATAAAACCCAATTTCCTACTTTAATTGCATTAGGGGTTAGGGTTTGGGTTATTAAGACTCATAAAACCCATTTGCTAGTAAATTAGGGGTTTCTTGGGAAATTTGGGTCATGAAGACTCAAGGATGACCAATTAGGGTTTTCAAAGTGTTAAATTAGATTATGAACCTAAATTGGTTAGTTTATGTACTAGAACACCTTAATGATATGTGAATGGGTGTTATTTGGGTTTGGATGACCCAAATGGGTGTGTTGACCTTGAAATGGGTCAAATGGGTCTTTAATGACCTAAGTGGCCTTGCATGTATGAAAACGAGTTAACTTCGTGGTTAAAAGTGTGTTAATACCTTAATTGGCTAAAGTTAGGGTTTTTGGTGAAGTTAACCCATTATTAGGGTTAAAGGTGCAAAATGGGTCGGGATTGCACTTAGGGTCAAAAGACTCTAGATTGTTAAGTGAGTTGCTTGACCGACTTGAGTTGTGAATTGATTATGTGCTAAAATGGAATAGGTACGTTACATTGACGTTGCAAGTGCGGTTATCTTACACGAAGACTTCGAGGTGAGTGGAATAATTATATGCGTATGTATATAATGTATCTATTTGTTGTAGCGTGAAAGGTGTAGTGTCGAGGTGTTAAGACACCACGTTTCACGTGAAGAGTGTAGCATCGAGGTGTTAAGATGCCACTCGGGTGTAGCATCGAGGTGTTAAGATGCCACCTAGGAGTGTAGTGTCGAGGTGTTAAGACACCACTCCGTAAAATAATGAGTGAAGCGTCGAGGTGTTAAGATGCCACTCGGGGTGAAGTGCCGAGGTGTTAAGGTGCCACCCTAGGGGTTAGTGGTGCGAGGTGTTAAGTGCCCTAACGGATGTTGTGAACACCGATGGCGTTTTCGCGAGCGCCGTTCCCTTGTACTATTGGTTAACCATGGTTATTTGTGTTGTAAGCATATTATATTATTCGAGTTATATTTATATGCGGTTGTTATGCTAGCTTGTGGTATTGGAGATTTATAGCTTGATATTGCGACGATAAGCTAATGTTGTTTGCTAGCATGTTTGCGGTTGTGTAAGTGTATGCAAGTAGGTATAATTATATATGTATTCGTATAATTATTGCATTCACTAAGCTTTGCTTACCCTCTCGTTGATTACCATTTTATAGGTTCGGTTTTGGACAAGGGTAAGGGCATCGTTTTGGACTAGAGATCCCGCTTGATGCTAGGGGACGCTTTTGGCTTTAGTAGCTCTTGGAGTTTGACCGATAGTTGGGTAGTTTAATCCCAAACGCCATGCTCATTGTGTAGTTTGGAACTTAAACTTTTTGGTGGTCGAAACTCGTGAATTGTATTAAACTCGTAAAACGGCCGATGTGGGCCCCGCTTGTAAAACTTTAATTTTATGTTTGAAACATGTTAGTTTTACATATTTGGTAGTATGGTAAAAAGCGTTTTGTCTAAAAGTGCCGGGAACTAGTCAATCTTTTCGCGGTTAAAAAGTCCCGGGGACAGCCAGATATGGCGCGGCGCGCGGGCCATATGGCGCGGCGCGCCGATGGTCTGCAACAGAAATTTTTTTTTTTATTTCGTATTTTCACAGGCTTTTGTCGGGTGTTGGTTTGGGTTGTTACAATAAGGCATATTGTTGAATGTACAAGGAAAAATCTAGACACTATTGCCTTAGACGGACTATGTTTCGTGAGTTGATCACGAATGAAGTGATATCTATGGATTTGTTGGGTTACAACAAAATTTTGCGAATCACTTGACAAAATGGTTAGCCTGAGACTTAGTGCACAAGTCGGCTATTAGAGTGGGATTGAAGTCCACCGAAATCTTCCAAAGTGAGACACCCAATTCCCTTCTAGTAAAACGCTAGAAGCTGAATTTCAATGTGGAAAGCTTACTTTCTGAAAATTGAAACGCATAAATATTCTGATCCCAAAGTATGTGTTTAGACCCGTAAGTTGAGGTAGGTTGAAGTTTACTAGTAACTTCTTAATAGTGCTTTTGAAAAATTGCATATGCGGGTGCAAGATGTAAAAGAACTACCTATGCGAGCATGAAGTTTTGCCGCTTCAAAGGAGCTTTGGACTTAGCTGCCGATATGTTCACTGAAGGATTGGGACACATGGCTTATAATAGTGTCAAGTTAGTATTAGACGAATGTAAGAAACTGATGTGTGTATTACTCTCTCGTTTTCATATGGGTTGAAGGGTTTAATTTCTGAAACACCCCGATTCTCGAATTCTGGATGATGTAATATACTAAGATGAAAATTTAATTTCTAAAACATTTTCATTTATGCATTGGTTTGTTTTGTTTGTTCAAGTTTTAGTAAATTAAGGATTACACTAAAATGGGGTGGGGGGGGGGGGGGGGGGGGGAATTGTTGGTGATTTTAGTGTTATCAACAATCATTTTAGTTAATTGAGATTTACTAGAAAGCAAATGCTTATCGCATTAAGCTCAATGACGAGTTTGGAGAGTGCGGAGTGCACGCTTGTTCGGGTTAATTCGATAAGGTCTTGGAAATTACATCATTTGATGAAAAGGTAACCATGAATGGTTACATCATTTCATGAAAAGTGATGTTATTTTCTAAAAGGTTTCAATGAAGAGTTGCACACTTTCATTGAAAAGTTGTGTCCTTTCATTGCACCTTTCCATTTTCTATATATATGAGATTTTGCTTTCATTATAAAAACAAGAAAAATCACATTATCACTAATACTATAATTTGATCTCTTCTTGCCTAGAGACAAATTGCGTTCTTGTCTTATCTCAATTAAGATTTCGTGTAACCCGAGGCAAGTAGGGTCGAAATACTTAATTAGGAAAGTGTTTCACGATTCAAGAATCAATCCGAGATTATCATTTACAACCCTTATTTCTAACAGAAGTTGTCGTCGAGGAAGCATCTATATCGGTTATCCTTATAATGTTGAAGTATGGTTATCTTTTTCTATAAAAAAGGTGGAGATTTGTTGGTTTTATTTTTTGATAGAAAAAATTGATTTGGTTACTTTGTGAAGGATGTTATCCCACATAGGTAGGAGGAGAAAGTTGGAGGTAGGTGACTTGGTTATAAAAGGAGGGCTAAGTCTTCATTCCAATTTGCACCAATCAATACACTTTAAGTATTTGATTATTTCTTTCTTTCTTACCCTTGTTTGAGAGTTGTATTAGTTAAATATTTTGGAGAGTGTAGTTGGCTTAAGAGAGTTGTCTATATCATTGTAACAATTTGTGATATAGTGTATTTCTCTCTTTGGGGGCCGGTGGTTTTTCTCCTGTTTTGGAGTTTCCACGTTAAATCTTGTGTTGTGTATTGTTCTTATTTCTTTACTATTATTGTTGGGCTGGGTCGTGGGAATTAGTGAGACCGTAATTTTTCAACAATCTAAACAGCCTGCAATTCTTTCATGCCACAAAAAGTATACACTTGCAGCTAATACCATTCTATTGATGATATTCCATATATTACATGAAAACGGGTAACTAGACAATCTTTGAACAATCTCTGGAAGATTATCAGGAATACCTTTGAATAGCAGTTTGGATCACTTCTCAAACTTAATAAGGCTTTAAAATATATATAGAGTAGAATTAAGAATAATAAATAAAAAAACTTACAATAGTAGTGAATTTTAAAAATCACAAGTTTGAATATCTCTCGAATAAGAGGTATATATTAAATAAATTCATCGCAGTAGCTAACCAAAAAATTTGATGAGATATCGATATTTGAGATTAAGATATCTTTAAAGGGGTTCTACAGACGTGGGCTAGTAGCTGATGGGCTGCTGGGTGTTATATGTACAACTCACTAGCTTGGGCTTTAAAATTGTGTTGGAGTGGTATGTATTCTTGATCCTGTCACACATGAATATTGAAACATCCAAAAAAAGTAATAATATGAGAATTTCTGGCCCGTTTAACGGTGGCACTGGACCCCATTGAAGTCCATGTAGCTCCGCCCTTGGGTGCTTCCCCATGCATTTCTTCCAAAGGAAGCTTTTAGCAGCCATAAACGTCGTCGTATAACACTGTAACCTAATACGATTCACACATTCAATCACCCACACCTATTCCCTTTTATATCTGGTTTAAATTAATCTACCTCGTCAATTCTTCATCAACTGTCTACTGGTAATATCTCTTCTGTTCCATCACTTCCATGAAATATCCAATTTATATTGTCACAAAAATACACACGATTATAGCCCCAAAATGTACGTTTATGTTGTTGTATATGAGTTCATACCATTTAATCTGATAATTATGCTTAAACCTAGGTCTTAAGTTGTGCCAGATACCATTGTGTTTACAATTTAAGTTTAATTTGTGCACTTACGAAACTGATTTGAGTAATAAAATGCTACGTTTTTGGTAACTTTGCCCAATTTTCGTTTTTGTTTGTACGTAAACTTAATTTCTAGGCTAACAAAGTTCGTTGCATGTTACAATTTACAAATACGTTTTTGATAAATTTGCAGTAGACTTTTTTTTTTTTTTTTTTTTGTCTTTCGTTATTATGTGACGGTAGTTTTGTCAAAAGCTAAAATATTTGGCAGCTACAAATCATCTCCTGTATATACAAACTCCTTTGACCCTTTGTAGATTAATGCACGCTGATTTTTAATACAGTGTCTTACTTACAGATATGAAGAAATCAGGCGTTCGAGATAAACGACGAAGGGATACAGAAGACCAATATAAGGCTGTTGAGTTCGTACCTGGATTAAAATTGTCCCAACACCCTCCTGAACAAAGAAAGGACTTGTTTTTAAAGAAACTCCACAGTGTCGTTTGAGCCAAGTCACTGCATTCCACAGATTTCGAAGGCTATACGATCAGAGAACGTTTTTTAAAGATGGGCTGGGAACAATTGCTTAATTTGAACTGTGAGAAGATGTATAGGCGCGTTGTCATCGAGTGGATGTCATCACTAACAAGAAATGGGGATGAATCAAGTGGCATAGTTGATGGAAGATGTTATAGTATCACACCTGCCGTCATTCGTGATGTTCTTGGAGTGGACACACGCAAAGATTTGCCATATGGCCGGTTTAGTGAAATTCCCATTGTTGAAAATGGAAGTAGATGGTTAGATGCCTGCAACACTGTTTTTGGTCTGCACAAAAATGGTAAGGAGTTTTATGGGTATGTAAGATCTAAGATGACTCCTTTGGCCAAAATTTTGTGGACAGTTATGTTCTCTGCGCTTCACGATAGTACTGGGGACGAAGATGAAGTGTGGCCACGAGAGATCTATCTTCTTCAAGCTCTATTCACTGGTGATGTTTTATATAGCTTTGCACACTTAATGATTGATGACATATGGAATATGTATGAGGAAGAAAAGCAACATAGCATCCCCCATGGAACCTACATTTCCATGATACTCAATCGGCTCGGAGCTGTTTTAAAAGATGAATGTGCTGAGACGGTTTCCCCCGAATACTGCGTAATATCAAAGAGATCGTGTGATGATCTGGATTTCTCAAATTCCCAAACTGAATACATAGTTGATGATTGGATGACTAATCAACGGATCACCTTCCCAAAGTTGAACACACACCAAAAGAAAGTCAACAGACAAAAGAAGATAAAACTTCAGGTTTTAGAGGCTGAACCCAAAGAACAAGAAAAAGAAAAATGGGCTGATAAGAGAGAAAGACTGGCAGAGGTCCATTCTGAAGAAAGAGAAAAACAGGTTGAGGAAAGAGAGAGACGGGCTGAAGAAAGAGAAAAATGGGCGGAGGAAAGAGAACGATGGGCTGAAGAAAGAGAGAGACAGACCGAGATTAGAGCTCGAAAAAGAGAAAAACGGGTTGAAGAAAGGGAAGGAAGGACCGAAGAGAGAGAAAGACAGGCTCACGAAAGAGAAAAAAAGGCAGATATCCGGATTCAAGAAAGAGAAAAATGTGTAGAAGAAAGGGAAAAACGGGCTAAAGAAAGAGAGAGACAAGCAGAGATTAGGCTTCGAGAAAGAGAAAAATGTCTAGAAGATAGGGAAAAACAGGCTCAAGAAAGAGAGAGACAAGCAGAGATTCGTGTTTTCGAGAAAGAGGAAAATTTGTAGAGGAAAGGGAACAATGGGCCGCAGATAGAGAGAGACGAGCTGAGATCCGGGCTCAGGAAAGAGAAAAACTGGTTTAAGAAATGGAAATATGGGCTAAAGATGCAAAGGTAAGGGCTTAGGAAAGAGAAAACCAATAAGTTCAAGAAACGGAAGAAACATGTGTGAAAAGATAGATATAAATGGAATCTTGTGATTCTCATTCCCCTTGTATCTTGTTTTGAATCGATGTTGAATTGAAAACGTTTGTAGATTTATGTGTATTTCAGTGACAATCTTATCTTCTAATTATCAGATGTGTGTGTGTGTGTGTGTGTGTGTGTGTGTGTGTGTGTTATTTATCTTTTGCAGTGATCTGTAGATACTGAACTAATGAAGGATAATGGGCTGCTGGAACTGTGGAACATATCATAGCGATCACTTAAGTTGTAAAGAGTCTCTTAAGGTTTCTAGTTGTATATAACACAACTTTTCTCATTATGAGATCAGTCACTCAACTTTTATTCTGCTCCAGAATAAGTGGTTGATTCCTTTATTTTCTTCTTCAAATCAAATTGAGGATAAAAGTAAGCTCTGATTCTCTTATTTTGTTCTTATGCTTGTAGTTATGTTTTTAATGCCTCCTTGTTTCGTTGATTATATAGGTTAAATGCCGTGCTTTAGTATCTTGATAAAATCATTTGACCTCAGGTTTTAAAATTGTACATAGAGCTGGTGATACGCTGATCTAGTGATGTAGATATCGGTTGTCTAGGGTTCCTAACTGTTGATTTATTTGTCGTTGTTTGAACTATATTTGAAGTTGTCCCTGCTGCATCTCAAGTACTATGTACAATAGCCATCTTAACCTTAATGAAAGCCACCATTCGAGGTCGATTGGTAACCCCCAACGGTGCGAAAGTACCATTATATGTGGCCTATTAAGACAAAAATTAACATATCCAAGCCTATTTGATTTAGTTGATATATATAAATATATATGGTGTTTGGAACTTTAAACTGTTTATCTTGGGGAGCATGCAGGCTTATTATGTTTGTTGATGTTGATTTTTGACAGTGACTTTTTGTAATTGGAACATACATCTTTGGTTACCATATATAAATAATGTAATCACTAAATATCCTTATTGAATGGGTACTCTAGTGTTTTGAGACTTTCAAATCTCCTACAATGATCCAAATTTAGTCATGATTCAGAGACAACTTTACATGGATATACCATACTTTGATATATATGCAACTGCAACTAGCGATTGTACATATTAAGTGATGTGATAGTTTCCCAACTGTTTTCATGTTAAAACGTCAACAACGTACTGATACGGTAAGTTGTATAAATAAAAGTATGCAGTATGAGCAAAATAAGGGTGTTGAGTTCATTCCTGGACTAAAATTGTCCCAACACCCTAACCTATTGAACAAAGAAAGAACTTGTTCTTAAAGAAACTCTACAATATCGTCAGAGCCAAGTCACTTCATTCAACCGAATTCGAAGGCTATACAATCAGAGAACGTTTTTCGAAGATGGGATGGGAACAATTGCTTAATTTGAACTGTGCAAAGATGTATAGGCGCGTTGTCATTGAGTTGATGGGATCGCAAAGATTTTCCATATGACCGGTTTAGTAAAATTCCCACTGTTGAAATGGAAGTAGATGGTTAGTACTATTGAGTTGGTCCGCAAACTTATATGCGATATACTAAAACACAGGAAGAATAGAGGAACTTAGATTGATTTGATTACTATTCATTGAGGAATTTTTATCTAGTTTTTCTTCATTAGTTATATTACACGTTCCACCTAAATTACGTAAGTCAAAAAAATTAGTCAACCTCTAAAATTATCACATAAAGTCTCAACAAAGTGGGGCCCACACCACTTGTTGCTATCAATTTGGGTATCAAAATCATTTGTGAAAACCTGGCCTGGGTAAAGAAATGAGGTTGAGATGATTGGAGGGATTAGAGAGATACCCTGAAAATTGAAAATGTAAGAGTGAAAATAAAGACAGATATTAACGGATGCTCCATGTGTTTGCATTAGATTACCATGGTTCATGTGCTTTTTTCATCAAGAATAGTCTGATTTGCACTTTAATCACCGGTGATCCTGACCATAACAATTGTTATTTTTTCATTAAACTTTGGTATGTGCAAGGCACGCGATGGTACAATTGTCATCTACGTCACTCTTTTATTGTCTAAATAATTCACATTTTATCTTCATCTTCGTCCTACTAACAATCATAAACCCTAATTTCTTTTACTCTTATATTAGATCCGAATTAAAATTAAATTAAGAGTACATGAAATCCCTATATCAATTTGAATAAACAAAAACATTTCGCAAATCAAACATCTTATTCGTTTGACGTAAATCGCAATATCAAAAAGTATAGTTTCAAATTTATTTTTGCCACTTCAACAGCTTTTCAACAGTTAGATATCGAGAAAATGCACAATTTCAAAAAAAATAGTGACTAATCGGAGCAAGAAATCAAAAAATACGACCGTTCAAAGTTCTAGTGCAAAATGCACCACGCGCGGTGCGTGTTGCTCGTGTTTGGTGCGAGTTTCGTGGATAATAGGTTATCTCGGTGAATATCTCGATAACACGTACCAAACACCAAACACAATGCACGATGGGTGATGCGAAGATATTTTGCAATTACCAAAAAAAAGTGCACATAACAAGATATTTTGCAATTACCATTTTGCAAAATATTAAATGGTACTGTACAACACTGTAAAGCATGTTAGTTGTTTACATAAAAACATAAAACAAAAAATTTGTGTACATAGGCCGCAGTCCGCAGACGGCAGTGATGCTTCTCCATGCATTTCTTTCAAATAAAGCTTGTTTTAGCAGCCTAAACGTCGTCGTTTACACTGTGCGTCTCTTCCCTTCAACCTACTAGGATACACACAGTCACTCACAATGCATTCCCTTTTAACTCTGGTTTGAATTTGGGCTTCTTTTTCTTCTACATCAACCGTCTACAGGTAATATCTCGTCCGTTCCTCAAAATACTCCAATTCAAATTGTTCACAAAAATACACTTCTGCAATGTACACACGATTATCTCCCTATAATATACGTTTCTACTGCTTTGAATGAGTTTTATACCTTTCATTCCATTAGTTATGCTTAAATCTAAGCCTTACGTTGTACCAGATACCATTGTGCTTACATTTAAGTTAATTTGTGCACTTACGAAACTGAATTGAATAAAATAAATTCTAGGTTTTCGGTAATTTTGCCCAATTTTCCCTTGTGTTTATTACATGTAAACTTAATTTCTAAGGTGTTTGTTACATGTTACAAATTTTAGGTTTTTGATAAATTTACAGTAATTTTTTTTGTTTTCCCTTATTGTGACAGTAGTTTTGTCAATAGCTAAAGTACGAGTATTTGTATGCTACAAATCATCTCTTGTATATACGGACTCCTTTCACCCTATTTAGATTAATGCATATGTTGATCTTTAAGACAGTGTGTTACAGATATGAAGAAATCAGGGGTTGGAGAAAAACGTCCAAGGGATACAGAAGAGCAAAGTAAGGCTGTTGATTTCATTCCTGGACTGAAATTGTCCCAACACCTCCCTGAACAAAGAAAAGACTTGTTCTTAAAGAAACTCCACAATATCGCCAAGTCACTATATCCAACAGTAATCGTAGGTGAATTTATCAGAGAACGTTTTAGGAAGATGGGTTGGGAAGAATTGCTTAATTTGAATTGTGAAAAGACGTATAGGCGCGTTGTCATTGAGTGGATGTCATCGTTGACAAAAAATGGGGATAAATTAACAGGAATAGTTGATGGAAGATCTTATACTGTTACACCTTCAGTCAATCGTGATGTTCTTGGAGTGGACACACGCAGAGATTTTTCATCGGGCCGGCATGAAGAAGTTCCCACTGTCGAAAATGGGAGAGGATGGTTAGTGGCCTGCAACGCTGTTTTTGGTGCGGATGAAGATCGTGAGCTGTACGAAGATTATGAAAAAAATGGTAAGGTGTATAAGATCTATCAGAGATGGCTGATGACTCCGTTGGCCAAAATTTTGTGGGAGATTTTGTTCTCTGAACTTCACCAGGATTCTACCTTTCCTAGAGGAGTGTGGCCACGAGAGATCTATGTTCTTCACGCTTTGGTAACAGGTAATTGTATCTATAGCTATGCACTGTTAATGATCGATGACATATGGAATATGTATGAGGACGAAAACCAGCATAACATCCCCCATGGATCTTACATTTCCATGATACTCGATCGTCTCGGAGCTGTGTCGAAAGATGAATCTGCTGAGATGATTTCACCCAAAGACTGTATGATATCAGTGGAATCATTTAAAGGTGAACTCCTTTTCTCAGTATCCCGTTCAGAAGACGGACTTTATGATAAAGTAAATGGAAAAGAACAAACATTCCCGAAATGGGATAATTGGGCTAACACGAGAAGAAGACAGGCCCTGTCTGAAGTAAGTTTTTATTTTTTTTATTTTTTTCCGTCTATCCTTATTGTGTGACGCTAATATTGTCAAAAGCAAAAAATATTTGTTAGCTACAAATCATCTCATGTATATACGGACTCTTTTCACCCTTTGTAGATTAATGCACACTGTATTTTTCAATACAGTGTCTCACAGATATGAAGAAATCAGGGGTTGGAGAAAAACGTCCAAGGGATACAGAAGACCAAAATAAGGCTGTTGATTTCATTCCTGGACTGAAATTGTCCCAAAACCCTCCTGAACAAAGAAAGGGCTTGTTTTTTAAAGAAACTCCACAATATCGTCAGAGCAAAGTCACTGCATCCAACCGAATTCGAAGGCTATACGATCAGAGAACGTTTTTCGAAGATGGGCTGGGAACAATTGCTTAATCTGAACTGTGAAAAGATATATAGGCGTGTTGTCATTGAGTGGATGTCATCGCTAACAAGAAATGGGGATGAATTAAGTGGCATAGTTGATGGGAGATGTTATAGTATCACACCTGCAGTCATTCGCGAGGTTCTTGGAGTGGACACGCGCAAAGATGTGCTATATGGACGGTTTAGTGAAATTCCCAATGGAAGAAGATGGGTAGTAGCCTGCAACACTATTTTTGGTCCGGATGAAGATCGTGCGCTGTACGAAGAATATGAATCAGATGGTAAACAGTATAAGATCTATGAGCATTGGCTAATGACTCCGTTGGCCCAAATTTTGTGGGAGATTTTGTTCTCTGAACTTCACCGGGATTCTACCTTGCCTAGTGGAGTGTGGCCACGAGAGATCTATCTTCTTCACGCTTTTGTAACAGGTGATTATTTATATAGCTTTGCACTCTTAATGATTGATGACATATGGAATATGTATGAGGACGAAAACCAGCATAACATCCCCCACGGATCTTACATTTCCATAATACTCAATAGTCTCGGAGCTGTGTCGAAAGATGAATGTGCTGAGATGGTTTCTCCCGAAGACTGCATAGTATCAAGGAGAACGTTTGGTGGTCTACTCTTTTTCTCAGAATCCTCATCAGAATGCGCACTTTATGATGACACAAGTGAAAAAGATCAAACATTCCCAAAATGGGATAAATGGGCTCAAGAAAGAGAAAAACATGTTGAGGAAAGAGAAGGGCGGGCTCAAGAAAGAGAAAAACGGGTTGAAGAAAGAGAGAAAAAGGCAGAAGAGGCAGAGATCCAGGCTCAAGAAAGAGAAAGAAGGGCTCAAGAAATGGAAAAAAGGGCCCAAGAAAGAGAAAAATTGGTTGAAGAAATGGAAAGAAGGGCCCAAGAAAGAGGGAAAAAGGCAGAAGAGTCAGAGATTTGGGTTCAAGAAAGAGAAAAACGGGTTGAAGAAATGGAAAGAGAAGCCAAAGAAAGAGAGAGAAAGGCAGAGATCCGGTTTCAAGAAACGGAAAAAAGGGTTGAGGAAATGGAAAGAAGGGTTGAAGAAAAAGAGAAAAAGGCAGAGATTCGGTTTCAAGAAATGGAAAAACGGGTTGAAGAAATGGAAAGAAGGGTTGAAGAAAGAGAGAAAAAGGCAGAGATTCGGTGTCAAGAAACGGAAACACGGGTTGAGACAGAGGCACAAGCTCAGGAAAGGGGAAAAAGGCAGATATCCTGATTCAAGAAAGTGAGAAATGTATAGAAGAAACGAGAAAACAGGCTCAAGAAACAGAAAAACGGGCTATAGAAAGAGAAAAACGAGCTGAGGAAAGAGAAAAACGGGCTGAAGAAAGAGAGAGACAGGCAGAGATCAGGGAACTTGAAAGAGAAAAACGGGTTGAAGAAAGGGAAGGAAAGGCTGAAGAAAGAGAAAGACGGGCTCAAGAAAGAGAAAAAAAGGCACGTATCCAGATTCTAGAAAGAGAAAAATGTGTAGAAGAAAGGGTAAAACGGGCTCGAGAAATTGAAAAACAGGCTATAGAAATTGCGAAACAAGCAGAGGATAAGGTTCAAGAAATGCTAAAACGGGCAGAAGAAGCAGAGACACGAGCTTTGGATGGAGAGAGACGTGCTCAAGACATGGAAAGGCAGCTGCAGATCTGGGCTTGGGAAAGACAAAAACAAGCGGTTCAAGAATTACCTTTTTTAAAGTAAATCGTAACAGAGTATAATTTAAAGTTCATGTTCGGTTTCGTTATCATAAACTCCGTTTTCTGATGAGGATTCTGAAAAGATGGATAGATCCTACGTGTGTATGGCATTCCCCTTACACTACTATTAATGGTAGTATCTTGTTTTGAGTCGACTATGGATTGAAAATGTATATAGTTCTATATCAGTGATCCGTAGATACTGAATTAATGAAGAACGATGGGCTGCTGGAATTTTTGAAGTCACTTAAGTGGTCAGACACTTTAATTATATTAGCCTTTTAAAGGTTTCTAGTCTATCTAGTAGATGTATATAACACAACCTTTCTCTTAATAAGATTAGTCGCTCAACTTTTTTCATGCTCCAGTATTAGTGGTTGATTCTCTTATTTTGTTGTTATACACCTGTAGGTATGTCTTTGTGTTTCGTTGATCATATGGGTTAAATGCCGAGCTTTAAAATCTTGTACATATAGAGTTGGTGATACGTTAATCCAGGAATGTATATATATTGGTCAACTAGTTCATTGACCCGTGAATTCACGGGTTGGCAAAAAAATCTACATTATAATATTAGTGTCATTGACCTGTTATATATATGATTATCAGTTGGTCTAACGATTTCCAATTATGTCACATTCATTTAAACAGTTGCTAAAATATTTACCGATCTGACACGTGACTCATTACTTAAAATTTAGGATACCATAAAATAGCATCATAGGTAAGTATTGATACTCCATTATACTTTCGAAAAGAATATTGAAACCGTTTTAACACAAAAGGAGTTGAATAGATTAAAAGTACGTATAGATCATGAAAGGTTGGATTTTAGCTCAAGTTGAATTCTTGAACACAAATAAACAAATGAGAAAAGAAGTTGTGTAAGGAAATTTTAAAAAGAATCAATTGAAATGACAAGGAGGTGAGATTATAATAATAATAATCAAAAGTTAAAGCATTAATTGTAAAAAATAACTTTTATATATTAATTTATAAATATTACATCATTAAATCTTTATTTACAATCATTAAAAGCACATGGTACAACTTATTGAAACACATGATCACATAAGCTTCAACTACGTTTTATTATATAGTATAGATAGATAGATAGACTAGGGTTCTTGTTTGTTTGATTTATTTTTCACTGTTTGAACTTTGAACCACGTTTGAAGATGTCCTGCTGTATTTCAAGTAATATGTAAATAGTGGTGGCTGTTCATGACCGAAACCGACTCACTATGGGCTTGCGTGATTCGTAATATTTACTGTACAGGAGGTGGCCTGCCATATTAGGGAATGGGCATGCCCATCTTCCTTGGGTAGGTGTTTGGCATAACATAATCCGTGCAGGTTTACAGATTGAAGAGCTTGGTGTTACAGTTGATGATGATATATTTAGGTTTGAGTTGCTAGCTCTGCAGCTCTTCATAGCTTTTACACACTGTAGTTTTCATCTTGTGTTGTATGTTTGTAATTATTTGGGCTATATCTGTGAGTGCAATGTGTAATAGGTCATGCTTGACCATGCACTGACGGTATCGCAGTACTCTTTTCCTTCTTATTAATGGAGTATACTATTTGGTTTTTTTTTTTTTTTTTTTTTTTTTTGATTTAGTTGATATAAATAAGGTTTGAGGTTCACCGTTAGACTATGGTGTTTGGAGCTTTAAATTGTTTATCATGGTGAGTCACCATGATAAATTGGTGAGCATACAGGCTTATTATATATGTTTGTGGATTTTGGCCATTGACTTTTTGTTTCGATTAACAAATATGAATAATGTAGTCACTGATACAACCGGGTAGTTATCTATTTTATACCAAACTTTACATGTACACCATACTTTTTTTCTTGGCCTCGTATGATATGTGGATTTGACACGCTTACTTCGGTCCTGCAGGTTCAAACAATGATATTAACGTACTAAATCAATCTGATTTATTTAATAATTTACTTAAAGTTAGAGTTTCACCATGTAACTTTACGGTTAATGGGTGTCAATTCAAGAAAGGGTATTATTTAGCCGATGGAATTTATTCAGATTGGGCAACAATTGTTAAATCGTTTAAGAGTAGAGTTGACCCAAAGACTTCTAAATTTAGAAGTATCAAGAATCTGCAAGAAAAGACATTGAACGAGCGTTCGGTGTACTTCAAGGTCGTTTTTCAAATCATTAATAATCTGGTGCGACCATTCTATATCAGCAAAATTTCTAGGATTATGCATACATGTATGTTGTTACACAATATGATAACCGAAGACAACGGACATGCATTATCTCCACTCGAAGAAGATTACCCACCTGCTCGTCGACCGCGGAGTTTAAACGTTCATGAAAGGCATATTCGAATGGACGCAGAACTACGAGATGCTACCATTCATCGTTTGCTACGAGATATGCTTATTGAACATATTTGGAATCTTCCACGTAATGCGCGTGTTCGAAATAATCTACAAGCGGGGTCTTCCAACGTTCCACCTAATACCGAAGACGAAGATGAAGACGAAGACGAAGGGTAAGTTTAAATTTATGTTTATGTTTTTAATTTCGTGTCTTTAAATTACGTGTCTTTGAATGTATGTCTTTAAATTATGTGTCTTTAGTTAATAAAATTTGTAATGTCAGTTTTTTTTTTTTTTTTTTTTTTTTTTTTTGGCGAAAAAATACTAATATATAAAGCGGGAACATTTCATCAAAACAATGAAACCCGAAAAAAACAATTGGAGGAGATTACATCATGAATCTTTTGAACAAATAAGAAAATACATTAAACATTGTAATTGAATCTAAGATTGTGCAATCCAAATATTGGGATGATGAGATGAGCATAATCTTATGTTGGACGCCCAAAGACATCCTTGCTCTACTCCAAATTGCCCTTGATCCGAAACATTTTTGAAGGGGACGATCTATACGAAGGATTTTGTAGCCCAACATGGGAAATTGCTCACATTTGAAAGAACCAGCAGGAGCAAACCATGACAAACCGAATACGATCTCGTATTGAAGAAGACCACTAGATGAATCGTCAAGGAATGAAGCTACATGACTTACCATTGATCTTAGACCCATCATCTCTCATTCATTCATAGACAAAAAGTGCATGAATTCATGTCTTTGAATGTATTCAACTACTCTTCTGCCTGAATTAAATATTTGAATTGAATTGAATATGTGCCATTGATTAACTACTCTTCTGAACTGAATTGAATAACTACTAATCTACATGATCTACAATATCAACTACCCACGCATTGAATGGTCAAGTCTACATTGAAAGTGCACTCTTCATTTACAACACCTATAGCCCCACATATATATATATATATCTATTACTCCGTATTATGTATCCACTTTGCCAACATCTGCTTCACATGTACACTTTATTTCACATCACCAACACCAACCCTTTTTTCATATAAACTATATCTTCACTAAAGTACGAGTATTTGTATGCTACAAATCATCTCCTGTATATACGGACTCCTTTCACCCTTTGTAAATTAATGCATGTGCTGATTATTAATACAGTGTGTTGTTACAGATATGAAGAAATCAGGGGTTGGCAGAAAACGTCCAAGGGATACAGAAGACCAAAGTAAGGGTGTTGAGTTCATTCCTGGACTAAAATTGTCCCAACAGCCTCCTGAACAAAGAAAGGACTTGTTCTTAATGAAATTCTACAGGTTCGTTCGAGCCAAGTCACTGCATCCCACAGATTTTGAAGGTTATAAGATCCGAGAACCTTTTTCAAAGATGGGCTGGGAACGATTGCTTGATTTGAACTGTGACAAGATCTATGAACGTGTTGTCATTGAATGGACGTCATCGCTGACAAAAAATGGGGATGAATTAACAGGCATAGTTGATGGAAGATCTTATACTGTTACACCTGCAGTCATTCGTGATGTTCTTGGAGTGGACACACTCAAAGATTTTCCATATGGCCATTTTAGTGAAGTTCCCATTGTCGAAAATGGGAAAAGATGGTTAGAAGCCTGCAACGCACTGCATGAAGATGGTGAGCTGTACTCGTTAGATTTTATAAAAAATGGTAAGCGGTATAAGATGTATCGTAGATGGAAGATGACTCAGTTGGACAAAATTTTGTGGAAGATTTTGTTCTATGAACTTCACCGGGATTCTAATTTGCATGATGTGTGGGAATCGGAGATCTATCTTCTTCATGCTTTGGTAACAAGTGATTATTTCTATAGCTTTGCACTGTTTGATTATGCATGTAAATAAAAAATGAATAAAAAGTAAGAGAAAAAAACTGAAAATTAAATAAAAAATTACACGTGACATTCATTTTTTTTAATTGTGTGATTTTTATCTAGAGACAATTAATTTGTGACGGAGAGAGTAATTTTTTTTTTTAGTATATTACGGTGTAGAATTTGGTGTTAATTAGTACTATTACGGTCCAATCCATGTCTTTATATTTTTAGTATTTAGCATTAAAATTATTATTTTTTTAGATTTCGCTAACGACAACTTTAGAGCTGTCATTAACATGCATAAATTAATTTAAAAGTTTAAAAAGTCTCACTTTCAAGTCAGTAAGTAATCGTTTAGTACAACACTTTAAAATACACTAATGATAGTTATAAGCGTCGCCGTTAACAAAATCATTCTTTTAATTAAAAAATATTTTTCTTTTTCTTATATTTCCTTTTAACATCAACGTAGTCAACTAATAATTTTTTATTTTTAGACGCGTTATAATAAAATTAAAATTATTTGCTATTAATAAATTATTCTTTTATAGTATCAAGTAAAGTTATTTATTTATTTATTACCAAAAAGAAATAAGAGTAAACTTAATTTATCATAAATTGATGGGACTCAATTTGACTTTCAGACGTTAAAATTGAAGTGTATGGGAGTATTTTATTAACTCCATTAAACCCCCTAGGCTGCAGACGGCAGTGGTGCTTCCCCATGCATTTCTTCCAAAGGGAGATTGTTTCAGCAGATTCAAACGTCATCGTCTAACACTCTGCATCTCTTCCCCTTTAACCTACTACCATACACACGCACACAGTATTCCCTTTAACCCGGATTTTGATTTCGGCTTCTTCATCAACCGTGAACCATCTATAGGTAATATATCTTCTGCAATTGTTCACTTAAGATACACCATTGCAATGTACACACGATTATTATAGCCCTATAATGTACGTTTCTACTGTTGTAAATGAGTTTTATACCGTTTAATCAGTTAGTTATGTATAAACCTAAGCCATAAGTTGATCCAAATACCATTATGTTGTCAGTTTAAGCTAATTTGTGCACTTACAAAATTGATTTGCATGTAAAAAATCTAGGTTTTCGGTAATTTTCCCCAATTTACATATTTGTTTACACGTAGACTTGATTTCTAGGTTAACAAAATTCGTTGCCTGTACCAAATGTTAGGGTTTTGATATATTTGCTGCAAGTTTTTTTCTACAAATCATGTCCTGTATATACAGACTCTGTTCAGTTCACCCTTTGTAGATTAATGCGTGTTGATTTTGTAATACAGTGTCTTACAAATATGAAGATATCAGAGGTTGGAAAACAAGTTCCACAGTGTCTAATATTACGAAAACAATTGTTCCACAGTATTATCATAGCCAAGTCACTACATCCGACAGAATTTGAAGGTTATACAATCAGAGAACGTTTTGAGATGATGGGATGGGAACAATTGCTTAATTTAAACTCTGATAAGATCTATAGACGCGTTGTCATTGAGTGGATGACATCATTAACAAAAAGTGGGGATAATTTAACAGGCATAGTTGACGGAAAATCTTATACAATCACACCTGCAATCATTCGTGAAACTCTTGCAGTGGACACGCGCATAGATTTGCCTTATTCCCGCTTTAGTGAAACCCCCTGGGTTGAAAACGGAAGAAGATGGACAGAAGCCTGTGACACCGTATTTGGGCTGAACAAAAATGGTAAGTAATGACACCATTAGCTAAAATTCTGTGGGAAGTTTTGTTTTCTTCAAAAACCAAATTAGCATCCCTCATGGGTCCTACATTTCAGAGATACTTAATCGGTTGGGAGCTGTGTCAAAAGAGGAAGATGGTGAGATGGTCTCTTCTAGTGACTGGGTAATATCAAGGTCATCGTTCTTCTTTGATCTCGAATTCTCAGAATCCTCAACAGAATACATAATTGAGGATTGCATCACAGAGCAACGTGTTACATTCCCGAAGAAAGTTACGAAAGAAGAACCTCCATGTCAATCTCCAAGTCAACCCTCAGGACAACTATTCGAGTACGTGCCATGTCAGATGCATGGTCCCAATCCACATGTTAGTCTCCATTTTCCTTTTATATATTAAGTATACCTGACAAACGGGTCAGGTTGGGTCGGTTTGGGTAACGAGTCAAAATGGTTTTGGGTTGAAATGGGTGTCAGATTTTTAAACGGGTTCAAGTTGGTCAGGTTGGGGCGGGTTGGGTAACGGGTCGAAATGGGTCATGGGTCAAAAAAATATTTTACGTTTTATTAATTATTATTAATATTTATTTTATTTATAGAAATATTAATTAATATACGTAATAAAAAAAAAAAAATTACGTTTTCATAAATGTTTGACGGATAAAACTTATTATGATCTTTAGGCTTGACCCGTTTGACCCATCTAGGAATTGATACTCACCAGACCTGCTTCTTTATATTTATATTTTGTATCGGACCCAATAGGTTCGAGGGAAATTCTTTGGAATTTATTTAAGGTTTGGGGTTTACACTGTTAGGCTCTTCTTCAAGACCCAATTGACCCAAAAACTTGACCCAATTGACCCAAAAGCTTGACCCAAAAGACCCAAATATGAGAGTATGAGTTTCAATTGCCAGGTATAATATTAAGGTGTTTATGCGGAGATATAAATCACCTTATTTGTTCATGGAGTTATGTCACCCCTTGTAGATTAACGTATACTGATATATAATACTTTGTGTTACAGATTGATACGAGACAATTAGTGGTTGGAAAAAAACGTTCAAGGGATACAAGAGACCAAAGTAAGGCTGCTGGGTTCATTCCTGAACAAAGTAAATCCGACATGACAAAGTTGTTAAACAAACTCCAAAAGAAAATAAACAAGCAATCATCTCAATCTGAAAAACAGTACATCGAACTGATAGCACAGGGTACCAACATACGAAAGTAGATGAAACATCTTGTTTTAGAGGCTGAACGCAATGAAATAGAAAAAGAAAAACTGGCTGACGAGAGAGAAAGGCTAGCAGAGTTACAGTCTAAAGAAAGAGTAAAACGGGCTGAGGAGAGAGAAAGACGGGCTGAAGAAAGAGAAAAACAAGCTGAGGAGAGAGAAAGACGGGCTGAAGAAAGAGACAAACGAGCTGAGGAAAG
Organism: Rutidosis leptorrhynchoides; assembly: GCF_046630445.1. Lineage (NCBI taxonomy): Eukaryota > Viridiplantae > Streptophyta > Magnoliopsida > Asterales > Asteraceae > Rutidosis > Rutidosis leptorrhynchoides. The sequence goes on along the minus strand of NC_092333.1, from coordinate 19,069,907 downwards.
AGAAAGACGGGCAGATATCAGGGATCAGGAAAGAGAAAAACGGGCTGGAGAAAGAGAGAGACAGGCAGAGATCAGGGAACTTGAAAGAGAAAAACGGGTTGAAGAAAGGGAAGGAAAGGCTGAAGAAAGAGAAAGACGGGCTGAAGAAAGAGAAAGACGGGCTCAAGAAAGAGAAAATCGGGTTGAAGAAAGAGAAGGAAGGGCTGAAGAAAGAGACAGACAGGCAGAGATGAGGGCACTTGAAAGAGAAAAACGGGCTCAAGAAAGAGAAGAAAAGGCAGATATCCGGATTCTAGAAAGGGAAAAATGTGTAGAAGAAAGGGAAAAACGGGCTATAGAAATAGTGAGACAAGCAGAGATGAAGGGTCAAAAAATAGAAAAAAGGGGTATAGAAATAGTGAGACAAGTAGAGATTTAGGTTCAAGAAATAAAAAAACAGGCTATAGAAATAGCGAGACAAGCAGAGATTAAGGGTCAAGAAATAGAAAAAAGGGGTATAGAAATTGTGAGACAAGCAGAGATTAAGGTCCGAGAAAGAGAAAAACGGGTTGAAGAAAGGGAAGGAAAGGCTGAAAAAAGAGAAAGACTATCAGACAACTATAATTGTATAAGGTTATTTTCTATTTATAGTTTAGGGATACTTAGTGTAATTACACCTTCTATATATAGAAGGCACAATACTCTGAATAATACACACAGAACTTACAAGTTCAATATCTCTCTTCCTCTATTCTATCCTCTATTATGGTATCAGAGCTGTAAAGGCCTAAGTCCGGCAACAATTCCGGCAGCCACTATGTAGCGACCCCGACAAATCGTCAAATGACGGCGTCAGCTACCTACGGTCCCATTACATGGTTATAAGTATTTATAACAAGGTTTGACTGAAAATATGTCGCATTCATTTCATAAAAGGATGTTTCAACGTTTACAAAGAATTCCCAAGACAAGTACACAACAAAGTTATAGTTCATATGAAACACGTGCGACATAGTTTAAAGAAGCCAAAAAGACGCTCCACGTATGCAATTATACTCGACATCCAAAGCAAGTATCAAAAAGTATGAGCGGAAGCATGTATCACCTAAGTTCAAGGACCTGAGAAAAACATAGAGAATCTGTCAACGAAAACGTTGGTGAAATCATAGGTTTAAGTAAGTAAGTGAGCAAAAGTAAGTAAGTCGAACCACAAGGTTTGCAAAGTTGAAATAATAGTAAAACATTCTAAAAGTTAATATTCACGAGCACCCAATTATCAAAGCTTAACATTCCATCCATTGTATACCCCATCCATAGTGCTAGAACAAACACTGATTCTCGAAAATATATTTCATCCGTAGACGGTAGCGAACCGTCAAAGATGAGGGTTGTCAACCCATATGGCCATATAACATAAGTTCTCGCTTACACCCGTCAAGTGTAACTAATGATAATCGAATTGAGGCTTTTTGTTCTAAACTCGTATGTAGAATGTTTGTTTTCCCGTTCTTGTGTTCACTTAGTTCAAAAGAATCGTTTATGTTTTCTCATCCCAAATATAAGTTCAAAAAGAGTAAAAGTGGGACTATGATCTCACCTTTGATTGCAAGAGTGAAATAGTACTTCAACAAGTAAACGTGCAAAGAACAATGCTAGTCTCGACCTAAACAATTAGGTTGTATCAATAACGATAGTCACGAAGGGTCAAAGATGTTCAATTAGTCCTATGGCTCAATACGACTCGATTACTATAGCATGTGAAGCAAATTGTCAAGTTTCATGCAAGATACAAGTATAAAAGCATGTTAGGAAGATTGCATAATTAATTGGTTAAGTTTGACAAAAAGTCAAACTTGGTCGGGTCAAAGTCAACGAAAAAGTCAACATGTTCGGGTCGGGTCCCGGACAAATTTTCCATGCTAATTATTCATATACAAGTATATTAAAACAAGTTTCATGTGAATCGGAGGTCGGTAGCTAGTCAAACATTTCACGTTAAAAGGGACATGGAGGTCAGAATCTGTCCAGGCCATTTGGCGCGCCGCGCGGGGTAGGGTGCGCGCCGCACGACCTGTAGTTCAGCTATTTTTCTGTCTTTCAAACTATGCACGAGCCAAAACCAATTCTAACACAACTCTTGACCCGCAAACACATATAACGCCTATCATACATCGTTGGAAAGGTATTTTGACGAGGAATGCAACTAAACACATATCATCAATCAAACTTCCACTTGCAACAACCAAAAACCGCAATTAATGTTCCTCATTCAATGCATACAAGTCATAAATGCAATTTAATGATTTGGCAACCAAATTACATGAACGATATGCCGTTTCGAAGGTAATTAAGCATACAACACAACCTAACACTTACAATTAACATTATCAAGCATTTAATGCATCAAGATTCAATTTACTTCTATCAAACCCTAACCCAAAATCACAAATTCAACAATCATGATTATGAAACTAATCCATGTCAACCTACATACCAATTTGAAGCTAGTGATGTTAGGAACACAATTAAAACATGAACTTTCATCATCAAACAACATATGAACACCTAAAACTCAAGATTATGCAAGTGTTCTTTCATAATGAACTAGTTACATCAAAATTGCAAGAACAAGCATACAAATCACATAATCATACTAGACTTGAGCCATAGACACTAATTAACAACCTTATAACTCAAAAATCTCAAGAACACATAAAATTAGTGATTTTAGAAAGTTACCCAAATTTGATGAGGTCGGTATGGAATCGAAGAGGAGATCACGAGGAGTTCAAATATGTAATTTGTTTGGCAAGATGACCGCTAGCTCGATTTTGGATGATGAATCTTTGTATGGAAGTTGAGAGAAAAGTTGAAGTAGTAAGAGTGAAAGAGATGAGATTGAATGGATGAGGATGAGGGTTGACTCTTTGACCTAGTCAAAAGTTTCAACCCTTGGCAAGTTTGGTCCCTTAACTTTAAAACGGGTGTGGGAATTACCTAAACAAGATAATTCAAACACGTATCAACGAGACGTGTTATAAACATATAACGGAACATAAATAGTTAAACGGAAAAGTTGACGGAAAAAGGCGGGATGTTACATTACCTACACCTTAAAAGAAATTTCGTCCCGAAATTTAGGTAGGCGTAGTAGTCGTTGTTTCTTCCTCGGAATCTGACGTTTCCGGAACCGGGAATAGATGAGGGTGTTTCTTTCGCATTTGATCTTCTCTTTCCCAAGTAAACTCGGGTCCTCTTTTGGCGTTCCAACAAACCTTAACAATCGGGATCCGGCTTTGTTTTAATTCTTTCTCGACGTAGTCCACAATTTCAACCGGTTCCTCCACAAAATGGAGTTTGTCGTTAATAGTGAGTTCCTCAAGAGGAACGACGATATTGGGCTCGGCAAGACATTTCTTCAAGTTAGATACGTGAAATGTAGGGTGGACGGAGCTTAGTTGCGGCGGAAGATCCAAACGATACGCAACGGTTCCAACACGCTCTAAGATTTCGAAAGGGCCAACATACCGCGAATTTAGTTTCCCACGTTTCCCAAAACGAATGACACCCTTCCAAGGTGCGACTTTTAACATGAAGCGGTCACCGAATTGAAATTCGAGGTCTTTGCGTCTTTTGTCGGTATAGCATTTTTGACGACTCCGGGCCGTCTGAAGCTTATCTCGGATTTGAAGAATCTTCTCGGTTGTTTCGTGAATGAGTTCGGGCCCGGAAATTTGCACGTCACCCACTTCGGCCCAACAAAGAGGAGAGCGACATTTTCGACCATACAACGCTTCAAAAGGTGCGGCCTGGATACTCGCATGATAACTATTGTTGTAAGAGAATTCGGCGAGAGGTAAGTGCTTGTCCCAAGCTTTTCCAAAATCAACAACACAAGCTCGTAGCATGTCCTCCAAGGTTTGTATCGTACGTTCACTTTGCCCATCGGTTTGAGGATGATATGCGGTGCTCATGTCTAAACGCGTTCCCAACGCTTCTTGTAAACTACGCCAAAATCTAGAAACGAAACGACCATCTCGGTCGGAGATAATCGATAAAGGTACACCGTGACGGGCTACGATCTCCTTGATGTAAAGTTGTGCAAGTTTCTCCATTTTGTCGGTCTCTTTCATGGCGAGAAAGTGCGCGGATTTGGTGAGGCGATCGACAATGACCCAAATAGTATCATAACCGCCCGACGTTTTCGGTAATTTGGTGATAAAATCCATCGTGATCCTTTCCCACTTCCATTGTGGGATCTCGGGTTGTTGAAGTAACCCGGACGGTCTTTGGTGTTCGGCTTTGACTTTAACGCAAGTCAAACATTTGGCAACGTATCTAGCAACCTCCTTTTTAATATTCGGCCACCAATATTGTTCTTTAAGGTCATGGTACATCTTATTGGCGCCGGGATGAATCGAATATCGTGATTTGTGGGCTTCGTCTAGGATGAGGTTTCGTAAGTCGCCATATCTAGGCACCCAAATTCTTCCGGCGTAATATCGAAGTCCGTTCTCCTTAACTTCGAATCGAGAGACGAGGATGTTTAAAAGTTCACGTCCGATGTGGTTGTCTTTAAGAGCCTCCTCTTGGGCTACACGAATTTGGCTATTAAGGTTTGAGTGGATGGTGATGTTTAATGCTCGGACGCGAAGAGGCACCGCTCTTTCCTTTCGACTTAAGGCATCGGCCACTACATTTGCCTTTCCGGGGTGATAACAAAGCTCGCAATTATAATCGTTCAAGGTCTCAATCCACCTTCGTTGTCTCATGTTTAGTTGCTTTTGATCGAAGATATGTTGGAGACTTTTGTGATCGGTAAAGATAGTACTCTTGGTACCAAGAAGATGATGTCTCCATAGCTTAAGTGCAAAGATGACGGCACCGAGTTCAAGATCATGTGTCGTGTAGTTTCGTTCGTGAACTTTGAGTTGTCGAGAGGCATAAGCAATGACTTTCTTTCGTTGCATTAGTACACACCCATAACCGTTTTTCGAGGCATCACAATATACAACAAAATCATCATTGCCTTCGGGAAGTGACAAGATAGGAGCGGTGGTTAACTTAGTTTTCAAGATTTGAAAAGCGGTTTCTTGTTCGGATGACCAAATGAACTTTCGGTCCTTGTGAGTTAACGCGGTTAAAGGGCGAGCGATTAAGGAAAAGTCCTCGATGAATTTACGATAGTATCCGGCGAGACCCAAGAATTGACGAATTTGAGTAGGAGTAGTAGGAGTCTCCCATTTACTAATGGCTTCGATTTTTGCGGGATCGACTTTAATGCCTTGATCACTTACAACATGACCAAGAAATTGAACTTCCTTTAACCAAAATTCACACTTGGAGAACTTGGCATATAGTTGCTCTTTTCTCAAGAGCTCGAGCACGAGTCGGAGATGTTCTTTGTGTTCCTCTTCGTTTTTAGAATAGATCAAAATATCATCGATGAACACGATAACGAATTTGTCGAGGTAAGGTTTGCACACGCGGTTCATGAGATCCATGAATACCGCCGGTGCGTTAGTGAGACCGAAAGGCATGACAAGGAATTCATAACTACCATAACGAGTCCGGAAAGCGGTTTTGGAGACATCTTCCCCCTTAAACCTTAGTTGATGATAACCCGAACGGAGGTCGATTTTTGAGTATACACGAGAACCTTGTAGTTGATCAAAAAGGTCATCAATGCGAGGAAGAGGATATCGGTTCTTAACCGTCAATTTGTTTAGTTCACGATAATCAATGCACATTCGTAGGGATCCGTCTTTCTTCTTGACGAACAAAATCGGAGCGCCCCATGGTGAATGGCTAGGTTGAATGAAACCACGGTCAAGTAACTCTTGGATTTGACTTTGTAATTCTTGCAATTCGGATGGAGCGAGTCTATATGGTGCACGCGCTACGGGTGCGGCTCCTGGAATAAGATCGATTTGAAATTCAACCGGTCGATGAGGTGGAAGACCCGGTAATTCGTCGGGAAATACATCGGAAAAGTCACTAACAATTGGCACACCTTCGATGCGCTTTTCGTCGGCCTCGACTTTCTTAACGTGAGCAAGAATCGCGAAACAACCCTTGCGAAGTAGCTTTCGAACTTTAAGGCACGAAACGAGATTGAGTCCGGTGCAATTTTTGTCGCCATAGACAATCAATGGTTCACCATTCTCGATAGCAATTCGGATTGCGTGAAGATCGCAAAGAATGTGAGATTTATTTTTGACCATCCAATTCATACCAATTATTACATCAAAACTCCCTAATTCCATGGGTATCAAGTCAATTTCAAATTCCTTACCCAAAATGTTCAAAGTACACCCCCGGTAATATGTGTCGGCACTTAAGAGTTTTCCGTTGGCCACTTCTATGGAATAAGTAGTATCTAAAGGGTGTGGTGGAGTGCAAAGGGTAGGAGCCAAAGTCTTGGACACAAAACATTTATCGGCACCCGAATCGAATAAGCAAGTAACATAAGAGTTGTTGAGAAGAAACGTACCCGTGACTAGTTCATTGTCATCTCGGGCTTCCTCGGTGTTGATGTTAAAGGCTCGGCCTCGGTTGTTGGGGTTGGCTTTCTTTTTCGGGCATTCGTTCCTATAGTGACCCGGTTGACCACATTCATAACAAGTGGCCGTTCTTGGAGGATTGGGCCCCTTTCGAGCGACGGGGGCGGCGCTTGTGCAATTGTTGGACCTATGACCAACTCCTTGGCAACGGTGACAAACTAGCTTGTTACATTCGCCGTAATGATGCTTGTAGCATTTGTTGCAAAGAGGTAAGTTTCCGACATAACCCTTCTTGCCGTCGTTGTTGAAAGGCTTTTTGGTGAAGGTGTTGTTGTAGTTGGTTGATGGAGTGGCTTCCCATTTCCTTTTGTTGCCACCCGACTTGTCCTCGGCCTTAGGAGCCGGCACTACGATTTCGTCAACCGTTTCAATTAATTGGCGAGCCATGTTCATAGCGGCTTGATGAGTAGTGGGTTTGGATGACATCACCCCTTGTTTGATGCTTTTTGGAAGACCGAGCATGTAGAGCTCAATCCTTTGAGATTCGGGGTTAACAAGATTAGGACACATTAAGGATAGTTCGGCGAAGCGTTGATTATAAGCTTTAAGATCGTTTCCGACCGCTTTCAAAGCTCTTAGTTCTTTCTCAAGCTTTCGGGTTTCCTCAAGCGGAAAATATTCAACAATCATCTTTTCCCTTAGATCGGCCCAAGAGAGGGCATGAGCTTCATCGGTACCCACCGATTGAACATAGGTGTTCCACCATGTTAGAGCAATCCCGGAGAAAGTGTGGGTGGAGTATTTGACCTTGTCTTGATCCCGACAACCGCTTATGCTAAAGACGGCCTCGGTTTGTTCAAACCAACGAGTAAGCACAACCGGTCCCCCGGTTCCATCATAAGTGTGAGGTTTGCACCCCATGAAAGCTTTGTAGGAGCATCCCTCGTTTGAGTTACCGGCCCCATTGTTGTTGTTGTTGTTGTGGTTGTTGTTATTGTTATTGTTGTTGGAAGAGTGACCGGCCATGGCTGCATCTACGGCGGTAGCTATCATCCGTTCGAGAGCTTGTTCGGGAGTTTCATTGCGGCGTACACGACGAGGAGCCATTGTTTCTTCAAAACAAAAGAATACCGTTGGTTAGTATTCTAAATAATACTAACCGTGATATGGAATAAAGATAAAGAGAAAATTATCCTTGACTTGCCTTAAATTCTTTATGTCATAATGTCGGTATGTTCATATGAGTCACCGTAATATAATTTCCGGGAATTATATTACCCTAATTCATATGTGCATTCGACATTACATCATATAGTCAAGGTGGCGTGTCAATTAAATTATACAACGCAAGATTTAGATAGAATAAGAGTAGATATGAGTGAGAGAGTTCGAATATAAATGCACAAGTAGTCAAGTAATTCCTATGTCAAGTCTATATGCCGGTTGTAGTCTAGACTCACCAATGTACCCTATGACTCGGGGTTGACACCAATGAACTCTAAATCCCTACAACCAAGGCTCTGATACCACTTGTAGCGACCCCGACAAATCGTCAAATGACGGCGTCAGCTACCTACGGTCCCATTACATGGTTATAAGTATTTATAACAAGGTTTGACTGAAAATATGTCGCATTCATTTCATAAAAGGATGTTTCAACGTTTACAAAGAATTCCCAAGACAAGTACACAACAAAGTTATAGTTCATATGAAACACGTGCGACATAGTTTAAAGAAGCCAAAAAGACGCTCCACGTATGCAATTATACTCGACATCCAAAGCAAGTATCAAAAAGTATGAGCGGAAGCATGTATCACCTAAGTTCAAGGACCTGAGAAAAACATAGAGAATCTGTCAACGAAAACGTTGGTGAAATCATAGGTTTAAGTAAGTAAGTGAGCAAAAGTAAGTAAGTCGAACCACAAGGTTTGCAAAGTTGAAATAATAGTAAAACATTCTAAAAGTTAATATTCACGAGCACCCAATTATCAAAGCTTAACATTCCATCCATTGTATACCCCATCCATAGTGCTAGAACAAACACTGATTCTCGAAAATATATTTCATCCGTAGACGGTAGCGAACCGTCAAAGATGAGGGTTGTCAACCCATATGGCCATATAACATAAGTTCTCGCTTACACCCGTCAAGTGTAACTAATGATAATCGAATTGAGGCTTTTTGTTCTAAACTCGTATGTAGAATGTTTGTTTTTCCGTTCTTGTGTTCACTTAGTTCAAAAGAATCGTTTATGTTTTCTCATCCCAAATATAAGTTCAAAAAGAGTAAAAGTGGGACTATGATCTCACCTTTGATTGCAAGAGTGAAATAGTACTTCAACAAGTAAACGTGCAAAGAACAATGCTAGTCTCGACCTAAACAATTAGGTTGTATCAATAACGATAGTCACGAAGGGTCAAAGATGTTCAATTAGTCCTATGGCTCAATACGACTCGATTACTATAGCATGTGAAGCAAATTGTCAAGTTTCATGCAAGATACAAGTATAAAAGCATGTTAGGAAGATTGCATAATTAATTGGTTAAGTTTGACAAAAAGTCAAACTTGGTCGGGTCAAAGTCAACGAAAAAGTCAACATGTTCGGGTCGGGTCCCGGACAAATTTTCCATGCTAATTATTCATATACAAGTATATTAAAACAAGTTTCATGTGAATCGGAGGTCGGTAGCTAGTCAACATTTCACGTTAAAAGGGACATGGAGGTCAGAATCTGTCCAGGCCATTTGGCGCGCCGCGCGGGGTAGGGTGCGCGCCGCGCGACCTGTAGTTCAGCTATTTTTCTGTCTTTCAAACTATGCACGAGCCAAAACCAATTCTAACACAACTCTTGACCCGCAAACACATATAACGCCTATCATACATCGTTGGAAAGGTATTTTGACGAGGAATGCAACTAAACACATATCATCAATCAAACTTCCACTTGCAACAACCAAAAACCGCAATTAATGTTCCTCATTCAATGCATACAAGTCATAAATGCAATTTAATGATTTGGCAACCAAATTACATGAACGATATGCCGTTTCGAAGGTAATTAAGCATACAACACAACCTAACACTTACAATTAACATTATCAAGCATTTAATGCATCAAGATTCAATTTACTTCTATCAAACCCTAACCCAAAATCACAAATTCAACAATCATGATTATGAAACTAATCCATGTCAACCTACATACCAATTTGAAGCTAGTGATGTTAGGAACACAATTAAAACATGAACTTTCATCATCAAACAACATATGAACACCTAAAACTCAAGATTATGCAAGTGTTCTTTCATAATGAACTAGTTACATCAAAATTGCAAGAACAAGCATACAAATCACATAATCATACTAGACTTGAGCCATAGACACTAATTAACAACCTTATAACTCAAAAATCTCAAGAACACATAAAATTAGTGATTTTAGAAAGTTACCCAAATTTGATGAGGTCGGTATGGAATCGAAGAGGAGATCACGAGGAGTTCAAATATGTAATTTGTTTGGCAAGATGACCGCTAGCTCGATTTTGGATGATGAATCTTTGTATGGAAGTTGAGAGAAAAGTTGAAGTAGTAAGAGTGAAAGAGATGAGATTGAATGGATGAGGATGAGGGTTGACTCTTTGACCTAGTCAAAAGTTTCAACCCTTGGCAAGTTTGGTCCCTTAACTTTAAAACGGGTGTGGGAATTACCTAAACAAGATAATTCAAACACGTATCAACGAGACGTGTTATAAACATATAACGGAACATAAATAGTTAAACGGAAAAGTTGACGGAAAAAGGCGGGATGTTACACACTATTCCGGTAACAATTCCGGCAGCTACTATTCCGGCAGCAGTTCCGGAACAACAACAAAAAAAAAAAAAAAAAAAAAAACTGACCTTTAAAACTCAAAGTATGCTCTGTGAATGCAGCGTTGTCGGAACGTTCACATCAGAAACGAGCTTTTTCAGGTCATAACTAAATCCGGTAACCCACAAAATCACCGCAACTCAATACAACCCTAATCAGCCAAATTACCAACACAACTACATGCGGAATTAAATTCCGAACACACGCACAAGTATTTCAGCCGCAACTGCCACCACACGCGCCACCACGCGCCACCACAGCCGCCAGAAATTTTCGACTTTCTTTTTCGATCTACATCAATCCGGCCAAAATCAGAGAAAACCGCCAACACCAATACGCTCGGAATCAAATTCCAATCGAACGCTGAAATTTTCAGCTTTTTCCGGCAACTATTCACCGCCGGCCGCCACTGTACTTGCCTGTTCTATTTTTGTGTCTGGAACGAGAGTAAAAAAAAAAGAGAATGAACTTTTAAAACCTTTATCTTTTTTTATATCTCTCCTACCTACCTAGATACTATTTACTATTTACTTTTACTTTTTTATCTTCTTTTAAGTAAAAACAAAAAACAAAAAAAAACAAAAAAAAAAAAAAACAAAAAAAAAAACAAAAAAACAAAAAAATTATTATTACCTTATCTTTTTTTTTTTTTTTTTTTTTCTATATCTGAAAATGGCAATGCTAGCTTCCTTTACTCCAACAGAGAAAGCCGCACACAACTCTCACAAATTTGGTTTCACCTTATCTTCCACGAACTATGGTTACTGGAAGACCATGGTTGAACCGTTCTTCGTCACCAACAAATTATTTGACTACATTGATGGCACAATCCCTTGTCCACCTACAAATGTACCATCATCAGAAAAAGATGAAGAAACACAGTCTCAACCACCAAACCCCAATTACATTAATTGGGTCTCTAATGATGCTCATATAAGAATGCTCCTCCTTTCTACCATATCCGAAGCATCATTTCAACATGTTCAAGGAGTAACGTCTCGTGATCTCTGGTTGTCCCTTGAACGTGCCTACGCACCTCACACTTCCTCTCGAGAATACACTTTGAAAACCCAGCTTCTCAGACTACAGATGAAGCCAGATGAAACAACCGCAGATTACCTAACTAGGACTCAAGAATACGATGTTGCGCTCGCTAACATAGGTGAAAAGATGAAAGAAAAAGATTTGGTGATGCTAGTTATATCAGGACTACGAGAGGAATACAACGGTTTAAAATCAAGCCTTCTGGGCCGCGAAAAGCCCCCTACCTTTGTAGACCTTCATGGTCTGCTATCAGACCACGACTACATGATCAAGAAATCTGTACCCGACATTCCTTCGGCTCAAGCATTCACGACTAGCACACAAAGTCGCAGTTCACCAGCTCCTAATAATGTCTTGCCTGCTTCACAAACAGATCAGCTTCAAGTCATACAATTGCTTTTATCTCAACTTGGACTCCAAGCTCAACCTGCCCATACACCGGCTGCACAAGCTATGTACACTAACCGATTTGGCAATAACCGTGGTCGTGGACGTGATTACAGACGTGGACGAGGCAACTATAACAACAGAAATCAAGCAGGTAATCGAAATTCATTTAATTGGGCTTCTAATCAAAACACAGTTTTTGGCACATGCAACAGGTGTGGGATTGGGCACATCCCATCTCAATGTCCTAATCGTAACCCTGCTACTATGAGACGACAGTCACCTTCAGCCAACTTTACAGAATATCGCTCCCAAGCGTCAACCTCTTGGATCCCAGACACAGGCTCTAGTCACCATGTTGCTCCAGACCTATCCAACTTTGGCAACTCCGAGGTCTACTACGGTGAGGACAATCTTCATGTTGGCAATGGTAAGGGTTTACCCATTCTACACGTTGGTTCCTCACATTTTTCGTCTCCAAACAAAACCTTTTCCCTCAAAGACATACTTCATGTTCCTGAAATAAAACATAAACTACTTTCTGTACAAAAGTTTTGTCTTGATAACAATGTGTATTTTGAATTTCACTCAACTTTCTTTGCTGTGAAGGACAAGATTACGCACACTACCCTCCTCACGGGTCCAAGTAATGGTGGTCTTTACTCCTTCCATCTTCCTCAGTCTTCACCAGTTCACAAAGTAGCATTCTCCACTACCCGTGCATCTTCAATTACATGGCATCAAAGACTCGGACATCCACATCCACAACTTTTGAAGTCCATGTTATCTAAATATCATTTGCCTTTACAAAATAAGTTTACCACCACCTTTTGTGATTCATGTAATGTTGGAAAATCCTCTAAACTTCATCTATTACCATCTACTTATAAAAGTTCGCACATTTTGGATTTAGTCTTTTGTGATGTATGGGGACCTGCGCCTGTTACCTCCTTTGATGGTCACAAATACTTTTTGTTGTGTGTTGATCACTTTTCACGATTTATGTGGTTTTTCCCATTAAAACTCAAATCTGATGTTTACGCCACCTTTAAGCAATTTGTGGCAATGGTTGAACGACAATTTCAGACCAAACTCAAATCTGTCCAAACTGATTGGGGAGGTGAATTTAGAAATCTCCGTCAATTCTTTTCTCCACTAGGCATCAATCATCGTCTTTCCTGTCCTCATACAAGTGAACAAAATTGTTTGGTTGAAAGACGACATCGCCATGTTGTTGAAACCGGTCTTACTCTACTCGCTCAATCACATGTACCACAACGTTTTTGGCATTTTGCTTTTGGAACTGCAGTGTATCTTATCAATCGAATGCCATCCAGAACAAACTCAGCAACCTCACCCTTTGAACATGTGTTCAAACATAAACCTGATTTTTCATTTCTTCGAGTTTTTGGGTGCCAATGCTACCCTCATCTTCGTTCATACAACAACCACAAAATGGATTTTCGATCTACACCTTGTGTATTTCTTGGTTACAGTACTGCCCATCATGGCTATCGATGTTTCGACCCGAAGTCGGATCATATTTATATAGCCCGTCATGTTCGATTCAATGAGCAATCTTTTCCTTTTAAACAATATGATACAACCATTTCTACACATCCAGTCAATCCCTACATCTCTAAATATCCAAATCCTACCTCACAAACTAAAGATTCACCTTCCACAGTTCCTAAAGCTCATTATGTCCCACCAGAACCACAAAATACCACCACTACACCGCTTGTACACGGCACGATCGAACCACCTATCATTCACACATATCATCGTCGCTCAAAAACCTCCTCATCACCACCTAAACAAAGTCACAACCAACTACCTCAGACTACTGCTACTACTACCACCACTTCCACAAACACTGAGCCACCTCCTCGTTCTCGACCAGCCAATCTTCGCCCCAATCCAAAACAAATCCACCAACATAAGGCCACCTCCTATCATACAAGAGGTCCCTCGTCCGACACTGAACCAGCAAACTTTAGCATTGCTAACAAAGATCCTCACTGGAGTAAAGCCATGACTGAAGAGTATTCAGCGTTGGTGCGGAATGGTACTTGGTCACTAGTACCTCGTGTTCCAAATTCTAATGTGGTTGATTGCAAGTGGGTATACAAATTAAAACGGGATCAAACAGGGGCAGTACAACGCTACAAAGCACGTTTAGTTGCTAAAGGGTTTCGACAACAACCAGGCATCGACTATCAGGAAACATTTAGCCCCGTTGTAAAATCAACAACCATTCGTGTTGTTCTCTCCTTGGCTGTGTCTCAGAAATGGTCCCTCAGGCAACTTGATGTACAAAATGCCTTTTTACATGGTGATCTTCACGAAACAGTTTATCTACAACAACCACCAGGATTCGTCAATTCAGCTACACCAAATCATGTGTGCCTCCTTCACAAAGCCTTATATGGATTAAAGCAAGCACCTAGAGCATGGTTTCATCGACTCTCTACAGCACTTCATTCTCTTGGATTTCATGGGTCGAAAACGGATACTTCCTTATTCATCTACTCTAATGGGAACACTCTTCTATATATGCTTGTGTATGTTGATGACATTATTTTAACAGGAAACGATACAAAGGAAATAGATAGGGTGGTACAAAGTCTCAGCCGCTCATTCGCTATTAAAGACATGGGTAACTTGTCTTATTTTCTCGGGATTGAAGTCACAAGGAATGGTAACGACATGATCCTATCACAACGCAAATACATACATGAACTTTTGGAACGCGCCGACTTATCTAATGCTAAACCGGTTTCATCTCCCATGACAACCAACGCAAACCTTGCTCTTGGTGATAGTGCAACATTTGACAACCCCGTTCAATACCGTCAAATTGTAGGTGCCCTTCAGTATGTTACATTGTCTCGACCGGACATCACTTTCGCAGTCAACAAAGTCTGTCAGTACATGCATTGTCCCACGATAAATCATTGGTTAGCAGTTAAACGAATTCTCCGTTACTTACAGGGCACTGCCAATTATGGGTTACGATTTATACACGGCTCCGGAACAGTGCTTCATGCCTACACTGATTCCACATACAACTCACTGACTAGCTTCTCTGATGCTGACTGGGCAGGTTGTCCAGATGACCGTCGATCCACGGGAGGATATGCTATATATCTAGGTTCAAACCTAGTATCATGGTCTGCACGAAAACAAAAGACTGTCTCTCGATCTTCAACAGAATCTGAATACAAGGCCCTAGCTGACACAGTTGCAGAACTAACATGGCTTCAAGATTTATTACGTGAACTTCGTGTGCCTGTTAAATCAGTTCCTACCTTATGGTGTGATAACCTTGGCGCTACGTATCTCTCAGCTAACCCAGTCTTTCATGCACGTACAAAACATGTAGAAGTTGATTTTCACTTTGTTCGAGAAAGAGTTGCTCAACAAAAACTTTCAGTTCAGTTTATAACTACTGACGATCAGATTGCTGATATCTTCACCAAGCCGTTGTCCTCACCAAGATTTCTTCTATTACGATCCAAGCTACAAGTCGTATCCCGCCCTTAGCTTGCGGGGGAATATTAGACAACTATAATTGTATAAGGTTATGTTCTATTTATAGTTTAGGGATACTTAGTGTAATTACACCTTCTATATATAGAAGGCACAATACTCTGAATAATACACACAGAACTTACAAGTTCAATATCTCTCTTCCTCTATTCTATCCTCTATTAAAGACTGGCTCAAGAAAGAGAGAAAGAGTTAGAGGTAAAGGTTCGAGAAACAGAAAAACGGGTTGAAGAAAGGGAAGGAAGAACTGAAGAAAGAGAAAGACTGGCTCAAGAAAGAGAAAAAAAAGGCAGATATCCGGATTCAAGAAAGAGAAAAATGTCTAGAAGAAAGGGAAAAAGGGGCTCAAGAAACAGAAAAATGTCTAGAAGAAAGGGGAAAAAAGGCAGATATCCGGATTCAAGAAAGAGAAAAACGGGTAGAAGATGCAGAGATACGGGCTCAGGAAAAAGAGAAACGTGCAGATGACATTGAAAGGCAGGCGGTGATCTGGGCTCAAGAAATGGAAAGATGGGCTGGAGAAAGAGATAAAAAGGCAGAGATCCGGGTTCAAAATATAGAAATCTGGCTGAAGAGGCAGAGATACGGGCTCTGGATAGAGAGAGACGTGCAGAAGACATAGAAAGGCTGGTGGAGATCCGGGCTCAAGAAATTGAAAGACGCGCTGAAGAAAGAGATAAAAAGGCTGAGATCAGGATTCTAGAAAGAGAAAAATGTGTAGAAGGAAGGGTAAAACGGGCTATAGAAATAGCGAAACAGGCAGAGATGAAGGCCCAAGAAAGAGAAAAACGGGCAGAAAAGGCAGAGTTACGAGCTCTGGAAAGAGAGAGACGTGCAGAAACCATGGAAAGGCAGTTGCAGATCTGGTCTCAGGAAAGACAAAAACAAGCGCTTCAAGAATTGCAATTTTTCAAGTAAATCGTAATGAGTATAAATATTGTGCATCAATTCACAGTACTAATGATGATGACTTGACATCATCAGACCAGAATGGACACTATTGTTATTCAGTACAGCACAAGAGCTCCCTAAGCTAGCAAAAACAACATGAGTAGATTACAAGTTTACCGTGAAGAAATATTTCTGAAAAGATGGATAGAGTATCTCATTCTCTCCTTAGACTACTATCAATGGTATCTTGTTTTGAGTCAATGATGAATTGGAAATGTACATACTTCTATATTAGTGATCCGTAGATACTGAATTAATGAAGAACGATGGGCTGCTGGAGTTTTTGAAGTCACTTAATTGGTCAGATACTTTAATTATATTAGCCATTTCAAGGTTTCTAGTCTAGTAGATGTTATATAACACAACCTTTCTCTTAATGAGATTAGTCACTCAACTTTTTTCATGCTCCAGTATTAGTGGTTGATTATATATTATTTTCTTCATCTAAATGAGGATAGAAGTAAGTTTTGACTCTCTTATTTTGTTGTTATGCCTGTAGGTAGGTATGTTTACGATACCACCTTGTTTCGTTGATCATATGGGTTAAATGCTTAGCTTTAATATCTTGTACATATAGAGCTGGTGACACGTTAATCCTGTAGTGTATATGTTGGTCTGACTAGTGTTCATGTTTGTTAATCTATTTGTCACAGTTTGAACCACATTTGAAGCTGTCCTGCTGCATTTCAAGTACAATGCATAATGGCCATGGTAACCTTGCTAAAAGCCACCATTGAAGGTTGATTGGTAACCTTCAACGTGCGTTATTACCATCATATCTGGTCAATTGAGTGAAAATTGGCATATACAAGCCTATTTGATTTAATTGATATGAATAAGGTTTGAGGTTCACCATCAGACTATGGTGTTTGGAACTTTAAAGTGTTTGTCAGATTAATGAGCATGCAGGCTTATTATGTTTTTTGATTGAGCATGCAAACTTTTTGTTAACAAATATGAATAATGTCATCACTAATATAACCTTATTGAAAAGTTAGCTTAGGATTAGTGAGTTTGATTCTAATTGTACGAAGGTGTTAGGAGGTTAGTTTCATGTAGTCTGTTTCTGTTTGTTTTGTGGCTTTGGGTTGTCTTGTGGCTATTTCTCTTTGTATTTGATGTTAAGTTGTTAATCTAATCTTTAATTTGCCTTAAAATTAAAAAGGTAGCTTAGTGGTTTGAATCTCCTACAATGATCAAAGTTTATTTATCTATTTATTAAACACAACTTTTACATATATACCATACTTTCGATATGTACGTAAGTAGCAGCAACAACAACAACAACAATACTCAATCCCACGAGTGTAGGGTACGTAAGTAGCGATTCTACAAATGAATTTATGTGATGGTTTTCAAACTATTTTCACCTTAAAACTTCATCTTAATAAAATGAGTTTTATCTGAAATCTGTAAAAGTTCGACTCTTGTCAAAATCAGTGACTCATGTGAATCTACCGAAGAACTCATTTATCTTACGTGTGCGAAGTTTTGTAACTGTGGCGATTTTGTTTGTGTTTTAATAAAAGTTGCTTTTCAAAAAAAAAAAAAAAAAACTCATTTATCTTACGCAATAGTACTTGATCTAAAAGAGGTGAATTGCTATATCTTGAATGAATTAATTTTTGTTTTTTATTTATATTTCTGAAGTTATAAGGGGTGAAATTGTAATTTTGGTATAGCTAAAGGAAGTTTGTGTTATTTCCACGAAAACAAAGGACTATATGTATATCATCATATCACTCCACATATGCAAAGATATAAACAGAATTCAAAGCTAAAACCATTGTCTGAGTGAAAAAGATGGATCGAGAATGGGGTTCTAAACCAGGTAGCGGTGGTGCGGCATCGGCTCAAAATGAAGCCATCGACCGTCGTGAACGGCTTCGTCGGCTTGCTCTTGAGACTATTGATCTTGCTAAAGATCCCTATTTCATGCGCAATCATCTCGGAAGGTACTAAAACCCTAACCCTAGTTTTTTGTAAATTAGAAATTCAGTTAGCATTAAATTTAGATGAAGTTAATGATTTCGTTATTTCTATTAAAACTGTAGTTATGAGTGTAAGCTGTGCTTAACATTGCATAATAATGAGGGGAATTATTTAGCACATACACAAGGGAAAAGACATCAGACGAATTTGGCGAAACGAGCTGCTCGTGAAGCGAAAGATGCGCCTGCGCAACCGCAACCTCATAAGCGTAAAGTAAATTTTCGCAAGTCAGGTAATTGTTTTTCATCTCTTTTGAATGCTGCTATTTGATATATTGTTTTTGTTGGGGTTATCTGTTTGCTCATAATACTCGCAAAGTGAATAGTGGCGCGTTGCATTCAACTTCTTAATAATTAGACCTGCTTCAACTTGGAAAATATCCATGTTTGATGTTGGAATCGACTGAATTGGAGATTTAGAATGCTGACAAGATATGTTGAGACACCTGAAGCTTGCCCAGTTATATATTCCAGAAATTAAAATAATCTACCAGTAGACTGGTCTGTGTTAACAGGATGGCACGAGTTAAATTTTTTTTTTTTTTATGGAATTGATTAATTGAACATTTTTTTAAACCAAGTATTATAGATCGAGGAGCGTGTTACACATAATTCTTTTGGATTCACCTTTTTATGTTATGACAAGCTTTATTATTTTCTATATTTGTTAGACCATTTAATACATTGGATCCAACAAAGGTTCTTATTTTTTTCATTCAATTTGTAACCTAAAGTGGTTTACTTCACTTATATTGGTAATGTAGTTAAGATTGGTCGACCTGGCTACCGAGTGACAAAGCAATTTGATCCGGAGACAAAACAAAGATCTTTGCTATTCCAGGTATTTATATGTTGCTTTTATGAAACTGATTGTTTTTAGAACTTAATTAAGCTGCATAGTGTATGTGCACAGTGCTATTAAACATCTGACTAAAATCACTAAATTTCACAATAACATAAAATATTGGATTGTATAATATAATTGTAGATTTGAAAGTTAGAACTATCAACTATACTTGACAGGAAATACCAGATGTTAAAGTGAGAAACTTATGTGTGTATATATAATCTGCTGCAGTAATTTGGATTATTATATATCAGAATTGTGTCTTTTGCTTTCATGTTAGATTATATTATATAGATCTAAGTGTAACTGTTCTGCATATCTTCAAGTGTTCTTCTCATGTATCTGGTTTCAACTGCAGATTGAGTATCCTGAAATTGAAGATCTTACGAAACCAAGACATCGATTCATGTCATCCTTCGAACAGGTATGGCCTTTTTCTTTTTCATTTGCTTGTACTGAACTTGTTACATGAGTCAATGTTATTTTATACACTGTGCATTGTTCTTTGCTAAGTAGCAAAAAATCACACTAATGAATACTTTATGGTACTTTGGTACATGGCAGAAGGTCGAATCTTTTGACAAGAGATACCAGTATCTTCTATTTGCAGCTGAACCATACGAGACAATTGGTTTCAAGGTATTTTTTATCCCAATACTTGTAATTATGATGGTATGGTTATATTTTTACCAACTAATACAATCTGCTGTGTAGGTTCCGAGTACAGAAATTGACAAGTCTACTCCCAAGTTCTTTTCTCACTGGGATCCAGATTCTAAAATGTTTACGGTAAGAATTTGTTACACTTTATGGTTTCCATGTTCAATAGCTAGTTAGCTAAAAGTTTTTCTCTTTCCAACATGAGAGTTGCTACACATTGAGTATCAAGGTCAAAAAGACGTATTTTAAGAATATAAATCATGTGAACTTTTTAAAAAAGATGGTTTTCAACGTGCAGTATGTTCCATATCAGTAGAGGTGCTAAAATAGGTGGATTGGACACGTTGTGTACAGTCAAAATATGTTGCGGTTGAACAAGTTATTTTTGGTTTTGGTTGACCTGAAACAAGTAAATTTGAATACTTGTGTAAAGTTAGTTATTCATTACCTATCAAAGTGTCATTACAAAAATTATGCTAGTTCCATAATAATCAATTTCATAATTAAAGTGATTTAAACTCTAGAATAATATTTTTGGGCGACATTCGACCCATTTGATCCATCCTCTTTGAACCCAATTTTTTTCTCTTAGTCGTCAACCGAGATGACCCTCTCATAACTATCTGGGTTGAAATTCTTTTCTCACTTATCATTGCCAATTATAAGATAAAATTGCACACCTATGATCACAATTCTCATATGTACTTTTTTTTCTTCTTTACATTGGATATGTCATTGATTACAGCTTTGTTAAAACGCTAAACATATGTTTGTGCATGAGGCTTTAAAGTGTCTCTATAGGTGCTCACTAATATATTTTAAGACATGTATTAATCTGATGCTAATTTCATTTTTTACAGTTGCAATTGTACTTCAAGGTAAAGCCACCAGAGACAAATAAACCTCCAGCTGCAGCAAACAACGGAACATCGGCTCCAGGTGTCCCACCACCACCGCCACCTCAGCAAGCTCCACCACCACCTCCGCCTGCATCACAAGGTCCTCCAATGGGGAACCCTCCTAGGGGTCCACCACCCGGTTCTTTGCCGCCGCCACCACCTCCAACGGGAAATGGCCCTAGACCTATGCCACCTGGCGGAAACATGCCTGCACCACCTCCTCCTGTTGGCAGTGGCATGCCCAACTTTACACCTAGGCTTCCAATGCCGCCACCGCCACAAGGGTTTCAAGGGCAGCAAATGCAGAATCAAGGTCTCCGCCCACCACCGCCGCCACCACCACAGTAATCATTATTGCGCAGGTGGAATCTGAGTTTTTACATGTATGCAAAGTAGGTTGCAGAGTATGATGTATTTTGTATTGCTGGGCTGTTTTCAAAATAATCTTGCATTTTGTTTTTGTTTTTTTGACGTGAGATGAGATGAGAAATCTGGTGGTTTGATTTGTTCGCGGAACACACAATCTCACTAGTTGGTAGAAGGGACCAACTGTATCGGCCTATAAACTGTTCTCTACACATAAACTTATGAACATTCTGATCTAGTGAACAGAATATACAGGTTGTGGTTTTCATGTTGTTTTCCATTGTCAGTAAAATATCAAATTAGACATTAATCATATGACATTGAGGGTGTTTGGCTTATAAAGGACAATTATGTGAGGTTGAGTTGATTCCGCTGTACTTTACTTTCTCTTTCTAAGCTTACCATGATGTGTAAGAAAGGAGGATAAGCCCTGTGGTTTTGAACTAGTAATCATTTTTATGTCTCCAGTTACTGTCGGAAATGATATTCTAATCAATTACAGAGTAACATTTAGGGGTTGTTAGATCAACTTATTTTGAGATCTCTATTAGCTTATGGGATAAAAAAAAAATGAAGGATACTATCTTCTGTACTTATTGGCTAAAACCTAGAGGTAGTATAGCAAGGGTGCGTTTGATAAAACTGAATGATTTAGCGTTGAATAGTTCAAAATCTGAATGTACATAGCCTCTTAATAAAGTATGTTCTGACTGAAAATAAGTTGTTTGATAATCATTTTAAATGAACGATATGAATTGAGTAAAATTACCTTATGGGAGGTGACCTTCACACATTACTTTTTGATCCATCTACACCTAATTTACTATTATACCCTTAATTATACTTAGAATAATAATATAAATTCAACTTCCTAGGGGTATTACTGTGAATTTATGAGACAAAAGTGTTGATGGATCAAAAAGTCGTGTGTGAGGATCACCTACCTTACCTTATTAACGTGTTACATGAATAAAAAATACAATATACTTGTTTAACGTTCTAGATATGAATTGATAATGATATTACAGAAAAATTAGGCGTTTAGACCATCCTTAACCCTGATGGGTGTGTTGGTGTGTTGATGGGTATGGATGAGGTGTTTGGCGAGCGTGCTGGTAAATGGTAAATAATTTGGGTTATGTGTTAAAATATGATTGGAAGTTGGGTAAAAAAAGGATATAAAAATAAAAAAGAACCAATCAGAAGTGAGAACATCACAACACGCCTTGAACTTTTTGTGTGCCACCATCCAACATTCAACGCTGAATCATTCCATTATGAGGCAAACAAACGCACCCTAAGTTATTGGCTTAGGCTCGGTAAGCTTAATAAAAAGCTTAAGCTACAACTCTATAAGCGTAAAATCAACCACTATGAACGCATCATATACCTCATGACATGCCACTCCAAACAACAGTGTGCTTGCACAATCATAAAATTTGAACTCCTTGCTGGAAATAAAGCAATGTTTCTAACCTGTTACAAATACCCCATATGATTATCTGATTGAACTTTAATGAGGAACCCAATTGTATAAACTCTATTTTTTGAGCACCGATAAATAGCCTACACCTATCTCTCAAACCACTCGAACATTTGAAGCATCTGTAGAAACTAAAAAACAACTTAGGAAGTGAAACCTCACAAGCCACTCCATTCTTCTATACCCTGACAATTTTGAACTCTATAAAAAACCCGCCGTTTCATTATTTTTTTATTATCTGCTTTTTGGAATATAATCAATTTAAAGTGAGCTTTAATGCTCAAAAAAGTAACAGCGACCCTCTAACGGCCCCACCAAGAAAATCGTGTAACTAATGATTAAAGGAACATGGCACTGATATTATTATTATTATTATTATTATTTCTATAATCATTTGAACACATCCATGGTTACTGTAGATAGGAATATTTTATTAGTTTCCTAACCCGTTGATTTATTGCTCTATATAGTATATTTATGTAGTATAACTTGAAGTGTTAATTGGCTTCTTGTATTCATTACCTTTGTTTAATGTTGCATGTCTCCAACTACTAGGGTTATCAATGGCAAAGAATACAAAGTTATGGAAATGTTGCATGTCTCCAACTACTAGAGTTATCAATGACATAAAGAATACAAAGTTATGGAGGTTAAGTAAATTGCATAGGGTAAAAAGGGGGTCTCTGTAAGCTAATTGTGAATACAAACAGAAACAGAAAAGAGTATATGCACAACTGTTCAACAAATTAAGACTGTCAACAAAAAGTCATTTTCATCATCTTCACGATTTGTAACTGAAGCCGACACATTTCATAGTTTCCATAAACTAAACACTATCCAAGTCAAAACTCTAGTATGTTATCCAAATATTTCTCATATTACAAACTATACTAGTTTTAATATCAATACTAGTTTCAAGATTCCATAACAAGATATAACATAAAACCATATCCAATGCTACTACCCAAAATATCCAAATTCCAAATTCTCAGTACAAATCTTTATGCGCAACTACAAATTGGAAACTATTTAAGAGATTAGAAAAGAAATGACCATACCAAGAACGAAAACATTAATCATTCCATGGCCTTAAGAAGCCTAAACAAGGCCGCTGCTTCACGAATCCGTGAGAACTCGATACAGAACGCCTGAACCTCAATGAGAACATCTTGAACGTCGATAATCTTGTTTCTGATCAAACTTTGTAGAAAAACACAAACGAGCCTCACCAGCCGGTTCTGCATGTACTTGTCCTTGATATTCTGACAAGACGATATACAGTTGGTTATGTACATACGCACAAACTCTCTTGGTAATTCAACCGCTTGGGTTAACCGATTCACAACTTCCATTGAATGAAGACTCATGTCCATGTTCACAAGAACGGTGTAGTAATTTGGGATTTCAGGTGAATTTATCAATTTGATTAAAACTTCAACAGCTATGAGTGGATTATTCTCAACCAATTCTGGTAATTTTCTTGGAGTTAACCCACAATGATACACCAATTTTGGGTCAGATGTTAACTCAACCAAAACTTCTTCTTGTTGGGGTGGAGCAAGCGGGCCTTTCAATGCTTTGTCAATTAGCTCACGAACAGCTGCACCGCGGCTCTTGTCGGCACACATCCCAAAATCCCAAAGTGGTTCATGAATGTTGTCGGGGTTAACCCAAACCAATTCTCCTTCAAGAACCGGGAGTCTAGGTGGACGGGGTCTAGTCCAACGTGGATATAATCCTTCTAATGAAGAAGTTTGTAGCAGTCCCATTACAGTTTCATCTCGATCACCAGATCCAATCTTGGGGTTGACTCCAGGCTGAAAGTCAAACTCGGGAGAATTAATGTCACACCCACGGGGAACATCTGGGTCCGGTATCACATTTTTAATCGCAACATTTTTGAAGAAACAATTGAATGGCTCGGGATGAGTTTTGTCATTATACTGTTGCTTTAGCTGGTCGAGTGACAATGTTTGAGATGAAGGGTCGAATTTACTGATGAATTCTGCAGCTGATAATTTCAATACTTCTTTGGTACCACTTAAAAGATGAAGAATAAACGCCTTTTCAAAATTTTCAGTTTTTTCATCTGCTGCAGTATTTAGAAGCAAAGAGATGTAGGGATTGGTGGATGATCGTGGAGAGGAATATGCATGATATAGTAAACTAAATCCAACCAAACGCTCTGCAGGTTTTAGAAACTTTAACGAGTCTTCCAAAAGAATGACAAGTGAAGAGCAGAATCTAAGATGTAGCGTGCGAGGGATCTTCAAGGTGAAATCAGTCAAGATATCTTCAAATGGTCGTTTCTCACCATCTTTTAGCAGGGAATACAAAACAGCTGTTTCCTTTTTCCCAAGCATCTTCTACCACAAAAATAATTACAAAAGAAAGTTATTATTAAGCAATAAAGTAGGCGTTCATCGTGTGAAATACATACAAACCTTCTTTCAACTAAAAAAACATGAAGATCCAAACTTCCTTTTGTTTTGATGTATTATAGTAGCATTCAATGGATGAAGTAAAACATAATCTTAAAGTACCTGAATTACTCCTATCACAAAGATTAGTAATTTCAGAACATTTAGTTTTCTAGGATTAAAGATAAAGCCATACAACAAACAAATAGACAAATAGTGTACATTTCTGAACAGCTTCCACATCCAGCAAGTAAATATGATCTTCAAGAATTTTTTAGCATCATTGGAATCAACAGTTTACTACTCGTATTTAATTTCCACACTAACAAGCATAATACATTCCTACACATTTAGCTTTAGGGATCACAAGAATTTTAATATTACAGCTTATATGAATCAAATTCTGTCAATTTTTCTCCATTATGAAAAGCCTTGCTATACAACAACCAAAAAAAGCTCGTTTAACGCATTATTCAACACGGAGAAAAAATAGTTTCAAATTTCTCGATAATTTATAGAAAACTGGCAGATGATACCACAATGACCAGAAAATAGTTCATATAATCATATATTCAAGTCTATAAAAAACAATGCACATCTAACCTAAACTGACTAAACTTAAACTAAAATTACTATCAACCACTACTAAAGCTAGAGCTAACACTATTCATTTGAATTTCAATAGACCTACAACACGAGGAATCGGTTTATAAACCACATTTATATACAAAGGAACTTATATCGATCACCGAATTGATTATATATACGCTCGACCATAAAGGCTAATAGTTTCCGATTATTGCACTTACAAACATCATAACTAAATTAATAGATGTTTTTACAGCATAATACAGTTTCAATTTCACTAATCACCCTAACTAAATCATTACTAATTGACCTTACGTGAATCAAATTTCATCTAGAGGATACATAAACCCTAGAAACAAAAAGTTAGTATAAATTGAAACCATAACAAAACAGATCCGAGTTGTCGAAATAGTATTAGTAATCGAGTGAAAGAGTTTACCACTGATTTTAGCTTAATCGCCGTCACCGATTTGAATGTGCGAGAGTGATAACGAGAGGTATAGATACAGAGTATTGTTATTTATTATTTATTTGATTAGATATATAAAGTCAAAATTCCAAAAAGAAAAAATAAAATAAAATAAATTTACCACAAACTTTTGCTTATTTATAGTTCGACCACTCAACTAATGATTTTTACATATATTTTAATTAACTTCTAACTTATTTCAATCTTTCTATTCCCACAACGAGTTAGGGTCCCAATATATTATACGATTAGGGTCCTAATATATTATACGATCAAAGGCTTTGTGGTTGTCACGAACTGGATTGGAACCAGCATCTCTAAGAGCAAAAGACAGGTCCAGCGAACTAGCGTTCATTCTAATGGCGACTTTATTTACCTGGTTCCCCTCGCAAAAATCAAGGGCGTCTTAGGACATGTGCAAAGTGTGCAGTCGCACATGGCTAAAAAATTTTGAGGGGTATAAAATTTCGTAAATCCTTTATAATTATATACTTTTAACCCAAAAAATTAGTGTTCGTCCGAATTAGTGTTGGTTCACAAAAGTTGATCAGATCAATTTAACCTAAAAATAATTAACGTTTAATGGTTCCGTTTTATGTCTGCACATGGCACTCAGAATCAATGAGACGGCTCTGACGGAAACCCGCGCGCTGCTATTTGATAATAAATTTTTAAAATGAAAAATGGGAACAAGAAAAATTAGTCGACGTTAGTATGACGTCAACAGTTGGTTAGTTTCATATTTTTGTGTTTTAGTAAGGAGAGTAATATATACTGTGATGACCTAGAAATTTCGACTAAATTTAAACTTAATCTTTGTATGATTAACATTTCCGACACGATAAGCAAAGTCTGTAAAACTGAATCTCAAAATTTTTGAATTACTTTTATATATTTAAATACCCTTCGGTTGTTTTCGACGATTCGCGAACAATTATATGTAAATAGATACATATATACTATAACATGAAAAGGTAACAATGTATTAATTGTTTAATACCGTACATTAAACTTATTGGTTTAAATATCTATTTGAATGTATATGATAAGTTGAAATATTTATTATTAAAATTTATTTATAAATAACTTCCAATGTGTATTTAAAAACTGATTTATGTATATTAAAAAGATATATACATATATATAATAAACGATAGTAACATTCTTTTATTGATTCAATTGATATTTAGATAAGTTAACTAAAGCGTTTAAGATGAACCAGTTAAACACTAATTTGCTACAGTGTTTTCAAATTGCCACATTACTCAAAATGCTACAGTGTTTTCGAAAATCACTATTTGCTACAGTGAAATTGACTTTGCTACAGTGAATTGCTACAGTAAAATTTTACTGTAGCAATTCACTGTAGCAAGTCAATTTCACTGTAGCAAATAGTGATTTTCGAAAACACTGTAGCATTTTGAGTAATGTGGCAATTTGAAAACACTGTAGCAAATTAGTGTTTAACTGGTTCATCTTAAACGCTTTAGTTAACTTATCTAAATATCAATTGAATCAATAAAAGAATGTTACTATCGTTTATTATATATATGTATATATCTTTTTAATATACATAAATCAGTTTTTAAATACACATTGGAAGTTATTTATAAATAAATTTTAATAATAAATATTTCAACTTATCATATACATTCAAATAGATATTTAAACCAATAAGTTTAATGTACGGTATTAAACAATTAATACATTGTTACCTTTTCATGTTATAGTATATATGTATCTATTTACATATAATTGTTCGCGAATCGTCGAAAACAACCGAAGGGTATTTAAATATATAAAAGTAATTCAAAAATTTTGAGATTCAGTTTTACAGACTTTGCTTATCGTGTCGGAAATGTTAATCATACAAAGATTAAGTTTAAATTTAGTCGAAATTTCTGGGTCATCACATTATTACTCTCTTTGTTATAAAGGTTCACATTAATATTTTGAGTTGTATCAAACAATTGTTCGTTTTCATTTTATAACCAGTGGCGGAAGCAGGATTTTTCTTCGCCGGGGGCGAACAAATTTTTAAAAACGTAGCAATTTTTTTTGGCAAAATACTGAGTTTTTTGGGCAAAAATTGGAGGTTTTAAGGCAGAATATTAAGGTTTTTGGACAAAATTTGAAAGTTTGTGGGCAAAATTTGAAAGTTTTGGGGCAAAATTTGAAGAATTTTAGACGAAATTTGAAGATTTTGGGGCAAAATATATAGGTTTTGGGGCAAAATATGTAGATTTTGGGGCAAAAAAAAATCTACCGAGAGCAAAGTCGAAAAAATCAAAATTTTAACACTGAAAATTGAAAATCCACTAGGGGCGGGCGCCCCCCCTCAGTCCCCACATAGCACCGCCCCTGTTTATAACCTATCAAACGATACTTTAGTGGGTGGATGCGTTATTTGATTGGTGAATAATGTGATTCCCTGAAAATCCTATAATTGCGTATCTATTCAAACTGAACACTTGAAATGAGAAGGAGATAATATTAATATTGTTTCAACAATAAAGCTTTCTTTGTTAGTTAGAATTTGGCTACTAGTTTTCTCTCAGTTTCCCATTTATACGTGTTCTAGTTTCCCATTTATACGTGTACTATTTAGACTTCTGAAAATTTTATACAAACAATGGACAATCTAGTAGAAAACTAGTAACTAATTGAGGAGGACGATGAATTTATGCAATTTTCACGTCAATCGTAGACATTACTG
The DNA here is from genome assembly GCF_046630445.1 of Rutidosis leptorrhynchoides. Classification (NCBI taxonomy): domain Eukaryota; kingdom Viridiplantae; phylum Streptophyta; class Magnoliopsida; order Asterales; family Asteraceae; genus Rutidosis; species Rutidosis leptorrhynchoides. The sequence goes on along the minus strand of NC_092333.1, from coordinate 19,041,180 downwards.
ATCTTGAGATTATACTTTAGCCTAATGAGGACGTGATGTATTTAAGTGTGGGGGTTCGTAACAAACCGTACCACATTCGATTATGTTTGGGACTGAGTGTCAGGTACATAAGTTTTGTAACGAACTTTTTCAACTAATAAACATGAATGTTTAGTTGGGGTTTCTAAACACGCATCTTAATTTCAAAAAACTTGTATCGATTTAAAGATTAAACGAGCTTTGAAGTCTAATTCGAACAATAAATAATTTTTCCAACTCGAACTCAGGTTTAATTCTGAAGTCTTTCACTACTAATATTTATGAATAGAGCTGAAGCTAATCCAGATATAGATATCAATATCAATATCAATATCAATATCAATATCAATATCAATATCAATAGACAATAGTCAATAGAATTTAATTAGGAACCAAACGTATTTGTTGAAATGTGATTAACCTTAATCCGTGTGACAATATTGACATTGAGAAAAAGAGAGAAAAAAACAAAACTTTTAAGATAGATTTAAAACACATTTAAAAAAAAAGTAAATACGAATTTTTTTTTTTTTTTTTTTTTTTGGGTTTTATACATAGTTTTAGGTTATAGCATTTTTACATTTGTCTTCAGAAATCCAATTTAAAGCCACTGCCAAATATCTAGTCTCAAGTCTAGACAGAGTCGAATCATAAACAAATAGACAGATAAAATAAAATCAACAAAATAACTTTCGATTAAAATTCCAGTAACACAAGTCCATTAACTAGTACATACGAAGTAATAATGTTCATCAATGAGAGCTACAAAAACAAGAATTCAGCTCATGTGAAGTACATTGCGGCAGCAACAAGTGATCATGATTTGTATAAATAGACACCAAAACTGGTTGTACGCCAAGTTAATACATCATTCGGTTGTGTGACATCACCGCCAAGGATAGAGTTACTACCTCCGCTTGTACCTGTACCACAAGATTTATATCATAAACTGCAAACAAAGAACTAGAAACGTATCCGAAACCAAATGGAACTGAGAACATTTGTCCTTGAATTACTAAAAATAGTATTTGTTGTGTGTTATTTAAATACTGTTGTATTTATATTGTTAGTGATAAAAGTTGCACAAAGGTTTGATACAAAGTGTTTCAACCTCATAGCTGATTTATAAAATAAGTCGATTAAAAAAGACCTACAGAGCCTACCGTTTAATCAGAGCACTTGACCCCCTACCAAACTCTCCCAAGACACAAAAATTGCCACCTATATTCTTGTATGATAATAAAATGAACCATTTGCTATATTTTGACCTATTTTGACAAGTTACCGAATCTGCCAGCTTTACCGCCTCTAGTATAAAAGAAACCAAAACTAGTATCAAAAATAAGTACCTTGATTTGCTCTTAAACGAAGATGACTTCTTTCCGCCTCCACTTGCACTTCGTTTTTGCTTCTTCTCACTCATATCATTCTGGAAAAGTTCCTTCATTTCTTCAGGTCTTGACTTAGTTAAATGAGAAGGCTTCTTTGATTTCTTATTCGTCCTTACAACCCTCCCAGCATCAGCTGCCTTTTTAGCACCTTTTGCTGCTTTTGCACGCCGATAAGCCAAATCAACCAGAGATATGCCTGGTTTTTCTTTGTTGTTTCTTGCATTATTCTGTAAATCACAATATTAGTAAACTCTTGCACATAAATTATGTAACATTGCAAATTATCGATATGCAAGTACTGATAACGTTAACTGTCATTTTCAAAATCATTTCATTCTGTAAGTTCTGCAATTATATTATACAGAAAGAGGATGAGTACACCATTAAATTTCCATAAATCTACTATTTTTGAACAAAATATAATATACATTGATATTATTTTTAACCATAAAACGTACCCCAGCTTCGGCTTCATCTTCTAACATCTCTCTAGATGCCTCAAGCTTTCTTCTCTTCTTTCTAGGAAGATTTTTCTGTAACCAAAAGTAGTCAAATTAGATTCATTTAGTTTACTTACTTTTTCTTTCATTATTTATTTATAACTCATAACAAAATCAAAGGAAAAACAATAAGCACCTCATACTCTCGCTTTTTCTTGGCTTTCTTCTTTCGCTCTTCAGCTTCTTCAGCACTCATCACCTTCTTCTTAGAACTTTTATCGACCTCCTGAGGTCCCATTTTTAAAAAAAAAAAAAAAAATGTCAGATAACATCAACAATGGCACATACTGTCATTGTAAATAATTAAAATAATATTAAAGAAAGATGTACTCTATTATAAGAGAAGTTACAAATAATAGGTGGCATGTGAAATGCCATAAAAACCTACCTTTCCAGCATTAGCAACAAGTTTTTTCTCCTTCTCTGTAACAAACCAAGTCCTCTTGGGGCGAGAAAATATTTCATCTCTGTGTGTGATCATGTTCTCTGCCTGTAAGTCATAGATACACAAATTAAACACGTATATAATAGATAGCAATTTCAACAAGATTACTAGAATATTTGTTTATTTAGGTTATGCATAATCTAAAACTGTCAAACGAAAAATAAATAGTTTTAAAAAAACATGGGCAGATAGAAAACGTTCAAACGGGCCGTAAGTCACTCAAAATGTACTTTAAATGCTCAAAAACTGCCAAATCATCTCTTATAGAACCTAGCTATCATATGATATCAATTTGTAGTCATATCACACACTAATATTTCGTTAAAAATTTGGAAGTTACAGATAAACTGGTCTAGCATATCACCATGTTTGAGTAGGTATCAGTTGTATTAATTTAGTGAAATCATGTACACGCTAGTTGATAAGATACGGCATGTGGATTACCTTGTCTGCTTCCATTTCAGCCTTTCTTAGTGCCATTTCTTCCCTGTATCATTTACACATCACTTAATTATGTTATAAAAAATGATTTAAAAAACAAGAATGCTAATGATTAAAAATACAAACCTCTCCTCTTTAAGAATTGAAGCTACTTGATCCTCCATTTCCTCGATCATTTGACTCCATTTAGTGATTGATTGTTCCGCAACAATACGACTCTTCAGCTTTGAACCGGCCCTTTTTACCTATGATAAAGTAGTCACATTTGGGCCCAACGGTTTGTCAAATAAACATACAGAGACACGTTAACTAACTAAACAATTTATAGGATATAGGTGTACTCACGATAGCTTTTAGAAGAGATCGGTCATTGTCAGTAACAAAAGTAACAGCATACCCCTCTCTACCAGCTCTAGCAGTTCGACCCACTCGATGAACATAACTATAGAGAATATATTTTAGAAGATCTATCATAAGATGAATAATAGACATTAATTAAAAGCAGCATATGAGTTTATGATCTTTTTATTTTGAACATGATGATTGATGATTGATTATCACAAGGTAATCAAAATGGTACATACCACGGTTTACCACTTACGTATGGTGGTGTTTGCATATGTCATTTGAAAGTAATAGTGTCATAATAAAATGAATAGATGTACGAAAGTAGGCTATAGAATTGTAAAAGTGTTCACTTTGTCCATTTGAAATTCTGATAATTAAACCATATGATAGTTGAATGTCTCACATATTCTTACTATTTGAGAAGCTACAAAAAATCTAACATGACATATAATTGAGGTAAAAAAGAGACTCGAGTGAAATGGGGGCAAAAGCATCTTATATTAGGTTTAAAATAGATAATCAAATGTGTTAAAAGTGGATCAATCTAAAACTGAATATCTGACACTTGCACTATTCAGACCATCTTTTTCAACAAAGTTGCAGCTAAGCGGTCACAAAAAGCAATATACATAAGCCCACAAATCGGAGAACATATGAGAAATAGTGCATGAACATGTCAATGATAAAGTGAAAAACAGAAGCAATTAAAAGAAAGCTTACCTAGTCAGGTCACGTGGGCACTCATAGTTAATAACTGTTTTAACTCCAATAATATCAAGCCCCTGTAAAAACCATTAAAGGGGTTGATAATCAGTGTTGACCATTAACGTTATGTTACATCCTTCCCAAAATTTTTAAAACAAATACTAACTAAAAGGAACAGCAACTTACCCGAGCGGCAACATTAGTTGCAATCAAAAAATCAGCTTCCTGCCTTCTAAAAAGTTCCAGGGCCTGTACAGACGAAGTTTTTATGTCAGACAACAGCTACATAAATTTCTTGTTCTCTTTCATTGTTTGGTACGTTAAATTATTACATTATCATGATATAATGATGTATTAATATGATATATATACAGTTAAATTATATATACAGTTAAATGTCGTTACAACGATAATCGTTACATATATGTCTCGTTTCGAAATCCTTAAGTTAGTAGTGGGCATCCTTAGAAGAAAGAGTGGTCTTTCAGGATTGGTCGTTGTGTCACCACCAGAGTAAGCCATGATAATTCAAAACTTACATCTAAACGTTGGGCCTGAGTGAGATTTCCATGAAGCTCGGCAGCTTTAAAGCCAGCTAAACCAAACAAAATTTTTAGCCTATGTGCTGCTTGTTTTGTTCCACTGTAAAATAACAAGGTAAATATCAGTTCAATAAGCATTGCAAAGCAACCTCAAGTACATAGGCACACACGAATGAAGAAAACTCAATTCTAAAAACAACTTGTTTTAAACCTACAAATACATAGCACTTGGTATAAAACAAATAGTCAATTCACAAACGGTTTTCCATATAGATTTAATAAACATAACTCCCAAGAAAAATTACCTTCACTCACAAGTTAGTCATAATAGCATTTAACAATCGTGAGTTTAGTTACCTAAAGATGATCACTTTGGAAGTAAATGTCTTAGAACACAATGCAAGAAGAACGGCCTCTTGATTTCCTTCCCTCATTCTACGAATCCTAACAACCCTATAGAAGAAAACGTAAAAAAAAAAGATGGATATATTAAAATCTGCTTTGAAGAATATTGGAAGTGATATATCATAGTGATTTGAAAATTGCTCATACTCCTCGGTCAATGTTGAAGGACGCTTTGTGATCGGGTCAGCAGAGAGGCGCAAGGGTTTGTTAAGCAATAGTTTGATAAGCTCGTCGACTTGCTCAGTCATAGTGGCTGAGAACAGCATAGTCTGCCTACCTTTAGGACATAGTCTCACCTGCAATGGGATCGAAAAGGTATGAAAAGATCTATTAACAATGTTCCCTACATATTACGGGGCATGCTAGCAATGTTTTTTTAAAAAAATAAAAAAGTATTGATGGATATTATTGATTAATGATTAATACTACATTTAGACCAATTTGACTGGGTTCCTTCTGAGCTTAGTCTTTAAAGAACCCATTTGGCTCATTAGAAATGAAAGTAACCCGAACCGACACATTCACAAAAAGGTGGAAAATTGGGAACTCTAATAATCAAGAATTAAAAAAAAAAGGAAAGAAAAAAAAAAGGAAAGAAAAAAAAAAGTAAACGGTTCAGAATTACCAGCTCACGAATCTCAGCATCAAATCCAAGCTCAAGAAGACGATCTGCTTCATCAAGGATTAGAACAGCAAGATCATCCAAATCCACAGACATTGAATTGCGTAAATGATCTATCATACGTCCAGGGGTGGCGACGACTATATCTGGCAAGGATCTCAATGCTGCTTCTTGAGCCTGATATATATTTCGAATAATATAATAAATAAACAATAACTTAAACTAACTAATGGGTATAAGATATACAGACTAATCACAATTGAAAAAATTGTAGGTATAAAATTCACCTAAGTTCTTATACTGAAGGTAAAACAATAATGTTCATTTCTTGTAGTGATATTGTTCATTTATTGTCACAACAGTCAGTTTTCAAATAAAGACACTATTTCGGAATATCCAAATGTTTAGCTGACAATAATCAGTTTGGATTATCTATATGGGGCTTATTAAACTAATCAGATAAATAAAAGATGGTGAACAAACCTTCGTTGAAAGGCCACCAAGAACAAGGCAACATCTGATGTCTGTAATAAACTGAGCAAGTTTTCCAATCATGCTATGAATCCTGTATAAACATCCAAGTTACAATAAGTGTTACATGACCTAATGAAATTAATGATTACTACTAGTCCTATAAATCTAGAGTTGCAAGCAATATAGTAAAATTAATGACCACATTATATAGTTGAATCTCTAATGAAATTAAAAGTTAATATATCATAAACAAACTTCAACCAGCATTAAAGTTTCAATAGTCTAACAAACATAGAACCTTTACAAACGTTACAGGTAGAACTCCTAATGGCCCGATGTACTAACATAAACAAAATACCTTTACAAATTATACCAGCTTTAGTAAAAACTCATCCTAATTGGAACTTTAAATTTCAGACAAGTAAACTTCTTCAAGTGATAAAGTTAGATGAGAAAACGGAATGATAGGGATTATTCTTTGACATATAAGAATGATTTAACTAGAAAGGACAATAAACACCAGCTAAATCAAATAGTACTTACTGAACAGCCAACTCTCTCGTAGGGGTAAGAATTAGGACCCTTATTGCAGGTCTATGTTTTGGACGAAAAAGCAATCTCTCTAATGTAGGCAGGGCAAAGGCGGCAGTCTGCAAAGTGTGAACCCAAAATTAGATCAATTTCAACCAGGACATGTCTTTGAACATATAATACTAATTGGTGCGCCATTATGGACACAAAATTTACCCTTTTAGTCAATTAAAAATATAATGTATTTCAAATCCACCCATACATAAGTATATGGGTCGATATTGCCATATCAATGGATACAGATCTGTAAACATACCTTCCCAGAGCCTGTAAGTGCGCTACCACATATGTCACGTCCAGTAAGCGCCAACGGTATACATGCAGCCTAAAAATTAACCAACAAACATTCAGCATATGACATATGAATGTGAATATATGACGAAGAGTATGTCAGTAGATGATTATAACCTGAATAGGTGTTGGCTTGCTGTATCCCAAGGCTTCACACGCTCGAAGCAATGGCCTAGAAAGATGGAGATCCATGAATGAATTTGCATGAAATTTAACACCATCTGCCTTTGAAAAGAACGATTTACTATCCCCACCCCCTGCTGTAGTAGGAACATCGTCGTCTTCTTCAGGTTTAAAATCCTCCTATAGTTTGCAATCAGTTAGTTCAAAATCGCACCTTATGACACTATCATTTTCTTATAATAACTAAAACTCTCATTCACATAGCATATCACTACTGTAAGCCATATAAAATATGTTGCTATTTGCAACATGTGATTGAGTTTCATAGAGTATAAGTATTTCAGCTCTAGTTACAAATCTTTATGTGCATATAAATAAACAATACTGTAGTATACTACTGACCTGCCGATCTGGCTCTGAATCAGAAGATCCATCATCATTATCAGCCTCGTCATTATCCGGTACCGTTTCAACATGACTACGTTGTTGAACAAACTTTGAGATTTTTTCATCGATTGAAGTAGTGCTACGACGAGCATGTTCTTCCGCAACCGATTCTGTATAGGACGAAAAATCCCATGGAGATTGTGTCTTTATTTTACTTTTTACTTTTTCTTCTACATCACTGGTTTCTTCTTCATCTTCTCCATCACTATTTATATCTTCATAGTCAATTTCTTCATCACTAGGTGGCTCAAATGAAAACTCTGAATCCATCATTATTAAGTTTTATAGAAAATACCTGGCCTTGCTTCACCTAATACAATGAGGTATCAGAATAAAACCTATATTAATACTAAATACTTGCAGTAAATCAATAAATGAAACATATCCTTATAACCATCACTATTAGGTTATGTAGAGCAGAGCTAACCTAGCATCACCATTTAACTAGAAATGTCAAGTTCAAACCTAAATTAAATCTTCCACTAAATCGAACGATGAAATATAATATACATATATGATCGTATCACATAATTGGAGGAATATCAGCCATAAACTAGTTTTCAGTTAGACACGGAAATAAAAGTATGCAATAAATGCTATTATTGGTTAATAAATTATTTAGCAATGTAATGTAATTTTAACGGCAAATAAACGAAGCTAACCTTGATGCAAATCAAAGGAAAAGCTAAACCGAGAACAGGACCGGTGGAAAGGTCAAGCCGTCGGGCAGGAGAGACGAATTAGAGTGGTGCGTAGGAACGCGAAAGAAGAGACTGCCTTGCAAAGGGTTTTAGAGGGTTTCTAGGTTTCTTTTTCTTGCTTCAATTCAACTGCAGGGGTGCTGGTTCCTTAGCTTAAGAAAATGGGCTTCACGCCCTTTGGAGATACCTTAAAAAATTCAGCCCAAATTAAAAGCCGGCTTTTTTCCTTATTGGCCCATTCGTAATATCATACTTAAAAATGTCAGGCATTGACTTTTTTTCACAGTGTTTGAATGAAACTAGTTGGAGCTGGAGTTTATGGGCTAAAGTTGGAGCTGGAGCTAATGGGCTAAAGTTGGTTGGTAGCTGAAGCTTATTATTTTTTATAAATATTTGGTAAACTAGCTGGAACTTATTTTCCAGTTCATAAGTTCTACTTTTTTTCATAAGCTACTACAAGTAGCTTATTTTTTAAGAGCTTATGATTTTCATAAGCTCTACTTTTTATGTCTACCAAACAAAGCTTATAACTTGAAGCTTATTAAAATCATAAGCTCAAACTCCAATAAGTTCTCATAAGCTTGTGTGCCAAACACACCCTTTAATTATAAATATGTTTATGTGTTATATAAGTATTTGATAAAGATTATATTAATGAATTGGTTTTAAGAGTCTTTTATTAATATAATTTTCATTAAATATCTAATAAGATGAAAAGGATATTGAAAGTAAATTTTAGAAAAAACTAGTTGTTGAACCCTCGCTTGGCGCCGGGTGTTTGGTTTTCAATTTATTTTATTGCGTTTAGTTTGTAAAATTATTTCGTGGCTAAAGAATGATGTCGTTGAAGCGCAACTCGAGTCGAACTAAAAGGTATAACCCGTGAAAGATTTAAATGTTATTTTAAATTAACAATATATGTCCATCTCCGCGTTTAGCTATGGAATTATCGACTTTTAAAAATTTAACGCAAAATCAACGTGTATGAAAAGTACCTCAAATATTTAGCGTTTTTTAAAAAGCGTCCGTTTTGCGTATATTTAGTGACATTGTGTTCCTAAAATTTTTTCGAGTTTAACGATGGTGTTGGAAAAATTTAACTCGTTGCGAGCGAGAAGATATGACCCGTTGAATATTTGGGTGGAGTTTATTTAAGATTTTTTATGAAAATGGTTATTTGACACTTTACCCCCTGTTTGGGGGGTCGATTTGAATATTTGAAAAAAGTGTGGGGGTCTTTGTTGATGTAGTGAAATTCAATTAGATTTTTTTTTTAAAAGGTGAAAGGACGAAATGCCTCTAGTTATTATTCATCATTTTTGTCTATTACATAATACGAGTTGAGGTGCCATCGCGTTGCGTCGGAGAACGTTAGCTAAATGCGATTGAGAAAAAAGAAGAAAAAAAATAGAAGTAAAGAACATTAATTAAAATGACTAAAAAACCTAAAATTTATAAAACGGGAAAAAATAAATAATAACAGCTATATTAAAAGTAACAACTACAACAGTAGTTATTGTTGATTTGTAGTAAGTGAGAAAATAACTATTCACCAATTTTTTGTTTTAGTTTCTATTTTGTCGAGATGAAGGATCCAAATGTTTCATCAATAAAGTGAGACGTACATTGACGATTGGTACAAACCATTTAATAAAAAAGAAAAAATTATTATATATATATATATATATATATATATATATATATATATATATAATGAGTAGTTATTAAAAGTAAAAAAGTTAAGCAATATTAAAGTGAAAAGTTATGTGGTTAATTTGTAAATAGTAAAAAATTTTGTGTTAATTTAAGTTATGTAGTTGATTTGTAGTAAGTGAAAGTTTTGTGGTTGATTTATAGTAAATGAAAAGTTACTTGAAAAATTATGTGGTTGATTTGTAAAAAATAAAATAAAAATGTGTCATTTTGTAAAACTTTGAAACTATTATTTCACTATGTAAAATTTGAAAACTATTGTGTCAATTTGTAAAACTTAAAACTATTTTGTCAATTTATAAAAATTGAAAACTATAGTATTTATAAACTTTGGTTGAAAACTATTGCGTCCATTTGTATAACTTGAAAAATATTATGTTAAATGTAAAACATAAAAGGTATACTATATATAAACTTTATGTTTTAGAAGAAGGGTTTGTGTCAATTTGTAAAATTCGGAAATTATTGTCTCAATTTGTAAGATTTGCAAACCATTGTGTAAATTTTTAAAGTTGAAAACTATTTTGTCAATTTGCAAAATTTGAAAACTATAGTATTTATAAACTGTGGTTGGAAACATTTGTGGTAAAAAAGTTAAGTAATATTATAGTGAAAAAGTTATGTGATTAATTTGTAAATAGTGAAAACTTTTTTTTTTAATTTAAGGTATGTGATTGATTTGTAGTAAGTTGAAGTTGTATAGTTGATTTATAGTAAATGAAAAGTTATTTGAAAATTTATGTTGTTGAATTGTAAGAAATAAAAATTGTGTCAATTTGTAAAACTTTGAAACTATTGTTTAATTTGTAAAACTTGGATACTATTGTGTCAATTTATAAAACTTGAAAACTATTTTGTCAATTTGTAAAATTTGAAAACTATATTTTAATTTATAAACTTTTGTCGGAAACTATTGTGTCCATTTGTAAAACTTTAAAAATATTGTGTTAATTTGTAAAACATGAAAAGTATACTATATATAAACTTTATGTTTTATAAGAATGGTTTGTGTCAATTTGAAAAATTTGAAAATTAGTGTGTCAATTTGTAAAAATTTTAAACTATTCTGTGAATTTATAAAAGTTAGAAACTATTTTATCAATTTTGAAATCTATAGTATCTATAAACTTTGGTTGAAAACTATTGTGTCAATTTGTAAAACTTGAAAATGTTGTGTTAATTTGTAAGATATAAAAAAATGTACTATTCATAAACTTTATGAATAAGTATACTACTACATATAAACTTTTGTTATAAAAGTAATAATTGGATGATAATTTTATTATTATTATAGATATTGCATAGTATATTTTTTTGAGTATAAATAGGTGTGTTGAGTTAGAGTTTATGGGATGTATTTTTTGGTTAACAAAACACTCTCTCTCTCTAGATTCCAAATGCCACCAAACTCTCATTGTACATTTTTCTATAAATAAAAAATCAATTACTCATACCTTTTGTTCAACCTTTGTTTTCTCTGTTTTACAGTATCTCTATCTCTATATACCTTCTACAGTCAAGAACCACTAAAGGTAGTTATAAGCCTACTGAATTATAACACGTTATCAGCACGATTATCTCAACATTTATACTAAATATGGTTGGCTCTGCCACCTAACTAATATATGGTCGGTTATACCACCTAAATGATATATGGTCGACACTGTCGCCTAATTTACATTTATGTTATCTAACATTTATTTATGTATACTAACATTTACATTTATGTTATTTAACATTTATTTATGTATACTAACATTTACAGTTATGTTCACTAACATTTATATTTATGTTTTTTAAGTTATATATGGTCGGTTATACCACCTGAATTATATTTCTGTAATCTAACTTTTACTAACTTCACTAACATTTATATTTATGTTATTTAAGTTATATATGGTCGGTTATACCACCTGAATTATATTTCTGTAATCTAACTTTTACTAACTTCACTAACATTTATATTTATGTTATTTAAGTTATATATGGTCGGTTATACCACCTGAATTATATTTTCTGTAATCTAAATCTTATTAACTTCACTAACATTTATATTTATGTTAATAAGACCTCATGATTGTACGCAACACGTCATTTGACAACACGGTACTTTATGTACGCAACACGTCATTTGACAACACGGTACCATGGGTCGAGATTAATTCCGATCAATACGAATACGATGGGGTCTTTATATGTTATCTAACATTTATGATTACTTATGCAATAAATCATTATTTATTTCATGCATACTAATGTTTATTCTTAAAAGTAAATCTTAAAAGTTAAAATAAGAAAAAGTAGTTTGTATTTTTATTAAAAGTAAATCTTAAAAGTTAAAATAAGAAAAAGTAGTTTGTATTTTTATTAAAAGTATAAATCTTAAAAGTTAAAATAAGAAAAAGTAGTTTGTATTTTTATTAAAAGTAAATCTTAAAAGATAAAATAAGAAAAAGTAGTTTGTATTTTTATTAAAAGTAAATCTTAAAAGTTAAAATAAGAAAAAAAATCTTGTCCTTTATATTACTCATACGCGTTTTGATATAGTGACTTTATTCGTTAACGTCAACTAATGACGTTACAACGGTCATATATACATAACGGTTGTTAACGTCAACTGACGACGCTACAACAACTATATTTTTCAAATATAAAATAAACATCTCCGTTTTCACATTTTCACAAATCAATCTTTATTTTTCAGATTACTACTCTCAAAAGGTTTTTGTAAAAATGATTCACACAAGGATGATTTTTCCTATTGTATTGGTCATATTAACTATCATCATTGTTGCTAATATACCACCGGGTGAACCTATATTCTATCCTGCCCTTGTGGTTTTATTATTTGTAATCATACCATTATTCTGTTGTTTGCTACTTATGAATTTAAAATGATTCTAATTTCATTTTATTATTTGTCTATGAATAGAAGTTGATTATGATTATAATTTATGTTATTCATCTTTTTGATAATAGAAAATGTCGAATTTGAAAAGGCTTAAATTTGCTCATTTAGAACAAGTGGGAACAACTACTTAACATGGGTTATGAATGTAGAAAAACATCTCGAATCAAACGGTATTTTAGAAACCCTGAATGAAAATAACAATTATTCCGAACAAGAGAAAGCAATAGTAAGTATTTTTCTTAGCAAACATATTGACGAGTCCTTAGAATCTACATATTATATGATCGAAAATCCAAGTGTATTATGGAAAATACTCAAAGATAGATACGTTAATAATTATCAAAAAAAAAAAAATAATAATAATAATAACGGTGATCCATGAAAGAATAAAATTAAAGATATTAGTAGACGCTCTTATAAGAATTCCGGAGATTCTTATTAATGATCTGGTAACGTGGATCATCAGTCTAGTATTTCTTGAATACATGAACATCTTGTTTAGCTCTACAAATAAGTCCCAAAAAGAAAAGAAAACGAGAGTGAATCTGTTGACAAATCTTGATTAAATTAACCCTGAGCTACCTTGAGACTTGAATGGTTTGAATTTTCTAAGATGCCTAGTTTTTTTTTTATGTATCACTCATAAATAAATGGTTTTAGACCATAACGCATATGTTTTATTAAGTGTTATCTTTTATGTACTTCAGATTATAACTTGTTTGCAGGTAATATAATTTGAGTATCTTGCTGAAATATAACTCATTATTTGCTTATCTTATTTGAAGTTTTAGTATGAATCATGCAGAAATACAACATCAATTAAATGGTAAAGACCTATGTATTGCAGATAGTAGTAACATACACACTATGATCAAATCTAAGAAATATTTCATTGATTTAAATCAAATGAAGGAATTATAAATACTATACCAGCTCTTGCAAACTTGATATAAGAAACGAAAAAGGCAAAATTTCATATTACCAAATGGTACGAATTTTTTGGTAAACAATATCTTGTTTTCTCCCAAATCAAAGAGAAATTTGTTAAGTTTCTCTGATATATATCATAGTGGATATGATTATCATTCAATGATAATCGAAAATGAGAAATATCTATGTAGCACCGAAAAGCGCATAGGATTAAAAGCGCATATGATAAAAAGCGCATATGATGAAAAGCGCAGCGCATATGATTAAAAGCGCATATGATGAAAAGCGCATCGCATATAATTAAAAGCGCATATAATGAAAAGTGCATATGACGAAAAGCGCAGCACATATGATTAAAAGCGCATATGGTGAAAATGATATATGATGAAAAGCACATATGGTGATTAATGAAAATCACATATGGTGATTAATGAAAAGCACATATAGTGATTAATGAAAAGCACATATAGTGATTAACGAAAAACACATATGGTGATTAATGAAAATCACATATGGTGATTAATGAAAAGCACATTGAGAAAGAATCACCAATATTTCTTGAAAGAATTCAAGGGAATATATATGGACCAATTCATCCATCATGTGGACCATTTTGATATTTCATGATTCTAATAGACGCATCTAGCGGATGGTCTCATGTTTGTGTGATATCAAGCCGTAATATGGCATTTGCAAAGTTTCTTGCACAAATTATTAAATTGAGAACACATTATTCTGATTACATCATTAAAAGGATGAGACTTGATAATGCTGGTGAGTTAACATCTCAAGTATTGAATGATTATTATATGTCTACAGGGATTGTTGTTGAACATCCAGTTACTCATGTGCATACACAAAATTGGTTTAGCTAAATCAATAGATAAACGCTTGCAGCTAATAACTAGACAATTGGAAATGAGTACAAAACTCTCAATATTTATATGGGGACATGTAAAATTACATGATGCGACATTAATTCGCATTAAACCAAGTGCAAGTCATAAATATTCTCCATTACCAACTTAATTTTGGTCGAGAGCCAAATATTTTCCATCTTAGAACATTTGGCTGTGCAGTGTATTTTTAATTGCACCACCACAATAAATGATTCCTCAAAGAAGGATGGAAATATATGTTGGATATGAAACATCTTCAATCATAAGATATATTGAACTCATGACGGGTGATGTTTTACAGCACATTTTGCCGATTGTCACTTTAATGAAACATTGTTCCCTATATTAGGGGGAGAAATGAAAAATAAATAAAATAATGCTTCATGATGTGAACATCAATTAAGGTATATTGAACTCGCACAAAAGAATGTGAAACGAAAGTTCAAAAATAATGCATATGCAAGAACTTGCAAATTAATTACTTTATGCATTTACAGATATAAAAAAGTGACTAAATCATATATACCAGCGATAAATGCTCCAGCTCGAACTGAAATTCCAAAAGCTGGCAATAATGTCACTGTTGAGTCTTTGCCACGCATCAAACGTGGAAGATCAATTGGTTCCGAAGATAAAAATCCTCGAAAAAGAAAATCAGCTGATAATGAGGTAAGAGAAAGTGTTCATGAAGAACCACAAATCAATATTCCTTCTGCAGAGGATATTGATAAATGTAAATACTAAAATTGCGATAAATTATGCAATATTATGGAACCGAAATGAAACTAAAATCTCTATGAGATATTTTCATATAATGTTACAATGACATCATGAATAAAGATGATGATCTGGAACTAAAATCTGTCATTGAATATACAAAATGGACATGATTGAGCTCAATGGAAAGGAGCAATAAGAGCTGAATTAGAATCGCTCGATAAAAGAAAAGTTTTCGGATCAATCGTTATCACTTTTAAAGATGTGAAATGTATGGGATACAAATGAATTTTTATCCGAAAAGAAATGTGCAAATGAAGATACAAGGCAAAACTAGACTTGTAACTCAAGGTTTCCCACAAAGACCAGAAATGAATTATGAGGAAAACTTATCCTTATGTAATGGATACAATTACTTATTAGATACTTAATCAACCTGGTAGTTACTTAAATGCATCTCATGGATGTTGTTACTACTTATCTATATGGATCACTTGATAGTGATATATATGAATATACCTGAAGGGTTTAAGGTATCAGAAACATCTAACGCAAAACCTAAAGAAATGTATTCCATTGAATCACAAAGATTTTTATATGGGTTGATACAATAGTATAACGGATTAAGTGATTACTTGATAAGAAAAGTGTATACATATAAACTTATTTGCACATGTGTTTTAATTATGAAAAACAATGACCAGATATATATCGTAGTTATTTATGTCAATGATCTTAATATCATAGGTACAAATAAAGAGATCCATGAAGCCATTCAACTTCTAAAGAAAGAATTTGAAATGAAAGATCTCGGAAAAACCAAGTATTGCCTTGGTTTACAAATTGAACATATGCCTAATGGTTTACTTGTACATCAAACAACATATACTGAAAAGATTTTAAAACGTTTTAATATGGACAAGGCAAAACCATTAAGTACTCCTATGGTTGTTAGATCACTTAATGTTGACACTGATCCATTTCGTCCCTGTAAAGATCATGAAGATATCCTGGGACCAGAAGTACCATATCTTAGTGCAATTGGAGCTCTTATGTATCTTACAAATTGTACAAGACATGACATTTCTTTTGCAGTTAATTTGTTGGCAAGGTTCAGCTCAGCTCCTACCAAAAGACACTGGAATGGGATCAAACACATATTTCGATACCTTCGAGGAACTACTGATTTAGGATTATTTTATTCTAACGAATCAAAACAAGATTTGGTTGGTTATGCAGATGCAGGTTATTTATCTGATCCACATAAAGCTAAATCTCAAAATGGATATGTATTCCTAAATGGAGGTACCGCAATATCATGGCGTTCTCAAAAACAAACACTTGTTGCAACATCATCAAATCATGCCGAAGTAATTGCATCACATGAAGCCAGTCGGGAATGTTTTTGGTTGAGATCAATGACACAACTCATTACTGATTCTTGTGGACTAGAACGCAATAAAAGTTCAACAACTATCTATGAAGATAATGTAGCTTGCATAACACAGATGAAAGAAGGGTATATCAAAAGTGACCGAACAAAACACATACCCCCTAGATTCTTCTCATACACTCAAAATCTCATTAAGGACAACCAGATTGAAATGAGATATGTTCAGTCCAGCAAAAACTCTGCTGACCTTTTCACCAAAGCACTTCCAACTGCTATTTTCAGAACACACGTTCATAATATTGGCATGAGGCATGTTCAGAAGATGTAACAACTCAGGCGTTGCCTACTTGAGGGGGAGTCAACTCTATGCTGCACTCTTTTTCCCTTAGCTAAAGTTTTATCCCAAAGGGTTTTCTTTAGCAAGGTTTTTAACGAGGCAGTACTAGTTATTCACTAATAAAATTATCATCCAAGGGGGAGTGTTATAAAAGTAATAATTGGATGATAATTTTATTATTATTATAGATATTGCATAGTATATTTTTTTGAGTATAAATAGGTGTGTTGAGTTAGAGTTTATGGGATGTATTTTTTGGTTAACAAAACACTCTCTCTCTCTAGATTCCAAATGCCACCAAACTCTCATTGTACATTTTTCTATAAATAAAAAATCAATTACTCATACCTTTTGTTCAACCTTTGTTTTCTCTGTTTTACAGTATCTCTATCTCTATATACCTTCTACAGTCAAGAACCACTAAAGGTAGTTATAAGCCTACTGAATTATAACAACTTTATGTTTTAGAAGAAGCATTTGTGTCAATTTGAAAAACTTGAAAGTTAGTGTGTCAATTTGTAGAATTTGTAAATTATTGTGTGGATTTGTAAAAGTTGAAAACTATTTTTGAATTTTGAAAGCTGTAGTATTTATAAACTTTGGTTGGAAACTATTTTGTCTATTTGTAAAACTTGAAAATGTTGTATTAATTTATAAAAGACAAAATTTCCAAAAGCGTCCCTGTGTTTCTGACTTTTAGCCCAAATCGTCCTCGCATTTAGCTTTCTGCTAAGATAGTCCTTAGAACCCAAAATTCGTCTCACTTTAGTCCCTCCGTTTAGTACACGTTAAATGTACCGTTAAGTTGAAGCACGTGAGTAACACGTGACTTCAAACCCTCTCATCTTCTTAAAACATGCGTATTCCATAACTGATCTTTTCAACTTTATCCCTTACCCTGCGTTTACACGAATACGGAGACAAAATTCAATGGCAGATCATCATGGATTGGTTAAGAGAACTGAGTTTTGCGATTATGATCACCAGTACGCATATGATGAGTATTATTATGTTCGTTTTGATTAAGAGCATAGGTTTATCATGAATGCACTGTTACATCGATTTGTTTGTCTTTTTTTTTTTTTCATTTCTACCAGTGCCCATACGGTTGATGCTTAGGGTTTATCATATCTACCGTTACTTTGATTAATCATATCTACCCATACAATTAGGTTTTTTCATATGTACTGTTACATTGAATTATTTTTTTATTTTTGTTTTTTATTTCAGTTGCATATGATCAACTCTTCACTATCAATATACATCGTCATGGGCATTTCATCTTAAGCCTTAAAAGAAACTATGTTGGTGGATTGGGACAAGCAAAACATGTAAAAAGTGTGGCGCATTGGGACATAACTCAAGGGGTTGTGGAAAGAAAGGAAAAGGAAGTGCACGTACAAGTACAAGTCAAGTTGGTGGAAGTCAAGTGGGTGGAAGTCAAGTGGGTGCAAGTCAAATTGGTGGAAGTCAAGTGATTGATTAACTTTCTCAAGATGTTGAAGTAATTTGAAGATGTTTAAGTATTTTGTTTGGTTTTAAAGATGTTTAAGTATTTTTGTGTGGTTTCAAAGATGTTTAAGTAGTTTGTTTGGTTTTGAAGATGTTTAAGTATTTTGTTTGGTTTAAATATGTTTAAGATGTTTTGAAGATGTTTAAGCAGTTTATTAATATGGTGCATTTTATTAATTTGGTGTCATATATTTGGTCAACTGCAGGTATGTGTAATTCAGTGAAAATGGGTCACTTTGGTCAACTGCAAGTCTGTGTAAATTAGTGAAAATGGGTAACTTTTGACCCTAACAGTGTTGACCCAAAGAGTCTTTACCCATACTATTATGAATTGCCAATAATGTCATGGTTGTTTGTGTTGGTGCAAGAATTTTTTTGATTTATTTAAAGTATTTTCGCCTAAGTTATTCTCCTATAAAAGCAACGTGCAGATGCTAATGTAAAGTCGAAGTATTTTTTTCAGGTTGTATAATTTTTGATATGCAGGGATTCAAATAATGTTGCTAATACCTAATCTAAAAAGGATTCCGTAACTGTCAACTATCCAATTGCTTCTGACATGTGAATGTAATTTGAAATAGCATATTGATCACCTCTATTAACAAATGAATTTTTAACAAATCTATTAGCAAAAGTGTCTTGTAGATTGTCTATATCAGTCCAAATCTAAAAAGAATTCCATAGCTCTCAACTATCCATATATGATTTACCAAAAACAGGTCTGACTCTCGTTATATTTGACCTCTAACAGGTCAAATGAGGTTGATTAAAACTTTATATTTTTGTCAAAATGTCAAATGGGTTAAACGGGTGAAATTGAATGTAATTAAATGCCTACAACCTCTTTACCCACTTGTTACATATTTTGGAACCCATTTCTTCAACTCCGGATCAGCTCTACGATGTTTCTCCAACTAAAATAGCAAAGGTTAACACATATCTATAACCATCACCTAATGAAGGTTTAAATAAATATTTTAATAAATAAGAACAAATAAGACCCCAAAGATATACATACTTGGGAACCAGATCCTTGGTTTTGAGTTTCCAATGTGCAGATATATTTTATAATGTCATCGAGCTTATTAATCCAGTGGTTATTATTTAATCATGTTATCCTGTTAGCAAAATGCTTTGCTAATTATGCTTTTATTATAATAGTTAAAAGAGAAAAGAGATGGTACATTACAAACTACAGTTTGCAGTTTAGGAAGTGCAGTTGCACATCAGTTTGCATTTTGACTACATTTGTAAATGCAGTCACTTGCATTTACAAACTACATTACAATTTGGCACAATTTTGGTACAATTTTAGCACACTATTGGCACACTTTTGACACAGTTTATTACGGCATTTTCAAACTACAATACAATTTATACATTACTTGTTGCAAACCACATTACAATATGTACATTCAATATGTACATTGCTGCAAACTACACTACAATTAGTACAACTCCAATCTAATAATACAAGTACAAAACACTACAATAAGACCACAAAGACCAAAAACATTCTCTTTTTTATTCAATTGCAAACTGATCAGTTCTACACTTCTACTAAATTACATCATTGATCCAAATAACACATTACAAGTTAACTAAAATCTAATTGAAGAACCAATAACAAACTGTAAGATCCTGTTTTCCTAGTTGTTTGGGACGCCGTCCAAAATGGTGGGACGTCGTCCTAGTGTGAAGGGCTGGAAGCCGTCCAGTATCCTGGACGCCATCCAGATGAACTGGCGGGCCAGATGTTTTGTTTTTAGATATTTAAAATGGGTATTTTGGTAATTTCACATGGGGGACGACTAAAAGGTCCCAAGATCAGTTTGGTGAGCCTCATTACTTCATTTTCAACTACTCTTTCATTTCCACTTCAAGTTTAGAGAGAGAGGGGGTTTTTAGAGTGAGAAAGCTCAATCTAAGGAGGAAGAAGCTTGTTTCGGGTTAAAGCTCGAGTGTTAATGTTGTTCATCTAGTCTCTAGCTACATTTTGATTGTTGTGGTAAGTCTTAACCTTGATTTCCTTGTTTTAATTGTTTAAGGGTTAGGGTTTGGGATAGAGATGAACATAAAACCCATTTGTTAGTTATTTGGGGGTTTTTTGGGTAAGTTTGGGTCATGAGTACTCTAAGATGACTAACCTAGGGTTTTGAAATGTTAAATTGTGTTTATGGGTCTTAAATGTTAGTAAATCACTAGCACACTTAGTGTTTAAAGTGAATGGGTGTATTTGGGTATGATAGTGACCCAAATGAGTGTGTTAACCTTGAATTAGGTCAAATGAGTCTTTGATGACCTATGTGGGTTAATGGGTGCGAAAGTGTGATAACCTTGTGTTAAAAGGGTGTATTAAGACCATAATCGAATTGTTAGTAAGGGTTTGACGAAATCCCGACCTAGTGTTAGAATGAATGGTGCAAATGGGTCACGTTTGCACTCTGGGCCAAATGATACTTTTATGGCGAATAAGTTGGTTGACCAACTTGGATGAATGTTTGATTTATGTGCATGATGTAATAGGTACGTTACCTTGAAGTTGAGAGCTTGGTTTATCAATTCACCGAAGATGTAAGGTGAGTGGAATAATTATGCGTGTACGTATATAATGTATTTATTTGTGTAGCGTGGAATGTGGAATTGTCGCAGTGTTCAAGACACCACATTCTACGTAACGAGTGGAATTGTCGCGGTGTTCAAGACACCACTCATTGATTTGATTGACATGTAGAATAGTCGCGGTGTTTAAGACAACACATTGTCATGGGAGTGGAATTGTCGCGGTATTCAAGACACCACTCATTTGGTTTGATTGACATGTGGAATTGTCGCGGTGTTCAAGACACCACATTGTCATGGGGGTGAAATTGTCGCAGTGTTCAAGACATCACCCGGGAGATTAGTGATTACGCGTCGTATGTACACTAATGGATGTTATGAACTCCGATGGTCTCTAGCGAGTACCGTTCCCTTGTACGATTGGTTAACCATGGTTGTGTGAATTTTGTATTAGCATATTTAATTGTGAACCATATGCTTTTGATGTCGCTAGCTTATTATGAATTGCGATTATTGGTTTATGCATAATGTTTGCATAGTTGTCGAATTGCTAGCTTGTATGCGGTATTGTGTAAGTGATTGCAAGTAAGTAGGTTATATATGTATATGTATAATTATTGCATTCACTAAGCTTTAGCTTACCATCTCGTTGTTTACCTTTTTATAGGCTCGGGCGTCGACAAGGGTAAGGGCATTCGGTTGGATTAGAGATCCCGCTTTGTCTTGATAGGAGACGCTTTTGGATGTGTAAGCTTTTGAAGTTGGCCAATATGTGGGTAGTTTAACCCCAAACACCATGCTCTAGGTGTTGTTTGGAATTTAAACTCTTATGGTCGAACTTGTATTTTTGAACGAAACTCCTAAAACGGCCGATGTGGGCCCGATGTTGTAAAACTTGATTTTATTGTGAAAATCTCTTAGTTTAACTTATATTGACATGTTGTGAAAAGGTTTTCGTTTAAAAGTGTCGGGAAGCGGGTTTTCCGCTCACGTAAGTGGGATACCCAAATTAGTAACATGCAGTTCATTTGGACGCCGTCCAGACCTTCTGGACGCCATCCAAAGCTTCTTTGCTGGACGTCGTCCAGATGTATTGAATCAGAAAAAAAAATTAGTGTATTTTTGAGATAACGAAGTCGGGTCGTTACAAGTGGTATCAGAGCATGGTCTAAGGGATTTAGGCTACTTGAGATAGGTGCCTAGACTTAGACTTTATTGTTAATGCGCTTTATGAGGGACTTGTAGGAGATGGGTCGGACCGGGGATTTGTTAGTGCCTAGGATTAGGTGAACTAACTATGCGCTAATTGTTTTGTGTTGTATTTTTGCAATCATCAAGCAAGATGGACGTTGTACTAGCGAGTTAATGCGACGTGCTCGCGTAACAACGATTAGCTACCATTGTTACGGGTTTAAGTCGTGTCAGACAAGCGATGTACGATGATTGTTGAGCAAGATGGGGCGGTGAGGTGAATATGTATATGTGTCATGTCTTTTCCCTCGTTGTTTAACCTATTTCCGTTTTATAGAATGAAGATGAGAAATGGACACGACACCAATGAAGGAGGTACAAGTGAGGATGTTGAGTTCACGGTCAAAGTTGAGGCCATCTTTAAACGTCAAAAAGCGGAGTTTCTCAAAGACGTTAAGAAGATGTTTCTAGATACGATTAACGAGCAACTAGTCAATGTGGTTAAGGAACAAGTTAAGCTTATTCTACAAGAAGATAATGTGGGGAGACGAGACTTCTTTTATAAGAATTTCAAGGATTCTCAACCTCCCACCTTCGATGGTGAACGGGACCCTCTTAAGAGTGCCCGTTGGATCTCCGATATGGAGGGGGCTTTCCGTACTTGTGAATGCCCTCTCGATAAGAAGACAAGGTACGGGTGTAGTATGTTGCGGGGCGATGCCAAGTTGTGGTGGGACACGAAAATCTAACTTTACGGTGAAGAACAATGTATGGACTTCACTTGGGACGAGTTCAAGGCGGAGTTTTTCAACAAGTACCGAACTTCGGACGATCTTACTAGACTTAAGGACGAGTTGCGTGCCTTGAGGCAAGGGTCGATGGATTTGAACACTCTCAAATCCGTTTTCTTGTCAAAGACCCAATTTTGCCCGGAGTATGTATGGAACGATAAAATATTGAAGGAAGATTTCTATCGAATCTTGAACGACAACTATCTATATAAGATTAGTGTGAACGTGGTGAAAAGCTTTGATGAGTTGTTTGATATGGCCAAAGGTTTTGAGTCGCTCGCTTTGAGAAAGAGTGGCTTTACTTTTGGCAAGAGGAAGTTCGAAGCTACTAGTCATTCGAGCAAGAAGAGTAAATGTGCAACCGAGAGTGTCGGTAGTGTGAAGAAAGGTGCTTCTGGAGTTTTTTCTTTTTCTTGTCACAATTGTGGGCGAAGGGGGCATATGGCCCGTGATTGTACCAAACCATCTACTACAACCAAACTCACTTGTTATAATTATGATAAAGGAGGGCACCGAAGGCCGGAGTGTCCCGATTTGAACACCGATCATGTTAAGAAGTTGGATAAGGAGGCGGGTACGGCTCGGGGACGAAATTATTTAATGACCCATGATGAGGCCAAGCAATCAAACGAAGTTGTCTCAGGTACTTTCATGGTTAACTCTAATCCGGCAAGAATCCTATTTGATAGCGGTGCTAATTTATCGTTTGTTTCTCTAAGATTTGTGTCTAAGCTTGATAAACCGCTAGCTAAGTTAAGTCATCCAGTAGAAGTCGAAATAGCGGATGGTAAGACGGTGCTAGGGGTTGATGTGTGTAATGAATGTGAAATTGTGTTTGGTTCCGAAACGTTTAAAATTGATCTTATCCCGATGACCTTGGGCGAGTTCGATATTGTCGTTGGTATGGACTGGCTCAATCGTTATAGAGCCGATATTGCATGCCATGAAAAATCTATTTGTGTGAAGACCCCAAGTGGGGGAGAGTTAATTATTCATGGCGAGAGACGGAGAAGACTTGTGCCATTATGCACTTATGCACGGGCACGTCGTTTCCTTGTTAGTGGTGGCATGGCTTTCCTTGCTCATGTAGTTGATACTCGTGAAGGGCTACCATCCATTCGTAAAATTCCGGTGGTTAGTGAATTTGATGACGTTTTTTCGAACGAATTACTTGGTGTTCCGGCGGAAAGACAAGTTGAATTTCGCATTGAGTTGGTTCCGGGGGCTACTCTCATTGCTAAAACTCCTTATCGTTTAGCACCAACGGAGATGCAAGAGTTGTTAAATCAAGCCCAAGAGTTGCTTAAAAAGGGTTTTATTCGACCGAGTGCTTCACCATGGGGCGCTCCGGTTCTATTCGTGAATAAGAAGGATGATAGTATGCGGATGTGCATTGATTATCGAGAGTTGAACAAAGTAACGATAAAGAATTATTATCCATTGCCTCGGATTAACGATTTGTTTGACCAACTCCAAGGTGCAAATATTTCTCTAAGATTGACCTACGGTCCGGCTATCACCAAATGCGGGTCCGTGAGGAAGATATTGAGAAAACGGCTTTTCGAACGCGTTACGGGCATTATGAGTTTGTAGTTATGCCTTTCGGTCTTACGAATGCACCGGCGGCATTCATGGATCTTATGAACCGAGTGTGCTAACCTATGTTGGATAAGTCGGTGATTGTGTTCATTGACGACATACTTCTCTATTCGGAGAGTATGAAGGAACATGAACATCATTTGCGTGGTGTGTTGAAGACGTTGCGGAAGGAGAAGTTGTATGCAAAATTCTCCAAATGTGAATTTTGGCTAAGAGAAGTTCAATTCCTTGGCCATATTGTGAACAAGGATGGTATTCAAGTAGATCTGGGGAAGATTGAGACGGTGAAGAGTTGGGGACGACCGACTACGCCTACGGAAATCCGAAGTTTTCTCGGATTGGCCGGTTATTATCGTCGGTTTATCCAAGACTTTTCTAAAATCGCTTCTCCATTGACAAAGTTAACAAGAAAGAACGCGAGATTTAATTGGGAAAACGAGCAAGAAATCGCTTTCCAATTGTTAAAAGAGAAGTTGTGCCAAGCTCCGGTTTTAGTGTTGCCGGAGGGTGTAGAAGGCATGACGGTTTATTGTGATGCTTCTTTAAATGGGATCGGTTGTGTTATAATGCAACGAGGTAAAGTCATCGCGTATGCCTCTAGACAATTAAAGGAACACGAAACGAGATATCCGACTCATGATCTTGAGTTGGCGGTCGTTGTTCATGCGTTGAAAATTTGGCGCCATACTTGTATGGTGTCAAGTGTACGATTTATTCGGATCAGAAGAGCTTAAAACATCTTTTTGACCAACGAGATTTGAATTATCGTCAACGTAGATGGATGGATGTGGTAAAAGATTACGATTGTGAAATACTTTATCATCCGGGTAAGGCGAATGTGGTCGCGGATGCGTTAAGTCGGAAGAGTCAACATCCGGCGATACGAGTAGGATCATTACGCATGATTATTACTAACGATTTTCTTGTAAAGCTTGGCGAGACTCAAATTGAAGCTTTTGTTAACAATAAGCATGAGGAACGAATCGTGGGACAAACGGAGTCTATTACTTTAGGCCCGCATGGTTTGTTGTCCTTTCAAGGGCGAGTGTGGGTGCCTAAGATGGGTGATTATCGACGAGTGCTATTTGATGAAGCACATAAGTCAAAATATTCCATTCATCCGGGCGCGACAAAAATGTATCTTGATTTGAGGAAAGAGTATTGGTGGCCGGGCATGAAACGTGATGTTGTTAAGTATGTTAAACAATGCGTCACGTGTTTGCAAGTTAAAGCCGAACATCAAAAGCCGTATGGTACGTTACAATCGTTAGAAATTCTGAAATGGAAATGAGAGCACATTACCATGGATTTCATCACAAAGTTACCAAAGACGGCGAGAACCCAATTTGACTCGATTTGGGTAATAGTTGATCGATTGACGAAAAGTGCCTTGTTTCTTCCCATTCGAGAAGCGATATCATCGGAGACTTTAGCTAAGTTGTTTATCAAGGAAGTGATATGTAACGACCCGAAAATTTCCGATCAAATTTAAACTCTAATCTCTATATGATTCCGACACAATGAGCAAAAATCTTAATGTTGAGTCTAGAAAGTCTGAAATCTATATTTAGGTAATCAATTACCACTTGACCATGCCTGATGATTCACGAACAATTTGTTGTAATTAAATATATGTGTATATATATATATAATTATAATTGTATTTATATGCATATAAATGTGTTGTGTAATTATTTATATTTTATATTTTATATATATATATATACCCTAGTGTAAATTTTTAGAACACAAAAGCCTCACTATGAATTTATGACAACGCATTCTGTCTAATTCAAATCAATACATTATCCCTTCTTCTATCATACATCATACATGATACATCATATAATAAGAACCACACACAAACTAAATGATTTTTTTTATCCCTTTTACATCACCCACCATCACAAATTAACCTTTCCTATTTCCTTTCCTTTTCATACCCGACATCCGTATCACTAATTGATTCCTTACTTTCTTTTCAAATTCTCTAGTTATTTCTATATTGGATTATATTAAATATTAAATATCTTTCTATTATATAATTACATACATATACATAATGCATATATTGAGATGCATTTAGAGTAACCGACACCCATTTTTTTTCTTTCATGTTCTTCTCTAATTCACCATAGCAACACATCACTCTTCTCATCTAAGACAACCACGAGAACCATCATTATCTTTCTCCATGATCACCGTTTCCGTGAACCATCATAACCGTCGCCAACTTCACCTTATAAACCACCTTCATCAACACCACAAACTATCGGTTATCACCATCCCGAACCCATTAACCTTCTTGTACGATCATTAAATCATCACCACCACCACTCCCTTCTCTCTCTACCTTTCACCTTTGTTTTCGATAGTCTCTTAAACCATGCCACCTCTAACCACCGAGAGATCACCAAGAACAATCCATCACCACCACTTACATCAATAACAACTCGTCATTCATCTTTCTCATAAAAACTTGCAAGTACTCCTGTTACTATTCTTGTCTTCTATTCGAAATGCCTAAACAATTGTTTATGTTTCGAACACCTCTAGCACCAATATTGGCCACCTTCATCCACCATTAGACCACCGGTATCATCACCCAAACCACTCTCTTGCAAACCCATGACTTTCACCATAATTCACAATTACAAAAACACACTCTCGACTAACCATCATCAAAACCATCAACTATTGATGCTAGTCTACTGTTTCCCGTATTCTTTATAATCGACACACGAAAACAGCGGTGAACTATATATCGAACTCAGCTACTGTTGCAACCGGTTTCGACCCCTAACAAACTCAAAACCGTCGAACATAGCCTGCTACATCTGCTTCGATGCTCCTGTTCTGAGTATACAAATACCTCATCCACTTCATCTCTTTTCCTCTCTCTCTTACATCTCTCTCTCCCTTCCTTGTTCCGAATTCGAACACCACCACAAAAGAACTACTGCAGCCTATTTTCTGTTTTACTTCGATTACCCCAGCTTTCCATAACCGTCGGATTCCCCCAATCATCATCAAAAACCTACTTAAATATTACGGAGTATTACTGTTATTTTTTTTCTTTAATCAATCGGAATTAATATTAGGGAAACCTTTTGTGATAAAGGAGTAAATAAAGAATGTATGTGGGACAGTTTCATCAACATGCCGACAACCCTGACTTTTGGTGTCCAGATCGATTTGTTTTTTTTTTCTTTCTTTGTTCCTATCACCGAAATAGGATTAGGATATCGGGCCATAAATATTACGGATGGACTTAGGAGGTTACTATGGGCCGAACTATCTATTGGATTGTTTTAGGTGTACTTGGGCTCGTGAACTGTTGGGCCAGTTTGTTGGTATAGACGACGGGTTTAAAGAAAATAAAACACTGATCATAACAGAAATATAACATCAGACGGATGGTTAAGTGTTGGTTCTGTTAAGCGAGGGGTCGAGGGTTCGAGTCTCCTTCTCAGCAATTCTTTTTAGAATAACTTTTCAAAGGGTATATAATCCATTTTATTGTTTGCATTATTATTATAAATGCTAAAATAGGTATTAAGTGTCATTTTAATGAAGACTATCAAAATTATTTTAAAAAAAAAAAAAAAAACTATCTTTTAATAAAATTAATATTTTGATTAGAGTCATTATATTTATTAAAAATTATCATTTTTAAATTAAGATTATCTTTATAAATACTAATATTATTATTATTATCATAAATACCATTAACAATAAAATTTAAAAAAAAATTTATTATTATAAACATCATTATTATTATTAATAATATAATTATTACCTATATTAGTAAAATCAAATATTATAACTAATATCATTTTTTTTTTACCAAATTAATATTCTTTTAAAGTAAATATGAAAAATACATATTATTAATATAAAAAGGATATAACTAATAAATTTACATAAGTACAAAATTGTTCGAATTTAATTATGTGTTTTAATTTAATTACAACTAATATAGGTTCGTGAATCCGAGGCCAACCTTATACGTGTTCAATGATGTTATATGTATTTTTACTACAAAATACATTAGGTGAGTATATAGTCCCACTTTTAAACTCTAAATATTTCGGGATGAGAATACATGTATTTTATGTTTTACGTTATGGACACAAGTAACTGAAAAATATATTCTACGTTGAGTTGTACCACTGGCATACTTCCCTGTAGCTTGGTAACTATTATTTACAGCGGTATTGTAAACGCGAATCCTGTTGATAGATCTATCGGGCCTGACAACCCCAACCGGACTGGACGACCAGTATTCAACGGTTGCACAGTACTTCATTTTGTGACTACACTTGGTACGGTGTAGTAAGATTTCATAATAAAGGGAATATGCGACGTGATTAAATGTTAAGTATGGTTACCAAGTGCTCAACCACTTAGAATATTTTTATTAAAATGTTTACATATGAAATCTTGTGGTCCATAGTTATTACGCTGCTAGCATCAAACCTATATATCTCACCAACTTTATGTTGACCTTTTAAAGCATGATATTCTCAGGTACGAAATAAGTCTTCCGCTGTGCAATAGCTCATATTAAGGATCCTATTTGGAGTGGATCATCGCAATGGGGCCAACTGTTAAAGATTCCGTCCGGGAGGATTAGTTCGGGTCTCTACAGTTGGTATCAGAGCGTTGGTCTTAGTGAACCAGGTCTCCCATTAGTGTGTCTAACTGGTGGTTGTTAGGATACATTAGTGAGTCTGGACTTTGACCGTGTCTGCATGTCAAAAAGTTTTGCTTATCATAACTAGTCGGAAATCATCTGCTTATCATCCTTAGGAAGTTGTCTGCTTATCATTCATAAGTCTAGACACGTCTTACTGCATTTAGTGCATCAATAGTGTATAGACAAAATTCATATCTTAGCGTATCTGATAATTTATATCTTGGCGTATCTGTAGATTTGCCTGATATATGCCGCAAATACTTCTGTAGTCTACAAAATCTTTAGTAATATATATGTAGATATTCTAAATAGCTAGAATATCATCCGATATCCAAAAATCATTTCACGTCGAAGATCTCTTTCATCCACCAAATTCCCCTTTTCAACCTGAAGCGCTTACTGGCGAACCTGTTCGAGAAACCATTTTCTCTCCCCTTTTTCCGAGTATCCCATCACGATTACATACTATCCCATAGCTCGAATCTTATTCATTCACTCGCTTCAACCGTCAATCATTCCGTAGTATTAGAAGAAGTTGACGAACTACGCGCTCGTGTGACGACTTTGGAGAACCTGGTGCGAAGATTACGAACACCAGCAGCAGCACCAGCAGCATAATCAGTACCACCATCATCGACGTCGACAGTACCCTTATCATCTCTAAACCATAACCACGCTGTAACTCTCAATATCACAATCTGTACCTCGAATATCAACATTACACGCCTCAATATCACCATTTATACCTCGAGCATGATCTTCGTTCTACATATCGTTCTACATCGAATAATTTCGTTCTACGTATTGTTCTACCTCATTTACCTTCGTTCGACATGGCAATTATGTAATCTCTAATGCTTTAGAGATTATGTAATCTAGTATTAACAATAAATCAAATGAGTTTTTGACTCATTAAATCCATAATTATATCCGATGAAAATATATATGCAAGTATATTTTCATAAAGATTGTAATTAAAAATTCTTTCGTACAAACTAATAATGATGAAAATATTTTAACGGGTAGGTAGTACCCGAGGAATATTTAGAATTCACATTAATAAGTTACATTGTACATTCTTCGAATCTGATTCAACGGTCATTTGCTATTCTACTTACAACCACCGAAATACAAATCCGTTCACCGAAAACCATTTTTATTCAATTTCATATTTGGATTTTGATTTATCAGAATCCAACAAGTGGCATAATGAAGAAAACAATGGATATAATAAAATTTGTTAGAAACACACGAATTAACTAATTAAAAATCTGTTAAGGATTTCACGCTAACTGTTCCGGCTAACTGTTCCCAGCTAACTGATTAACATTTAATTTATCGCAATTTACATTCTCGCAATTTTATTTATCGTCACTTAATTTCTGTTATTTACTTTTACGCACTTTAAATAACGGGACACGTATGCAAGGTTTCGACTTATCATATCGACCCATCTATATATATATTTCGGAACAACCATAGACACTCTATATGTGAAGGTGGGAGTTGGCTATACAGGGTCGGAGTTGATTCCAAAATATATATATACTTTGAGTTGTGATCGACACCGAGACCGGTACACGGGTCACGATACGTATTATTTAATTCGAATATTATATATTAAGTTATATATGAATCATTGGACAATCGGTCTATTAGACTGCTAACCATGGACAAGTAAAATGAATTAAAATATTGACTATAACATATGAAACTAAACAATTCTTCAAGTTTGCCACTTGATTTCATCTCAAACCCCATTTGTACCTCGACAATTACAATCCATATTCAAACTGATCATGATTCTTGAAAACACCTCGATCGAGAAGTTGACCCCGCCACACCTTGTCTATAGAAGAAAGATTTATGCATACAGTTATGC